>NC_064434.1:50266092-50900536 GCF_023343835.1 Lagopus muta | reverse complement strand
ACATGAAGGGCCTGGAACATCTCCCATCATGAGGAAAGGTCGAGAGACCTGGGACTCTTCAGTCTGGAGAGGAGAAAGCTGAGAGGGGATTTTGTAACTGTTTATAAGTATCTGAAGTGGAGGAGTCAAGTCAATGGGGCTATTCTCCCTGGCGTGCACCAATATAACAAGGAGCAACAACAGATCAAGGAGCAACAGACAAACACTGGAACACAGGAAGTTCCCTACAAACATGTAAAAGAACTTCTTTATGTCAGCATGACGGAGCACTGGAACAGGCTGCCCAGGGAAGTTGCAGGCTCTTTTTCTCCAGAGATATACAAGACTCATCTGGATGCCTACCTTTTATGACCTGCCTTAGTAGTAGGTTGGAATCTAGAGGTCCCTTCCAACCCCTGAAATTCTGTGACTCAGTGTGAAAAAAAAGTATGCAAAAAGCCTAAAATACCAATTTTATCACTTAAAATAACAACAACCCACATATAATCTACTAACTGTTTTGTTACTGAGGAGTGTGCAGACATCTGATGTAACAAACTGGCTCCTTTTGACTTCCAAATTTTCAAAAAGAGCATGTGATAACTGTATGCAGGATAACTGCACCTAGGTCACAAGGTTTGTGCATGGTGAAATCAGGGACTGCAGTTAATTCATTTATCAGGATAGCTTGCCTGTACATAAAAATACAGGACATTGTAGAAGCTATCTTCAGAGCACATCTGTATTTGGGAGATACTCACAAACAGCTACCACACAGTGACTCTGCCCTTTACTATAAAACAGTTTTGAGGAAAAAAAAATAACAACAAAACTTATTTAGGAGACAAACTATAAGCTATGCAAATAGACATTGCTTCTCTTAAACTTAGTCATCATCCCAGGCTGCACTATTAAGCAGACAGCATCTTGCAGTCTCTGCTGGCCTCTCTTGTCCTTAGCAGTGCTGTTTCCCTACACTTCTTGCCTCTTACTGCCATCTCTTGTCAACTGACTTTTGATTTCTGAGAAGAAAGCTAAGTTAGTAGTGCCAAACTGCAAACAGCCAAGAATGTTCTCCTACAGGACTCTGTCATGCACCTCCATCAACTACTCTAATAGAAATATATATTAATAAGAGCCTTTCTACTACTATCTTAGGAATCTATCTGCCCTAAAGTCTCATTATCTAAACTTAAACCTCAATCCTTTGGACATGCATTTACAAGGAGATGTGATGGCTTTTTCTTTTCAACTGCAGGCAGGAATTCTCTCCACTCAAAAACTTATTTCAAAATCTGGTTTTCCTCGTACAAAGTTTTAACCATGTGAAGTATGAGCAATACTTTTCAGTGCTAGCACTAAGGAGGTTTCAGCTGTACTATACCCAAATATTCATGGCCAGGATTCACCATCTACTCTGATAGAGTACATACCAGAAATCAAGCATACATACTCAGGCCTGTATATCGGCAGCCAGTAAACTAATCTTCCTCCCATCACCAGATATTCTGCTGCAAACTTCAATAGGTCAAAAAAGATGTCACTCAGATGATAGCTGGATGATATGATGATGTGATTTTCTGTGCTAAACAAAAAATTGCAAGTGTAAGCATAAAAGCACAAGTAAAAATCATATTTCTGAATTAAAAAAAAAAAAAAAAAAAAAAAAAAAAAAAGCAGTATTTGAAATTTGCAAAAAGTACCCTAGGCCAATTCCAATGTGCAGCTTCTACTATGAGATTTGCCAAATTCCCATACTGGGATGTTAGACTATCACCTACTGCTGAAAAATTAAAGAATCACATGTGCATTGGAAAAAGCTGCTTTGGCACAGCATCTTTCCTAAGGGCAATTTAGAGCTAAAGGCAGAAGACAAGGAAGGCTATGCATGTGCAGAAGCCACATGTAATCTGCGAAGAGAAAAGGAGCAGTGGAAAACCAAGAGGTATGGTTGAGTTAATATAGAGGCATTGCATTTTAAATTGATTCTGCAGCTTGCAGGGATTGAAGAGAACTTTTAGAGGATAGGAAATGCAAGGTAATAGTGGTTTGCTGAGGTGAGATACAGGATGTAAAATCTGGACGTGTGCAAGTTAGAAGGAGGTAGAACAAAACCAAGAAGATTACAGATGTATTAGACATATTGCAAACAGAACAAAAAGGTTCTTCTTCAGTTATTAAGATTTGTTACAGAGCTGACAGACAACCAAGAAAAAATAAAGATTCTGAAACTGTGACTGGCTTCCTATTAAGACTCTGATATTCTATGACAGAGAAGACAGCTTATTTACCTTCTCTCAGATGATTTAACTGATTCCTTTTGTGAGCCTGTTCTGCGAGTAGCTTCTCTGATACCATATGGTGCTGTTAAAAGCAAACAGATAATGTGGAGGTAAGAAATTCAATCTTTGCCCAAATAACAATATACAGTCATGTTATACATATATAACAGTGCATAGTCTGTGGCTTACACAAAGTTTAGGAAAACCCTCAAACTTTTACAGAGAAAGTGCATAAGCGCAATTTCTTCAAAGTGTAAAGAATTACTTTAAAACTGCTTCAAAGAAATCCTTCAGCTGTAAGAGGTTTCTAGCACACTCAACATTAGCTACAATACAGAGGAGAATGCTTTTCCATCCTGTTAATTAAATATATATATATTCCCTACATTTCCAATGCATGGCAAATAATCCCATCATCTTTTGTTTGACAAACACCTCTGCTATCAAGCCTAGCTAATGAAATTATATGAATAAAATATATACAATGTAAAATGAAATTGTATATATAGGAATTTCTTGCTAACACAATATGCAAATGGTAATTCTCCTTTCCCAATTAATATGAATGTGTCAGGTTATGAACAGTTACCAGACATCAGAAATCACTGTATCAAGCTCTTCTATTTATCCCCTTAGCCTCTACTTCACTCAGGTGTGACAAATGGTGTTAAATGCACAAGCCTCTAAAAGAGTGGAGGATCTTTACAAATCCCTACTGTTTCTAGTACATAAGTGTACTACATATGCATTTAAATCTCTCTTTGGAAGTGTTCCAAGACACACTTAAAACATGTCTATAGAAGTCCATCAGAGCTGCACAGCAGACTCACATGTTGCAGACTGAGTGCTAACAGCAATGTGGACCATTATGGCAGGAAGCTTCCGTACACCAGTAAAGTTATGCTTTCACTGAATGACACTTCTTCAAAGGATGACCTTCAGCCATACTGGTTTTTACTGTCAATCATAACATTCTCTTCATGGAAGAGAGCATTATCTCCAGCTTTGTTACACATTTATGGCTATCCTTAAAATAAATGCAGAGATGACACAATGCAGATCCTCAATGGTCATCTTCTGCAAGATGGAAACTGCAGACATGAATACTTGTCAAGATGTAAAATCAGTACAGAACAACACATCTGATCCACATGGGTCCCTTCCAACTTCTCTGATTCTATGATCTAGGCAACAGTATTTCAGTCACTGTCATCAGGCAATAAAAGCATTAACAAACTTACGGTCTGTAATGATTGCATCAAACAACGCTCCCTTTCGCCATATTGGTCTTGAAGAATCAGAAACCAGTGCATCGAGGTAGTATTTCTCTAAACCATACTGTCGGAGATTAGCTCTGATATTTTCATCTGGCCCTCTCCATTTCTGGTTTTTCCTGCTTGCCTTGCCTTAGAGAGAGAAGAAAGAACACACATTCTCAACAATGAACTATTTCATCGGATAGCCTTTCATATTGCCTACTATTTATTTCTAGAGGAAAGGAATTAAGAAACTAAAAAACCTAACAAACCTTCTACCTTACTCTACTCACCATCACAACTATCTGGGTTAAACTTCCTAAGTAAAAAGGCACAATGAAAATACACGAGAAATAGTTAACTTTTAAAGATGTTAATTTTGGAACATCGCTATCCATCCTACATAGTAAACCCAACAATTTCCACTGAACTTTTTCAGAGTAATAAAAATGGGACTAGACTTGCTGGGTTTGGTTATGAGCAATAAGAAAGCACACAGTGGTTGTCATTACTACTTTGAACTCTCTTTTGATTTTCATTATTCCTTTTATTAAATATTTCCTGTTTAAAAATTATCAGGATAGCTTAGCTAGGACACACATAAAATGGTCAGTAAAAACAAGCATGACCAAATGCTTCATCTGGGGAACCAACAGTCAAAACTCTCACTTTTAAGCCAAATCTTATGGCATCCTCCAGTCAGGAAAATGCATCTAGGTCCATAAAAGACAATAGTACTATAAATCATGGTTATATATAGCAGAGGACTGATGTGGAATGTAACTTAATATGTATTTATAATTGCTTCTGAATGAGACATTTCTGATCTGTTCAGGAAAACTGATGATTCCAGTCTGAAATAATCTAAAATTAAAACCTTGATTTAAAGTTTCCTGATAGGAAGTATGGTTTTGTGTTTTTCAATCAGATGTTCCTATAAAGTAAGGATGAAGGGGGCAGAAAACTAAGACAAAAAATGAATTTTCAAAAAATGAAATGAGGCTCAAACCTTCCAATTGCAAAGTCTTGCACCTGGGTTGTTGCAACTCACACTATCAATACAAGGTGGAAGATGAAAGGATTGAGTGCAGCCCTGCTGAAAAGATCTGAGGGTACTTATGGAGAGGAAGCTGAACAAGAGCCAGCAATGTGCCCTTGCAGCCCACAAAGCCAACCACATCCTGGGCTGCATCAAAACAAGTGTGGCCAGCAGGTTTGAGGGAGGTGATCCTGCTCCTCTACTCTGCTCTGGTGAGGCCTCACCTGGAGTACTGCATCCAGATGTGGAATCCTCAGTACAGGAGAGACACAGATCTGTTGGAGTGCATCCAGAGGACCACAAAAATGATCCAAGAGATGGAACACCTCTCCTGCAAGGACAGGCTGAGAGAGCTGGGGCTTCTCAGCCTGGAGAAGAGAAGGTTTTGGGGAGACCCAACAGCTGCCTTTCAGTATTTAAAGGGAGGCTGTGAGAAAGAAGGGGACAGACTCTTTAGCAGAGTCTGTGGTGACAGGACAAGGGGAAATGGCTTCAAGCTTAAAGAGGATAGATTTAGGCTGGATAGAAGGAAAATGTCTTTTACAAGTGAGGGTGGTGAGGCACTGGAATGGACTGCTCAGAGAAATGGTTGATGCCTCATTCCTAGCGAATTTCAAGGCAAGGCCAGGTCAGGCCCTGGGCAACCTGGTCTACCTGCACATGTCCCTGTTCATCACAGGGAGTTGGACAGGATGACTTTAGAGGTCCCTTCCATCTCTAAGGATTCTATGATCCTATCAAAAAATTTCTTCTCTGAGAGTGGTTAGGTGCTAGAATGGACTGCCCAGTGAGGTGACTGAGTCACCATCCCGGAAAGTGTTCAAGAAATATTAGATGCTATACTAAGGGACGTGGTTCATTGGGGAAATATCAGTAGTAAGTGGATGGTTGGACTGATGATCTTGGAGGTCTTTTCCAAGCTTGATGATTCTATCATTCTATGATCCTGTGAAGATGAACACTGATTTTAAATTATCTACCAACATCAGTATTTATAAATTTCAAGGAGTAACATTTCAATGGCTTAGAAACATGTAACGCACCTAATCCATGGATTGTGTTGTAATCTATATCAGTACCACAGACGTACGCTCCAAAGTGTGCTGAGGAGATAAGGAGGCCACCTGTGAATGGGAGAAAAGGGGAAAATTATCAATTACTGTCATTAATGTTATCTGTGTTACGATTTTTTCCAAGGGAATTTTAGGAGCCTGAACAAGTAGTACACTAGACTCAAACCCAATGAATAGTAATAAAATAATGAAAGAAATAAAGAAATAAAAAGAATTAAAGCTACAATCCACTTAGAATCACTGCACAACCACAATCACAGAAAATAACACCAAGTTCCTTGTCTGTTATCACTGATCTTCCTCATCTTGCTACGCCACTCATCACTGGAGACTTTTCTCAGGAGTTTGTAGTTCTCTGTATTTCAAAGCAGTGAGACCCTTTGATCATTCAGGAATCAAAATTATTATTCCTATTCTACAAGTACTTCTAACAAATAACGGAGAAAATGTTACCAAACAGTGTCTAATCTTAAAGTCAGTCTCCTTCATCATGCCAAAAATTAAACTTGTTGTGTATGTGGCCATTCTTCATGAGGTAGCAATGGTCAGGAACCTCATAAATGTAATTATCTCTGCTGTAAATGTCAGTGTCAAAAAAGTTTTCTTAATTCTTTTACTAATTGAGAATTATATGCAGATACATTGAGTAAATAGCAGCATACAGAAAAAAAATACATTTACTAGCTTACTTATCTAATGATGAATCTAATTTAGTTTACCACCACTATTGGGATCTGCATTTCTAATTAAAAAAAGCTGGTTTTTTTAACAGCTTCCAAATGAAAAAGGGAAGGATGGCAGAAGATTAGCAAAGGCTTGTGTTGTTGTTAATCAGGAAGTATAGAGCTAACATGACAGTTTAAAACTGAACAGTAACCAAGAACCCAGCTGTGAAAATCCACCTTACTGATGCCAACTGCTTATAGGTAGAAACAGTTCCACTAAAACGAGGGGGAAAACTTCTGCAAAACAAGAGGCCACCGGCACCAGAAACACACAAACTGCCTGTGTGGATGATACCACTGGCAACCTGAAAAGTTGCATCACTGGCAACCTGAAAAGGAGCATCTCAGGCAGCTACACTGCCCCATGCCAATTGCTCAGCACAGACAAATCTTGAACACATATTGTATGTGCAGGTTGAAGGTCCCATCCTGGGGCACTAGAAAATTCTAGAAAATATTGTATGTTCATAAACTCTACCAAAACTGAAGGCGAGGGACAAAAAAAAAAAAAAATAAAAATCTGCTTTTTCTTGTGAAATGGATCAGGGAAAAGCAAGGTTACTCACCCCATAAGAGTCACCCATTCCCCTCGGCTGTAATCGCTCAGAACAGATGGGCAGTACCTCCAGGGGGTCAAGACAAATTTAGCTATCCCTGACCCCAAGTAGGGCATACCACCCAGTCCTACAAAAAAAGTAAGAAGAAAGTACTTCGCCCATCTAAGAGTATTTTTAATCACAGGCAAAAAAAAAAAGGAAAAAAAAAAAAAAAAAAAGGAAAGTATGAACTTACAGCTTTTAGATCACAGCCAGTACTAGCTAAATTGTGTTTACAAAGAAGGTGTACAGGTATTTAAATGGTCTATATGGTCTGCCCTTTGACCTACCCTACATTAGATAGATGTATATAAAGGATTAAACAGAAAATTATTGCATCCAGTGATGACTATTAAGAGAATGACAATGGCAACAGGCCTTCCATCACAGTGTCTATTTTTCCTACCTTCTGAGCACAGATGAAGGGCATATCACTGTCCCCCACAATGTCAAACTGGCAATTCTTGCAATCTCTTGCAAATATACAGCATCATGAATTGGCAAAGGAAAACAAGGGACAAACATCTTCCAAAGGTACAAGCAATAAGCTAAGTGAGTTAACAACAACTGTCTAGGAGGACAATATAAAGTATTCAGATAAAAAGACTGTCTTTTCCTTGAGGTTTCATTTTACCCAACACTGAGAAAAAAATGTATCTGAAAAGTTTATGGAACTTACATTCTGGAAATCTATCATTTCAATTCTGCTTCACTAAGGGGAAAAAAAGAAAAAAGGAATAAAAGCAGCACAATTCTAAGCACTTTATCTTCCACAGACAAATGGAATTTGTCCACTATTACACTAATTTGGAAGATCTATGATTTGGTTCATTCAGCAAAAGCAGTTTGCTTCCAACAGTCAAGCACCATTTTGCAAGGCTGGTAATATTCCATAATATTTATCTTTTCAGCATTAAAAAACTGGGAAAAAAATCACGGTAGGTGTTGAAGTTGCACCATGAAAGAAATCTGAATTATATGTTTTTCAAAGCACTGCTCAAGTCCTGAAGATATGTTCCTTCCAAACCCATCAGCTCACATTCACTGCATCACTCACAAATATCTCCCTATATTCCAGTGATAATCCTCTAAAGGCCAGAAGAGACTACTGCAATTCCTGAGTCTTACTCACCAAGAGTAGGTGCAAAGGAAAAGCCACTGTTTGGTCATAAATAAAGCTTGCCAACAAATATAGCATTACCTAACATCTCCAGTGTTCCTATGTACATTAATCACAAGGTGATACATTACAAGTGCCTAGTGCAATGAGAACTTAAAATTTGTAATTCAAATAATTGGGCAATTCACAGAGAATGTCATGTATGTTCTATTTTTGGACTGAATCATTTAAGTCTTAACACTTATCTTTAATTTTTATAGCTTCACCATTTCTATGTGATTTTTTTCTCATAACTTTACCCTTTTTTGTTACTATGTTTTCACTTTCAAGAGAATGAATGCTCTAAGATTTTTTTTTTTGTGATGTTGGTTTAGTGAATAAAGAAACAAAACTGACAACAAAGAGAAACAAACTGCTCAGGGGGGAACAAGAGGAATTTTCTCAACCTTTCAAAGACTAAAACCTATACACGAGCAGAAGGAAGATGAGTAAGTTTCATAAGAAATAATAATGCATGCAAAAAAATCAAGTAATATACAAACACAAATATTAAAGACAAAAACATACTTTACAAAAGTCTTATGTTTCTGAAAATACAGCATTCTGGATGTATTTTCTGTGGTACAGCCATATGCAGATAAGAATTTGCCCTACTAGCGATGCTGTATTGTTGCCTTTACACTTCCTAACTCTTTGTAATGATTTGTGCTCTGAGCTCTCTTCATTCTCTCACTAATGTAAGCATTTTTCTTGTTTGCAGCTCACAATCTAGTACCACTGATCTTCCATTTCAATTACAAAATAGCAGTTTCCCTTAGATGAGAGGCACTGCTACACCAGGCACTTTATTGTGTGGAATAAAAGCTCCCCCTGCTGGTTTAACCAGGAAAATTCTCAGTTGGGGAGAACACGAGGAATCGATCGCTACTGAGGGCTATGACCCAATGACCACTCCATGGTGTTACAGTGTTACATGCTCAGAAGCGTCCCCAAGACTTCTCTAAATAGACGCCTCCAAAAATGCTGCTCCACATAACATTTTGAAAATGGCTGAAGGCAAGGTTCAGTTCTTTGGATTTTAAGCAGTCCACAATACAATGAACTGGAGTTTAAATCACGTTACGTTCAGAAAGAAACAAAAAAGAAACACCCTAATTAAGATAGTATATCTGAGAAGTCTGTTTAAATCTTCTGAAGTTGGCCTCCTTCTCCCTAAATCCCTCTCAAGATTCATTTTACAACAATCATTTTGCTGTAGGTATGATCTCAAATCTCAGTCAGGCACTTGAGGTTGCTGTATGAAGTATAAGTGCAGTGCAAGCACTAACACAAACCCTCAGTTTTTTTCTTCCAGTAGAAAAATAAGCAAACATACCTGTTCCAACAAATGGATCATATACAATATCATTGGGTTTTACTCTCCCATGGTTTGCCATGATGAATGACAGACAGGCATCCATGCTTGTATTTCCAATAAAGTGTCTCTTTTTTACACTGTAGGACTCAATAAGTTCTCTTTGGCCATCTGCAATCTGTTGAAAGAATTGAAATCACTGTCAGTTCTCAGATACAAGAGATATGAAGACTAATAGATTTGCTTAAGTAACACTATGCAACAAATGGTGAACTCCTCATTTTATAACACATCGGTCTGCTTCCTGCCTTCTGCAAGTATGAATGATTTCTTTCCAAGTAATAGAAATCTTGATGCAATAACTGATACATACTTCAAGATAGAGATCAAAAGCATGTAATCAGCTTAGAGTGAAATTTCTTCTTATAGAAATAAGAAATAGAGCAACTTTGCTACTATTCTAGATATCAAAATAACAATTCCTGGCAATTCAGAGTTAAAAGAATTCCCAAGTAATAAGAAAGACATGTTAACAAGTGTTGAACATAGCCAAATGTTGAATAAAGTTCCATTTCCACTGGCTTTTCTGTTATACTCAAAATCTAAATTGAGGATAGCATTAACAGATAAGAATTCACTGGAAAAACAAAGCCCAAAGACTATCATTTTTTCCATCACTCTTCCAAAATACATTGAAGATTACCAAAGCAGTCTGGAACAGAACATGTTCAAAAGCTCTTCCAATACAAATCTTCTTCCATTAAGGCTCAATACAACTTCTCCATTTCAAATTGAAAGACACTTTGCTGAACAGAGAAGTCCTAAAACAGAAGTAATTGTACTTACGCACCCATCTACCAAAATACAGATCACAGGGTTCTTCTGGGACATTGTTAGGGTCCGTTCCATAATCTTCCAAAATCCAGAAGATGTGTTCCGGATTCTTTAGATTTACCTTTCCATTGAATGGCAGAAATTCAAGAGCCTAGATGATAAAGAAAGAAAAAGAGTCAAATTTTTGAAATATGTACCCTACAAAAAAAAACCAAACACAAACAACCCAACCACAAGCCAACAAGAAAAAACACAGCAACAGCCACCGAACCAAAAGACACTCTGCAATTCTGTCTGTGAGAAATAACAGGTTATTACTAAAAGTACATTCTGGCATTCCCTTGATTTCTAAAATGCCTTTTTTTGTGAACACAGATGGCTCAAATGACTGAGGAATAAAAATTAGAAGCATGAGATTTGTTATTAATTGAAGAAGGCACAACTTTAGAGGAAAAGAACTGTGCACGCTAAATATGCAATTTGCAAGTTATGAAAACAATACTTCTGACAGACAGTAAGATAAAATTTCAATGATGTGCAACTATACCAATTGAAATTGAGAGCAGCCCTGCAGAGAAGGACCTGGGGGTACTGGTGGATGAAAAATTTAGTATGAGCCAGCAGTGTGCTCTTGCAGCTCAGAAGGCCAACGATAACCTGGGCTCCATCAGAAGAGGGGTGGCCAGCAGGGACAGGGAGGTGCCTCTACTCTGCCCTTATGAAGCCCCATCTGGAGTACTGCGTCCAGGTCTGGAGCCCCCAGTACAAGAAAGACAGGGAGCTGCTGGAGAGGGTCCAGAGGAGAGTCACAAGAATGATCAGAGGGCTGGAACACCTCCTCTATGAAGACAGGCTGAGGGAGCTGGGCTTGTTCAGCCCGGAGAAAAGAAGGTTGCAGCATGACCTCATTGTAGCCTTCCAGTACCTAAAGAGAGTCTACAAACAGGAGGAAAGTCAACTCTTTGAATGCACTGATAACTACAGGACAAAGGAAAATGGTTTTAAGTTGAGGGAGAGAAGATTTAGGTTGGATATCAGAGGGAAGTTCTTTACAGAGAGAGTGGTGAGGTGCTGGAACAGGCTGCCCAGAGAGGTTGTGGATGCCCCATCCCTGGAAGCGTTCAAGGCCAGATTGGATGGAGCCCTGGGCAGCCTGGTCTGGCATTAAATGTGGAGGTTGGTGGCCCTGCATGTGGCAGGGGGGTTGGAGATTCATTCATTGGGCAGAACAGAAAACTGTGGCAAACAATCCAGAGCTTGCAACTAAAGTCATGGAACTGGCTTGTATCACATTCTACAACAATAGAAGTCTAATACTGAGATCAAGTAAAGGATTTTCTTAAAACTATCACCTAGCTCTACCACATAAATCTTAGAGTTCTGGGCCACACATCTACATTTCTGCATTTGTGAAATCAGCATCTGTGAAATCAACATGGCCTGTTTAGGAAAAAAAATAAAAAAATAAAAAAAAAAAATCACAAGGTCAGGAATTTCATGGGAGTATTAAGTCAGACACAAAGATCTCATTTAGAGTTGATGAGACACAAGCTGTTAACTGCTTTAAAAGAAAATTTAAGATTTTCTTCAGAAAATCTAAACTTCAATATATCTTAGACAACACTGATAACATGGCATAAGAACAACATCAGCAGATTAAAATAAAGGTTGAAGATCTCAAACATCTACTTACATCTATTTTTTTTATCTTCTGTGCTTGGGTCAGTGTCTTATTAAATGTATGAATATGTATTTTGTATGTCGAGTCTGGCTGGAGATAAGGAAGCTGAAAAAAGGCAAAGACTGTCATTAGTACAGCTGCAGCATTAATCACTGTAATGAAAGAAACATGGTTTCCAAATTCTTTACATGCATACCATCTTGTCCACTGGGTAGCTCTTCAAGGAGGCATAGAGTTCCCCTGCAGATCTGCCGTGACCCCACAGCTCAAATATAGACCTGAAAAATACCAATATTTTTAGAGTGCAGCAAGATGGGGAGGCTGTAAGTTGTCTTAGAGACACTTATGCCTTCCCACCAGTCCTTCTTGGCCAGCGTACTTATACTTCATGGGATAATAAAGGATGTTACCTACGTCTCAGAGTATGCTTAAGTTTTGTTCTACCCACTGGAAACATACTGTCACAAAGGACCATTTTGTATGCATGGACTTTCTTGTCCTGTTTCTGAGTCATCTCTCACGACTCATGGGAAAATGTGTTATTCAGATCCCTCAAAAATAGCCAAAAGCAGCAGAAACAACCAATCTCTGGTATACTCCTTTCCTCTGGAGTTATGTAGGAGGAGCTGGGCTAAAGGCTCACATACAAGCTGTAGGAAAATGACACAAGAAATATGTATCATACCACTCCCTTCTAAATTTGATTTTCAATTTTTATCTATCACTGTTCTCATCTTTAATTCCATTTATATTTTAAATTAAGCCACTAACTAAACAGTATTCAAGTCAACTAAGAAATCAGCAGCAGTATGAGATGAGCACTGGCTCTGCAGTGAAGATCTGTGTTTCAAGACATGATGCTGATCATACATTAAGTAAAGAGAACAAGCATGCTACATAATCAGTCCAGTTTTCTAGAGGTAAGCAGTGACTGTTCATTATCATCACACAATCACAGAATTGTAGGGGTTGGAAGCGACCTCTAGAGATCAAGTCCAGCTCCCCCACAAAGCAGGCCCCTTACAACAGGCTGCACAGGTAGGTGTCCCGGCAGGTCCTGAATATTTCCAGAGAAGGAGAATCCACAACCTCCCTGGGCAGCCTGTTCCAGAGCTCTGTCACACTCACTGTGCAGAAATTCCTTCACGTACTGGTGTGGAACTTCCTGTGCTCCAGTTTATGGCTGTTTCCCCTTGTCCTGTCCCCACAGACCACTGAAAAGAGGTTGGCAATGTTTCTTTGACTTCCACACTTAAAATATTTATAAACATTAATAAGATCCCCTCTCAGCCTTCTTTTCTCAACGCTGAACAGACCCGGATCACTCAGCCTTTCCTCATAGGGAAGATTTCTCCATACAAAATCAATAGTTACCACCATACACCGATACAAATTTTCACAGTCTACATCATCATTTTCAAGATTTTTCACTGCTTACTTTGCACATACTGTCCGTTTCATCAGCCCCCTTGCCATCTCTTCTGAAGGAATATTGAGAATCCAAAACGGAGACTGAAATGAAAAGATGGGAGAAATGAAGACACCTAGATGGAGGATGTTACAGGAATTACACCATCAAACAATTCTGCACTATCAAAACAGAAAAGGTGTGCTAAACAAAAACAAGAAGAAAAGAAAGAAAAAAGGAGAAAAGACAGAAAACGTAAACTGTACAGAGAATATGAGGATAAAACATTTAATTTTAAGGAAAACTGTACATAATCTTTGTCTAGGTTATTCAGATTCTAAAGAATTAGAATACTTAGTTACACACAGCTAAAATCTAAGTAACGTTTGCTGACTAAGCCTTGAAATTAGAAATATGTATCTCCTGGCTTCATTGCTTTGGATACACTGTCTCACTGGACCAGAGGTAAACATTAAATTCACATGGCTACGGAACTTTTCCCCTTTTCAGTTATTCCGAAAAGAAACAAGCCTCCCAGTAGATGGCACAATTTCTTCTTATATAGTTAAATGAAGACATCCCAATGTGCACTTTGTGCAGCTTTTTCTGAATTAAAAATCTTAACTGCAATTGAAAATTATTCATTTTTGGAAGGTATCTTATTTTCCTAACAAACTTCAGAATGTATTCAGTCACCCTCTTCCAATAAAAATACCACAGACAGCATATTTGTATGCTATACGTACACTTTAAGAAAATATCTGATGCTCACTTACATTTACACGGACTTCCTGCTGACTGCTAAACTGTCCACCACAAAGTGAGAGCAAAGATGCTATTTCCTAAAGAGAAAATAGAAAGGTCAGGCTCTAGGAGTATTTACTAATTTATTTATTTATTTTTTAAAAGGAGACCTTATTCTAATGCAAATTGTGACCTCTATATGGAATATAAATGGAATTTTAGAATTAGCCAAAGAAGAAAGAACAGCATTTATTATGAGAACCACCAATGAAAAACTCTTAGCAGCTAGGGCAGAGGTTTACAACTACATTCTGCTTGTAGTCAGCACAGATGGATGAGCAGGAAGCATCAGACTCTTCTGCTGTAGAAGTAGTTGATCATCTTTCTCAGAACTCAGTTGCAAATGAAGGAGTTATAAACAGATCATAAGAAGTTGCAGATTGTACAATACAGTAAGATCAAGTTAGGCAAAATCTGAATAATGAAATCCAGTTGATTTCCTTCCCTCTATTCATCCTTCACTGACATTTGTACTGCTCACTCCTAGCCCTCGCAACAATATTCCTGTTATGACATTGCTCTAAGCTATCTATTCTTAAAATACTTCTCTAATCATCGCACAAAAAAAGGGATGATGCACTAAGAACTGTGCTTGAGGCCATCACCAAGTGTTAATTCCTTCTCTGTTACTCCTCTGCTTTACACATCTCACAGTTTTACAGGTATCTCACAGTTTCCTTTAGGGGTGCCTTGTCCAGAGAACATTAAATCAGACTGCAAGCTGAACAAGGGAAACAGCAAATCTCCAAGTAACAGGCGATCAGTAACTGTAAAAAATACTTACAAAAAGGCATTTTAAACTGAAACGGGAGTTAAACACTGGGGATATTCCTCATGGAGCCTGTTTACTCCAAATGACAAGCTGCAGCCTCTGAATGTGACCAGAAGTACAACAGAGTGTAACAGAAGTAAAGACACTGATGTAGGGCCAGATGTCCAGATGTGCCCCTAGGGAAGCAGCAGGTGGGCACTGCCGGCACACAGCGAAGTGGGAGGCGCCAGCTTCTCAGGATCTTAGGATCTCTCTCTGCCTTTGCAAAGAGAGAGAGGCAGAGAGCAATCCTCTGAGAACAGAGTGCAGCTTCTTACAGACTGAGAATTTTCACTGAGAAATGTCGAACACGTAACTTAATGACGGGCTGGTAGTTTGATAACAAACATGGGCTCGGACAGGAGCCTGCAGCTGCCGAGGTCCAGCACCACCAGCCCAGCAGCAAAGCTGGCCTTCCATCCCGCACAGAGGCACGGCACAGACGGTCACAGCTCTGCCTGCCCAGCCTGCACTGGTCTCAGCGTGCTCGGTTTTCGGACAGCCAGGCTCCCCACGCGACCAAAGCACCAGCACAGGACCTCAACAACACCTCCGTAAGGCAGCTCTTTCCTCCGAGCCTCAATTCCTTATCCGCAGCCTGGAGCGCTGTGCCGCCAGCCCGTCCCACCCCTACATGCTCCACAGAACCGGCTGGCTCCGGCGTCCCGTCCCAGAAAAGCCTTGCCTTCAAACCAGGGAAGACTGGAGGGCAAGGAAGAAGCCGAAGCCGCAGAGACGCCGGAGCAAACGGAGACAGGCCCGGAGCGAAAGCGTCGCTTGCGGCAACGCGCGGGGAGCGACGCGGAGGCACGGCCCGGGGACGCCCGCCCCGCCCCGCCCCGAGCCGCCCGGGGCAGCCCAGGAGCGGTCTTGCCGCCGCCAGGCCGGGCCGTCCCCGAGTGCGGCCGGGGGAGCCCCGCGCGCGGAGTCCCGCCGCCCCCTCCCCTCGGAGGCCGCCCCCCGCCCGCTCCCCTCACCGGCAGGCGAAACTCGAGGTGCTCCTGCGCCAGCAGCAGCAGGTACCGCCGCAGCGCCGCGCCCGCCGCCGCCATCTCCGGCCATCCCCCGCCTCCCGCGCCGCATGCGCCGCCGGGCGGGCCTAGCGAGGAGCGGGAGGAAGGCGGGGGCCGGCGGGAGGAGACCGCTCGGCTCCAGCGCGCTGCGGGACGGCGGGGTCGGTGCGGGCCTTGGGCCCGGGGCCAGGCGGTGCTGCTTTTCCAACGCAGCCGCTGCCCGCTGGTGAACGGTTTGCTTCGTCTTCATCTCCTCCTTCCTCAATCGCCGTGCACGTTTTATAGCGTAACTCCTGTGTGAGTGCTGTCTTACGCATATGGAAATGGCAGCTAGGTGGCTGTTCAGCAGGATAAAAGAACGCTGCCTTGTGCTGCGGGTTATTTGTTTTAACTTCACATCTAGACTCGATAACTGTAATCCCATACTCCCTGATCCCCATGACGTTGAGCTGGAAGGTTCGGCTTATCCAGATTTCAGTAAGCCTTTATTAGGAGCAGGCCAGCTCAGCAGTAACTCATGTTCTGTGTTTTCCATGCCGATTTTTGGATGGCCTTTCTTAGACATGGCTAAGATTTTGCTCATGACCTGTAAGCAGCGCATGGGCTGCATTCCTGATGTATCCACGTAGCCAATGCTTGACCTTCTCTTCCTGCAATAATCAGAATCGAAACTTGGTACAAAGCTTTCACCCCAAAAGCTGCCAACATCAGTGTGCATTGTAATCTGAGGGTGAACCTTCCTGGGCAGTTCTTGAAGACAAGGTGAAACAGCAGATGGAGATGTCTCTCGTTCATCAGTTCAGCTGGGCTCCAGCAGTGCCCACTGCGCTGGGTTGCTGACAAGCCCATCCCAGGTGGCTGACAAAAACTTTTAAAGAGGTGCCACTGGTGTTATTGTTTTTTAACTAAATCTCTTTGGGTCTGCCTTTGTCCTGTTTTATCTGCACGGAGCACTACTGTCCACCCCAGAAGGTGAGGACCTGCATGGTCTAGCAGTGCATTTCTAATGAAGAGCAGGGCCGATGCTCTCTGCATGGGGAACCATGCCAAATCTGTATGCTGCATAGCACAGTTTAAATGTGTGTGTGGATTAACAAGAATTACTGAGTATTTGCAGCACAAAAACAAAGGGTGGGTCAGATGCAGTGTTTATAAATTCAGAACCCAGTACTGTAAGGTCTCAGAGATGAGCCAAGCGGGTTGTTGGGCTGCAGGAAGGGACTTGTCTGAAGGCAACAACAGCATTGCACAATTATGGTACAGAGAGAAAGAAGTGAAATTCCTTCTTTCTAGCCTTCAGGGGAATTTTAAGGACCCAAAATGTAATTACCCAAATTGAAGTTTTCCAGGAGCATAGAGTAAACCAGCCTGTCTCACAAAACACACAACGGGATCATGCAGTGATTGTGAGTTCCCATTTAGAAGCACACGCGGGTCCACCAACACAAAGCCGCCGTGCGGCGCACATTGCTGATCGCCGTCTCAGCACGCTCAGGGCCGCTCACCCCGTGCTCCCTTCTGGAACCCAACTCAGCAGCAGCACCCTGGCTATTGTGCAGCCGCAGCTCCCCGCGTTTCGGCGGGCGGAGGGCACCACCGGCTCCACGCACATGCGGACCCGGCCCGAGCTCTCCCCGACTCTGCCGGGGGCCTTTTAAGGCAGAACTATCCGCCGCCGAGCAACGTTCCGCCGCCCGGCCGCGCGTAACGGGGCCGCCGTGTCCTTCCGGGGCGGGCACATCCCTGCGGCGGGGCGGGCGCAGCGTCCCGTGCCCGCGGGGCCGGCCGGGTACCGCAGCGCCTGTGGGGCCGCGGGGCCGGGGCCGAGAGCACCGCGGACAGCGTCCTGCCCGCCCCGCTGCCCGACTCGAGAGGCCGTCTGCATCTCTGCTTTCTCGACTGCCGTGCGGTTATGAGCGGACCGACTAAAGAGTTCAGTATTTGAAGTCTGTTCGGCAGCCTTGGCACTCGCAGATGCAAAACTCTGGCACAAACTATCAGGATTTTCTTTCTTTTTTCCTCTTCTGACGAGGCTTATTTGTGTTGTTTCCCTCTCAGCTGACAGTGCACAGGAGAACCACTGCTACGGTTCGTTGTTGGTTCCCGTTTGAGTGCCGCAAACCAATTCCAAGGAATGGAGGAGAATAAGGGGCAGCATGCTAAAACCAGCGGCGCGGTGAGCGACCTGAGGAGAAGCTGGCAGACCTGGGCAGAGGATCGGGTCGAGTACCAGAGGAAGAATCCATTCAGCAACGAAGACAGGCTTGCATCTAAACCACTGCATGCTCGGAGAGGAGACCCTGCCTATGGAAGACCCCCTGAAGGGTCTAAAACAGAGCAGAGAGGAAAAGATGCTCACTCGCATGTGGAAAAGGAGGTGGAAGAGCTGTGCCTGATCATCAGAAGCACTGGGCAGAAGGGAGAAGATGGACATGTGAGTGTAACGTTCGGGCAGCTGTTTGAGACATATGTGACTATCTCCAACAAAGTGGTGGGAATCTTGCTGAGAGCCAGAAAACAGGGCCTGGTTCGTTTTGAAGGTGAAATGCTTTGGCAAGGAAAGGATGATGATGTGGTCATCACTTTGCTAGAATGAGACTTTGGCATCTGATGAATTTTGCTGCTTGTTTCCATTTGGAAAAACCTCTAGATGCTGTCTTGAAAAAGGTTTTCATTGCAGAATTTCAGCTCTGCAAATTAATGGGGCATTTAAAGGAGAGAAAATGGGTGTGAAACATAAAAAAATGGTTTGCATAAAAATAATAAGCAATTTTGGAGAGAAATCACAAAAAAATCAACTAATCTGTCACAATACCAAGTATGCTGTGGTTCTTCAAGCATCCTCACTGGGTTAGTGCTTTAGGTTCTGAACACTAGTGACTAATTGCCACCAAACAGCACTGAATCTTGGAGATTGTTAAAGACTTGCCGTGGGGAGGGATTTTTTGATTTGCAAAACATGGAATTGAGCACTTTTATTGGAATTCATATACTTCAAACAAGAGACTCGGCTGTGACTCTAAAAAAATGGAAGTTCGGTTGACTTTCATGAAGTATGTGAAAATGCCCAAGTTTACAGAAACATCACTTGCTTAGTGGCTTACAATATATACAGCAAGGATATTTCATGTTTCCTAAGTAAGCTGCATCTTGCTGAACTTAATGGTCTATCTTTAGCATCGTGTCTTCTGCATCTAGTTCTTTTTCCTCTGTATATCATGTCACTTTCATCTCCTCTGCTGTGTCATACTAGGGGAAATCACAAAGCTCTGCAGCCTTTTTGGTGATCTCCAATATACCCTTACAAAAAGTAGGGTGCCACACAACAACTTGAAAGACAACAGAAAATATATTGGGGCATTCATGAAAAGAAAAAAATAACAACAAAAAAAAGCTCTTTGACTTCTTTCAGCAAAGTGTAACAATACTGTTTATAATGAGTAGAGATCCTGTAGTGCCAAACTCCTAAGTAGAAGTGTAGAGTGCAGTCATATCCCTCATTTAGTTGAGGCAGAGCTGTGCTGCAAGTTCTCCAAACTGGGAGAAAAAATGAGCTGCTAGATAAAAATGGGATTGAGATGAGCGACAAGAATTTTCCTCAAGGGTCTTCTGGAGGAGTATTTTTCAGTGGTCAAAGTTGGTTATGTTTGATAGTTGTAATAACAATACTAAACATAATCAGGAACTGAGTTCCAAATTGTTGCCACCAAGAAAATGTTGGGAATACAAAATTCTGTTTTTCTTTTTTTTTTTTTAACAGGGCAAATAAAAGCTCTTATGTGGTGTATGTGGTGCTAAGTACAGTACTTGGTGAGTCTTTAAAACAAGAATATTCTTTTGCTTCAAAAGGATACTGAGATTTATTATAAATTATGCACTTGATAAAAGTGATTATTTAATGCTATTTACATAAAAGATTTTTTTTTCAGAAAGCATAATAATGACTTTTGACTTTTTTGTCTATTGGGGTTTTGCATGAAAATAAACTTTTTGACTGAGCAAGTAAAAATACAATTTTTGTTATCCCTCTATCTAGTCTTTTCATAGTGAAAAGACTAGAAAAATGGAAAAAAACAGAGATGAATGTGGTGAAGTAAGTCCATTTGGAGAACAGGAGAGCCAGATGCAGGTACTGCATGGAGGGGAAACAAAAGATGGGCTTTAATCACCACATCATTTCAACATGTTGGAAACTGGAGAATACATGCTGCACCAGATACCACTGGTTTGTGTCCCATTAGCTCTCAAAACAACTCCTTTCTAAAATAATTTATAGCTTAAAAGAAGACTTCTGTAACTTATCATCGCTACACATTTAAAATGCTTTGGTTTTTCTGGGAAAAGCATTTCTAGCCAAACGACAGGAGCATGAGTTAGTGGATTTCCACTTCCAGTTGATGAAACCTGGGAGTGCATTTTGATATCAAAGTAAATCAAACTTTTAATAAGACAGCTGTGAAGTGTGGTCTGCTTAATTCAGACTACACTTAATTCAGACTTAGTTTGCCAATCCAGTTGATTGTGCTCCAGTGGTTGTTCATAACTTGGAGAAGGCAGTGTTGGGCAGCTCAAGTATCACCAGCTACAGGATGGCAGTATCAGGGAAAATAATCTATTACTCTCAAAAGACACACAGTTGAGGCAGTGTAACCTGAGCACTCTCAGGGTGCAAGTCCAGCTTGTGCAGACTCACTAATTCTTAATTAAGACTGACCCAAGTAGTTAAGCAACAGGAACCAAGGCTTCCACTGCCAGGCATGTAGTGTCAGACCGTAACATGGCCTCAGCTGTACTGCTGCTTAGGGTCAGCTCACGTATCACTTGAGCACATCTGCAAAAGCTTTAGGGGTACCGCTCAGAACAGAAGCCGAGTTAAGCTCAAATGAAACAGTCTTGTCAACTGTGTGGCTGTGAGAAGATTGCCCTATCTTGAACAAAATAAAGAGTTATTATTAAAAGCACAATTCATAGGAGGTTCACAGGGGGTTGGATTTTTAAAAGAAAACAGCTGTAGGGACAGATTTCCTGTCTGCCATTATCAGGTGAACAATCTCTGAAGGGTGACGAGTCTTTCTGTCTCATGTGCCCATGCAATGGCACCAAAATTTGCTGAACTGGGTCAGTGCACAGATTAACAAATCTAAGTTGCTTTCAGCAATCACCCATATTTCAAAAGCGGTCTTTAAAAGATAACACAATTGTTCAGTGTGTCCACCAAATACACTCAAGAATAAAAAAATCAATCTTAAAGCCAGTACAGACAAGAACACACCCTATCTAATGGACATGACTGAATCCAGCTACTAGCTTACAAGTTTTACAAAATTCTGCTTCTTCAGCTGCAATGCAGTTTCAATTAGCATCTACAGGTGCTTTTTAGTTTTTAGAAGTTTTATTATGCAACAGGGCCTCTTTAGAGCAACAGAAATCCTCTTTGGTGGAACAGAATTTAATATATTCACTAAAAATGTAAGATAGTGCATTTAAAATATTACAAATTGTTTGTAGTAGTTACTAAAGTTTGAACTTTTATAAGGTTTTCTGTCCTACCGTGTAACATTCAGCTCTTCCAGTCTCTCCTGAAAGTTCACTTTTCTTATAATAACCTTACCTACTTCCTCTGCAGTCTTTCCTTTGATTTGAAGTCTGTGAGTTCTGCACCTGGTTTGGACTGTACACTGTACAGGAATTATCTGTATTTTGTCTTGTCAAACGAAGAAAGCACTTTCAGCACTCCAATAAATATTGCACAGCAGTTGAAATGACAGCAAGAGAGTTTTTATGCAGGTTTTACCATTCAGATTTACTTCTACATTTGCCAAATTTCAAATACGATCTTCACCAGTTTGCTTACATTTCCATGCTTTTGCTTACAACTCATGCTTATGAAGACCTCAGAATACCTAGAGGGTCTATTACCAGTCTAATCACGTGGAAAATGCTGTCCTTTGTGAAAACACCTATTTATTTATTTATTTTTAATTCTACATGCATCAGCATTGTATGTGTGTCTACTTCATCTTTTCAGAAGGAAGCTATTAGTTCTCTAGCACAGAAGTATTATTCTCTGGGCTTGCATTAGGAAAAACAATTGAGCGTAAGAGTACAAGGGAAGCTTTGTCATTCCTAAATATGTAGTCAAAAAAGCAGCTTTTCTCAGGACTGTTAATGCTAGAACAAAGAACAAGGATAGAGGCTAAGCAACTTTCCTTTACTTCTCAGTCTTGCCCACTTTAGATTAAAACTGCTGAGTAAATTCACTTTCCACAAGGTTTTTTAGCCATCTCTGCTCACTGCAATGCTCCACAGAAGGTTAGGGATGTTTTAAAATGGCACTATAATGCTGTTGTTGAAGAGGGTGACATAATGAACAGGGTCTGCTTGCTGCCTTTTCCAGAGGGTAGCCAACAATTCTGAAACATATTCAAAGCATTAGAATAGACTTTTCAGAAAATATTTCTTAGCCCAATTAAAAAATATCTGCTGAATCCAAGAACAAAGCTCGTCAATACAGAAGGAAAATGGAGCACAGTTCCATGCTGGAAAACACTAATGAGACACTAAGCATTCATCTCAGTAATGAATGTGACTCTATTCAGCACCTTCTTGTTTGAGCCTGTTTGAGGTTTATTTCCTAGTGGCAGGCACAATCTGAAATTCCTATCTCGATTGTCAGCAAAAGTTTTGGAAGCTAGGTTATATTCTGATTTTTACCTCTCCATTTTTACTTTCTTGTAAAGAAAACATAGAAGTCAATCTTCACATTTACTGCTGTGTACATTTCAGTGTATTGGGGTCTAGCTTGGATGGACTTAATTTTCTTTGTAGCAGCTCAGTGTCATTTCCTGTTTGCAATTAAAACAGTGTTAACACAGCAATCTTCTGACTATTGCCCAGAGAGATTGTGAATGTCCCCATCCCTGGATGCATTCAGGGTCAAGCTGGACGTGGCTCTGGGCAGCCTGGTCTAGAAGGTGGTGATGCTGCCCATTGCAGGAGGGTTGAAACTAGATGATCTTTGGGGTCCTTTTTAACTCAGGCCATTCTGTGATTCTATGATATGATTGCACGATTCTGTTGCTGAGCAGTGCTTGCACAGCACGAAGGCCTTCTCCTTCTCCCAGTCTGCCACTCCAACCACTGGGCCTGGGGTGGGCAAGAAGCCGTGAGGGACAACCTGCACAACCAACGCAAAGCAACCAGCACGGTTATCCCATGCTGTACAATACTATGCTCAGCAATAAAAATGGAAGGAAGGTTTCTTCAAGGCTACAGTTAGGCTTACCATTTCTACTGGACTGCTTGCAGGAGGTAATTATTGCCTTTACATTGCAAATCTTGTTCTTTTTCCACCCTCTTTCCTTCATTTATTAAACCGTTGTTACCTTGACCCATTCTCTCCCCATCCTGGTGGGAGCAGGAGTGAGGAGGGATCGCACCACTGTATGGTTGGATCATTCCAAGATTAGCATTTGTTCAGTTTATTTATCTTTTTGGACAACAGTTCATGTTGGTTCTTTAAATATTACATATCACAGTTAAGTACAGTTACATAGATTAATTAGAAATCAGGACACAGATAGTACTAACTCTTCAAAAATCTTAATGTTCAGATATTTTGTGAAGTTAGGAGACCACTCAAGCCTCCCAAATCTATTGCACAGAATTGATCAAAGTTCAGTGGCTTTAATTCACGCTCTTCACAGCTAATATTACAAATTAAAAACACAAAGTACTACAAATTACATGAGTGCCCAATAATAAGAATAACAAGACATTGGGAATGAGGTCTTCAGAAAAGACTAATGTTAACTCTTCTGGGTAGAAAACATTTATTTAGAAGAGTGTCTACCTTCTGAATTATGATGTATAGTCTACTGTAATACACTGTCCACTAAGGCAACAGGTGCTGGATCAGTGGAAAACACTGAGAAGATTATACTCAGGGAACCTTGCAGGTGCAGCAGACCATCACCACCTCAGCCACACCTCAGTGCAACAGCCAAGGGCACTTGGTTGATTAGGCACCAAGAGATAATAGTTTGTGAACAAAGAAAATCCACTCCATGTCTACTGGAGTTAAACTTTCCAAACAGTCTGCCTTAACATGGTAGTGAAAAACAGAGCTAAAGTTGCTGATTAAGAGTCATGCAGTGAGGGCAAGTGTTCAGCAGATTCCATAAGCAATTCAGAACACAATCCCTACATGTTCTGCTTTTGGGCTGAGCCCCTGCTATTCCAAATTCAGATCAGACTGCTGTTATGCAAGCCTGCTACGAACTCACTGTAATGAAGACCCATTTGTTTTGTGACCTCATTTAGAAATCAAATCTAGCCAAGGCATTTAGCAATCTCCAAGTGACTTCCAGTGAGAACAATATCAGAATAATCTCAAAATCTGGGTGTTTTTTTTTTTTTTTTTTTAATTTCTTCTACCACTATGCAGAAGAGCAGTGCTTTAAAATCAATTCTTCTGAACTCTTCACATATTTGTAAACATACAGAAACTAATTAAAAATATTGTGCACATGAGAGGGGAACAATCCGCAGGTCCAACATACAACCACTTACACATCCAAGTAAACAACACTCTATGCTTTAGCACTATCACATCTCTGGCACATACTGTATTAACATTTACTACGTCACTGCCATGCAAGTAAGATGGGCAATATATTAAAGTGGTTTAGCACCAGAAAAGTTAGTAGTGTACTTTTAACCAGGTACCTACTACTAACCAGGCATAGGTAATATATCATACAAGAACAGACGGAAACTGAAAATACTTTAAATGTTCCCTGCAATTCCAGAATGATGCATCTTTAAAATAAAAGCTAGATTCCACAGCAAATATTACCTTCAGTACCATGTGCATGCTGTTAATACAAACCTCTTTCCTTAGAGTGCATTCTGCTGCTATACCCCACATTCTACTGGGAAAAGTTGCCTACATACGTGTATGTATTATGTATGTACACATATGTATATGCATATATAAAATCGTAATTAAAATGCATTTCCTTATTGTCAGAGAAATATGCAGACTTCTGAAGAACCCAAACGTGAGAATTAGGTTGACAGCTCTATGTTCAGTATTTCCTCATAAGGAATTAAGCCTTTTTTATCCTGGTATGTAATTGGCAACAAACTGTGCAACCTTAAATCAGAGTTCAAAGACAAAGAATAAAATGGCTAACGACACAAGGCTAAGAGTGCTCTCAGCTGGCAGCATTTTCAGTTTGCAGTCGCTCAATCAGTTGCTCAGCCTATGAAAGAGAGAACACAACACATTAACTATGCAGCAGACCGTCAGCTGGCTGAAAAATGCACTTCAAAAATAGTAACAGCACGACACTGACAGACAGCATATATTTGTCATTTTTACTGATAAAGCACACAAAATAAAATACCATGACTGTTTTAAGCAGCTGACTTTGTCGCGTTTTCACTAAACTCCCACTAGGTGATGAGAAAAGGGAAAAAAAAAACAAACAAAAAACAACAACTATGAAAGTCAGAAGATGGTTGAGCAAAGTAATCACTGTTAAACTATCATGCTTTAAGGACCTGGGAAGACAGCGCCCTGAACAACCAACCTGTAAGAACTGGAATTCCTTGGGACACTCTCCAGAACAGCATCTTGTGGCCTCTTCACACCTCACAACTGCACTGTAGTCATACATATTACTGAGTGATGGAGAGCATTTGTGTGCTGTTTGTGTCACTGTAAACATTCATTCTTTGGTCATGTCACTAGGCCTATACACGCTTTTTCTCGTCATATGATTTGTGCATCTACCACACAGATGGGACTGTTACATTTTTAGGTATTTGCATTGTCTGCAACTAAAAAAAGCCCTGACAATTCAAGAACATTTTCCAACTTGACAACTGGGCAAAATCTCTTTTGGATTGAATCCACACTGAATAACCAACCCTGGTACGGAGACCCCTGAGCTAATCCAAAATAGTAAGCAGTATAACTAGACAAGCCATAGGTTTGTCTTTTTTTTTCCTCTGTGGTGCTCTGCTACACTACACACTGATCTGCTTAATTCAAGACAGGAGAGATCTCCAACAAGATACCACCACAAAGAAGCTGAGTTTTTTCCTCTTAAACAGGCTGCCATAATCATCTATAGGAGAGATTTTTGTCAGCATCTTTGCCTTGGGGTTGCCCAATGACACCAGGACGCTGGAGCTAAAACTCCAGCAAGGACAGGTCCTCTGCTGAGGAGAGAGGTTTCTGAGCAGTGATTTAGGCAGTGCCAATTCAACCTCCTTGCTAATCTCTACAGACAGTAAACAGTACAAACAGTGCTTCGGTACAGCAAACATTTGTTTCACTCTAAGGATGGCGAGATGAGTAAAAAATGTACGAAATGATAAAAGCACCCGTTAGGTGGCCATATTTTATCTAAATTGGGCTATGTGTTATACATGTCTTTGTTCAACCATCACATTCCAATAAATCTTTTCATATTAAATAAATAGTCAGAAGCAAATCACAAAGCTACGCTTTAAATCCAGAACTACTGCACGGTTTGCTGGTAATGTTAGTCACTCTTATTTCCATTAGTAAGTGTAAACGGTATTAAATTTTACCCACTGCCTTTTCTCAAATAGGTAATGCAAAATGCAACAAATAATTATAGTAATGATAAAAATAATTGCTCAAAGAATATTTGGGACGTTAGAAAGACATCACATTTTCAACTTGCAGTCAAGAATCTCTGAAAACCTCATCACACTTACTGTAATAAACCAGTAGGAGTTGATCCTATAAATCAGTCTGGATAAGAATCCTAGCTGACTTGCTGGGGCCAAGACATGCAGATGCAAGTGGGATATTGAGCAGAATGGAGGCCAGTGAAAACCCATTCTTCAGAAAGGGAAAACAAGTTAAAAACACCAGTGATGTTAATACAGGAAGTGGAACATCTTACATTCGAGATCAACCGAATAAAGAAATTTACTCATAACATTTTCTTTTTACATTGCATGAAAAATAATTTGTCCTTTCCTTTCAACATGCAGAACCCCCCAAAAGCATCAAAAACTTACTTCACATCCATCTAGCACACTGTGCTAAAACAAGGGTTAAAAACCAGCAATATTCCTTAGATACCATACCTGTTTTTCACCTGGAAAGTGAACTATCGCCACATTCATGTAGCTTCTACCTATTTTAAACAGGAAGACCCATCTCGCTGCACTCTACACTATTTAAATTATGTTACAACTCACTTCACGTTGGCTACCAAACGAAATGAATGCAGGTATAACTCTGAAACGCAGTGCACTGCCCCGGTGAAAGTGACAAAATTTATCTTTCCCGGAATCCCCCACTGGATTCAACACAGCACAGAACTGAAGAGCAGCCTTTTAGATAAGCGGTCTGAATTGGTCTCCCTATTCTGCATGCGTGCAGGAAACAATCTCAAAGTTGGAACACAATCGACACTGGAAACTTATCAGAAAAAAAAGAGTTTATATTCAGTGCCAGGACATGAGACTGAACAAGTCACTCCATAAGTCAAGGCAAACCCAAGAAATCACACTGCAACTGTAACACAGTATCTAAAATAGCATTTTGAAAAGTAAGAACATACTAATTAATGTGGAAGGCTCAAGTACATACCTTATATCATTCAAGTCACTAAAATTATTTTTCTGGAGAACAGATTTTCCAACTTCCATCATTCTTTTCACTATTAAATATAAACAAATTTCATTTACTCTTTAGCTTAAATAGTATTTTACATATCACATGACTTCAGAATCAAACAGTTTGAAGCAGGTGCTCTTAAGAAACAAAACCAAATATTAACTTCAACAATGATTACATTGAGAACACAAGCTAGTGTTTGCTTTATTCAAAGTAAAAATACTGAAACTGCTCATAATAAAACAGATTGTCAAAACACTGCAGTGCAAAGTTTGATGTGAAAATCACTACTGTTAGTGATTTAGACACTAAAGACACTTTTAGGTTATAGTTTACTAATCTCATGTTACGTCTCTACACAGCAACAGGACGTTGACCTCTATGCCCTTTGTAGTCTGGCATTAGAAAGTTTCAGATATGAAACAAAAATTAAAGATAAAGTACAATTAAACCATCAGCCCTACTTATTACTAGGACAAAGTTTTCATTACTGTAAAAGAGAAGAAAGCCTAATGCAAAAAACGTCCAAGGTAGAAGCATAAAATAACTGCCATGAAGCAAAACATACTGACGTTGTTTCTGGAGAAAACTCCCACGTTAAAAAGTCAAATAAGATGATTTAAAAATTTGCAACACACGACTGCAATGCTTTTCTTGCAGCACCTGTCATTTTCCCCAAAACAGAATCTGTTCATGCATTTATGGATTTAATTTTTCCTGTTACTCAACACACTTAGCTGGGCATTTCTTGTGAAACAACTACATCTGGGATGATGTTTCAACAACAATAACAAAAAAAAAAATCAAGTATGCAGACAACACATTACAGCTTCAATATCTTATGACCTTATCTTTAAAAAAGATATCTAACTTCATTGGAACACTGTTTATCTTTTTTACTCTCCATCTCTTTTCCCAAAGAAAATTGTCATTTTTTTTTTCAGTACCCTGTATACCTAGGAAAATCCAATGAAGCTGAATAAATATACTTAAAAAAAATACAGTGGCATTTCCAGCAAAGTGCAGAAACATCTATACTCCATGCAAACAAAAACAGATTTCCTGTATTAGCACAACATTACTCTAGAATAGCACATAAAACATGAGGAGCTTCCCAGCAAGAGTAACTCCCTACCCAACTCACATCATGCATTTCAGTGTTTTACAACCACAAAAAACAGATGTCCAAAGCTGTAATTTACTTGACAGCACACTACATAAGACTGTGAAAAAACTACTTGCCCCTGATCTAAGCAGACTAATACATATTTTCAGCCTTACCTATGGGCACATGCTCTGACTTCAGCGTTTTGCAGTTTCCCATGTGCTCTACCGGCACCACCAGGTAGTGGTGAGGGGCACCAGGCCTGATATCTCTAAAGCAAACAAGGTCTTCATACTGCAGAGGAATACAAACACATCACACGATCGGGATGAGGTCAGGTAACAGAGCTGGCATTCCCCTATACCAGTTTGATATTACTTGGTATCATATTTGAATCAACTAGCAAACATATCAAGACTAAAGCCTATTTTCTTCTGTCACTACATTGAAGCACGCCGTCCTGGACTCTGCCTGCTGAAGCACTTAGGCGCAGTCTTGTTTTCTCAGCTGACATCGTGCAGCCAGAATCCCTCAGTATCTAACAGCAACAGCTCCTGCCCCATGACCGCCCTTAGACTTTTAGCCATTGTACAACGACAAGATATTTCTTTTTTTTTCTGAGGAATGCTTCATTGCTGCCTCCATAAGAACAGACAACTGCTATGACTACATGGCAACCCCAGGACAGGGATCCCTAAGGTGACACCCTCCGTTAGCTGGAAATAAAGACACCACCTTCCTCAGAAAGGGAACGGGGATCAGATGGCCTCCATACACGCAGGATTTCTCGGTTTGATCGGCAGTTCTCATAAGCGAACCCCTCTGTGCTCCCTCTGTGTGAGAGCTGCCACCCGAGCTCAGACAGGACGGACACCGCAGCTCCGTTTCCGCACTGCCGCCTCACGCCGCAGGCCGGCCCTGCGGACCGACGGCTTCGTCCCGCCAACCCACCCCACCGCGGGGAGCCGGCCGCGGCGCGGGGCAGCGCGCTGCCAAGGACAACGAGGGCGGCGGCGGCGACCCTCCCTCCGGCGGGGCCGCCCCTACCCACCTGGCAGGGCAGCAGCGCGGTTCCCGGCTCCTCCCGGCGGGCGATCCTGCAGAACACGCACTTGCCGTCGTAGCCGCCGCTCGCGGGCTCTTTCCCGTCGGCCAGAAGCTGCTCGCTGCTCGGGCCGGCGGCGGCCGCGGCCTCCTCACCCGCCATCGCCCCTCGCCTAGGCAGGCACCGCCCCGCGACCGGCCGCGGGCCCACCCGCCCTCACGTCCTCGTGGCGTGCGCCAATGGCGGCCCTGCGGCGCGCGACGGGCCCGGCCTCGTACGCGCCCCCGTCAGGCACGGAGGGCTGCAGCGAGTGAGCGCTGGGCGTTCAGCGGCTGTCTGACACGGGCCGAGGTTACGTGCGCTTAGAATTGCGCACGGCACCCGCGGGTGACCCTAGCCGTGTAAAGCACTCCATTCGGTCGAGGCTCTGAAGCAAAACGCAGCCTCTGTTCAGCATAAGTTTTCTGTAAAAAGGCACAAACTGGAACTAAAATAAACTGAACACACTCTGGCCTGTTTAAATCAAAGCTGAAAGATGCTATTTCTCAGTGGTAGCTAAGCTTCGGCTTTAGAAATGTTTTCTCAGCTTGTTCACACTGTCCCACAGGCCTCAGCCCGTGCTTCGAGGCCAGGAGGTACCTAAGTGCCAGGAGGCACTTAGAATCAGTCACACAATCATTAAGGTTGGAAAAGACCTCTAAAATCATCTATTGTGATTATCTGCCTATCACAAATATTGCTCATTAAACCATGTCCCCTTTTGTGCTCCCTCTGTTTCATGAGAGCTGCTACCCGAGCTCAGTCAGGACGGGCACCACAGCTCCCTTAGTACTGCATCTACCCTTAGATAGCCCCAGACATGGTGACCACCACCACCATGGGCAGTCTGTTCCAATGCCCATATGCTCTTTCTGAGAAGAAACCCGTCCTAATATCCAACCTGAACACTCCCTGGCACAACTTGAGGCATCCCCTCTCGTACTATTACTGTTACCTTTGAATCATAGAATCATAGAACTGCTCAGGTTGGAAAAGACCTTCAAGATCATCAAGTCCAACCTCAACCTAGCCATACCTATCCAGCCTTTCAACTTTCTTCAAGCTGTATTCTGCTACGAGGATTAGCCTGAAGTCCCATTCAGCACCCTGAACCATTTGAAGGCCCAGAAAATAAGAATGCAAAATACTGCCAGTTACAACACAAGATTGACAGGCTCCTCTGACTGTAGTGTTTAGGCACCCCCTGATTATAACATGAATTTAGGCGCCCACCAAACATGCAGACAGTCAAGCATAACGATCAAGATCTGAGAATCGATTTCACTTTTCAACTTCTCCTAAGGAGATTAATCCTGTTACCTAAACAACAGCAGCCACCAGTGTTGAAGTGCTACAGATGACTCTGCTTGGCTTCCAACTGCTCCTGTAGTACACTAGACATAGGGGACCAGTACATTTCCAAGGGCACCACACCACCATACATAAACAGCTGAATCCCAGACTAAATACCTAAAGTATCTCAGCTAAAGGAAGTTCTCATCCCGAACATTTTAATACTAAGAACCTACTGAGGATGGGGTGCAGAGGGCAGAACAACTCTTTGGCCTTAGCTTAGCTGGTCAAAGACAAAATGGGTCTAGTTGCTTTGAATCTTTACCACATATCACGTATGATATCATTTTCCCCAGAGGATTTATTATGGGGGTTTATATAACCACACAACTGTTATCTAGGCAAATTCTTCTACGTTCTATCCTTCTGGAGAAGAGGCTGACCCCCACCTTGCCACAACCTCCTTTCAGGTTACTGCATATAGTCTTGGGTTGAAAAGGACCACAGTGAACATTTAGTTTCAACCCCTGCTATGTGCAGAGTCGCCAACCACTGCACCAGGCTGCCCAGAGCCACATCCAGCCTGGCCTCGAATACCTCCAGGGATGAGGCATCCACAACCTCCTTGGGCAACCTGTTCCAGTGTGTCACCACCTCTCTGTAGAGAGAGAGGCTTCCAGGATCCCTACATCTTAAGGTTTACATGCAAAGATTATTTAGGAAACAGGCGTGTTTTAACTTGGCTCTAAAGCCAGCTTTGCACAAAAAAGTCCAGTGAAAGAACTGCAAACCAACATCAACCACCAGTGCCTCACAGGGCACTTAGCAGCCCTACTGTGAAGAGCATTTCTAAACAGTCCCAAAGAAAAAATTGTTATCCCTTAAGGTATATACATGCTCCACATTACAAAAACAAGCTCTTTCTAAAATAGTTATGGCTATAAGAGCAAAATTACTAGTGACTATAATTTTCCTCTTAATTTATATTATATAAAAATTCTACAACCATTGCACTCAAGGCAACATTCAAAGAAATGTTCAAAAGCATACTTGCTATATTAATATGTACATCATAGTTTATTTTTTCCTAATACCAATTTTCTTTACCTACTAAACGTATACATTAACAAAGCTGAGAACCAAGTGCTTTCAGGTGATTTTTTGCTTTGTCTCACTTGGAAAGAACAAAAAACAAAAGCTTCAGCAATATGAAGATGGTCCATACAGCAATGATGTTCACAAGCCATATCGTTTCACTTTAAAAATGTACTAAAAGCTGTGAATAAGAAGAAAAGGATCCGCAGCGAGTTTCTGAATGCATAAATTCCTTTATTGAAAATATTGTGATAGCACTGCATTACATATATTCAATATTCATAGTTTCAAGGGTCACAGAATTTGATTGAACAACACTGCTTGGATATAGAACACAGCGTTTAGATATGCTCTGACAAGTATAATATAATGAACTAAGTTGTAGGTAACAATGGTGAAACAAGTGTAAAATGTTGAACTTGGCTTTGGGGTTGTAGACTTTTTATTTTTGAACTAGTAAGTGGTCTGCCACCATCAGAAGAGCAAACAGTACTGCATATTCCTGGTACCTTCAACACTATCAGCAACCTGGAAAATACTTCACAGCGCATTACCAACAAGTCTGTTTATGGCTGCAGTAGGGCGCATAGATGGGAAGTGTGAAAAGCTTATGTGCAGCATGTTACAGGCTCACTGTGTGTAGCATTGGTGTTAGATTGTGAAATTTATGTGCAAGATTAGGATTTATTAATGCTTTTGAAAAAAAAAATAATTTGGCTTCTTGTTTTATTATGAATATGTTAAAAATGAGAAGAGCAGTAACTGAGTTGTATTACTCAGTAATATTTCAAAACCAGACTATAGTGTTTAATGCATGGAAACACAACCACCATTGCTAAAACCTGTCTTTCTCGGGACAATCCTACATTCAGTACTAATGGCAGGACAGCGTTTGGTCAGAACTTGATTGTGTGAATAAAACCATAGCTTAACTGGAAAGCAAAATTCTTCAGAAAACAGCAAGACTGGTGGTCTTCTGTCACACTTTTTCTACTCGCTGACATTTTCATGGCAGTGGTCTGGTTAGGATTTAGCCAAATATTGTAATGTGGTATTTTAAATGTTGATAGGAAAATTATCTGATTGACTATTTCACAAAAAAAAAAAGCACAAAACAAGGAAGAGTATTTATTTGTCAAGTCCTAATCCAGCCTGTTGCTTCAAGTCATAAGGAAGGAAATAATATTAATTGCTAAGAAAACAAATACTACACTAATATGGCACGGCCTGTTAAAGAAACAGCATTCTCCAAATCTTCAGGCTGTATGTTTCCCTTCACAAAGCAGTTATTCAATATGTAAAGAAATGCTCAGAAAAAGCACAGTGGGTGGTTTATTTTGAATCATTTGGTGGTGATACAGGAAACAATCATCTCCTAGAAACATCCCTTGTAACCAGTCAAATAGCACTAGGACAGATGCTCAGAGCATGCTGTCCCAATTCTGCTGACTGCACCAGAGCTCATACAGCCTACACCAGGTGGCATTCTGCCCAGTGTCTCCTCACACTGCCAAAATAATAATCTATTAACTCTACTTACACATTCCTGTTAATGAGAAGTGCTAACCACCTTTTCTCTCATCTCAGAGAAAACCAGAATTATGCACTCAAGTGTTTCTGCCAGAAAATAAACCCTCTTATCTGGGTTAAATGAAAACCGAATCTCATTTACAAACAAAATAAAAATGAACTTCAGAAATCAAATAAATTGATTCAAAATAAATGCCGATGCATAAGAAACCTACCTGAATAGTAATTAATTACCAAATTAAGATCTGAAATATTAAAAAGAAAAAAAAAAAACACCTCATAGCTAATGCATTTACAAAAAAGTCTGCTATACAATAACAATAAATAAAAAGAATTTAAAAACATGTTCCCTTAAGTGCTGTGTACACCTACTTATGATTCTTTTCCATGGCAAACAATATGCTGTAGATTTTGGTGAAATAACTTTTTATTTTTGGTTAGCATTTGTACACTGAACATAAATATATATGGAATGTACAAGACAAGTATAGTTTTCCCACAGTATTTTTTTTTCCACAGTTACAGAAAAAGTTTTCAATTTATACACCATCGATGTTTTCATAAGCATCATATCTTCAATGGAGGAGCATAGAAGAAAGGAGTATAAAAAAAAATCTGACTGATCTCGTATTGTTCCATCTCCTTCTGCCTCTGAAAACCAGCTGTTTTTCCTTGGTTATTTTTTGCGTAGTCATGCTCTGGTCTGATATGAGGGAAAAAAAAAAGCGTGTAACATTGTGAGGCAGCCTGCACCTTTTATTTAGCTTTTGAGTGCCTAATGGATCCAGTCCCTAAGGCAGTCAGTAAGTACTTCATTCAAATGTCCATACTTCTACATCCTGTATTATGAAATCTTCTTTCTTAGATAAGATGTCATTATTGAAGGTGCTGCAGGAGTTGCTTCGTCCATGATACAGGTCTGCATCTAACCATAAGCCAAATCGTCCACTGAAAAAATACACACCAAATGTCAGGTTATATTTAATCAGAGGCTGTAGAGGAGTGCTATGGAGAAAAGTAGGCAATTCTGAGAACAGATGGGATTGAACATGAAGGCTTAACCCTGGCAAAGCACTTGCAAATAAGCTTGCTTTTATTCATACAGGCAAATTGCAGCAAAGCACAAGCATGAGTGCATGAGTGTGCGCATACAGTGCCTTACGTGCTTGGCTTCAGTGCCATCAGCTCCAGGTGCTGCTGGTGAGCAGCCTCCCAAACATGGCTGGAGTCCAGCTGCTGCAAAGCACAGACAGCAGGGACCTTTCCCCGCTCTAGACATGGTCCCTTCCAGTTTAGGAGGAGAGATGTTTATGCATCCCCAGTGCAAACCATGGCCAGATATTGCACACGGCAGCCTGCTGTCAGCTTCACTTAGTTGCACAGTCTTAGCCCCTGATTTCGTATCCACTAACTTTTGAAATTGAGGACCTGATTAAGCACTATCTGTATCCTGGCTCTTCAGAGCAACAGAATAATGACAGTTTAAAAGCGCCATGTGAGAAACTAGATATTGCTGGCAAAACTGCCATTACAGATTATCTTCTAGCAACAAACCTCTTCAGCAATGATCTATCCCAAACATCTGTTTTTTTCCGACCTCCCCCACCCACTAAAGATTACTTGCCCAACATCAGTTGCTATCTTTAAGTGATGGAAATTGCTCTAGGTCTGTAACAGAAATCAGATTGCTGAGATATCTGTCCTACACAGTTCACTAAAATTTTCAGCATTAGTTTTTCCTGCAACTACCATGGTCCTTAAGAAAAAGGAAAAAGTTAGCTAGACTACTTGAAAAAGAAGCAAACATTCACTTACCCTCCACCTCCAAGCTCCAGAGAGGTCATGTCTCCATTGATGAAGTAAGTATTCTCCCCACTCCATTTGAATACCTGAGGGTGAAGAAGAACAAAGCTACGCGGACTGTGAGGATTCTAGCACTGCAGAAGCCTTTTTTGCTTAAAGTGTTCACTGAGGCAAGTGATCATCTGCTTTCACCAACAGCTGGCGCATCTTTAAAATCACAGAATGCCTTAGGTTGCAGGGGACCTTAAAGATTATCTAGATCCAATCTTTCCTCCCAACTTCCCCCAAAAATGCAGTCTCTATAAAGCTTTCTCATAAATGTTTCAGAAGTGGAATCCAAAAATCTTACATGAGGAAGAGAACACCACCTTACCTTGAAATTTGGACTGAACGTGTAGAGGAATGTTTCACCAGTGCCATAGTAATGGTCACTAAACCTGAAGGGATGTGTAGCGTATGCTCCAAAAATCTGTCCGAATAAAAGGATTAAACTATTTTTGAGAACACAATAAAATTCAAGAGGAAACAAAAAACACTTTTCAAAATACTTTCTGAGCTGTTGTTTCATGTTAAAAGAACCAACAGCTGAGCAAGTATTCCCACAGATCTTTTCTGTTTTTCATCATAAAGCAAAATGGCAACAGGAATGATGACTCCAGGAGCTGCTGAGTACTAAGTACACCACCATGAAGGTGTTATTTGCAACTTCCATGGCCAATGTTAAAAGGAGTACTCATTGTAATTATGAAAATATGTAGTTTTATTTCTATTAGTGCATACGTACTTTCCTGCCTGTAAGTTTAGTTTAAGCAGTACAAAATATGAATAGAATAAAATAAATCAGCAATGTTTTATTGCGGTATGATATCACTTTGCAGTATGATTAGCACTTCCTAAAGACACGTTTATTTTCACTCCAAACCCTGCGCTACAAACGCTCCTCACCTCGTTGTCCATATCCTTGATGACAAGGAGAACTGGACTGTCCAGAGATGCCGATTTGCGGTACAGAGTCTTCAGGCTAGTGCCGTGCTCCAGAGTGCTATATGCGAGCTGCCACGGGTAGCCCTGCACTCTTGCAGGCAAGCGCCGGGCAAGCTGGGCAGTGGACAGGGATAAATGGTTAGGCATTCAACCAGTTACATCACAGGTAGCAGAACACCCCACGCTTAGCAGAACTAATAAGGAAATCAGATTATTTTTTTTTCAGTCATACCTGCTCTATGTGCATATTTTCCAGAAGTGCACTGTGATGCTTTAAGACAGGTAAAGCATCATCATCATCTTCTTCTCCATAGTAACTGCAAACACTCTTCCGCCGTTTTGCTTCTTCTACAGTAATGATCTGAAGCAAGAGGACAAGTGTCAAACCTGAAGCACAGTTCCTATGCTGTCAGTCCTCTATGGCAGCAAATTCATTTAAAGCAGTATAGCCATCATCTGCCATACTGCATGAAGCAAAACCACTGTGTGGAATGGTTACATCAAAGCAAAAGCAGCCCACTAATTGGGTAATTCTCAAATGGCGAGGTCTGAGACAGCATGGACAGCACGGTCTGAACATCTTCAGACCCCCATGGTCTTCCACTACTGTTGGGTCCTTTGAAATTAAGAAACACTGATGTGAGCAGGTGACATCACATGGTCGTTCTCAGACATGCATGGTCTTGAGTCAAAAGGTGAAAGCGCACTGACTTCTTTCCATGCCATCCCACACACAGCTTCACTTCACGGGAATTTAAAGGAGGTAGGCACAAGCTTCTTCATTTGCCTCATGCAGTAAGGTTATATATAAATTATTTTTATAGATAGTATCATATGCTATAATTAGTGTATTATTTTCTTAGGAGCTAACGCATAAGAATATGAAAAAGTTCAAAGCTTCACTTCTCCTCTTTTCTAAAACAATCCCCTTCTTCTGCGTGGTGTGTATGTGCGTGTGGCAAGGGGAGGTGCTCTGTTACTGATGTTTTTTTGCTTTTGTATATGCAAACTCAAACAGAAACAATATAGCAAAACTACAAATGTAAATGAACAGAAATAGATTTTGCAGCTGTATCATGACAGAGACACGCCGAGTACGAATTTGAGCACACAGTTTATTCAAGTTCTTGAAAATGCTCACTATCAGAAAAGACTAACTACTCTTTGAAAGCTTCTAGTTATTCATTTTCTGAAGAATTTCTTTGGAAAACATACAATATTTTAAAAGGCGAGCCAATACTTATACTTCAAATTTAGGCTTGAATTTGAATACTTGTCAAATGAAGCATGGACTCTTCTCCAACAACTACAGGTAGGTCACACTTCCTTTCCTGACAAAGCTGAAAACAAAGCGAGAATACAAGTTCATATATTTAACACCCATCTATAGAAGTGCTCAGCAGCCTACAGCATGCCAAGACAGTATATACTCTGAGCCACGTGCAGCCTGGGCAGGCAGAGGGAGCTAAAATGGTGCAAAAGGCTGGAGGGAAGCTGCAGACTCTTGGGTACACCTCTGGGCATCTCAGGCACAGTGCTCAGCCAGGTGAGGTGAGAGGAGGCACACTGAACACAGCAGCAGGGCTGTAGTTGTGTTTAGGGCTCTATGCCACCATGGCAAACAGGAAACAGCGGCAAGGGCGTAGAGATAGGGCTGATGAGAAAGAAAAGGGGAAAGAGGCCCAGCTACAAAAGCTGGGAAACTTTAAATCAGCATCTTTGTATGAGTTTAATGCCAAAGCAGTATTATCTCAGAAGAGCAATCTCAAAATGTTACTGCACAGCTTCCACACACCCTCCTACAAATGCAGCTTTTGAATACACAGAATACACCGATTGAGTTTGAACAACTCCCCCAGACTTTCATAACTGCTGCTTCATCTTGCAGGAGCCATCAGCAGCCAAAAAACACCTGGATGTCCTATACACGCCTGCCCCACAGGCAAGAAATTTACTGGACAGACTCCAGGTGGAGTCCCACCACAAAGTGAAGAAGGAACTTTCCATAAAAACCAGGACTCCTGAGGAGCTCTCTGTGTGAAGGATAAAGCCCCAGTGATGCCAGTCATGCCAGCATCTCCAGTGGGAGAGGAGCAAGGCTTCTGCTGTGCTCACTGCCATCTGCCCCATGTCCATCCACAGGCACCTGGAGCAGTGCTGACAGCAGCACCCTAAGTAGGAAGCCAGGAAACTCATGTTCCAGCACCTGCAGTGGGGGGCAGGGCAAAAATCCAGCCTGCAGGATGAATGCTCTGTGCCCCTGCAAAGCCAGGCAGTACAGATATTTCTGCCAGTGGTACTCAAGTGCAGCTGCATCCTGACCTTACAGCCCAGGCTCAGGGGGATCCAGAAACTGGAGGAAATTCTGTTTTAGATATTTTTTCATATGTCCAGTCTCAGTGAGGGTTTGAACTGCAAAATTAAACCAATTTAAAAAGAAATAAATGAAAAACACAAAACAACTCCCTCCTCCTCAAACTGTCAAAGGAAAATGTTCTTTATGCTTTTATCCCTGCTCTTTTTCTACCTCTTAAATGTTTTTCTTCCTACCCAGGCCATTATTATTAATATAATTTTTTTTATCCTGAATGAACATCTGTTCATCTTAAAGCAGAAGTACCTGAACTCCTATTATAAATGTTATTCTTTAGACTTTCCAGGAAGGGGGAGAGGGGAGAAGTACCAAATAAACCAACCACCAGCAGGCATCTGTAGCAACCAAATACGTATATACATATATAAATACAACCAAACTTGCAGACATAGGCAACTGCAGAAAAACTACTAGCATTGCAGTAAACTTCAAACCCATTTTTTACAGACGACACAAAACCAAAAACAAATGAAAAGAATCAACAGCTACACAGAAACTCTATCTACAGTATTTTTCAGAGATGTCACGGGAAAGAGAAAACAAGCTACTTGAGGTGGAAATACTCTGTTTTAACATTCATCTGAGAACAGGGTACTTTTCACTAGCGCAGAAGTAGTGCTGTATCAGATCCATGCTGTTCAAATAGGAACACAGCTCAACATACCTTCATAAAAGGTTCCTCTTGGTCAGGTTTGGCACAGTAAAGAATCTGAATATTCAGTGGCATCTTTTGTCTTTTCATCATCTATTAAATTAATTTGTAGCATCTACTGTACTTCAGTGCTCCAGTGGCAAGAGTTCCTGCCCACAAGCGTGACAGACAGCCTCTCCCCATGACACACTTTGATAAAATTGCTTATATCCTTCTCCACAATTTCAGTTTCTGTTTCCCCAAAAGGGAGAGTGGTAGTTTCACAATAGTTCATGTCCAAATTTGGACTTTCAATGGATATTTCCTGGCAGACCTACTTTAAGTCTGTGAAGCTTTAATATATTACAAACAAAAGAGACACACCTTAAAACTATTTCCAGCTCATTCTTCTCCAAATATATATTTAAACCAAATAAAGAGAGAAGTTCTCAGTGTGGCTGGATCTTTCCCACTTCTGCTCTTTGGATCACCTGCCCTACTCCTTCATTTTGGATTTGGGAAAAATGCAAAAGCAACTGGCAAACGAGATGAAGTGTGATATAGGACTGCACTCTGCTTTGAGAAAAACAAAGACTGAAAACCTTCCCCCTCCCCCCCCCCCCCCTTATGCTGCAGTTCACAAAGCACCAGCATCATGAGACAACAAAACTTAAAAAATAAAAGCTATTTGCAATCAGGGGTAATTTTGCTACACTTCAAATGACAAGTTCCATTCCCAAGTTCTAATTCTGAACATACTTCAGTTTGAAAGTAGAAATGTTTCAAAAACAGGGCAGTAGAATTTTTTTATTTTTATTTTTTAACAAGTTTAAGACAAATGATCACAACTAAGTTACTTCCCAGTCAGGAAATTATCTATTTGTTGATTTATCACATATCACAATACAACAAGTGTTTCAGGATTCATAAATATAATTAGAAAAAAAGCACGTAAACTTATTTTCCTTAGAAACTAGTTTTGATATGCATGAGACACAGATAATAAAGACAGGAACACCAAGTAGTTAAAAGAGACTGCAGAAGTCCCTGGATGAACAAGTCTGACTATAAAACCTATCCATCTTACAACTACCATTTAAACTTCTACGTGCAACTCAGAAGTGAAGATCTGTCTGGTAAGACAGTATCTCATATTAATCCATTTCAGTGAGCACATAGGAGTCTGTGCTGGTGTTCACAAGTACATGTGCTTTTGGGACAATTTATTAATAGTATATAAATACAATATAGATTTAGCAATGCTGACAACATACAGCTGTATAGCTTTGCAAAAGGATAACATCACATTTGCCAAAATAGGTGCATAGTATGCACTGGTGGCAAATCAGAAAACTGTTTATCTGTTTGCTTGCAGTTTCTGGGAAGAAAAGAAAAAAATACTGAAAGAAGATGAGTACATTTATGTGACCGCTGCAAGTCTTGGAAGAGTTCCTATGTGAAGCAGAAAACATTACAAAAAGAAATGTAAAAATTGTCAAAAGAGCAAGTGCTGAGACTCTTAACAGTGCATGCACAATTGACATATACATAGTTCATGAAGTGGCAGCAAGCACCCACCTCCCAGCTTTTAGTAGTGGGCTCACTGAAGAAGTTGTCTATCATGTCAAGCTCCTCCTTTTCTACCACAACGAAACCTTGCTCTTTGGCATCTTTCCCATATATTTCTGGTGACCACTGAACAAAAAACGTGTACAAGTGATCCACCCTGTAAACAGAAAAGTAAGAAACAACAGTTTTTCAGTGACCCATGAATATGGCAATATCATGTAGTACAGAGATTTCATATGGGGACAGAGAGGGGATAACCACGTGCACTGCGTACTCGCGTACTTATACTCTCACACACAGCAGAAGCTCCTTCCGCCCAATAACATGAAGTACTTCCAGGTTTCTCTGCTTTCCCTCCCTGTCATATGTTTTTTCTCCTTTTGCCATACACGCAAAGAAAGCATTATGGAAAGACTAATTGGCTTGTCTAGTCCCATACAATTCATATTAAAACCATCAACTGTTTGGTATTAGAAACATGTTTCATAGAAGTTAAATCCAAGAGAAAGGAAGAAAAACGCTACCATCTCATTTCAATTAGTTTGATCTTCTAAGTAAAACAGGCCATTACGCATCACCAACAAATTCTACATGGCATTTCTTGCTGACCTCTAAAATTCACAGAGACTAATGACAAAAGAATTCTTCATCCTGTCACAGTTATGAAAAGGAGCAGTTACTGACAGCTTTGTCAGTGATATCAGCAGCATAAGTACATTTTCTTTAGAGAGATGTTGTTTGACAATATCCATAATGAACAGAGGCAAAACATTGTAATTAAATAATTTATTTAGTATATTCCTTTAATCCACATAGCTCTGAAGATTAAAATGAACATACGCAAAACCAAACAGGAATGCGTTATAGTGGACCACTGTCCAAGAAACTGAATGGACAACAGAAATCAAACCCTAATTAAAGAGGGCAGACGGACAGATAATAAATACTTAGGACACTGAATCTTTCTTCAGTTATTCACCAGAGAGATTCCTCTAGCAATTCCTTGATCAATACAAAAGAATTAAAATCCTGGTGAATCCTAGACACCTTCACTTTATACGTCGTCATGTTACTTGCACTTCCAGTATATGCAAAATTATCGTAATAAGAATAACCTTAAAATACCTGGATTCCTGCACTTTTGGATTCTGTTCATAAATATTATTCCACAGATTTTTACAATTGAGTCTATGTTTTTTTGTTCTATGCTTCTACCAGTAAGAGCTACAGTCTGCTGTCAGTTGTAACTGCAGAAACTGATAGTCCTAAAATTGTTGTCTGCTCATGATAGCCACATTAATTCCTAGTTAAAGTAAAATATTTGTGGGGCTTGACTCACTTAGACCTCATGAAATTTGGCTCCAATTTCCACTACCCTCAGAAAGTATAAAATGTTGACTTTTCTGCTTCATGTCCCAATCATGAAAAAGGGAACAAATTAGTTTTTTCTCTTCTTTGCACATTCACAAAACATTTCCATAGTGTATGGCTACTAGATGACATAGTTGAATTTAAGTTCTTTGTTATCAAAAGAACTGTATCTGTGAAACATTTTAAAAGAATACAACAACATGCAGTTCTACCCAGCGCTACTTTCTATGGCATCAACAGCTTCCTATTGACACAAATAAGCAACAAAGCTAACATCAATATAAAAAGTTAAAAATTCAGCTGTTGTTCATAACTCTGCAGCAAGAGAGAGGGATCAAGGTAGTAATGCACAATGAATCAGCCTTCAGGATTACTCTAGCCAGTAATTGCTGGAAGAGGCTAAAGAGGGTCACACTCCACAGCGTTAAGGGTTCCCCCTTTTTTGTGCGAAGCCATGTGACTGCTTACTAGCTTGCATAGATCTAAAACTTGTGAACTGTGGAACATATTTCTGAAAGTTGCCTCATCTAATTTTAGATAAGATCTTTTCCCCTAATTGCATTTTTCCCACATCAGTAGCTGACACAGTATGCCCCATTCCTCTCAGCTTGCTTCACAGATGCTTCAGAAAGAGCAGTATGATAATCTTCTCACTAATTTGAGTTTTAATTGGAAGAGACTTTTAGCTCAAGCACTGTGTATTTAATGTACAGTAGCCTAGTCTAAAGCTAACCTACTTAATTCCTACAAATCCCTACATAAGAACAATAAAACTAGAAGCTGCTGTTATCTGGCCAAGACCAATCTGAAAGTAGTTTCATGTAGATGGGCAGAGGAGAGCAGTATGGTCTTTATCTCAGAAACACAGAACAAATTTAAGTCATAAGGCACCATTGGAGAACATCTCGTCTACCTTTTGCTCAAAGTAGAGCTAATTCCCAAGTTTGTGCAGACTGCTCATCTGCAGTGTTGAAAATCTCCAACAGATTCCACAGCCTCTCTGTGCAATTTCTTCCACATACAAACAATGCCATGTATTTTTTTTTTTCCCTCTTGCATCTAATCAGAATTTCCCCCGATGCATGCAGCATGTCATCTGCAAAGGGTTTGGATAAATCTTTTAAAAAAGAGAATAATGACTTTCAAACTGCTTACCATGTTCTTCCATTATGCGGGCCAGCAAGAAGTAAAGCACTCATTACCTCAAAGAAGATACTGGCTGATTTATGTTGAGTTTGTTCTCAATTTCTTCATCTCCTTTTCTGTAGAACCACTCCCCAGGTCATCTGTCCCCAGATTCCCAGAGAGGCTGTTCTACCCACCGCATACAACCTTGCATTTGAACTTCCAGACATTTCTGTCAGCCCACTGCACCTGCTTGTTGAGGTCCCTCTGAACAGCAGCTCTGCTCTCCAATGTACGAACACTGCCCAGGTTTGGTGTCACCCTCCAAAGTGATAAGGATGTATTCTATCCCCTCGTCTTCATCAAGGATGCAGACATTAAATGGGATTAATTGCTAAGGAATACCACTCATACTTGATTACCATTTAGATTAGCTATAAACTCTGAGTAGAACAGTCCAATTTTTCTAGACTTCTAGACTTCTAGACTTCTTTTCTCTAGTTTAATCGTAACAATACTATAGGAGGCTGTAGTGAAACCCTTACTGAGGGCATGGTTAACAACACCTCTTGTTATCTCTTCGTTCACAAAGCTTAATGTCTCAACACGGAAAAGCTACATGGTTTGTCTTTGGCAAATTTATAACAGCTGTTTCTGATCACTTCTTGACCTCCACATGCCTGGAAATGGCTTCCATCAGGACTTGTATCATAATGGCCCAAGGGGCTGAAACGAAGCCAACTGGCCCACGCTCTCAGAGATTCTTCTTGATTTTTATGAAGATAGTTGCAGTAATTATCTTTCCAGTTATTAGGGATCTTTCCCAATTATCATTACCTTTCAAAGGAAGACAGAAAGCAGCCTTGCAATAACATCAACCAGCTGCCTCAGTATACTCAAGAGTATTTCCTGTCAGGCCCCATGGTTCTGTATAAGCTCAGTTTCTTTACGTAATCTATAAATAAGTTTTCCTCCACATGGGCAAATGCTAAGTAAATCCAGACACTCCAGATTTAAGAAGCAACAACATAAAATACACTGCAGAAGTGAGGCAATTCTGAAAGGGGATGCAGAGCATCCTTCTCTGTTCATAACATGACATTACGGCCAAAAAGAACTGAAAACAATTTTTAGATTGAAATATCATTGCTTGAGAAACTCTCTTACAGCCAACCTGACAGCTGCAAAAGAATGTATCCCCAGATGTCAGTAGCTGCTTTGGTGATCGCATGCTTATGATTGTATCATGTACTAATAGAAAAAAAATTAAAAAAAAATAAAGCAAACTATTTGGAAAGGACCAACAGCTGTAACCTGAAGTTAATAATCAAAAAAAATATATGTCTGGAAATCAAATAAAAAATGAAAAATGAAACCCCAATTAAAGAAAAAGGGGAAAACTTGGGAAAAAACACCCTTGGCTGCATATAAGTTAAAAGGAAACTGAATAATCTTACAAATATATACGTGGTATTGAATACATATAGGAACAAATGTAAAACAAAAAGTTTACAGTGAAGAATACGAACTCAGTAGAAAACTCATTTTAGTGATCAGAACAGCAAATCTAGAAGTATTAGAGATTTTTAAGTGCTTCATGAAGAAGCCTGATTACTAAAAATTGTATTGGCCATACTCTTAATAAGAGTAATGCATTAAAGTACCAGTAGTCATTTGAAAGAGGAAAATACAACTGCTATCTGAAAGTTTTCAATAATGGTGATGATGAAATACTTCATGTTTGTATAGCAGCTAAGAACTATATTAAAGAGAAGATATCTCAGTGAGTTGGTTTTAAGTTATCCCTACACATGTAGTCTATGTCTAAAAGCTTTAAGAGCTGGGAAATAAGTCTGAGTAGGTAATGACAACTTCAGTAAAACCTAAAATACTGGGGCAGCTGTAAAGACTGGGATAAAACTAGCATTGAGTGAATAAAAATGTACAAGAACACTGGTAGTGAAATGTTATTGCTATGTCCTCAATATAATGGAATAGCTGAAATATCCCTTCATTAATCAGAATGGGAATCTCACAACTAAACAGTTTAGATGAGATCCTTGTTTTGGTGACAGGGATTAGACAGGGAGCACTACTGTATGCTTAGGCATTCATAAGATTTCCAATATAACAAAAAGACAATAATCTATAAAAATCAAGGAGGCAGGAAGCAAAGACAAAAAATGAGTTTTTAAAAAATGAAATGAGGCTCAAACCCTACAAAGGCAAGGTCTTGCACCTGGGTTGTTGCAACTCACACTATCAATACAAGGTGGAAGATGAAAGGATTGAGTGCAGCCCTGCTGAAAAGATCCGAGGGTACTCGTGGAGGGGAAGCTGAACAAGAGCCAGCAATGTGCCCTTGCAGCCCACAAAGCCAACCACATCCTGGGCTGCATCAAAACAAGTGTGGCCAGCAGGTTTGAGGGAAGTGATCCTGCTCCTCTACTCTGCTCTGGTGAGGCCTCACCTGGAGTACTGCATCCAGATGTGGAGTCCTCAGTACAGGAGAGACACAGATCTGTTGGAGTGCGTCCAGAGGACCACAAAAATGATCCAAGAGATGGAACACCTCTCCTGCAAGGACAGGCTGAGAGAGCTGGGGCTTCTCAGCCTGGAGAAGAGAAGGCTTTGGGAAGACCCAACAGCTGCCTTTCAGTATTTAAAGGGAGGCTGTGAGAAAGAAGGGGACAGACTCTTTAGCAGAGTCTGTGGTGACAGGACAAGGGGAAATGGCTTCAAGCTTAAAGAGAATAGATTTAGGATGAATATTAGGAAGACTTTCTTTTTCCACCCCCAGTAAGGGTCATGAGATGCTGGAACAGGCTGCCCAGAGATGTGGTGGGATAACCCACCCCTGGAGGCATTAAAGATCTGGGACTGAGCACCCTGATCTAGCTATAGTTGTCCTTGTTCATTGCAGGGGAGCTGGACTAGATGATCTTTAGAGGTCCCTTCCAACTCAAACGATTCTAATAAGATTTAAAAGACTTACTACTTGCCTGAGGAGCTTTACAATGCTAAAATGAGGAAATCATTTGTTAGGATGCAAGTTTGTAAAGGAAGAAATTCCATGTAGCTATTGTTGTCCCAGCACAATACATCTTCCTTTGGAAGAGCTTGAGGAAATCTCTGAGTTACCAAATTACTCACCTGCCACTGCTGCTCAAAATCTAGTAAGCTAGAAAAATCTACATGCCATTTAAATACCCATTTAAATAAACCATAAGAGCACACACTTACCCTCTAACACCATAAGCTACACCCATTGCAAGACTTCTCAGCAAAAGAATCGATCTCCTCATTACTGTCCAAAAGCACAAGTGAGTGCCTCCCTGCTCAGGGGAACAGTTAATGTGATGAGAAGCTGCCTGAGTCTAGGTAATCTTTATGTAAGGCAACCAGAGATTTCCATCTCCCACATTACGTGCTAAGGCAAATGACTCTGTGATTAAGCAAAGCTGCAGAGAGTAGTCCTAGAGTCACTGATAAATGCAGCGATGTTGCTCAGGGTCATGAGTGACACTGGACTGTTCTCAGTGCACTGTGAAGCCATATATCAGAGTAGAACTGGAACAGCAAGCAAAAGAAAAACAAGATTTAAGATTTTCTAATACCCTTTATAAAGGATACCAGCTTAACATTTTTCTGTGTATTAATGTTTCGGGAAGTTGTCATAAAACACAAAGAAAAGCAAACCAACACAATTACCTTGTGTGTCCCTCACCCTCTACCACACAGCTTTATCATAAGCCTGCCAAGGACATGAAAGCCACAGACTGTTTACACAAGGAGCAGCAAATCTGCTGGGAACAGCAGATTATGGAGCTCAGGGTGAAAATAGAGCCATTTTCACAACTGATTACAGAAGCCATTTTAACAGCAAACAGTAAGAGGTCATAGAAAAACACAATAAAATGAAAATCAGAAGATTTAACTTAAGCAGTGGATACTGATATGCACATTGATTTCTTCACAATCTCTTTTTTTTTTTTTTTTAAATTCCTACAAAATACGAAGACACTGCACAAGCTACAGCAACCATAGTGAACAGAAAATGTTTTATTTATGTTGCTTCAAGGCCAGTAAGACAAGAAAGGAATTTTGTGATACTTGCATACATAACTATACTCTGCATACAGAATTGTATTTAATTTATTACGTTATTTTGATATATTGAATCAAAAATACATTGCAGATCTGTCCCAAGTGATCTGTTCTTCATGATTCTCTCAAGATGCAACACCAAGTACACACTATGTAATACTAGCACAAGCCGTGCCATGAGTGAACAGGAAGCCCTATTTTGCTTTAGGATGCATCTGAGACTTTAAAGAAAACACTAACTTGTTAGGCAAATGTATCTCCTGCATTAAAATGATGGAGTGAATCTCTTAATTTTTGTCCTAAGTTCAGTGCAATCTTTTAAGCACCAATGTGGTGTTAAAACAGTCATGTGTAAAAAGCACAAGAATGACTCAATCTTAATGCTTTCACCATTAATTTTGCAGATCCAAGCAGCAGGTTTGACAGTAAAGATTTGTCTTTTCAGCCAACATGGCCAAATACTGCAACAGCTCACTCCAGAAATGACTTTAACTGTTCTGAAGACTGATGTATAAACCAATTATCAATGTTTATATATGAATTAGATCCCCTCAATAACCTGAAAATTTCTGCTTATAAAATGACAAATAGAGATGCCATTTTCAAAGTGTGTTAAGAAGTTTAAGATTTAGCTTTTACAGAGGATAAAAGATTACATTAGTCCAGCTTTCAACATTAGACAAACTATCTCCAAAGCAACAACTGACCTTGTATTATATTACAGCACCCCTTCAACTCCTTGAAGTAGTTACAATCCAAACTAGAATTTTCTAAACCCACACATCTGAAATCCCTAATGAGCTGAGTACCAGCAGATAGCAAGCAAGCCCAAAGCTACCTTCAGCAACACTCCTGAAGGCCACATTCTAGGCTGGATTAAACCTCTCCCCCTTCTCCCTGTATCAGCAAGTTCCACACTACTGGTCTGCTTAAAACACTCATTTCTAATGTATATGAAATAAACACTTAAATTAATATACATTCTACAAATCTGAAAATATTCAGAAAAATTATTTAAAAAGAAAAATTGACTGCATATCAATTCTGATTCTTCCTAGCATCTAATTCACCAGAAGTGCGATCACTGATTTTCCTCTGTTGGTTCAGCAGACCTGAGAGCTGTTCTGTCTTCCTTCTAGCTAGAGAAAAACTAGCAATTTGATTCCTCATAGTCAAGGAAAAATAATCTATATGGAAGATCACAGGCCTTAACTTCTTTTTTCCCTACAGTACTACTTGTTTTACATAAGGGCACATGGAGCACACAAGGGCACTTAGTCACAAAAAGATGTTTTATTTTATGCCTCTGAAGGTAGAAACAGTCACACCCATTTAGTTAGAGTGGAAAAGAGAGAAACTTCTATGTCCTTCGCTGACATGAAGTACCTATTTTTAACACTGGCACTTCAGTGCATTCCTTGGCCCCTGCAAATGCTCCACTGCTCTCCATTTCCTCCAAAACCCAGATGATCCCCAGGTGCTTTTATCATGAGCATGTATACTACTACCCTTTCCAACCTTCATATGGCACTCGATGCCCTCTTTCTCACTGGGAACACATTCCTTTATATCTCTGGCATGCAATAAAATGAGGATACCTCCCTCCCCATTTCAGAATTCTTGCTGCATTTTATACCGTAGACCACAAAGGGAAAGTCAAATTCAACTCCAGAAAGCATTACACCTTTAAAAATTAAGATGCAGATGTGTTTTCACACTACATGCTGCAGCTTACCTTTCCCGGGGAACAGCAAACCAGTACTCTGGTTGCTTTATCTTTTTACTGTACTGTTGAGACACGGTGGTGCTCTGAGACACAAAAGACTTTCTCATGGGTTTGCCTACTTTAATGCACAGAAACATTGGAGGAGTCTTGCTCTTCTCCTCTTTTGAAGGAAGCATATCTGAACAAGAGACAGAAGAGATGAGCTGTTTACAAGACAGTACAACTACTACAGTTGATAAAATATCGGCACAGAGATTGATAACCTTGTACAAAAGAAGACTACAAATTATCATGCATTGAATTAAACCCAATGTGTCATTTAATAGCCAAACTGCTTTAATAAATCCCTGCTCATTCTAAAGTGTGGTTATTTATTTCCATTTTCTCAGGACCGTATCCTCCTCAGTTGTAGAGCTGAGTACAGAAGCACTGTAAATTAAATCATTGAGATGATTGGACTGGGTATAAACTGTGACACAAAGCAAGGAAGGGGGGACAGTGGAAGAGAAGACCTTGACTACCTCTGTCACCATAGCCAGCCCAACAAACCTCACCACAGGCAAAGGGTAATGCAGTTGCTGGCTTGTCTCTGGCTAGATCCCTCATTTCTATCCCAGTGTTTGAATGAGTCCAGGAAACCAATCCCACCAGAGTGTAACTTCACACACACCAAGCCCAATCAGATCTTCAGCCATAGTGGTCAGATAGCCATATCAAAATCTTTTGTCTGCGTGGGACAGGTAAAGTGTAATAGTTGCTTAAATTCCTTAAATTGCCTATTTGACAAAATAAAAAAAAGTTGTTTATTTAATGATAACCTCAACCACTCTGACGTTGTTACAGCCATTTTAGGAATATACATACAGCCATCTTCTGTTGTTTTTTGGTGATAAGAACAATCACCAAGTACAACTGTTGAGACACAGGGAAAAGAAAAATTATTTTAAGAGCAACTGTTTTTAAAATAAAGACTTCCACTTGAATTGTCCTCCGCTATCTCATACAAATCAAGGAATTATGCCCATTAGCTCATTAAACTAAAACTCTGGGATGGCCTCATGCTCAGATGACCTGAGTAGCAGTAGAAACAGCAATCTGTTAAAATGCTACTTAAAGTAAGATTTCATTTTGTTTCTCAAATTTTATTCACAATAAATTAATCACTAATTAAAACAAAAGGATAAGTAAGACTGTACATATACTCCTATTTATCACTTCCCTAGAGGCCTCCATAGCAAAGATACCAGAAAAATACTGTGTCAAGATCTCTTTATAACAATGCAGTACTTTAGATTCTATTGGAAATACATTGACTAACTTCACTGAAGCAGAAGTTATTGATAAGCAGTGACAACTCCTATGTAATGATGTGTCTTTGTCAATATTCTAATTGGATGACATTTTACTGTTCTTAAAGCCAGTAAACAGCAGCAAAGCTTACATGACATAAGGCTTATATAAACAGTAATTGCTGAATATGGAACGAGCACATAAGCTAATTATTAAACTAGAAACTTAGTGAGCCTGAAGGTTCATTTTTTTTCTTCTAAATATCATCAAATATAAAATTATAATATACAACAGTAAAAAAAAGAGACCAAGCATTATATATACAAAGAGGAAATTCAGAGCAGAAGCATATCAATGCAAAGGTTACCGTCATAATGCTGTCCAAGTCTCAGAGGAAACAAGGATAACCAGAGACCTACCTTCAATTGGCACTTGAATTTTCTGCAGCAGCCACAGTCTGACCTCTGATTGATTGTCTAACTGTGTTTCTTGACAGGTCTTGTCTATAGCTGGTACTAATGAAGAGTCCAGAGACTCTTTGAGATCCTTTTCCTCTGCTGCTGCTGCGCTGCCTTCTAATGAAGGTGCTTTCCTTCCAACACAGCAGGAATCAAGCTCCATACTTTTAACTGTATGGACTTCATCAGCTTGGGACTTGGAACAGCTAAGTGTAAGGTCTATACCAATTGCTTTATTGTTTTCACCTTTCTGGATTTCAGCCTTGTGCAAGTCTTCAGATGACTGAGACCCACTCCCATCTTTATTGAGATAAAATTCTATAAGTTTATCTTTCTCTAGCTCTTTCTTAGTGTCCAATGCAGTATCCACCTTACCTGTTGGGGAACTGACACATTTGTTTACTTCTGGAATAACATCTTGTTTTTCACATAGCTCTAAGTCTAAATCAGCTTTAGGTTCAACACTGTCCTTTTTTTCCAAGGAATCAACTGTGAAGTGCTCCTGGACTTCTGTAGTGGGTTTGGTTACCTGCTGCTTCGTTCTCCCCAACTCCCTGGGGTCAGCCAACAAGCCTTCCATTAATGAGATTTTCCTGTCCAACCCTCTATCCACAGGAGATGGCACCTTTTCCAGATCAATGAAATCATCCCCTCTTCCTCCTGAAAAGGAGTCCTCTTTGGTTCTGATGTCTGTAACATTTTTTTCTTCAGAAAGCTCTTTGACATGTGGATCTGCAGCAAACTTCTCCAAATGTTCAGTGGCAGTGATATTATTATAAGATTCCAGTGACTTTGATTTAATTGAGCCCGTACTCTCAGATGACTGAAGAACTTCAAAATCAGCAGACTTTTCTTTATCTGAAGGATTTATCTGTTTGGCACCTGGAACATTGGGTGAATCACCATTCTGTTGCCTCTTTTCCTTGCTAAGGGACTTGAATTTGCTGAAAGGATTGATATCTTTCTCAGAAGAAAGGTCTTCCCATTCTCCTGGCCTGTACAGAGGACAAAGATCCTTTGGTATGTCACTGCCAGGTAAAATGACGGATGTACATAGGATGTTAAAAGAATAATGGAAACAGAAAAAAAAGAAAAAAATCAAAAAAAAATGAATATATCAACTTAAGTTTTGAAACTCAACTAAAAATTACTTTCTCCAAAATAAACATACACCAGTAGAAATGAATGAGTTTAAAGAAAAAAAAATGTGGAAAGGAAAATACCAAACTAAAATGAGAAGAACACTTTGCAGACTATGTGACATAGGTGAAGAAATGGCACACATACTAAAAACGTACAAGTTATCAGAAACTTGGTAACCAAAAAAACTGGACATGTATTTAGCTACTGGAATTTCATTTATCATAGTAGCATTATTACTTTCCACACTTGACAACTGTCAGGCTCTGCTCATTGGTAGTTCAATGTTTTTCATGCTTCCCAAGTCAGTAAAAATGCATTTTTGAGAAGAAAGCAAATCACAGATAAGATATATGCTGTTTAAATATGCTTTCTGCAAACATAACTGGCAACAGTTCATTTTTTTTTCTTTTATCCAGCACTGAGTTATATTATTTGAATGCAGACTCCCACAGATTTATTTTTAATGCAAGACATTTCAAACATTTTACAATGGAAAATTCTTAAAACCAGCAGACAACAGCAAACTGCATAAGCTCCATCTTACTGCTAAAAAGTCTGAGGTGAATGAGAATAGAAGATTTTCATCACTCAGAAGTTACTTAGTAGGCAATCTGGTAATGAAGATAAAACAAGCACCTAGAAAATTTTTCTTAAGCCAAGAAAATGGAGAAACATAGATGAATTTCACTTAGGAAGTAAATATTGCCCATAAGGACAAAATTTTGCTTAGAAAAAATTCAGCAGTGGTTACATTACACGTAAATTAAACTAACATCTTCTCCATGCCCAGAACTCTGTTATGTGTTGCAAATTCTAACTACCAAAACTCCTCTGAATTGGTTATGAACTGGAAATGTTCTACAAATTAATATTTTTACAAGTCCTGTAAGAGACACTGAAGGTGTTATCTTCAAAAGTTACAACCAGCCCTCTCAGAAGTATCCCAATAACACATCAAATGGTTCAAAAATTGAACTCTTTTCAATTCTACTGAAATATTCCTACAGACCAGACAGTGCAAGAGCCCAACCATGGCACAACACCAATGCTTTAATTAACATTTTTTTAACTGGCCTTCTTTGCACTGGCATTCTCACACTCACAACCCATTTCTCTTTACTGCCACTGAAGTCTAAGAAGTAAACAAAAGAACGTACATGAATCATTCATTTGCTGGCATTTTTCTCCCAGTTTGTCTTATTCTGCTGCATTAAACCTCCCCCCCACCTCCTTTCTATGACTGTTACGGAAAATTTAATAAAATAAGTTCAGGAAAGAACACTTCTTACGATGGCAATGCATCTTTAATTTTCATGTGAGAGATGTCATTGTAGAGAGCTATAGAGACAACCTCCTCCATGGGGCAGATTAGCCCATATTCTTCACAGCCATTCTCAATTACCAGAGGATCAGATTTATGCGGATCAAACATGATGTTGTTTGGAGTTACTATCATGACTCCTCCAACTACACCCTAAAGTAGAAGAACAAAGAGTTAGCATACCAAATATAATTAACTTATCATAACTTCCAAGGTTTTTGACTGCTAGTTTAAAAAAAATAAATTCAGCCAAACAAAAAAACTCTATCCTGCCTTTTTTATACCCCTGTCATACAATGTTTGATAACAAAACATTTTTCCAATTGCATCAAGTCAGACATCATAAGCAGAGTAAAGAAAAAGATTTCTTAGTGACATTCAAGTTCATGTCTGTTAAGGAAGAGCACCTGAACAATTCAACTTTCAGTGTTGACTGCTACAAGCTGGAGTTCAGACTATTAACAAGCCTCAGACAAAACAGAACTTTAAAAACAAACAAACAAATTAATCTGAGCTACAGCCAGTCTCATACAGCATATGTATTTATATGAAACTAGCATACCTGAAGGCAGTCTTCATCATGGAAATGTCAAGGTTACTGTGCTAAGCTGAATTCCAAATCTTCTTGATCTGGAATTCCAAAAGGTACATGCAGAAAGCTTCTACACATAAATACCTATTATGAAGTCACTTCTTCCCTGGTACCACCGATCCAAGCATATTTTGTACAATTGTAGAAGATGCATTTAATTTGCTAAAACATGACCTAGCCACCGATTTGATAAAAGACTGCATCAGTAACCATCCAGCATTCAACCTCTGACACATGACCATGTTTCAAACTGTCACGCATTCCACTACTTTGACTGCAAATGGCTGTTTCAGTCCCAGGGCCAAAAAACAGTATGTGTCCTTTGCACTTAGCAAATGCAACAGTATTGCCCTAATTTACGTGTAAGAAATCAAGTAGCCCTCCACTACTTTCTACAAAATAGGAGACTACAGAAATTGCTGAGTGATTAAATACAGTCCACATCCACTTCAGGCAAAAAGAAATAAAAAATGTGAAGTGTAAAACTATTCTTAGAAAAGTCATGTGATTAGATTAGAACTGCCAGAATTATCAATTTCAGAGAACCTGAAAACGCAAACATGCAGACACATCTACCTGAAATTGGAGTCAGCGACAGCAGGTATAGAAAGTAGACAGCTAAACTATTGCAGCCTTGAGAGTAGGACCAAGATACTGCACAAACGTTATGCCCTCTTTCCCAAAATGGCCGCTGTAAAATTCTGAGTTGCAATCCCAGTTGTGTTCGTAGCAAGAACACATATGTCACCAGAATGGCTCCAAGGAAAAGAAAGAAAAGATCTTGTGCAATATTAACCTTTTTATTAGAGTAAGTGGAGAATCAACCTGGTCACATTTGGAAACACTGATCTGGAAAGAGTTAAAATTTAGCTTAAAGTTGTAAACAAGATAGACAAGCGTTTATCTCTTATGAAGCTGTTGCACAACTTGATGCAACTGGACAACTAATCCTGACTTGTCTGAGCTCTGAAATGTAGTTTTCTGTGTCTAACAGTACACTCTGAAGCAGATATTTCTGGTCAAGGCATGATAAAGGAATGAAGGTGGTTAGCAGAGCTGCTTCTCCATAAAGTGGTTATTGTAACAGATGCAAAACAGGAAAGAAGAAAATCATATCACATATTGCCATGACAGCAATAAACACAGCAGTGACAGATAAAGCCACTGCAACATTACATTCTTTACAAACATACAGTAATGCCTGGCTGTCACAGTACTCATCTCTCACTTAAACACACAGATTTTGCATTCAAAGAATCTTAAAAAAAAAAAAACAAAACAAAACAAAAAAAACACGTCACCAGAGTCCAAGTTCTACATACCTTACCATCTGTGAAGTAACGACAATTCATTTTTAAAAATTTGACAACCACAGGCTCATCCTCTTCTGAAGTGGAAGACAAGACTCTCTCAACCGGTTTGAAGGCCTTTCTTGCCAAATCAGCATCCTTAAAAAAGAAAAAGCTTAGTGCAGAACAACAGGACCAACATTATCTACTTCTATACTTCAAGCAACTAAAAAAAAAAAGAAAAAAAAAAAATCAAGCTTATCCAATGTTTTTTGTTGTTCTTTTGTTTTTATTAATAGGAAGAAAACTGGTGATCATGCATGCGTAGATACATGCACACGCATAATGCAGTATGTCATAAGGAGGAAAAATCTTACATTATAAAAAACTCTTCCAAATAACAGGCAAGAAACTCAAAAGTCAGGTCAAGTAAGTCTGCTGTGTTTAGTGAGGTATTCTCATTAGGAGAGGGCTAGTCCTGCTACCCCATCCATGCTGAAGATTTCCACACACAGTGCATCCCACTGGCACTGGTATGATTCCCATGTAGAGGGCACAGAGGAGTAGGACTAAAGTTAAACACAGTGATTCACTCCAAGCTTCACTCCATTTTCTCTCTTAAGTAGTTATGAATTTGAAATGTCTAATTGCTTTATTATCAGCAGATGAACAGCTCATTCCCTGAAAACACTAATTACAACCACCCTGCCAAGTAAAATGAAAGTTCAGCTACACCAAGGCCTTTCAGCAAGATTAAATCCAGTGGTCTGGTTCTTATATGGGTGCAATCACAGTACACTTGCTAGCAAGAAATTGACTTCTCTGGCAAACTAGTACTTCCATGCAGAGATCCCCATGCAGGCTTAAGGTTGCAGAACAGAGCAGAAAGACTGCAGAGCAGTACAGAAATTTCCAGGGTGAAACAGTAAATACTTCTCCACATCCAACTTTTCATTCTTTAGAAACCACAAACTATTTCCAACTGCTGTGATGCTCCAGGCCCAAGTGATCTTGTACTTGATTTATCTGTTCAGACAGAACCCTTAATTTTGATTATTGTAAAGCGGTAAAATTTGTACCGCAGCACATTAAAATATTACTTAACACTATTCAATAACAGTAATCAATAACACTATGCATGAGGTCAGAATTGTAACTTCAAAAAACAGCTATTTACACACTCCTGAATCTCAGCTTTAGTAAATGTTTTGTGAACATAAGACTAGTGTGAACCAACATCTGACTTACAGGGAGTTTATCATATTCGGCATCTGATGATGAAGGAGAAATGGGAGCACCAGGACTGAAAGAAGGCAGCCTGGAAACACTTGTCTCTGGTACAAAGAGAATCTAAATACAAAAACATTAAGACTGGTTTTAAAAAATTATTCACTACAAATACAATGCTCTACTAGAAGGACAACTCAATATCAATTGTTCATGATTGCAATACACTCAACTACTTCAAATTCCAGAATCTCTCCACATTAGTGGTGATGGTGGAGTATGTGCGGTCTAATTACAGAATCTAGTTCTGCATTTTGTTTTGCAGAGCAAGCTAGAAAGTAACACATTTTCCCCATGCAAAGAGGATCTTTTTTCCCTCCAAAACTATAGTTCCATGTTCTCCTGCTACGATTACAAACACAAAACTAGCAGCTGAAAAATTGTGTAAGATGTTGAGAAACAAAATCATTTAGCTTAATCCCAGCTTTTGTCTTTTTGGTATTGCTATTTCTTTGTGACTCAGTTTTCCCATCTGCAGATCAGGATACTTCGGAGTTCTGCTCTTCAGGAGCCATGTATTAGCCTTCACGTTTGCATTTCTTTTAGTTGACTCTCTCAAAAGCAGTCTATTTATTTCCCACTTTACAGGAGACTGACTCATCTCCAAAATAATGGCGAAGAGCCATTTCAATGATTGTGTCTAAGTCTCTAATTCTTTAATGCATCATATAATATAATTTACCTAGCCTTTCCATGAATTCTATTCTCTTACAACAGCTCCATTCTCTTCTTGAGCTTCAGAGTTCTCTTAAAGCTTTAGTGACAACAGATAAATAATGGACATCAGATACAGCAATTATAAAAGTACTCTCCCCTCTCCCCCCACCAGCTCCACATAAAGTTGCCATTTGAGAGATCTAAATTACTGTCCATTATCCTTGCATCTAGGTACCTAAGCATATGCAGAAAGCAATAAAAAGCTTCAGATACATAGCAAATAATCAGATTTGAGATATATAAAACATAAAAGATTTACCTGGCCTGGAACAATTGTATGTGTGAAAAGCTTATTGAGTTCCACAAGCTTGTTTGGGGTGATGTTAAACTTTAATGCTATGCTGTTTATGGTGTCCTGATTTCCAGCCTGAAGAAAGAGTTGGAGCTTAAGATAAAGGTAGCACTCACATACAGTGTAACAGCTGGACTATAACCATCTAAAACTGTTTGCAGAGAATAGATTCGATGACAGAAGACACTCCCTTTTCAACAGATCATATGATAAGCCAAAGTCAATACAAGAAAAAAAAACAACCCACCACCAACAAAAAAACCCACCTCTCTCATACAATGCAATAGATAAAAAATGGAAATGTTATAGATGCCCCACTCGTTTTGTCACAGAACTTTAAAGCATCAGTACTCTAATTAGAACTAGAATGGCAAATGGAGAAAGGGGACACCCATTGGAAAACTCATCACCTTCAGCAGTCTTAGTAAGTCAGACATTTGTTTTGTTCCCAGCTAGGACACAAGCTTTCTACAGTCACATTGGGTGTGGGTTGAGTGCAAGTGTTGTTCAGGGGCCCTGGATGGCACATAGGGACTTTCCACACAGAGGTAGTTCTCCCAGCTGTGAAGCAGCAGAATGCTCTTTCAGTGTTCCAGCTTAGCGAAAGATTGCACAGTCATCTCAGGGTCAAGCATATATTTGATGCCCCTGAGCAACACTGGAAGTATTTTTCAAAGTAACAAAACCAATTATCCTATTACAGGGTCACACTGCAGAAATAAAAACAGGACTGGCAGCTATGAGAAAAGGCAGAGCACCTGGGCTGAACTGCAGTTCTGGATGCAAGCCCAGCTCTCCTCACACAACGATCACTGGAACAAATCCTACTGAGATACATACATACATATCATTTAGTATTCATTTCATGCTTTCTGCTTTATGTCACTGGCTCACTGTCAAGCTCAACAATTCCACTTTCAAAAAGAAGATACAAACAAACCACAGTGCAATACTTACAATATATTCTATGGTACCATGGGGCTTCTGAGAAACCATCTTCTTCTCTTTCTTTTCATTGGTTTTGTTTTGATTGTCATCTAAAGAGGGGGAAGAAGATTATAATTGACTTTTAAGACGTCTGTGTATCAACATGTTTCAAAAGAGATTTACAGGATGCGCAAACTATAGCTGCAAATGGAAAGACACATCAAAATATCTATTAATTAACAGGAATTGCAAAGCAGGCAACTCTTCATTAAATGCAGCACAATTAGTGATCACTCAGGAACTCTAGAAGAATTCTGTACGTGATAATGTATCAGTGCCAAACTGCTCCCATGCTCTTCCATGATTACTGTGCAATTCTGTTAACGGATATAAGCATTTTGAGTGATAAGCTGCTATCATGGCAGAGAGAGAAACCAGCTTATGAAGATATGCGCTGATTCTACACCAATACAATCACAACAGATATTGGTTAACCACCATTTCACCACTACACACCACAGTACTTCATAATTAGATGCTTTTTTCAACTCTGAAGCTTGAGGTATTCTAGCAGTCCTATAAAACGGGTGAGCATAAAGCATTAAAAAAAAAGTGTTAAGTAGTATAAGCATAAAAGTTGCTCAGGAGACATTTTCTGCCAGCTAACGCACAGGAAACTGAGTGTACCTGCACAACCCCTTGCAGAACCAGAGAGGCACACACAGCACTTGGCAGTGCAAGCAGGGCTGTTCCTTTTCACTCTTACCACAGCAGAGGGACAGCAAAACCAAAAACCAGAGAATCCAACTCACCACCCACCCAGCCTAAACCCATCCTGAGCTCCATCTTCATGGGCTCACCCTGCACCAAGGACCCGTGTCCACCTACCTGGTGGTGGGGGTGAGGCTGGTACACAGCCCCAGCTCCAGGAGCGAGGCCGAGGGGTGGAGAAACTGTGCATGGCTGCCCTGCGTGCCCCCAGCCCCTCAGTGTTGCAGGTTGGCCTGGGTGGGAGAGGGGAGAAGACAGGGCCAGGCCCAGAAGACCAAGTCGCAGGGTCCTGGGGACACTGCCCTCCTGGGGGATACTCTGCTGTGCAAACCAGCAGCCCTGGGTAGAAGGCCAGGGGAGGAAGGATGAGGGACAGCAAAGCAGGGCTCCTGGCTTGCATTCAGGCTGCATTGCAACCTTTGCTATTTCCAAGGAATGAGAGGCAGACAGCAGTAAAAAGAAGGGAGAGAGCTCATATAACCAACTGTAATGTACACAGACAGAAGGGAGGGGCCCACAAGAGTCACACCTGGCCCTTCTGCAACTGGTTTCCACCTTGAGACTGGTGCACGGACTAACACAGTGCTTTCAGAACACTGAGGGCACACACTCAGGGACCTTCTTCAGCCTGCAGAGGCCTGCACAAACAATACTCAGTGTGCTCAGCTGAGCATACCTGCACGTAGTACTGCAGACACAACCAATGGTCTTCCCAGGACACTGACATGAGAAGGGCCGTGGTTAACAATATTAGAGATAGCAATGAAATCTTCCCATCAAGGAGGCAGAAAGCATGCAAGGACCAAATACACAGTTTGAATATGCATGGATAGCACAAGTAGCCTGAAGGGCAGTAGTAGGATGACGAACATTATTAGGATGATGGTGATTTTTTGCCATCCAGTAGTGTTTTGGAGCAGAACGCTATTTAGGGATCTCAGTCATTTCATCTTTGAGACTAGAGACCCAAGGTGAACTTTTAGAATTAGCATTCTAATTGCCTTTTTCTGACCACTTGTATTTTTATCACTGCCATCAACGTACTCAGGTCAAAGTTGATGATGAAGAAAGAAAAAGAGGGTAGTGAGAAGAGTTAGGGGTGCACAGTATTAAACCATCAAAAATACAATGCCAATGATGGCCAACAGTAGCAAATAATAGATACCTCTCTAATCCATTATTTAAGTACAATTGCTGATCACAATACTATCAAAAGAAACTCTCCCAACTAACAATGAGTTACAGAATCATAGATTCACCATGCTTGGAAAAGACCTCCAAGATCATCTAGCCCAACCACCCTAATAATTCTTCACTAAACCATGTCCCTTAGTACCACATCTAAACATTTCTTGAACATCACCAGAGATGATGATTCAATAGGCATACTCCAGCACCTGACCACTCTTTTGGAGACGAAATTTTTCCTAATACCCAACCTGAACCTCCCCTGACGCAGGATGTCATTGGCCTTTCTGGCTACCTGGGCACACCACTTGCTTATGTTTAACCAAGCGCCAACCAAACCACAGATTTGTTTCTTCCACACAGTCTTCCAGCCACTCTGCTCCAAGATCTGTAGTGTTGCCTTCGGTTGTTGCAGCCAAAATACAGGACTTGGCACAGTCTTGTTGAATTTATTACATTGGCCTCAACCCAGCAACCCAGCCTGTCCAGATCATACTGAAGGGCCTTCCTACACCAGTCAGATCAAAACTTCGTCCCAACTTAGCGTTATCTGCAAACTTGAGAGTGCACTCAATACCCTCTTCCAGGTCACCAATAAAGATACTAAACAAGGCAGGTCCCAATACTGATCCCTGGGGAACACTGCTCATAACCAGTCACCAGCAGGATTTAACTCCATTCACCACCACTCTCTGAGCTCAGCCCTCCAGCCAGTTCTTTATCCAGCAAAAAGCACGCATCCAAGACATAGGCTGCCAACTTCTCCAGAAGAATACTGTGGGAGACAGTTCAAAGGCACTACTGAGGTCTAGGCAGACTGTGTCAACAGCCTTTCCTTCATCCACACCTGGTGGGTCACTCAGCCATAGATCAGGTTTGGCAAGCAGGATCTGCCTTTCATGAACCCATGCTGGTTCAGCCTAATCCCCTAGTTGTCCTGCACACGTAACGTGATCTCACACAAGATGCTCTGTTTCCTGGAACCCAGGTCAGGCTGACAGGCCTGTAGTTCTCCAGAACCTCTGCATGATCCTTACTGTAGATGGGAGTCATACTGGGGACACATTGGGAAACTGCAGGCCACCGAGTCTCACCTCTGTGCCTGGGAAGATCATGGAACAGATCCTCCTGGATGACATGCTAGATCACATGAGGAATGAGCATGTGATCTGAGATAGACATCATGGCTTCACCAAGGGAAGGTCATGATTAACCAATCTGGTGGCCTTCTATGATGGGGTGATGGCATTGGTGGACAGGGGGAAGGTGACTGATGTCATTTACCTAGACATGAGCAAGGCATTTGACGTGGTCCCCCATCACATCTTTATCTTCAAACTGGAAGGATGTGGATTTGATGGGTGGACCACTAGAATCATAGAATCACCAAGGTTGGAAAAGACCTTCAAGATCATCCAGTCCAACCGTTCACCTATTCCCAATAGCTCCCACTAAACCATGTCCCTCAACACAACATCCAGCCTTTCCTTGAACACCCCCAGGCTCGGTGACTCCACCACCTCCCTGGGCAGTCCATTCCAGTGCCTGACCACCCTTTCTGAAAAGTAATACTTCCTAATGCATGTGGCAGGCGGATTCGGAGCTTGATGATCCTTGAGGTCCCTTCAACCCAAGCCATTCTATGATCCTATGATTGGCAAGCCTCCAATCCTCATGGACCTTTCCAGTTGACCAGGAATACTCAGACAGTTGAAAGAGGCTTGGGAATCACCTCTAACAGCATCACCCTCAGCATCCCTAGGTGTGTCCCATCTGGCCTCGTGGACTTATGACAGCCCAGGTGGAGTAGTAGGTCTCTCTTTCCACCTAAACTGTGATGATTGTTTTATGCTATTCAGGAGATACTCTTCCAGTTACTCCAGGATCATTAAAACTGTGTAACACAAATATAAAGGCAAACTTTGTAAGTTGCCTGTCATCCATCACTAGAGACGAGGTTTGTCAGAACAAGTAAATTTATTAAATCATTTTGTCTATCTGCAAAAAGTAGACAAATTTTCAAATACATTAACTCTTTCTTAGCTTGAAACAACATGCATGAATACTAACTATATAGGCATCATCAATCAATTTTTTCCTTAGAGGAAAAAATAATAATAAAGTAATCTGGAGAGATGGAGTGAAAGAGGCAGAATTTATGCCTGTTGAACATGAAGTTAAGTTTGTGTGCGAATGGGAAGAATACTAATACAGTTCCCAGTAGAGCCATTGCTATTTGGAACTAAAACTGTTTAGCTGATACCAAGACTTTCGCTTTGGAAGACTGGAGAGATGACTGACAGCTGATGACATTAGCAACCCCTAAGTCATTGTGGCATAAGGAGACCACAAAAGAGTACGCCAATACAGGTAACTTTCTACTTTACAGCTTCTTACCTGAGAAAGTATGGTTTCTCTCTCTCTCACCTCATTTCCCGTTGCAACACCTTACTTTTCAGGTACATTCAACTGCATTAGCTACTTCAGCTTGGAAATTATAAAGTATCATACAGTCAAAAGCTATAACCTACAATACTGTTGCAAGAAGACATATAATGCACTTGGCTGTGCATTATATGTGCACAGTTCTTGGCTGATAGAACTGTGGGTCTGTTTGTTCAGTAGAGTCTGCAACAGAACTGTGAAGCACTACAGTAAACTTATCTAGATACACAATTGAACATCCAAAACAGTACAGACAAACTAAAGACAAAAGGAGTTCAAAAGATGAGCTGAGCTTAGAATAAATATAATGCAGCCCTTCTTTCTCCGGTAAAGGTCAACGCATCCTAAAGAACCCCAACCATTTCAGTGGCTTGCTTTTTCTACTAGCTAGGTGCACAAATATATGTTGAATTTTGCAGCTAAAACATTAACACCATATACAGATATAAAATTGGAATATATTTATGAACTTCTTAAAAAGAAAAAAAACAACTTTCCTTTGCACACTGGGAATAGTTATTTTCTAGATATCTTTTTCAGAGTTTTATAAACATCACTTAATTTAAGTAATTTTCCAAGATGACAAGAGAATATTTCACACAGTATCTTCATTTACTTCAGCTCTGATGGATTAATTCGTTTATCTGACAGATTCTGGTTCTTAAAATTAAATGTTTCTATGAAGAAGTGTTTGTGCTGTTAGCTGAATTAAAGATTAAAGAATTGTCATGTCACCTCCTCCTATCTTCAGTATTGGAATTTCACAATTTTTCAGTGCCTATCAAAACAATTACCATTTCTTAAAACTGTTACTTTTTATTGTGGCTTTTCCTAGATACAATAATGCGAAGCTGTCTCCTGTGCTGCCACAAGTTCACTTCTACTCTTCCGTGAAGGACACAAGTCAGGAGACAGGTACTCTGCATGCTTTGAAGAGATATGTAATGGTAACTCATTACATATCTCTTCAAAGCATGCAGAGTGAATGACTTCAATATCCACACACACATCAAGAGAGCCATACAAACAAGAGACTGATGCTACTGAGAGCAAAGTTTTGTCTCAGAGTAATAGTAAAAGCTATTGCTTTCTATCCTTCCTCTCTCATGAAAAAATATCTTACATACCTCCTGAAGGCAAGATGCGTGCAGTTGCTAATCTCTCACCTACAGACTCTTAACTGCATAGGCTAAAAGAAGCTATTACAATATGCTTATCCCTGTTCTGCAAAACCACAATTTGACACTTTTTTTCAGATTATTATTATTTTTTTTTAAAGTCCCACAGAACAATGGATTCTGGATACCATTCTTACATTGGCTGCAACCACCTCACCAAACAACATCATATCATTTTCCAAGGCGAAAAGTCTTCAGTATTTGACGGTTTTGATTTTTCATGTATAGCTTTGAAATTATTTAAAAAATAAAAAAATCAGAGTATCAGAAGAAATAATTCCAGTGAATCCATTAAGCCTGGCAAATGCTGCCCTCTCTACTTACTGTACACTTAGCTGGGACAAGGTCACAAACTACACTCTGCATGAAGAATTATAAAATAGAAAAACAATATATTACTTCGCCAGTTCTCTTATTTTCTCCAGTTTCTTCTTCATGACACCAGCTTTTTTGACTGTTTGAAGGCAGTAATCCCAAAGGCACCCAGAGCACACACAGGTATGATAAAGGCTAGTCAGGCTTATCCTCAGTAATCACATTGCTTTCAGGCAGAGAAATGGAAGAGATGCGTATCTTCACAAGCTCTAAAATACAAGCCACTGGCTACTTTTTGAACTTGGACATCTGCTTGGTGGTGAAGTGACTCAGAGTTCTGCCCCGCAAGATTTCCTGCATTACGCATATACTTAACATGGCATTGTACAAATATGATAGCTGACTAGGTGTTAATGCAAATGGAATCATATAGCATATGAAGGAAAAGGGCAGAGTGGGTGGACTGTACCTCTCTATCTTTTCAGGAAACATGTAAAATGAGAATCATGCAAAAATAGTAAAATTACTCAGCAATGAGAAAAAGAATGCTGAGTGAGAACATGCAAGAAAATACATGCCTATTAAAAACTGATAGGTTTGGAATGGAATTTTTTCTGCCCTTGATATATTTATACCTGACTCAGTTAGCAGACTGTCCATATTTCGTTTTGTAATCCTATAGGAGACCTTTAAAAAAAAAAAAAAAGAGTTACCTAGCAATAATTTGGAAAACAACTATTGAAGGAGTAAGAGGTCAGTAAGCTTATTATCCAGAACATGATAATAGAAGAATTACACCTCTGCAACTATATAAAAAGTTGTATAAAGAGATGAGAGTAGGTCAAGAAGCATCAACAGAATCCTGGGCTGCTTTTATCTGCATATGATGTGTCAGTGCAAGGTACCATCTTCCACTGCTGTTATGGACTGACCTGCAACTGGCTAGAATCAACATGAGGAGCTTTCATACCAATTATGATACCTGAACTGGCCAGATAGCTGACGTCCAGTAATGCTATCAGAAACACAGAAGTAAACAAAGAGTTGAAGGACTGACTGCTTCCCACACTGGGTAAATAAACTCAGTAGCCTAAGAGAACAGAGGCAATAGCTCAGTTGGACCAAAAGTCCATTTTACTTATTAATCTCTGTCTTAACAAAGACTTCAGCAGCATGCAACCACAAATTTTTTCTCTGACCAGTTTCCTAGGCTTCTAGAAATTATGGATTTCTCAAGGTAAAGGAACAGCATCCACAAGTCTGCCCAGTCCCTCTACACTCCAAAGACCCTCACACTGATCCTATGACAGTGAACCGCATAATATACCATCGTGCACTACATAAACCAGTGCTTCTCTTTTTCTACTTAAAATTTAAAAAGGATTATTTTCACTGAGCATCCTGATTTATATTATCTAAAGGATGAACAAATAAACAATCCTAAGTCCCCTTTTGCATATCACGTCACAGTTTCTATACATTCTTCCTTTTTAATGACATTTTTTTATGCTGACAAGTACTAGCATACTCCACACTCCTTCCTATTTCCTCTCATCACAAAGGCTGTCTCTTGATTTTTTCTTTTTCTAATATGCCCTTCTTGGGATGGAAGAAGAAAAACTACATGCAGTGTTCAAGATGCAAAGGTGTCATTAATTTATGCAATAACATAACAAGGGTTTCCTTAAAACTGTAATATATTAGATATTTTTCCACATCGCTGAGTACTTCACTACCATTTTGGGACAATCCATCTCTATGAAGAAATAAAATTATACTATTTACAGCCTGAGAACCAAGCACTAAGGAGTGAAAACTTGTGGGCAACTCGCAAGAATCTTCAAGGCAATAAACTCAGAAGAGGACAGTTATCACTTGGAGTAACCTAATCGGAACACTGCTTAAGAGATTACACAGACAAAGCTTCCTCTTATCAGTGAATGAGGCTCAATGCCAACTATCTTGACAGAGACATAGTACAATAAGTATCACTTAAGTCATTATAGAGAGACACAAAGAATTCAAGAATATTCCAGTCTTGGTTGGACTGGTTGATGACGAAGAGGGGAGACAAATCAATTTATCTGAACAATTTTTTTCATCTCTACTTTTTAAACCAACATTTTAATAACATTGAACAAAGCTATATACACAGAGCAGCTGAATATGGAATGATTTCACTTTGCCCCCCCAAGCAATTTTCTTCTCATTATTCTTGAGCTATCCTGCTGAACAGCATAGATACTGAAATTATTACATGTAACAAAGCCCTGCTTTCAGTTATTGTCAAGTGCAGGTCAATCTCACCTTCATAGGAGCTGTCTGTTCTCCAGTTCTGCTTCCACTTCTCTGACAACCTCCTGTCAAGCCCTCACCTTTACTTCTCTATTTTTCACTCTACTGAATCATATTATCATTTGGCTCCTCTTTCTCTGCTGAAATCTAGAGCAATAAATCTGTCGTCATTCACCATGATCACATCTGTACTTTTCAGTTATTGAAACTTCTGCCATAGGAGAATGGTAATTCCTAGACCAATAAAAATCCAGTTGTGTCTATTTTGAAATATCCACACCCTGATAATTTTTCCCTGTTCTCATTAACAGCTGATTGTAGTTCAATGCTAGCTATTTTTCAGGTATGTCTTAAATTAAGAGATCTCCAGAAAACAGAGGGCTTCAAAAAGTCACAATCTGTTCCAATAACTGATGTAACAAAGGCAGTAACTCCTTCTACTATAAATTGAGTTCGTATTTTCAGCAACATTTAAGTAAGAATTCAGAAACTGAGATTCATTCAATATTCATATACTGCAGCTTCTACATGGAAAACGGAAAATATTTTCAAGGAGCTTAAATTCCTCTTACAGTCACCTACTTCTTCCTTCACGAAGTATGGGTTTAGGTGCTCCAGTTTAAACTGCAGGGGCACAAAGCAATGCCACGTATAACAGATTTTAACAGTTGATTACAATCTGAACATGCTGTGCTAAAATGCAAAGCAAAAGGAGATGCGGCACAGGGAGGCATCACTGCTGTTCTTTTGCTGGCACTTCCACATTAGGCAGAACAGAGGGGGACACAGCAGGACACACAAACCCTGCAGAGACAGTGTGGAGGTACAAGAGCCTCACACAGATTGGCAAGTGTCCAGCAACTATGTGGCTCCCATGGCTAAGATGGCAAGATGCACACCATAGCATTAAAAGTTTTGTTTAAGAAAATCTGTTAGAAAAGCAAGAGGAGGAAGAAAGATCTAGTGGAAAAGGTCACCAAAGTTTAGGGGAAAAAAAAAAGAAAAAAAAAAAAAAAGGACTATTTCAGAGAGTTGGTTTATATGCTGCAACAGCCAAGAAGATTATTTAGCACATTATTGTAAAGGAACAGTGAGATGCAGCCAGCAGTCCAGTGCTTCAGCTCTAAATCTCATCTGAAAAACAACAGGGCAATAGCTGAAATGCGTTGAAGCTGAAAAGAAATGCTGAAGAGTAAAGACTAGATGAGTCTTCTTATTGCATTATACTATATCATAAGAAAGGAAACAAAGTTAAGGTGATGCAGCTGTTATGAACAGCAAGTGCGGAGGGTGTCCAGCAAATTCAGGGATGGTGGAAAGCTCCTGGCACTGTAAGTGTTGTCTGAAGATATAGGAAGGATTCTGGTCAGATAACTTCATATCAGACAGAAAACAAAACCAACTTCTGTGGGCAGAGATCACTACTTAATAAATAGGTCATAGAGATGTTTACCAAAGTGCAGAAAGCCCACAGAGAAAGCAAGCTTATGTCTTGTTGATGGAGATGGTGCAAGCACTCCCTGGCTAACAGGTCAAAAATGAGCAATACAAGGCTGTTGTAAGAATTAATATAGTCATAGAATCACAGAATTGCTCAGGTTGGAAAAGACCTTAAAGATCCTTGAGTCCAGCCATGACCTAACCATACTACCCTAACAACCCTCCATTAAATCATGTCCCTGGGCACCACATCCAAATGCATTTGAAACACATCCAGGAACGGTGACTCAACCACCTCTCTGGGGAGCTTATTCCAGTGCTTAACAACCCTTTCTGTAAAGAAGTTTAAAAGAAGAAGAGGTTTCTGACAGAACAATTAATATATTCAGAAAAAAAAAAAAAAAGAGAAGTCTTCAGCAGGTTTCTTTGCTAAGTACAAGTTAAGAATAAGTTATGATATCAGCTGGATAGGAGAAAAATGTTTTCCCAGCTTCCCAGCTGCAATGATCCTATCTGTCTATCTTTGTCCATAAGTAAGCTGATACGCAGGCTTTTCTTTGTGCAAGCAGAAACACTGCCTTAAATGATGCAAATCTTCTGTGTCCTAAGTGTCTGAGATAAACTGGGTACACTAGCAAACTTCATTTATCTGTGGTTCAAAACAAAGATTGCATCCCTTCTCAGGTCTGAGACAGCCATGGCTGCTTTTAAACAACTGCTTAGTTTTAGCACAATAATTTTGTATGACCGTAGGCAATGTAAAGAAACAATTATCCTGAGCATCTCTGACAATAAGACAGGTAAGAGGAAAAAAAAAAAATCACTTCTGCCAACTACAGTTTACCATTTATACCATTTCTAAATCAAATTCCCATGCCACAAGCAAAAAGCTTCCATTAACAAAGTTCTCATAGACAGCAGAGTACCTCCTTACACAAGGCTTACACAAATCAAGGCTGAGTAAAAACGTAAGAAATACGAGGTGTATTATTAAACCATTTTCAGTTTTACTATTGGAGATGTAACTGATGCTGAAATACAAATCACTGCTTCATTTTGTGTAAGATTTCCATAAGAAGAAAACAAACAAACAAACAAGGACTGTTCAGTTGTCTAAAATTCAACACAAACTGTACACCTGTGATTCTTCGTGACTTGTGCAAGACTGAAGGCTGGTAGAGGGACAAAAATTCTCTGCAGAGATGGTCCTACTTCATAATGTAAATCAGGTTAATATTTTTAAATATTTTAGGAGCTGAACAAATACAAATATGGGAAGGATATGCTGCAACTATACATATGAAGTGCAGAATTAAAATAGTGCAGGAATTAATAACCAAAACTGGGTGATTTTCCCAATGCAACAAGAGAATACTTGAGACAAAAGGGGGAAAAATACAAACAGCTCTTAAATTATATGGTATTTAGAGCATGTAAACTGTAAAAATTACTATACAAAAACATGAACTCAAAAGCAAAGTCAATACTGTTTACATAGAGAAGCAAAGAACTTCTTTAACATTAAACTCCCCCATAAGCAAATACCTGAAAGAAGAGGAAAGAATCAGACATCAAGAACCATTTAGATTGGGTCTTGGGGGTGAAAGAGAAACAAGCGGGTCAGGAGAGTTGATTCTGTCCCTCTACTCTGCTCCTGTAAGACCCCACCTGGAGTACTATGCCCAGTTCTGTGTTCCCCAACACAAGGACACGGAGCTGGTTCTAAACTGGATGAGGTTCAATTTAGGCTAGATATTAGGAAGAAACTCTTTACTGTGAGAGTGGTGAGACACTAAAACAGGTTGCCCAGTGAGGTTGTGAATGCTCCTTCCTGAGAGCATTCAAGACCAGACTGGATGGGACTTTGAACAATCTGGTCTTGTGAGAGGTGTCCCTGCCTGTAGTAGAGGCTTGGAACTAGATGATCTTAAAGGTCCCTTCCAACCCAAACCATTCTATGATTCTACGAAAAACCACACAGCTACTCAACTGATCTTAGCAATGATACAGTGGCCCAGATGATCAGTTCAATACCTTACCTAACGTGAAACAGAAAAAAGTTCTACCATAGAGACGCGTGTGACTTCTGCTCTGGACTTCATCAATCTCACATTATTTAGCAGTGACACTCAGCTCTTCTACACGACAAACACAGGGGCATGGTTTCATAAGCCAAATGAATGGCTACTCAGGGAGACAAGCAGTTCTCTCCTTGCTTTTTTTTTTTTTTTTTTAAACCTTGGACTCTGGCTGTCAGAGAAATGACAGTTCAGCTACTTAAAACAAACAAGCAAAGCTTTTATTATTGCTGGTGGACAAGTGAACTGACTTCTTTACCTTGCAATCAGATAAATCACAGTGATGGTTCAGAGAGAAGAAAATGTAATTCAGAGCATGGTTGGGAAGCAGAAGACCTCCCTTTTCAGTGGCAGTGAGGCATTAATTCACACTTCAAGACATCAAGTCGTTCACAGCACTCAGTTGTACTCACAAAACCATTGTCTAAGAAAACTATAGTAACCAGGCATGTTGAGGTTATCTAACTCTATCCTGGGACACTTTAAGGAAGAAGACTTTAAAAAGAAAACCATTTTAGACATAGAAAGCTAGTTTATTACTCCTAAACAGTGAGGAAAGAAAGAATCAGATGGCATAAAATCAGTTTCAGCAGCAAATAGGATGGTTGGCAAGAGAGCAGTAAGGAGTAACTATGCTATGAAGGAAAGCAGCCCTCATTACTTTTAAAATAGAGCTTGACCAATTTAGTCTCTGTAAGGAATTAAATAAAAATTACTGTCTCAAAGAACTATATGATAGTTATTATAGCAAAGAACGAGGAGCCTCACTAATACCATGCTAATGTAAGCATAAGGGAATTGCATGTCCTAAAGGCATAACTTGTCTAATCTTGCCCTTACTTTCTTATATTGTATCGAGTGCTCTAAAACACAAGCCCATTCATTTGCAAAGCTTTAACCTGAGCAATGTTGTATCAAAATGCAACACTGTACAAGTTGGAGACACCCTGACTATTTACGAAAACTTTTAAGTTCTTCACTTTAGGGGGAGCTTAACTTTTTGGATTATGATTTTAAAAGTAATTAGTTTCCTAGTGTTAGTTTCTGCTCATCCTACACTACATCCTATTAACTCTTACTCCACCCCAACCTGTCTAATCCTTAAAGGGCAAGATGGCATTTAAACAAGCCTGGAGTCACCACTGAGGATGTGAGAGGAAAGAATGTGTAACAGTGGGGGAGAGCAAAGGGATGAGAATAGGAAGGACATGAATCTCTTGCAAAAATGACACTGCCTCTAAAACATCCTGCTCTCCTCTTGAAGTGATGCTGAAAAAAGCTCCTCTTGGAGGCATTGATAAAGCTGGGTAAAGCTGCAGAGAAAATTGAACTTTGTGTTTTTCCCCATTTACCAGACAGCAGGGTATTAGCCATCTTACAGCACTGCAACAGTGACCACAGACTTAAAAGAGAAGTCTGCATGTTGAAAACAAGCAAGATGAATCAAATGAGAGAGAATAAATAAATAAATAAAGCTACTTTTCCTCTGAAAAACATGCATCCCGTGCATGCATATTCTAACTTTTTTCCTGATTTTGAAGGAAAAAAAAAACACTCTACATTTTCAGTGTAATAATGACAGTAACAAAGATTCAGATAAGTGATTCCATGGATAGCACGCACCTTTGGATACTTTTTATTCTCCATTTTTCATGGGATGTGAAAGAGCTTTTCTGGCTAAATCGGTCACTTGAGGATGTACACTCCATGCAGATCTCTGTGACTTCAACACAAACTAGACCAAATTGCACAGTATGGATGAATTATGTTGATCTCTGAGCACACTACAGAAACATACAGTATTACTGAGAACTGCAAGAAGAAAGCCACTCATATCCTTAGATCAAATAAATAAGGTGCATCTGATTTTCTGTTACTTGGTACATAGAGAGGTCAGACACCAATTTTTATGTACTTTCTAAACTCTGTTTTCATTTACTGAGGAAAATCCAAGTATGGGAAGAACAAATTTCCTACTACCATGTCAGGCCTCTGCTGGATGAACTCGTCAGATTCAGTTAAGAAACAAAACATTGTGAATGAAAAAAGGCAAAAAATTTCAATAGGAATCACTCAGCAAACATATCTCCCTCCAAACAAACAAACAAAAAGCCCACCAAAACCTAAAACCAAAAACCTACGTACAATTTAAATCGCAAGTCACTACTTTTTTTTAAAAATTATTATTTCCAATACAGTTATCAGACAAAACTGCTTAAAAATAAATCCTTTCATACAAAGAGACTTTACTTTCTTTGCTGTATTTACCCTGGCAATGATAAAAACCTCAATGCACAGCTCCTCCATGAAGAAACCCAAGATTAGTCACTCTGGAACAGTAACGGAGTTGGGCACAGCTACACAGGCAGGTTGAACTGGTCTAAGATGAAGCTGTCAAAAAGGTGATTGCCCAGCCCTCTCTCACATTTCTGACACTAGCCCTCAGCTTGTAGAACCCACTGGATGCCAGCCCCAGCAAAAGCACCTCTGCTTGCAGCTCACTGACTGGTGACTTGTGTCAGCAGGGTGCAGGGACTGGGACCACTCAGCTGGGCTCAGGAGCAGGAAGGGCAGCACAACCTCACACAGCCTTAGATGGGCTCTGGGAGTGGTATAGCAATAATCAGAGCTAATTCCTGTTTTCTAATATAATGGGGGGTGTACAAATGGTCAGCAATTATTTAAAGAAATTGGGGAATGCATAAAAAGAAGGCTCAGTGTCTGATGCTGACCACCACCACTCATTATGCACAGCTACAGGATCTATATGAACCAAGTTGCATTATTTTGTACCATACTGATCTCAACCTGATAAGTCATATTGCAGACCCTGACAAGAGGAAACATCAGCATGGAAAGCTGGTAGCAAAGGAATTACAAAATAAAGAAGATCTGACCAAACTCCATTTTGTTATTAAATGCAGGTCAAAGGAGTTCTACTTCTCAGAGTATTTAGGTAAACTTCCTACAGTGTGTTTCAAGCAAAGTATGATTACAGAATCACAGGATGGCCAGGGTTGGAAGGGACCTCAAGGATCATGAATCTCCAACCCCCCTGCCACATGCAGGGCCACCAACCTCCCCACTTAATACCAGACCAGGCTGCCCAGGGCCCCTCCAATCTGGCCTTGAACATCTCCAGGGATGGGGCATCCACAACCTCACTGGGCAGCCTGTTCCAGCACCTCACCACTCTCTCTGTAAAGAACTTCCCCCTGACATCCAACCTAAATCTTCTCTCCCTCAACTTAAAACCGTTTCCCCTTGTCCTGCTGTTATCTTTCAAAGAGTTTGTAGGCTCCTGTTTGTAGGCTCCTTTAGGTACTGGAAGGCTGCAATGAGGTCATGCTGCAGCCTTCTTTTCTCCAGGCTGAACAAGCCAAGCTCCCTTAGCCTGTCTTCATAGGGAGATGCTCCAGCCCTTTTTGTGGCTCTCCTCTGGACCCTCTCCAACAGCTCTCTGTGTTTCTTGTACTGGGGCTGCAGACCTAGACACAGTACTCTAGATGGGGCCTCACAAGGGCAGATGATGGAGAAGATTAAGTTGCTTAAGAGGAGAAACTAAACATCTATCTTGAAGACACCAGGCTTAAGCTGGGCAGTCGCCAAGAATGAGCCCCTCACACCTGTCCAAAGACTTCAAGATGAGCACCACGATTACAAGTGCATTCAAACACACTCCCAAACTGGCCATGTAGAGACGGGTGAGCAGCCCTGCTGACACCACGTGGCCTGAAGGAGCTCATGCACCAGACTCTGTATACCAACACCCTCCATCAGTCAGAAATATAAATACTGGCTTTGGACACCTCCTAGAGTTTCTGCTGTTCCAGGAAGAACTGAAGAAAGGACCTGGGAGCCCAGCTTTTCCCCCAGGACAAGACATACTGCCCACACAGCCTGACCTGCCACATGTCCCTGCAGGCACATTCAGAGCACCTCCTATGGCATATGTCTTCACAAGCAACAGAGCTTCAGGCAGCTGGGGCAGGCCCAGCAAGTTTGGGCAGCCAACACCTGCTATCCAGTGTGTCCTAGAGGTAAAGGCCTCACTACCATGCAGAAGCATCCCCCTTCATTATCTCTGCCAGAAACATGACAACTCTGTTCATTCATTCTCCCAAAACACAAAGTATCAAGCTCAAACTCAAAATATATTGAAAATTCTACTTCAGATTAAGGCCATTTAACAAATAGCCTAATGATTACAAACCTCTGTGCAAAGTGGGTTCAGTAAGTTTCCCATCTTTTTAATAATTTAAACTGTAAAATGATTCTCACTGCATTGCATACAGCTTTCAACTCTGAAAGTGACATTAAGTACAGCTAATACCAGAGGAGCTGCTTCTGTTGATCCGGTGCCAGTCAAAGTAAATCTCACCACATTTATAAGTGATGAAAATTGCTAAATCCTCTCTGTTTTATTGACTAACATCTGGTCTTGGCCAGCTACCCAGAAGGTTTGGAAGTTTTGTAACTGCACGTGTGCCATGCTGCTCCCATATCACCCCTGCCTGAGTTATGCCAGGGAAGACAGATCATAAAAGAATCTATTGTATGCCTCTGGACTAGGGGGACATACTTTCACACCTCCTGCTCAACATATACTGTGCTGTCTCATTACATGGACATGTACCATTTTTCCCTCTTGGGACTCTTGCCACAGCATTTTGGACTCCTACTTGCTTTGGACAGAAATCAGAGATGCAATAGGATCAAGCTCTGTTAGAGTGATCTCCCACATACTGCAGATACTGAGAGGTATGCACTGAATGAGACAGCATAGCACATGAAAATAAAAAGATGGATTTATGATTAGAGGGCACAATGATAAGCTAGGGAACTAGATTTTATTTTGCTGATAAAAATGTGTGATGTGGGGCAAGCAGTCTAAACCAAGTTTTTCTTTATGATGCTTTCTTGAATGGTGACCGACTCCTCAGATATGCCAACTGCTTACAATTTCAAGCAAAAAACAGTGGAACCTGGGAATAAACAGCACAACTGCTAGAAAGGCAAGTTATACTCTTATGGAGTGAATATATGAACAAAATTCAGAAGGGTGAATTCAGTCCTAATTTACATCATTGTCATGTTGTCTTTTTCACAAGGTCACGTCCCTCTTTTCCACACCGCACCCCCCCCCCCAACAGCCTTCAGTGGCAAAGCACAAACACTCATCTTCACCGGCTTTTACAATTCCCAACGCAAACCCTGGTTTTCTAGTCTCACAGTAGTCCACCTGAGTGCTCTCTGTTCCTGGGATGTAGGTTCTGCTCTAGAGATGAGGAATCAGTGCTTCCAAGCTGTTACTGCTGCATCACTGAGTTCCTGAAATTCACCCTCATGCTTTGAAAGTGTTTAGAACCTCTGACACTTAGGGAAAATGAAACAAAAAGCAAAGCAAATAAAAACCAATAGTTTATATCTTGAAGCTCAGGAAGTCAATATCTTTCAAAAGAACTGGCTTCCCCCCAAAAATATGTACAACTAAGCAGTTGCAGAAGCACATCACCTATGCTATCTCAGGAAGCATAGAGCATTCTGGGAAGAAGGATCAGCCAGTGTGCCTAAGCAAACACTGCACTGTGCCAGACAAATACATTCCTTAGAAGATTACTGCAGCATTAGTAGCAAAAGAGTAAAACAGTGTTAGGAAGCTGATTGTCAAGAGGTGAAGTAGAAATAAGGAGAAAGCGATACTTCCATTGGTCCTCAGAAAGAGGAACAGCATTGGTGTCTCTGTTGTTTTAAGGCATGACAACAAGGGCTATATCTACAAAACAACATCTTATAGTGTGACATTTGGAGACTGAATGGTACAAATATGTTGTAAAATTACACACCCATTGAAGAACAACGCAAGTACAAATAAAGAAGCAAAGTATAAGCTTACACAGGAGAAATCATCTCTTACTGGCAACTGCTCAGCCATTTAGCAGTGTCTCAAGAGAAATGATCAATACTGCATACCATTAGGCTGTCTATAGTGATGCCACCACAATGCCAGGAGATGGGGAGAGATGCTGGAGAACTCACTGCTGCGGGATGATCCTCTTCCTCCTTGGCTCTGCGATGCCACCCACTGGCCACAGACACAACCACACCACAACACTTCACCAGCAGCACATATCTTTGCTTTAAACACTCTCTTTCTACAAAGTGTGGCAGAGTGTGCCACCACCTCCTGTTCTCTGCAGCCTTCAAAGAATAGCTGTAGTGCAGTTTCTTCTGGGGAAAAGGGATTTATCTAATCAGTAGAATCACATTTGAGTCAGGTTGCCATCATTAACGTTTGCAAATTCATGAAGGCAAACATACTCACAAGCTTCTAAGGAAGCAGCATGGCATATGAGAAACAAATTACTGTGAGATATAACATCTGTTTCCTGTTTCACAATCAAAAATGAAGAAGCACCTGTAGTCATGCAAAAAATATGGAAGGGAGATTTATTTAGAGGACAGAGGTCTTCAGTCACTTACACTAAGAAACACAACCCTGCTGGGCTCAAGGAAACTTCAGTTTAGGAAGGACCTCCATTAAGCCACAAAATAACTTACATATGCCTCATCATATCAACCTGCAGATGAGAATCTATAAGAACGTTGCTACACATAATCATTTTGGTAAAGTACAGAAAGGATTTAAAAAAAAAAAAAAAGCAACAAGTCAGATTTTCTTAACAGATTTAAAAACAAAAACAAAAACAAAAAAACTCTAGACATTAAGTCAAAGCTAGATAATTGGAAAATAACTACTAAACAAAAGCAATAACAAAAAAAGCAAATCCAGAAAAACAGTTAACTGTAGGTATGAGAGAGACATCCCTTCAGTCTGAAACACCATGGAAGTGACAGCTCAGAAGTAATCACGTGAAAGAACAAAAAAATGAGGTATCTGTACCCTAGCATTAAATAACAAAAGCATGTGTCTATGACATGATGTTCTCTCTTAGCCAGTTTCATACAAAAGTGTATCAACATTTCTAAACTAGTCTTTACAGATTGGCACTAAAAGACACTGAGGCTCTGGAACATTTTCAGAGAAAGACAACAAAGCTGGTGAGAGGTCTGGAGTGCAAGTCTTGTGAGGAGTGGCTGAAAGAACCAGGATTGTTTAGTCTGGAGAAGAAGAGGCTCAGGAAAGACCTTATTGCTGTCTGTACAACTACCTGAAAGGAGGTTGTAGTGAGCTGGTTGTTGGCCTCTTTCCCACATAACTATTGATAGGACTAGAGGGAATAGCCTCAAGTTGCAACAGGGGAGATTCATGTTAGGAAACACTTTTCTGAAAGAATGCTCAGGCACTGAACGAGCTGCCCAGGAAGGTGGTGGGAGTCACTGCCCCTGGAAGTGTTCAAGAGACATTTAGATGTTGTACTAAGGGACATGGTTTAGTGGGAAATATTGGCAATAGGCGGATATTTGGCATGGGTAACCCCGGAGGTCTTTTCCAACCTTTGTGATTCTATGATTCTGACCACTACAGCAAACATCTTTCACCAGGGACCTGCTGAATTCATACTTCCTACAGAGCTCAGCCCGGCCAGATAGACATTTTTTTTGTCATCTTCCACATGCAGGCAAAGGCTAACTACTTAAATAATCCCACTCCCATAGAAGATGCTGCAGGTTTCAGGAGAACTCTCAGGAACTGCTCAGTCAGCACAGCAGGACAGCAAAGGCAGCAACTGTTAGGAGAGCTGCGGTGACAAGTGCCTGAGGACTGCAAACTCGTTAACAGGTACAGCTGCTGCAGAAGAAGGTAGGTGTACTACATGCAGACTAATTCTATGGCAACCAAGGTTTTCAAGTGAAACTACTGCATTTTGAGACTTGAACACAGAGCTATTACACTCATTTCACAATCAACAATATTCCACCTCTCTCTAAGGTTTCACTTCTACAATTTTGATGCTCCAGCTGGGGAAAAGTCTTTATTTAGCAATGACAAAGCAGGCACTGAAATAACAAAGCAGGCTCTCTGTGGGTTTTTGTCAGTCTGGTCCGTGCTCAGCTCAACAGCAGAATTAAATTCTTGCATTTCTCAAAGCACTGCAGAACTTTGCACATCCACACAACAGCTACTGGTGTACTGAGTCACGATGTCAGTCCATGCAGAACATCAGAATGCTTACAAAACAAATGAGTAAAACCTGAGCTTCTACTGACTGCTGGATCACCAGCCAAGATCTGCAGAGCTTCCTGTTCTCCCTCACCAGTTCAGAAGGACCCTTGCTAGAAGCATGCCATCCCCCACTGCTCCACAGCAAGCACCAACTGGAGCAAAAGGTTTTCACAGAAATCCTGAAACATCAGAAAAATTAAATCCAGCCACCTTACACAGACCTGGACAAACCAACAAGGAATTGCAGCTTTTAGCTGAAGCATTTTGTTAGCAATACAGCAGGAGTTTATACATTGTTGTGCCAGAGTTATAAGCTTCGTTTTGTTTTTAAAACAAATGCACCAACAAAACAGAAATAATTCAGATTCATTCCTGAAAAATTCCTCCTAATTTGGTCTCAAAAACAGTGTGGCTAGAATGTAAGACAAAAAGCAAAAGAAGTGTTCTCTTAGTTTCCAAATTATTCATCTTGTTAAATTCAAGCCTGCCAAAATTTATGGACTGACTGATATATCTCTGTAAACTCTTGTGCTTGCTAGGAAACGTTACTCAAGACTTACCATCCTTTTGGGAAGGCCCAACTGCCTCATAAAAGACAAGCACAGACTAGATTGCACGTGCCAGTCAATGCATAACAGTATTGTTACTGCTGATTCATTTCCTTCTCCTAGAGAGAAATCCTCAGAAGTCAACTGCTCACTCACACTGCATGAGCAGGACAGAAGTCCACTTCTAGGATATTCACAATTTCCTGTTGTCTTCTTCCTCTAAGACACACAAACACAAAAAACACCTCCTTCTCTTAACCTAAGAGTTCCTTCAAAATACCAAGAGAGAATTTGAAAGGAGTATTTCATAAATTAAATATAGAACTACTTAGAATATTTAACAAATTATAATCTAGAAACACAAACATCTGTGTATGACTCTTCTCACATATATTTATGCTTAGTTTTGACTAAGTTACTTGCAAGAAAAGATGTGTTTTTTTTTTTTTCAAAAAAAGGTATGAATGATTAACTGAGGCACTGATTACACAGAGGGAGAGAAGGGCGTGAACATGATAAATTTTCAACCACATAGGTTTTGTTTAAAATTTTGTTTAAAATTATGTCATTAGTTTCCTTACTTGTTTACATTTCAGCAGATAAAATTGTATGAATTAAGACTGAAGTCTCAAATAGTGTGCATCATTTATGAAACAAATAACCCTACCAAAAATAAACTTCAATTTCATAAAGGAGAAAAAACTCAAAAAAAGAATTGCAAAGAAGCTAACAGTTGCCTATAACCTGTATTTTAGAACAGAGAAACACGAAATGTGTTTTGATTAAAAAACAAACAAACAAACAACATTGTTTTAAAGAAACTGAAGGATAAAGTTAGAGGATATACAGAGCTACATAATCTTATTTCTTTTTACAGAAAGGATATGCAAAGTCAATCACCTCTTAAAGGAAACTCTATAAGATATAAGAAAAGCACATTAACTAGGTATCAAAACAAACATTAAAAAAAACACTCTAACATCAACATAACTCACCAGTACTGTAGTATCTTTTAAGTTCTGTGCGCCTGATGTCTTTCAGTTGATTGTATTTTTTTTTTCTCTTTTCTTTGTCTGGAACAGCTTCCTTTTCCCCAGCAAATTTACACTTGTCTTCAGAGGAACTGATTTGCTCCAAAATAACTTTACTTTCATCATCTTTCTCAGCTGGAATTTTGGAAACAGGAGATCCAGGAGAATTGGCAGAGATGGTCTCAGTGTTTTGTTTGGCTTGCCTTTTCTTTTTCAAACTATATACAAAGGGGAAAAAAAAACAAACAAAAAAACACCATGAAGATGATACCAGTTAGTTCTTCACTTTCTCTCTTGATTTTTAAAGTTAATTCAACAACAAAATTCCTTAAAACCCTGTACAAAACACATTTCTCATCAGTACCTAACATTATCCTAAGGCATATTCTTCAATCATCGTATCACCCATCACTTTGAGATTATCTTCTCAAGAGCAATAATAATAAAAAAAGAATGTTTTTACTATTGTTTTTCTTGTTCCTCTTCCCCATTAAAGAAACAGAAACATCTAAATGTTTTGTTTCTAAATCACTATATAACGAATTTCGAAAACAGAAACATGTTTTCAAGATGAAACTTAGGATAAAATAAAAGCTCAGATCCTAATGTACTATCATACAACAACACAACAATTTCACAGTCAACTGCTCCTGCATAATAGAAAGCTACTTGTTTTGACATAAACTTGTTATTTATTTCCACTTTGTCCAACATTATCTACCCATGCTAACCTACATTTGCTTTTGCACAGCCTGTGTCACCTTGTGCCCCAAGCATCACCCACTGCTTGTTCAGCAAAGATTGATGTGGCTGCAGACTGTTTGTGCAGGAACACTTCCCAGATTTTTATGCTCTTCTGAGAAAAAAATGTTAATGGCCTGCCCATAAATCTGTCAGCTTATCACTATAACAACAAGAGCATTTTCTTTTTAGAATCCTTAAAGCAACCGAAGTAAAAAAGATGCTTCAAGAATCCTAACACCACTTTCTGCTAAGTCACCATCTTTACCTTTCAAAGCTCACTTCATGGCCCAAGGGTCAGAGCCACGAGAATTGCCCCCAAATGCCACAACCTTAAGAATCATTTAAATATCGCACAGAACAAAACATTCATCTTATGATACTTCTCTCCCACACTGACCTTTGGTTACAGAGGTCAGTTTTTCAGACCATGCAACCAACATTTTACAGTGAAATATACGAACAGACAGACTTGCAAAAGCCTCGCGCCTGTTGTACTCCTCTGTATACACACTTCTTAAATGCTTCCCCAGTGTCATAGCAGGAGATGTCCACTCTGCAGCCAACTCAGTGAGGATGAGTTCTGCCCCTGCAGTGGTCCCCCATTCACTCACACCCGCTGATTCACAAAGCAATTGTAGTTCATGCTCTGCACAGCAAAATAATTTTATATGCGTAAAGCTTTATAGACTAGGTCTTGACTACATATAAGAACAACCTACACATTTCTAAAAAGATAAAAGTGAATACATCTATGTAATGAATTAAATGTTTTGTTTAGATTTCAGAAAATTTCAGTATGCAAAGGTAACTTATTTTTGACTAATAAGCCACAAACCTGATCAAAGGCTGCTGTAACAACTGCAGAACACTACAGTCACATTGCATACACTATGTCTCTATTTAGCCCTGGTGCGTATCTTCATAAAGCAGCCTGCTCCACTAACATGGCATATCCTTACTTTGTGGTTGAACTTGGTTCCAGACTTGTAAATGAGACACCCCTGACTTTTTACTCTAGTGACACAATGACCTTCCTGCATGTGCCTGTCACAGGCTATCCAAATCATCTGCTTTAACAGGCTGGAACTGGTAAGCCACCAGCAGTTCCATTTCCATCCACACTGCACCAGAGCCTTCCGTTCCACATTTCTAATGCATTTTGATCACCAATCTCATTAAGTAAGTCTCACGTAGTATGGATGCGTTATCTCAAAACAACCAACCAACCAGCAGAAAAGCAGCTATAATGGAAAGGTAACCCTTTTTTGAAAGGAAAACACCCACAACCCTCTCTAGAGGTCAACAGTCCTCACAATGACTCCAACAGCTTCATCAGTACTTCTCTTAAAGCACACTTTAACTAGAGTTTTCAAAGTTGCCCTAAGCAACTTGAAGAAAAGGGAGCTATGAAAGACCTGGTCCATTAGTAACAAGAAGGAGGAAGGCAGAAAAAATACAGGACTGACCAGTGGTAGTATCATCGACTAATGCTCTTCACCGCAACATTTAACCTTGCCTAACTGCCAGGCTGTGTACCTCACCAAAAGCTTATCCCAAAACCTGCAGTAGCAGTGAATAGGCAAAGCCACCTGCACACTCCTCAGTTAATTATCTGGGTGCTTCCTAATTCCTACTCTGTCCTCAAGACATGCATCACATTTTCCAATAATGCCTAGACTACTCCTGCCCAATTCTCTGTTTCGAGGTAACCACTGAGCTTTCAAAGTGGTAACCTTGGCACTAGAATAACCACCATATGAGGACTAAGCACCCACAATGCCCATCTCAGGAGCTGGAGTTGCAGTAACTCTACTTGAGGAAATGCTCCATAGTTAAAAGATACTGCTTTTAAGGGTCTCTAAAGTTGGGCCAAAATTACTTCCACACACACTTAACTCATTCTTGAAAGATCTTGACTAAAATATCCCAATGAACCAATAAGCTTGCAATGTCATTTAACACTATAAGAACATCCTCAAACTCACTATGCTTTTTAACTTTACTAAGTACACTTTCTCAGAGTAGCAAATACAAAGCCCTGCATATACACAAGGCAATTCATTATTATCATGCACTGGTAGAACACTGCAGAGACAAGGCAGTAAACAGCATAGCTGGAGGGCCTGCTGCACATTTAGCCAAACTGCATCCCCTGCATTCGTCACTCTGAGCTGCACCACCCAGCAAGGCTGCTGAACACTTGACTGAAGTGCCCAACAAACATCTGAAAGGGAACTCATTTGATATCAGTGAATAACCAACCATAAAGAGCACAAGGGCCACGACACAGAAAGGCAAGCAAGCTGCTCATCCCTGCTTCTGTTGATGCTAAGGTTTCAAACTCATCATCTCCTGAACAAGCTAGAGACTGAAGATCTTATCTGCTCCTTCCAGCTTTGTTATCTCCCACTGTTTCTGGCAAGGTGGAAAAAAAAAAAAATAATCAATTTAAGAACATCATTTATCAGGCTATTTCCTTTTTCAACCACCTTGGAAGTTTTCTAGTGGTCTTGTTCCATTCTGAAAGACAGTTCTCTGAAGCCAACTAAAATTCTGTGTCCTGTGAGGAGAGGCTGAGAACAATTAGGCTGCCCAGTATGGAAAAGAGCAGGCTGAGAGGCAGCCTCACTGTTCCCTGCAGCTCCCTGAGGAGGGGAAGCAGAGGGAGGTGCTGAGCTTTGATCTGGGTCACCTGTGGCAGGGCAGAAACAACACAGAGTGCAGCAGAAGAGGGTTGAATGGGCATTGGAGATATTTCATTACCGTGAGGGTAGTCTAACACTGGAACAGGCTTCCTAGAGATTTGGTTGATGCCCCACGCCTGCCAGTGCTCAAGAAGCATTTAGACAACGCTCTCAATAATGCAATGAAATTTTGGTTAGCTTTAAAGAGTTAGACTTGATCTCTGAAGCTCCCTTCCAGCATTATTATTATATATATATATAATAATATATATATATTATTAATATATAATAGTAATATAAAAAATAAAAATAATTATTTTATTCTACATAATGAAAACAAAAAATCAAGCTGAAGGCCAAATAATTAAAATTACTCAGTTTGATCGCAATGTCAGGTTTTGCAGTTAGAACAGCTTTACAAACAAAACAATATGCCTGTTTTTCAGTAAGCAGATAGATACTACTGCGCAAGATGTCCATTTTGTAATGTCCCTGTCAAAGGATACAATGAGTTTCACCAGGAAAGTTATAAAGGGAAGGAAAAGGGACAGAGAAAAAGGGAGTCTTGGAGACACAAACAACTTATCTGCAAAAACACGCCTGCTTCTTCAGAAAGCCTTACACATTTGTAATGTAATTTAGACACCAGATAAAATTTCTCAAGCTAACTGGTTCTGACAGGCAAAACATGTCTTCTGGATTTACAGAGGCATCCTTTTACTTCTCCTCAAAGTCATGGCTTCCGAGTTTATCCAAACACTAAGTTTTCCAGGAGAAGTTTTAAGTCTGTTAATGTGAGCATGCAATGGCATGGGAGCTTCACTATGAAATCCCATGAAAGTTCTGAAGACACTGAGAGCAGGCTGCTCTCAGTTTCTGGCAGCATTTAATAGGGACTAGTGATGTGAAAGGAGTGTAATTTCAGAGTATGCAAGTTAAAATGTCAGCAGTGCTTCCTTAAATTAATTGGCAATGAGGGTGGGGAGAATCTGGACACTGACTTACAGGAAAAGAACCAGGAAATATTTCAAGAAATATTTTAAGAAATAATCTTCCAGATTCAAGTATATTTGACTACCTACAAAAAGAAAATAGACGTGCATTTTTAGAATAAAGCATCTAGATTTTCCTGTAACACTAACAACAAAGACGGTTAGAGTACAAAGAAAACAGTCCAGACAAAGGAAAGGTAATGCTACTTGTAAAACTTTCATTAGAAAAATATGACCATCAAGAAAGCAATACATCCCTGATATCAAGAAAACAAAGAAACAGATCTGACAGTAACAATCTTTTTTCCTAGTAAATGCATTTGGCTTCAATTAACACTTATTCAACTGAAGGGCCTAACAAATAATTGGATTGGAACTCATTTTGTGTATACTTGGTAAGTAATCACAAAGAGCACTAGGGTTGTATCACATTCTAAAAACGTCCCAGGATAACAAGACCAAGCTTGATTTTATAAGATGTATTAGAGTGCTAAACATCATACAGCAGAAGTAACTCCATTGTGAAATGAAAACTTTTATAAAAGTGGCCCTCAAACAAATATATATTTTTTAAAAAGGGAGGTGGGGGTGGCAGGGAGAAGGGAAATGTAGAAGAAACCTTCATGACTTTTTAAAGCTGACAGTTTTCCCTTTGGGAAACTTTCTACAATATGCATCCTCTGAAATATGCCTTGGTATCTGCTATACAATCAGCACAACATCCTGCAGAATAGAAGCAGCCACATAAATCAAATTCATTGCTGAAATTCAGAAACCTTACAGCATGGCTGTGGCTTCATCCAACTTGATGTAACATGATGAATAAATAATCTCAGGCAAAGCAAGTAATGACTTCTTTCAGAGCCAAAGAAAAGCCAACGTGCCAAACCATAATGCCTTCACCTGACTTCTTCAATGCAGCTTCTTTTACTTCACAACTACAGTGAAGACAGTTCACCCTCAGCGAGCAATCTCAGTAAGTAGTGGCCACAGTGCAAAAGAGCAACGCTATCAAATGCGTGCTGTTTCAGGCCACTATGCACCCTGTTCTGGAAACAAGCAAGCCACAATTCTGTACGTTTACTATTAAAACAGATTTTAAGGCAAAAGTAAGCAACAGCATACATTTTTATATTAGATTTCAACAATTAACTAAAGGGAGGAAAAAAAAAGATAAAATTAACTCTTCTAGAAAAAAAAGCTATCAAGGACAACAGGTATGGGTACAATACATCAAGAAGCTGGTTATACTCTGCCAGTTTTCCAGAACAACAACATATACTGCAACCACAGGAACCTTTGATATTAGTAGCACAAGTCAAAGCTGGAAATTTCCAGCTTTTGAAATTGCAGTTACTAATTTACAACAAACACCAGCTCTATGTTTCACACATGGTCAGTCAGCAGCAGTGATCAAGATAGGCACTATGCTTCAAAGAGTAAAGTGCTGCATTAACAATGGGGGTACGTCCATCTCCTTCCTGACACTGCCATTAACATATAATAGTAATAAAGTATCTCAACCTTTCCTTCATTATCTGTAATGCAGATACATAGCAATGCTGTTCTGGAATTTTAAAAGGCTGCACCTTCTAATACAGAACAGCTGTTGGATTAAATGAAAGAACTACTTCTTCCCAATTCTGCATACGAAAGGATTTTAAATAACCTATTTAAGCTCTCTTATGTTAATTTTTTGGGGAGGGATATCACAGTTTCCCAGTATAAAACTTGTGAGACTCTCGAGCTTTCAGAAAGTTTCTTTTTTTTTTTTTTTCTTTAAATTCAGGAATAAAATGTTCCCACACAGCTTTAATAAACTCTACTTTCAAAGGCATAAAGTATCCCCATCTTTCTAAAGTTTACTTAGCAAAAAAGGTTACCATGTATTTAGCACTCCATTACCATGACAACAATTTCCATAGGGAAAGGATTTTTGAAAGCTGTTTTAGTTTGATTTAAACATTTATTTAAATCCTTCTTTTATAACCTCAGTTAATGCAGGCTCTGGTAGAACCGCTTTAGGCAGAAGGTAAAAATCAAGAAGTCTCTCCCTTGAGAGTTACTCTTCTAAGTTTGCATTAAACACATTAAACTGGCTTGTTCAATTAAACCCACACCACAAATCTCCCCTGTCACAAATACCGACGACCTGACTCTTACCACAACCCCATCCTGTTCCTACTCTTCTCCCTTTCTAACAGTGCTAGATACTTCTCTTACCATGGTGCTCATCCCCAACCACTCCTATGTGCGCCAGATTCCTCCCAGACTGACTCAGCAAGACAATCTCTCTCCATTCAAACTCCTTGCCAGGAAGGAAGGGCTTCAACTTGTGCCCTCCAGCTGGTGCTCAGCTCCAGCCCCTCCTTACTTTCACTGCCAGCTTGCTGAGCTACCGCTACCACTGACACACCTGTTGGAACTGCAAAAGAAAAACAAGTAGTACAAACAGGAAACCCCACAGGTGTAGTTACATGGCTAAAGTAGTATGCTCTTTCAACATCTAAAGGGGAGCTACAGGCTCTGGGCAACCTGGTCTAGTGGTCAGTGATCCTGCCCATGGCAGGGGGGTTGAAACTAGATGATCATTGTGGCCCTTTTCAACCCAGGCCATTCTGTGATTCAATGAAAGAAGGGGACAGACTTTCACAGGGACTGTGGTGACAGAACAAGGGGAAACAGTTACAAGCTTAGAGAGGAAGGATTTAGGTTGTATATAAGGAAAAGTCTTTTGCAGTGAAGGCGGCGAGGCACTGGAACAGAGATGTGGTTGATGCCTCCATCCCTGGAGACTTTCAAGGTGAGGCTAGATAAGGCTCTGAGAACCCTGATCTAGCTGTGGTGTCCCTGTTCATTGCAGGAGAGTTGGATTACATGGCCTTCAAAGATCCCTTCCAACTCGAAGGATTCTATGATATTACAGGATTATTTAATGAGTACAACAAGCACGTGGCAATAAGGCTGGCTTAAATACATCCTCAAAACTTTGATAAACTCCTCCCTCTCCACTTCAGTTAAACACTTGAATAAACTCAACTTCCATGAGACAAAAAGAAAGTCCCTTTGAAAGTAATAACTAACTAAAATAGGGAATAAAGTACAAGAACTGAGAATGTCACAAAACAAGAGGAAGACAGGACAGGAGGACTTATTGGGATGTGCACTGCTCAATATAATCATCACTACTCATCCATTTTATTAGATCAAGTGTTAAACTTTCCTGAACATACAAAGCTACTTTTAGTTTTTGGTTAAACGGACTGAAAGGTCAGAAGAAAATTTAAAGCCTAGTGACTACAATAGCAAAAGACATTTACAGTGAAGCAATAAAACAGCAAATGAAAATCAATGATCAATAAAAGTGAAATCCATGGGAAAGAATTCTAATGCAACACATACAATGTCACAATAACATAACTAGAACCCAACTCAGGAAGAAAAACTTAGAGAATGTTATTTTAGCACTTTATACAACAAGCATTGAGAGCATCAAGTTAAATTGTTTCAAGCAATACTGCCATGAAAAGTGAAAAGCAGATGAAAAGTTTAGACGTGCTGAGTTTGCTTGAGACATAAACAGGTACAAAAAGCAATTGTGAAAATTCATCATGGCAGGGTCTGTGAGGGGATAAGAACACAGTAACAGGGATACAGCCTTTTCCTCAGCACGCACCTATTACTGAAAACTGTTAAAAGCCTGTATACCTGTCAACACATTTGTGAAGAATCCCTGCATGCACACAGCACTGAGATTTTTTTGCCCTCTAAGTGTTCTTTTTGAAGTCAGCAGTAATGCACAGCAAGTGCACTGAAGCACAGTAAAAAGCACAGCAAACCCCTGGGCTTCAGGATGGGCACAATACAATTCAAGGAAAAGGAGATTCAGCTCCAGAAAGATTTCAAGCTACTTCTCCCAGCCAAGGAAGGAGCCTCTCTCCCTGTCCATCATTATTCCTGTCCCCAAAAGCTGTCTTAATTCTCACACACAAGTGTTTGTTTCAGCTTCTAAATGAAGCCACTTGGTTGACACTGCCAGCAAGGTAAGCAAGATCAGAAAGTAACCATGGCCAAAAAGCCAGTGACCAATGTAGTACAGGCAAAAGTCTTAATTATTTCTTCATTTAAATCACCCTATGAGGGATACTCCAAAGAAGGAGTAAACTAAGATTTAAAGCATCTGACTTTGCATTAGCTTTTGCTTTTATTTCATATGTTACTTTGAAAATCAACTTTTAAATGTCAAGGCTGTATGGCACAACTGCCATGACTGGAATTATATAAGTGCCACCATATATTCCTTAGGGATTCTGTTAAACACATCTGGAGCTCATAAAAAATGCTGTGCAAACTTGCTTACAAACAGGTTGCAAACTTCAACCTGTCCATGAATACAGCAAGAAGCACTTTCACACAAATGGAGAAAGGTTCTATTTAAAGTATTTCAGATTAGTTATTAAAAAAACATATCTCAACTAACCCACTCTGTGTCTCAGTCCTGTTTGCAATCATTGCTCCCAAACAACCTGCAACCTTTTTAACAAGTTAAACAGTTTAATTGGCTTCCTGAAAAGAGTTCCAATCAACACTCAGCACAGGAGAGGAAATACACGAGTATATGGTAGGTCCTGGCACATGGATTCAAGTTCAGAAAAATGCTCAGTAATGCTGACAGCAAGTGGGGAAAAAGAGGGATCTACAGCTTTAATAGTATTGTTTCTTACAATGGATTTTTCATAAGTGAAAATGATAACCACACACACCCAGGCTATAATGAGGTCATTGGGTGGGTAAGGCACAGTGTCAAGTGCCACCACCTCCCCAGAGAGCAAGCAGGCCAGCTATCTTCACCCCACTGCCTTCAAGGACAATGGCCTCATAGAAAAAAGGGCTGGCAGGAACCAGGTACGGTGAGTGCTTTGTAATATTCCACTTCCATCCCTACTTTGCCCCATCACTTCTCAGCTGGGAGTAGGAGCTTCCTGGAAGGACAGACTTCCACCTCCCTGCTTTCAGCTCTATTCCTACAAGTGACTTCCACTGTCCTGTAAACCGAACAGTATGACTCTTCATATGCATAAAATGGCCCAAATGCAACACTTCATGTGACCAGATTCACCTTCTACAGTTTAAGGACACTCAAGATTGAAAAAAAAACAAAACAAAACAAAAAACAAACAAACAAACAAAAAAACCCAACAAAACAGAACAAAAAAAAACAACCCAAAGAAACAAAAAACCCAAGGGGGTTTGGCGGCAGGAATGCTTTCATAATACCAAAGCCCTTTTCTCAGCCTGGGGGAAAAGAGTTTTTACAGGAACCACCATGCTCCAGGAGGAGTCTGTATCTTTCCAACACAGATCCTGAGCACATAGAAATCTTGTTTCAAGAGAACTAATTTTTGAAGATCAGATGATTGAAATGTGTAATGAATGCCTTGAGACTATGTATTTATAAAAGCATTAAGAGAAAAAGACCCATTAGTGGACAGATGCACAACATTCTGTGAAAAACATCACATTTAATTTAAGTTGTGTTTACTTACAATTGGCCACATGCTAAATTTAAGCTTTTAAATTTTACTGAAGAAAAAAACAGTGGTAAAAACTCAGAGTTATTATCAGTAGATGAAGTGCTATGCAAGACACATTCTCCACTCCAAAGAGACTGCTTCCTGACAGGAAAAAGCTCAGCACATGAAGACACCCAGGGAGTTGCTAGCTGATTTATGGCTCATTTGCATTACAAAAGTTTTCTGGCATTAGGGCAATTCTTTCCCTCCCATCAAATTCCTAACCAATTCTGCTGCTCTTCATGAGATTTTCTCCCACACAAATGAACAAAAAAGAAGTCCCGTAGACATCATCGAGACTTAGAGCACTGTTAACTCCATATGCTTAAATTTGGAAGATGGAAACAGTCCCTGCCTAGACAAGAATGTAAGACAGAAAAAAAACCCACAAACCTACAGTGACAACCTACCTCTCATAATCCCCCTTCTGAATTCAGTCTGCAAGCTGACTTAATGCTGAGGGCATGGGAACACAACAGCCTGGAACCACTGAGAACTGAGTGCCATCAGGAACCTGCCTCTGTCGAAATGCAGACCCCTGGAGGCATTGTTCACTAAAAACACATAATCCAAGAAAATTATGACATATCTCAAGATGCTGACTAATTCTTTTCAAAACATTTTACATTCCACCTGCGACCTAGTACCAAGCATGAGGGCTCATCTGGGCTGTTTCATAAGGTGGTAGGACAGCTGGGATTTCCTTCAGCACAAGCAAGAGATGATTAAGAGCACCACCAAGAAAAATCTGTACCACCAGGCACTTCCTTAGGAGTGTGCCTCTGTGCCACAGAAGTGTCTCTCTGCCAGGAACATTGTGGCTGCTCCTGGAAGCACCAGAAGCTCCAGGAAGGGGCCCTCACTGCCCAGCAGCTCCCAGCCGGTGCACGGAGACCTGACAAAACCAGAAGGTTGTACAGGATCACTTCTTCTGGTGGCAGCTTGAGCTCAGCACTGGTTTATGGTGACTGTGGAACTACAGATCTGCTAGATAATACTGTTATATTTCCACCAGCTTTTAGGTAGGCTTAGTCACTGAGATTATGAAGAATTGTACACAGTAGGTCCTAAGAGCAGAAGAGAATATCCTTTTCTTGGAGACTGACAGGACGAGATTGTGTATGCAAACACTAGAAATGCAGCACAGTGCAGACAGGTAATTATATCAGTTTCTTACGGACACCAGTAAAAAGCCTAGATTTCAGCTACCCAGATCTAAGGCTACCTTTTGAAGGTCCCGTGTTTTTACAGCCTTTAGAATGCTACCTCCCTAAATTTCTCCAGCTGCAAAGAAGGAAGTTGCTCGAGGCCTCCCGCATACCCTCCATGCACTGCAGACAGTAAGGGAAGGGGAGGAGAGAAAGACAAAATACACTGACTGTATGAATAGCAACTCTTATCAAAACTGCACAGACTCCTACATCAAAAGGTCTACCACATAACTACTTATGTTTAAAAAAAGGAGGCTAAGTCAGTTTCTTTTTTAAAATAGTTTTTGTTGTTGTTGTTTTTAACAGTTTGTTTTTAAAGGCTGGTAAGAGACACCCAAAGGTCCCCTTAGGAAAAGCAAGTATGAGGACACTGTATACTTGCTACCTAACAAACTTTGTACAGATCTTACAGCAACAATTTTACAATTTTCACTGTAAGAAAGCATGTCTTAACATTAAATAAGCACAATCTCTTTTATCCTGCAACATAGGCTTCAAGGAAGTAAGAACATCACGAATGCCTCCCTTTCTTCTCTTTCCTAAAAGAAAAAAATAAACAGGAAACAGAAAAAGAAAACATGAAACCTTTATACAGAACACTCACTAATTCCCAGTTTCAAATCCTATGCAGAGGGAAATAAATGAATAAGAGATAAACTACACAAGTCTTAAGCAAGCTTTGCATCTCTATAAATAACATTTCTGGCGTTGGAAAGTTTTGAAAAACCCTGAAGAAACATTTCAGAGTCACACTAGATACTTTCCCTAACCTCTGCTAGCAAAAAACAAAACCCTTGTTTGATCATAGACGACTCCACTACTCTTGAGGACAAAAGCATTGAAAGGAACCAAGACTGCACAAACAACCATGTTGTTTAAAATTCCCAGAGGAGGAACTCAAATAGAGAATAGTTCTGTGATTCACAGGGTAAGTAGAGGGCAATAATTAAGGCTGTTTTTCCAGGGACTCTCATCCTGCATCACAGAATTACAAGATTACTGATACAAAAACCTCAAAGTTCAGAAAACAACAACGTGAAGTGAGGAAATATTTCCCAAGCTAAACAGCAATTCAACACATTCTTCCCCTGCAAACAATCATATTCCACAACATTCTTCAGAAAAGGTACAATTTTCTCCCAGTTCTCCTTTTTTATCAGGTTTGTACCTATGATAAAATACTTCCATGTATTTTTAGATATGCAACAAGTATACAAGCAGCAAACGTCCCTCAAGCATCAAAAAGATCTCACCAACTTCCCAGAAAACCTGCATTCAAAGTCTTTTCATGCTGCTGTCTGTGGAATTCTAGACATTCTTTAACATCTAAAAACTACAGTGGTTGCAAAAGACTGCTGAAATGCTAACCTAGACAGCAGCGGGCAGGAAGTTTGCTAAAAACATTGAAACCCCTCCATTCTAAGTAAGGAAAGACAATGCAATACTGTATGTTTCAGAAAAATATTTTTATGGCTTCTCTCAGCAGCCAACACAGCAATTCAACTATCCCACACACACACCTCTAAATAACAGAGCAAATAATATGCTTGCACCTACAAACCTGAAGGAGGGACACTTTCAGCTTTTCTTCAGAAACACTCTTGTTCAAATATACGTGCTTCAGGCAAGTATACTATTGGACAAAACAATGGATGTAAAATGCAATATCTTTTTTAATTTCAGTAAAAGGACTATGAAGAAACATTTGTATATCTGGAAGCTGAGCTAAGAAATTTCCACTAGACAGATGAGCTGAAATGAAGCATTGTTTCCTCAAGTAATTAAAAAAAAAAATTATGTATCTACAGAATCTTGGCTTGAATATTCTTCACACCCAAGATAAACCTCCATGATGTTTTGTTTTAAGAACAATGTGTGGAAGCTTTTCCTTCTAAAAGCAAAAAATAAATTATGGGTGCTACGGGAAACCTGAATAAACAGCAACACTTTGGCTCAAGAGAGCAAGAATTGCAAGAAGACAATTGCAGACAAAATAGTAACCTGAGGAGCACACAGCATTTGAAGAATGCCGTGTGGGCATAATTAGTCTGACCAAAGAAGAAAAGCATATACATACGCAATTTCTTCTCCAGGCCATCCTTCCAGACTCAAGGTGTTCAAAGCTCAGCAGCTATGTATTAATGATTCCTACTGTAATGCACTATGAATGTTTGTAAGTTAAGTTCAGGTTAGGTTGTAAACATGACATTTATAATCTTTGTAAACCTTGGTTTTAATGTATAAATCTTAACTTGCAAGATTCACATTTAGGTATCTAAACTGAGAATCTAAATGAAATTAAGGTGTTGTGAATTATGTTATTTTCCTCAAATACTCACAGAATCACAGAAACACCAAGGTTGGAAAAGACCTTCAAGATCATCCAGTCCAACCATCCACCTATCACCAATAGCTCTCACTAAATCATGTCCCTGAACACAAAATCCAACCATTTCTTGAACACCTCCAGGGTCGGTGACTCCACCACCTCCCTGGGCAGCCCATTCCAGTGCCTGACCTGTCTTTCAGAAAAGTAGTATTTCCTAACGTCCAGCCTAAATCTCCCCTGGCACAGTTTGAATCCCTCTGGTCCTGTCACCAGTTACACAAGAGAAGAGGCCGACCCCCAGCTCACTACAACCTGCCTTCAGGTAGTTACAGAGAGCAATAAGGTCTCCCCTGAGCCTCCTCTTCTCCAGACTGAACATTCCCAGCTCCTTCAGCCACTCCTTATAAGGTTTGTGCTCCAGACCCCTCACCAGCTTTGTTGCCCTCCTTTGAATCCATTCCAGGGCCTCAATGTCTCTCTTGCAGTGAGGGGCCCAAAACTGGACACAGTACTCGAGGTGCGGCCTCACCAGAGCTGAGTACAGGGGCACAATCACTGCCCTGTTCCTGCTTGCAACACTGTTTCTGATGCAAGCCAGGATGCCATTGGCCTTCTTGGCCACCTGGGCACACTGTCGGCTCATGTTCAGCCGAGCATCAATCAATACCCCCAGGTCCATTTCCTCTACGCAGCCTTCCAGCCACTCCGCCCCAAGCCTGTATCATTGCCTGGGGTTGTTGTGGCCAAAATGCAGGACCCGGCATTTGGCCTTGTTGAAACTCATTCAGCCCAGCCATCCAGCCTGTCCAGATCCCTCTGTAGGGCCTCGCTACCCCCAGGCAGATCCACACTTCCAGCCCACTTGGTGTCATTCGCAAACATACTGAGGGTGCACTCAGTGCCCTCATCCAGGTCATCAATAAAGATATTGAAGAGGACAGGCCCCAGCACCGATCCCTGGGGAACGCCACCTGTGACCGGTCACCAGCTGGATTTAGCTCCATTCACTACCACTCTCTGGGCCCAGCCCTCCAGCCAGTTCCTTATGCAGCCAAGAGCGTACCTGTCCAAGCATGGGCTGCCAGCTTCTGCAGAATACTGTGGGGCAGGAGAACACTGTGGGAAGGCACACATCATAAGGCGCACATCATAAGGCAACATGAGGTGAATATCAAGTGTATGACTACTTTCAGGCTCTGAGTACTAGCAATCTGGAGATAAATGGTGCCTCTTCCTACTCAGATGGGTTTTGGAGAAAGTCTTGTATATTTACACAGTTGATGGTTTTTTGTTTGTTTAGGCTTTTGATTGTTTTTACAGAAGTATGATGCTAACAAGACAAATGTAAACTCAATCACAAAAGCACACAATTTCCAGCAAGAATATTTTCCCTAAAAGAAGTGCTTCATCTTTGACTTCAGGAAACTGGCTCTCAGTGTTCACCAAGAAATTGGGAACTGAAGTTATTAATTACACTGGAAATGACATAAAAATAAAATAATCCAAAGTAAATATTAGTTTTAAGGTACCTCTCTAGACAGCATTCCAGATAAGGTCATCATAAACTGTAGAGTTAGCTATTAATAAGATTGACATAAGCAACTTGTCTACCTGTTGAACAACAACTTTTTTTTTTTTTTTTGCAAATAAGCCATTTGTTGTTCTCTGATAAGGAAATAGTTGAGAGCTCCTTGACATAATGATGACAGATCATACGAAGTACAGAAAATGCTAAATCACAGCAAGAAAGACTATGCAGTTTAGAAAACTTAGAACTAAAAAAGCCTATTCTGTCGTATGTTAAGAAACCATCTCAAATGCTTTCCTTGTGATTTCTCAACTCCTAGAACTTCTTATCCAAATACATGCAGTAGCACCAAGAGACAAGAGCAAAGCAACTCTAGCCTCAAACTGCACATTCAGTCTTCCAGTTCATCAACTTATACTCAACTTAATTCTGTCCGTATGATGTGCCACTCATGTCAAACTGCTTTAGCTGAGAGGTAGGACTAGAGGATCTCCAAAGGTTCCTTCCAACTCCTGTAATTCTGCGATTTCAGTAATTTCTTTCTAAAATTAAGTTACATTTTTATAAGTTACTCATTTTAAATTTGTCTTAAACTGTTACTGTCAGGAATGGAACTAGGTTTCTATAGGCAACGGTGAGAATATATCAAGGGATACTAAGTTGGTGGGGGAGAGGTGGGGGGGGAAGTCTGCTCTGTTTTTCCTACTAATTAAAATATTGCCTTCAGAAGGTATGACAGGATAGCGGCTCTAGCTCTGCTACTGCAACAGCTACTTTGTTAAATTCAGTGCTTTCAGACTGTACCTCACCACAACAAAATCTAACTTACATACTTTTTGAACTGTTACGTAACATCCTTTCTAAATCACCTATGTGCACATGCCATAGACAAAGTTACCTCTGTTAACCAAAGTACCTCTGTAACCAAAGTTACAGAGATACCTCTGACCTTGACCCTACACAGCAGGCAGGGAAAAAAGGAAAGGTTCTCCATTCTCTAACAGCAGAGGAGAGAAGCAGGGACTGAAGGGAACTGCAAACAGTATCAAGGTTCAAGGGCACATAATTACAGTTAAAAGAACCAAGTGTCACAGGCAGACAACAGCGGAACAGGGACTTAATATATACAAATGTGCCACTGCAGACCCATATTAGATTGTACCATTTATTTTCTGACTGGCTGGATACCAGGAAAGCCTTTGGAGTAAGAGGAGGCAGTTCTTTGCAAACGCTGGAAAAAACATTGGTACATTTAGGAGCTGATGGCACAGAAGTAAATAGAAGAGCCTAGAAAGAAGTTTGAAAAAAAATAAGCAAGACGACTTAACTATAGAGAATGGTCTTTAAGTAGGAGTAGCAGTCTCAAATAAGGACCTATTACATAAGAGAAATTTATGCTTGCATGTTACTCTCATACTTCAATTTCTTGCCTGTTAAACTCCTACGAGCTGTAACATCTTATCTGCATAAGGAATCTAAACTGGTCTTTAAAAATTGTAGAGGCTTCTGTTTGAAAAGTTACTTGTTTCATTTCTTGCCAAAAATATGGCCAAAAAACAAAACCTTTAGCACAACAAACAGCAGGTAAAGGAGTATTTGCCAAGCAGAAAGAAATGCTGAGGGCTTTATTTCAGCTTTGCTTCCCTGGTGGAGGGGTGCAGACGTCTGAAAACTGTTGTTCGGCTTTAGGCAAATACTGAGGCACTGACAGCATGAAGATCTGTAGAGAAAAGATAGAATGGCTTCCTTCTAGAGGAAGTTTAACTACTTTCAAGGCTTGATGTTTAAATAAACTTAACTGAAACGCTGAACCGAGGGGAGAGGGATGCAGATAGTAACTTCATGTTAATCTTGCTTCCCCTCTAGTAGTCTAGGAGGTGGTTTGTCAGCACATCACCAGCACTACTCTAACCACATCAAATATTTTGGGGTTCTCAAGTTGAACCTCTCCAACACTTTTTAGTGTAATCCATCAAGACACTGACCATTACCCCCATCAAAAGCTTTCTTCGAAAGGCCAAAGCTACACCAGCTTGAAGACCAAAAGCTGCCTTCTGACAGGAAGCTGGGCCCTTTGAAGTGCTGGCATGGCAGAAAGACTAGTGCCTGTTCTGCTATTCAGACTCACACACTGTCTTGCTCTGCCAACAGAGAACCCAGATTTCACGTAGCTGAGGCTTAAGAGAAAGATTTATATCAGTTTAAAGTAAAATTCCAGAAAATGCAATTATCTCCCATTGTTTAGCTAATGCTTTTGTCCTTGTGGATATCATGTTTTCTCCCATACTGGTGAGTGAAGCTTTCTACTTAAATCTGTATATCTTCATGAACACAGTCCACAAGCTTACTGTAAAATATTTTATTTCAGCAGTGCTGCATATGAGTTTTTTCCTTTCGAAGCAATAAACAAGAAGAATCCCTCTCCTAAACCCATGGTGGAGCAGAGCCCTTTCCCTCACCCTCCTGACACAGAACACAGTTTTTCCTTTCAACAGAAAAGGTATAACGTGTTTTCCACTCTCTGCTTTGTTAAGTGCTAGCCTATTCTCCCATGAAGAACTGTTCTTAACCAGATATAACAGGATCAAGACCAAAGGGGGGCAGATCTCCCTGTAAGAATGTTGATTGTACATATATTTAGATTTTGAAAGTATTATGATTTTCCTAGGCTCACAAAACAAGTTAAAAGAGATAAAGGAAGAAAAATTTAAAACAGTAATGGAAGTAGGGGGGTGCATGTGTTTGGCATCCTCTAAAGTTGCTCTTGGCTTAATAAACATGAGTTCAAACTGGCAGTAGAAGCAGGATACTTCAAGTAGCACACAAAACAACCTGAACTTAGAGCCAGAACTATTAAACTCGTGCTCAAACACAAGGACAGAGCAGATGCCCATAGATTCTAAGCTAATGAACTACCAAAACTGACAATGACAATGAAGTACACACCTGATGAAATTATGTAGGTGTGCCAACACTGGGCACCCATAGATTCTAAGCTAATGAACTACCAAAACTGACAATGAAGTACACACCTGATGAAATTATGTAGGTGTGCCAACACTGGGCACCTAAGTTCAGAACTTTTGCCTACATTAAGTCAAAACTAAAGCCTAAAAAAACAAAACAACGACAATAAATACAACAATTACTGGCTTATTAGAACTGCCTTAGTACTAAAGACAGTATTAACCACCTATTTATTATTCAGGCACTCCCGTGACATTTACATTGGTCATGATGTAAAGCAAGATGTTTTACATGACACCTGCTTGCTAGAGGAAACATGCTAGATTAAAATCGCTGACATGCAAATTCTGTTCCACTTCTGCTCCTGACTGCACATGTGGATAACGTGCAAATGTAAGCTGGGCACAATACCTTCTCATCTACTTAAGTTTCTACTAAAAATACATATATACATATATATAAATGTAATTTGAGAATTTGTGCTAGCAGTCTTGTAGAAATCATGCACAGGTTGACTTAGAGGAGAACTTTCATTTAAGAGCCTATAACCTATGTAAAGGACAAAGATGCAAAACAGGAGGGAAAAAGATGATCTCCCCAGAGTTACATAGCAGCTAAGTGGTAGAACTCAAAATTGATCTCAGGTGTTAAGCAAGGATCAAAAACATCCTGCATCCATTTAGGACAAACTACCTCAAGAAAATTTAGAAGAGACTAGCCACAGGAAAGAAAGTAACATAGGAAAGCTACAAAACAAATTATATAAAATGTCAAAGAGGACTTTGCTGAAAGCCCCTAGTGGCAGCTCTGGTTTGTTTTGCAGACAGCATTTAGAGAGGACTCAAAATATTCTCTTCAATACTAATGCACCTTAGTCAGACCCTTCTTGAAAATCACATCTTTTTTAGCAAGAAATTACTTGTTTGATTATACAGTTTCTTCAGATATATTTTACCTTGTTTGATATATCTCTACCATAGCTGACATAGTTTATTTTCATTTCTTAACATCATAAATCAAAATATTTATTTCAACATCAACATTTTTGCACTTCTCCAAATGGAAAGCAAGTTACCTGACATTAACAGATGTTCTTTACTGCAATCCTTCAGTCTTTAGCCACCATTACACACCACCTGAAGAGCAATTAATCAGAGCTGCAATTTTCCCCCATGCTACCACTTCAAGCAGGTGTGACAAACATGTCTCTAGGCATCTCAAATTCACTTAGGCTGGTGGTTTAGAACAGTTTTAGTAACAGTTATTTATTATAGAGTAGAGAGAGTACATGGCTTTCCATTTCAGTGGTGCAGAAAATGTCTCAGTCAAAGATGTTTTTATACTAGTTTTCTCCCACCTCCTATTCCCACAGAGTAAACAAGCATTAGTTCTTCTACGTTAAAGCTCAGAGATTACTATATATATGTATGTATACACACACATGCACACACAAAATAAAGGAATAAAAGTTTTCAAGAAATCATAATCACTTCTTAAAAAAAAAAAACAAAAAACTCAGCCACCACCAATAATTGACTCCAAATGACAGAAAAAATTGATTGAATAAGTATTACATGTGCTTACATAGATGATAAAGTCTAGGCAGCATCATATAGTATACACTGACCCTTTCTTAGCTCACCTTTTCCTATGAGGCAATATCAAATCTGTGCTTTATCTTTAGTCAGATAAGCTTTAGTTTTAGACTTTTTGTTTTAGATGCACTTATTTTTATAAATACTCTCCAAATCCATACTCTGGATGCTGGAAGCCCAAATTGTATGCACATTGCAATTGAATATCCACAGACAGTTTTCTGTTATAAAGAACAATTACAGTTCAAGTTTGTCTCCACTACCTCAAGGGAACAAATCATTACTCCAGCACTAGGGATGGGCAATGAAAGCACCCTCTGGATACATAACGCAGCACTGGTTTATTTTAAAGCATAATTTAAAAATTGTTAAGCCTTGTGAAAAGGCAGAGTGAAGAGTTTCATATTTTAATCAGCATTGGAATAAAACCTATAACTTTACCGAGCAAAATAGCCTTGTCTTCTTTCCTTTTTCTCTTCCTTGGTCTCCATTATGTACAGTCAAATGGGCAAGGTGAGCAGCCAGGAGTGATGCTCTTCTTCCCCTCAGTACCTCATATCCAGGCAGAGTTCTCTGTATATAAAATTTAAAAACAGGAAGTTCATAAGTCAGTATGTCAACAAAACGTACAAAAAATTGTGGTAATGCAGTTGACTTACTGGCAAAGCAAAGTAGAACTTTAACCAGTCAGTACTTGACACAAGATAGATATTCATTTAGCATACAGTAAGTCAAACAATAAATGCACTCAGGCCAATTTCTCTGGCAGAGAAAGAGGCGTACTGCAAAGCAGGTAATCTAAAGAGCAGTAGAACTTATAAAACTCTGCAAGGATTAAAACCTTTGGCAGCAGTTAAATAGATTATACCAAAACATCTTCCTGGTGTTTTACAGGTAAGAAGATCAAGACTCTTCAGAAACATCCCATGCAAACAGTAAAACCAGAAAGATACGTAATGTTGACTTTATTAAAAGAAAAATCTGTAAAATAGTGAGAAGAAATTTAAGAATAATGAAAAGGAAAAAAAAGTAATTGGTATTCTTCAAACAGCTTTTACTGTTGTGATACACAACAGTACACAATATACAAGTTCAAACAAGTATGCTAGGAAAAGAAACAGGATCGATCTCCTCCTCTCCAGATAAATTGTAGTATTCCCACCTCTTGTTAATCAGAGGTGGGAATTTCAGAACTGCTTGGCACTTACTGTAATGAATCATATGCCTTATCAATTCCTTTCAGAGAATCTTGTCATGCATTTTATCCTCTTCCCCCCTCCAGTACACATTCAGCCTACCCTGAAGGCTTGTGCAAACACACAGTCAATTTCTTGAGAACTCTTTATCAGATTCAAGTTTAAATCAAAAGTTACTACTAAACATTTTAGTCTAATGGACAACAAAACAAATAAATGAAAAACACATAAGTTATGATTCATAGAGGAAGAAAAGTTACCTCACACACATAATCACCTCCTATGATTTTTTTCTGCATTAAAAGATCATAAGATATAAACTGCCAGATGTCAACAAAAGAGGTCATGCAGGAAAAACAGACTAATCTACTTGAAAAGCCAAAGAGCATATCATGCTGCATTCTATCAGAAATACTTGCCATAATTTTTTTCCATATTTATGAAGTCCTTGGCAATTAAAGCCCACTGCTTCAAAATGCACTTTCCTTACTCACTGATGTGGTGTATATCCAGCACTTCAAATAATCAAGTTTCTTTGATCTCTATGCATCAGGCAGAGACTTATGATGGTCAGTATGTGATAGCACTCTTTAAGTGGCAAATTTGACTGTGACATCTTTGGTTTATAAATGGAATACTATTTTATCCCTGCAAATATTGTGTGCTGTAGTCTCCAGCAGAACGCAGAAACTGACATTACAGCACCCTGCTCAGCTGCACAGCCATAAGAGGATATAAAGAATTCCAGTATAACCTTATCTCCTCTATTGAGGTAAGTCTTCAGGCTTTCAGATGATCAAAAAATAGTGTCTTTGTTACAACTGCATTTAGAAATACAAGTCTTTCAAAAGCACACAATCACCACCTACATGGCAAACTACACAGAGCTCAAAGACAGAGGAACTAGCCTTTCCCCTTTGCCTACTTTCCCTTTATTTACAGGCTGTGGTGTGTGAATAATAGCACTGACTGGTCACAGCTGAACCTTGTGTTAATGTCAAGAACTACCAAATAACCAAAGCACTGAGATAACATTAAACTCACAAACACGAAAACAGTGGGACTCATGGAAATGAGAACAGGGAAGTGTCAAGAGTCCTCTCAAAGGACAGCTAGAAAGCACAGGATGAACAGAGGGAAGGAAGATCTCTCCTTGGGGTCTCATCCTGTGCAAGAGATGGAAGCACGCTCCTTCCATTCACTCTCTTCCATGATTTGCTGATCCCACCCAGTGGAAAGAATATCTGCTGACTAGGGAGCCAGGAGTAGAAGGACTGTCCTGTGCGTGCTGGAGCAGCAACACCTGGGCTCAGCAAAAAGGGTGAGAAGAAAGGTAGATGCTGATAGGGTTTCAGCCTAGAGCTGCATGTGCTACAGAAAGCATCAGCACAAAACAATCATGGCATTGCTTAATTTGAATCATAGCACCATAGAATGGCCTAGGTTGAAAAGAACCACAACAGTCATCGAGTTTCACCTCCCCCTGCTATGTGCAGGGTCACCAACCACCAGACCAGGCTGCCCAGAGCCACATCCAGCCTGGCCTTGAACATCTCCAGGGACAGGGCATCCACAACCTCCTTGGGCAACCTGTTCCAGTGCATCACCACCCTCTGTGTGAAAACTTCCTCCTAAATTTGACAAATGTGAGGTTTATTGTGTTCAGAATAGATGGGCATTTCACAAATCAAAGTGCCCTTTGTTACCCATAGACTAGAGGTAACACAAAGGCAACCTAGTGAAAAATGGCTTAATTTTCTTTCTTTTGGAAATAAAATACACAGGAATCTTGTATCCAATAAATGAGTACTAGAAATTTTGACAAGAAAATAATTTAACAAGTCTCACTTGAATTAGAATTGATTTGGCTCACCTTCTTAAAAGAAACAAAAAGTATTATCCCAGGAAGGTCTACTTACAGTTGAAAATTGCAGTTGAAAATCACAGTTGAAAAATTGTACTCTGAAAACATTTTCTTTCAGTAGTACCATGGAACAACAAATGGAATAGGAGTGCATCCTTTATGACCTCCGAGTTTGCTTCTGTTTTTTCTTTTGCGATTTGTCAAGTGCTAATTACCTTTAAGGAACAAAAGCCTAAAAGCTAGGAGGATCGAGGTAACCTGCAAGACTAGTATTTCTGAAAGGCCCTTTTCAGTTTTCGGTTAAATAGCAGTACAAAAGCAACATTTACTTCATAGGTTTTCAGTAACACTTCAAAATTACATCAGAAAAGGGAAACTAACTTCACTCTCCTTCCCTATCTGTCCTTCAACAACTCCCAATAAAGAAATAACAGGTATTCTTTCTTAACTGCTGAAAATGTTATTATGGATACAAAATTATAATGCATTTCTGTTTCCAGGTACTCTTCTCTGATGACGATCAAGACTGAATCAGGCAGACTATTAAAAATGCATATATTTAGGGATATTTATATGCTGGGACACAGATGTTACTCATATGAGAACAGTCCAAACCCAAATGATGAAAAAACTGATATACAGAAATTGCAAGCTCCCTTTAATCCTTTCTATACTAAAGCTAAAATACACAATTATAATCTCGTTGTTATGTGCCTACTGCAATGCTAATTGTTCTACAAGATAATTTCAAAAGAAGAGATAGTCATGATGCACAAATAATGCACTTACGTAATGATCCTGTTAAAAGCGTATTGCTCTACAAATTCAGCCAATGTCAGGTAACATCTCACCTAGTAATCACAGGAAGAAAAGTGCAAAATACAAAAATTACTTCTAGCTGTTTAAAGTCTTGATACTTTAAACTTTTTCACTTATAGTAGCATATTTTTTGATACTTTATGCTTTGTCATTTTAGACATGGTGCCAGGCAGCTACTGGAGTATTCATAAGAAGAGCTGGAATGCTCCAGTAAAGCCACACAAGTAAAAGGAACAGACTGAACTCCTGACCACCACTTTTTCTTCCGTACCTTCTCTAGCATGAAGAATGATATACCTTGCTGCTTTCAGTGGAAGTAGTCTGCAGTTTTTAAGAGATGACAGCGGATCTGCTTGCTATACTCAATAATAAGAACTCAGAATTCCTGCATGCTGGCATCAGTTATCAGTCCTCCAATTACTTTCCAAGACCATGCACATGAGCAATAGCATGTTCAACTAACTATGCAGAAGCCAAGAAAATATCTGAACACTTTTTGAACATTCAATGGACTTGATAGCTTGCGTTTGGCCACCTGCGCTCATTATAAGTCCAGAGGAAAAAAAGGAGTGCATAAAATCAGCAGAGAGCATTTAAAGGAGGATTATAGAATCACAAAACTGTAGGGGTTGGAAGGGACCTCCAGAGATCATCGAGTCCAACCCCCCTGCCAAAGCAGGTTCCCTACAGCAGGTCGCACAGGTAGGCATCCAGGCAGGTCTTGAACATCTCCAGAGAAGGAGACTCCACCACCTCCCTGGGCAGCCTGTTCCAGTGCTCCGTCACCTCACTGTAAAGAAGTTCTTGCACACATTTGTGCAGAACTTCCTGTGCTGCAGTTTCCAGCCGTTTCCCCTTGTCCTGTCTCCACTCACCACTGAAAAGAGTCCGGCCTCGCCATTCTGCCCCCCACACCGTAGATATTCATAGATCTGGATCAGGTCTCCTCTCAGTCTTCTTTTCTCAAGGCTGAACAGACCCAGTTCACTCAGCCTTTCTTCATAGGAGAGATGCTCCAGGCCCTTCACCATCTTTGTGGCCTTCCGCTGGACTCTTTCCAAGAGATCCCTGTCTTTATTGTACTGGGGAGCCCAGAACTGGACGCAGTACTCCAGATGAGGTCTTACCAGGGTAGAGTAGAGGGGGAGGATCACCTCCCTCGACCTGCTGGCCACAATCTTTTTAATGCACCCCAGTAAGCCATTGGCCTTTCTGGCCACAAGGGCACACTGCTGGTTCATGGCCAGCCTGTCTTCCACCAGGACACCCAGGTCCCTCTCCGCAGAGCTCCCCTCCAGCAGCTCATCCCCCAACCTGTACTGGTGCATGCAATTATTCCTCCCCAGATGCAAGACTCTACACTTGCTTTTGTTAAACCTCATCCAGTTTCTTACTGCCCAGCTCTCCAGCCTATCCAGGTCTTGCTGAATGGCAGCACAGCCTTCAGGCGCGTCAGCCAATCTCCCCAACTTTGTATCATCAGCAAACTTGCTGAGGGTAGCCACTATCCCCTCATCAAGGTCATTGATGAAGATGTTGAACAAGACCGGACCCAGCACCGACCCCTGAGGAACACTGCTGGTTACAGGCCTCCAACCGGACTCTGCACCACCAACAATGACACTCTGTGCTCTGCCAGTCAGCCAGTTCTCAACCCACCTCACTGTCCACTCATCTGTCCCACACTTCCTCAGCTTTGTTATAAGGATGTCGTGGGGGACAGTATCAAATGCCTTGCTGAAATCAAGGTAGACTACATTCACTGCTCTCCTCTCATCCACCCAGCCAGAGATAACATCATAGAAGGCTACCAGGTTGGTCAAGCATGACTTCTGCCTGGTGAACCCATGCTGACTGCTCCTGATATCCACCTTTTCTTCCAGTTGTTACAAAGATGGTGAAGAGTCTAGAAGGCAAGATGTGTGAGGAGAGCCTGAAGTCCCTTGGTTTCCTCAGCCCAGGATAAAGGGAGGCCTCATGGCAGCCCAGGATAAAGGGATCTCCTCATGAGGGGAGTGAAGGAGCAGCACTGAGCTCTACTCTCTGTGACAGGACCAGGGCCTAAGGGAGCAGCATGGAGCTGTGTCAGGAAAGGGGCAGCTGGGGGTTAGGAAAAGGTTCTTCACCAGAGGGCAGCAGGCATGGAGCAGGCTGCCCAGAGCAGTGGTCAGGGCACTGAACTACCAGAGTTCAAAAACTGTTTGGAGAACTCTCTCAGAGACAAGGTTTGGATTTTGAGTGGTCCTGTGTGGAGCCAGGAGTTCAACTCCATGATTCTCATGGGTTGCTTCCAACTTAGGATATTCTATTATTCCATGATTTAAAATCATGCAATTCTCTCCATCCATCTCTACACTGTTGAATCAATACATCTCTCAACCTTTTATCTGGTAGGATAATATTGAAATTCCCCCCTTAAGAAATGAAGAACTGAGCTCTAAATACCTTCCGCATGCTCACATAAAAGCAGAGCAGCAACATGCGCAAATATCCTCCCACTAGAGAGAGCAGGTGCAGGCTATAGCATCTCACACAACAACAGCTCTTTATTTCTGCTTCTCTTTTCTACCTCAGCCCCGAGATTACAGATAAACAGCATACATCTGCATCACTACACGTTTCCTTAATATTATCTGCTGCAGAACAAACATTCCAGTGTTGCCACTCATAGGTTTGGGGTGTGAAGCATTACTGAGGATTCCACTCAGCTCTGCAGCAGAGCGCCTTCTTATGGCTAATAAGGCTTCTGGATATACATGCCACTTTGGCACTAAAGAGCATACCATAAGAAGTGACAAAGATTACATCAACCAGTCAGTACTAAGACCAAAAAATCAAATATATATGTAGTACCTTAAGAGCAATATTACAAATCTCCACCAAGTTACCAGAGTAAGAAGTTGTATGACAACAGAGGGATGGTATTTTTAGCACATTAGTTCTGAAATTGAACACCTGGGGTTGCTGTCTGTGTCTCTGGTCAGCCCAAAGCAGGTATCAGGCACTTCACATATGCAAACAGATGCACACTAACATGGCTGTAGCACAGGATCACACAGAACATGCCAATAAAGCACAGCAGAGACTAATTACATTAAATTAGATTCAGTAATTCTGAAAATGAGAGTTTATTCTAAAGCTATCTTAAGATAAATATAAGATTTTTTTTTACTATAATTATATAGTCACAATGTAATTAGCACGTAAAGTACAATGCAATGCTAACACATTAATAAGCACTATCTCTATAAAGAAGTATCTGTCTAGTATGCTTAAGTGAAGGGTACTAAACAAAACTAGGAGAGCTTTCCCACTTCAGTGAAGTTGGGGCTGATCACTCATCTGTTGTTAAGGAGAACAACTCTTATTTATGCATATAACTGCACTGACCTTTAAAGTGTTAAATCTGTCATGTTTCGTGCATCAGGGCTACACTCCTAAAAGCTCCAAATGCAAAAATTAAAAAACTGAAAGTGAATTTGTATGCAGAAATCATTTCTACACTTCCTCTTCAGACTAAATGTGCAGACCAGTATCACAAATTCTCCATCTTAAGTGCAGCACTTGACAGCAGCTTGTTCTGCCTACATCATGTGGACATCATGTGGACTTGCAACATCATGTTCAGAAGCCCAGGATAGTAGAGATAAAATACGTAAGGGAAAAACATATTTTCTTAAGGAACTGGCTGAAATGGTTTAAGAGGTTATTATGCCTACTGCAGAGTAGCAAGCTAACAGTCATTTCCATTCTTCATTAACGCAGTAAAAGCAGGCTAAGTTTAGATAATCTTTAACTTGCCAACTAAATATGCAAGAGCCAAACAGAGTTCAAATAAAATAACCTCAATGATTAAATGAAACAGACATTTCTGATTCTGAAGCAGAACATCAATAACAAAAACTTGAATCAGTTCCTATGGACTCTCCAGCTGAATCATTCCTAGCTTACTGGGGAGGAAAATTTTACCACTAACTCAGGCTATCATATTTCACACAGAACAAAGCAAAGCAAAAGAGCTGCCAGAAAGCCCAGGCCAATAGTGAGAGCTGTCAAGAGATTTAATCTTCCCAATCAGGCAGCTGAACATCACCAGCCATATTTTCCATTAAGATCAATGCACTTTACTGCATAACTCAACAGTGGTTTTAAGAAATTAGTTACAAAACTGTAAACCAATAAGCAAAGTGCTATGTCATGCTGAATGAGAAAGTGCAGTACTGTTTGAAATCAGAAGATTTTCATTTTTAAATCAGGAGTTAAGATTCTGTAGAATTTGCTGCCCCCTGAAGTTTTAGAAGAATTAACCCCTTCATTTTCTTTTATCTCCTGCGTCAACTCATCCTGGTTCAAGTAAGATATCAAAACCATGCTCTCTGAACCCAACACTTTCCACATTCACTGTGTACAGGTATACATGGTATGGTGAATCAATATGCCAAATCCTGAATGCTTTATGGACTGTTGACAGAAAGCACTGGTTCCTTCCGACAAATGTTGTAACAGAAGATTCAAGGCAGCAGAAAAACATCAACATTTGGATAAGGAGAACAAACTGTGCAGCAACCAAAATACAAACAACCTCGTACATGTAAACAATGGAAGCACCCAGGAACGTTCTCCAGTTATTTTGTAAATGTTAGTAACTGTTAGTAATCTACACCTCCCAAAATTCCTTGTTAAAAACATTTGCTCTCATTTCAAAGGCAGCAGGCTGAGACCCAGAAGGACGTTGTTATCAATCAGTAAAGCTGCTACAAAACCACAGCTCATTGTGCCCTTCTTTCCCAAGATATTTTGTCAGTGAAACCAAGTCTATGCTTATGAGAGATACTGAGGTATCTCTACCATTCTTTATAAGGTATTTCTGAGACAAATCCTAGGCTGATGTACGGCATCACAATTTCAGCATTATTGAACAAGAGAAAGATCAAATTTACCATATCCAGAGATGATAAAACAAATGTCTGTCTCTTATCTTACTATTCTGTGATTTTCTGAAAATCAGCTGACTGCCAGGTGCAACTTTCATACCAGCTGAAGTGCCAGAAGAACTGTCCTTGGCACTGGATCCCAGTGTCACAAATCCCAGGCCTGGTCACACCTCAGAGGCTTTCCTATGAATCAGGTCCTGCAAGTGGGATTTGCACTGGCAAAACAAGCATAGCTCCTCACACAGCAGCATCCCCAGTAACAGATGTATAGTAAACAACCTTCGCAAATTGAGTAGTCCTTGGTCAGCACAAGTACCAATCCAAAGAAAGTGGGCTTTTTGAAGGTGCTAGAACATGCCCATGCAGCAAGCAGCTACCATGGTTTGAAGTGCTGCTGCTCTTCGTCTTTCTCCTTTTCACCTGCTACAGTTATACGTTATCACTATTCCACCAAAAACTGGCACACAAATTACCTGTGAGTAACAGAGTCAGCAGAGAGACTCCATACCTGCAGCCCAGTTTATCTCCTGCCATGTCAGCTCACACCCACTTCCACCCAGCTGATCTACTGAAAGCAGCACAGGCCTTTGTTCTGCGCAGATAAACTGCTCACACACATTTATTATGGCAGAGTTGACAGAAAAAAACAGACCTGCAGATGTAGACTTAACTCCTTGTGTAGTCACCCAGTATGGCGGGCCTCAGCAACTGCACAGTTTGACAGCTGACAAGAGGAGCCAGTGAGTGACAGGTACGGACTACAAAAGAGAACAGCACACTCTAAGGGTCACAAACTTGGTCAGCATATTTTCAGTGCTCTATAGAATAAGGCCAAACAAATGATAAAGTATTAAGATATACATAAATCTATCAATTTAATGGGAAGCACTTGAACCGGTCGAGTATATTTCCAATAAAACTCGTGCTGTAAAAATTACTATAAATTTTTATTTAAGAAGTAATAGCATTTTCAAGTTTTCAGGGAAAAAAAAAAAGAGATGAAATTAACAGCCTACTAACATCACAGTATAAAAGATTAACATTCATAAATACTTTCTCTCTTATAAAAGCCACTCAAGATAGAAGAGGCAATTGAAGAGAAAATGACCATTTTCCTATTCTACCTCAACATTCCAATCCACTTTGCCTGCAAGGACTGATGCAAATCCAGGGGCATGACTGCACCTCTCACCTGCCTCTCAAGAAGCAGTGGAGCTAAGAGTAGGAGTGGAGTAAAAAGGGAGTCTCACAATAACACAATGCAAACGTTTTCTGATTTGAAACACCCTGAACAGTACCAGAATGCCAGGTTACCATAGCAACCTCAATTCTGCCATGAATACATTGTACATTAAGTAACACATTGAACAGTTTAATTGTAACAGAAAATCCTGTCAGTTCCTAACACAGCAATAAACACTGGAGACCTTCCCTAGCAATTTCTGAGCTGCCCAGCCCACAGCACTTAGCGCATTACAGTGCTTTGGAACTGCAGGATATGACACCAGTGCAGGCCGCAAGTACCCAGATGCTGCAGGCCATGGTGCAGCATTGCCACAGTGCTCTGACAGCTGGCTGTGCCCTTACTGCTGCATGGCCTGAAGCCTGTCTCAATAGCAGCAATGTTTCTAATTATTTCCTTCCCTCTTGCACAACCCCTTTCGGTATTGTGCAACAAAGAATGATTTAGTCCCCGTGCTCCCCTGAAACATCCTCAAAGCCCTTATTATCTTTCTGTTCTTCCTTTCTCCAACTAAGGACTTCCATACAACATGACAGGCAACTTCTGGTCCTGTACTGACAGTCAGTTTGCACCATTTACAAGGCAAAAACTCCTATGTGAAACCAAATTTACCTTGATATATATATAACACAGCATTGTCACATTTACCTACTTCTAATTCGACAGTCTCTCTGAAGAGCTACTTGCTTCTGGCCAGAAGCAGAGAAACAGGTTTTCTGTGTTACAGATATTCGTGCACAGCTGAGTGTCCGCTTGAAAATATTCAGGTAAATAAGATTTATGTTAAAGAGACACAGCTCATACAAACCACCTGTAGGCTTTTTTTTTTTTTTAAAGAAAAAGAAAAAGAAGTTTTTTTTTTTTTAAAAAAAAAAAAAAAGGACAACTTAAAAATAAGACTGAATTAAGACTGAACAGCTGCATAAAAACAGAAGCACGGAAATTACTTGGTATTATTGCTTTACCAAAAGTTTCACCTTCAGATTATTTGAGCGTTTCAAACTGTGATTGAACTGAGGTGTTCTTGTTGATCAGAGCAGGATGACTTTGTAACTAAAAGTATGGTGCACTGAGTGTAGCAACAAAATATCTCAGCATTTCCAAAGCCAAACATTCCTCTTTTTTTGCTAGGGAAAAAAAAAGCCTTCACAAAGTTTGACCTGATTTTACAAATAGCTTCAACCAATTGCTCCAGTGCTGCACTTTCATGGAAGCCATTTCAGCCTCAAAGCAGGTACTGCAATATCGCTGAGCCCTGCACTCACACAGATTTACGTCTGCATCAAGTGCCTTCAGAGGGACTACTTGCTTATTGTACTTTCAGTACCTAAGTACAGTTCTGCAGAATTGGAGCCTAAAGATAAAATCTGTGGGCTTTTCTTTCACTCCACGTTAGTCCTAACAGAGCTGGTAATGTTGAGTGTTTCAGACTGCCCACATATTCCAAGCAAAGACTCATTTTCTCTTGTTTACAGCTACATCAAAGTAATTGCTTGGCTGATCTCAAGTTAAAGTCATCCAAAATAGCTAATCTATTAACAGCATTTTTTTTGTTCACGTTAGAGCCTTTGTTTTTAAACCAGCTTGAGTGTCTAAAACTTAAGATTTGGTAAATAACAATTCAGACCTTTTCAAAGTCCCTCTGGAAATCTGTCTGCAAACTGGGTAAAAATATACAACTTAAAAAAAAGAAAAAAAAAAAGAAAAAAAAAATCTAGCTTATACCTACCATGCCTGGGTATGTAATTCAACAGTATTTCAAAAAGCACTGGCACATTATTTATAGGAAGTATATTATTCTAGAACTAGATATATATTCCGATCAATAACTACTACATGATTTAGAAGTAAATCTACACTTCAAATCCAGAATGCACTGCTGGCTAACCTAATGAACAGACAGTATGTGGCATGAGCTTCTCATGGGGTCAACATGGCTTTTCTGAGCCTTTCTGCTTGCTGAACTCAGCGAGGCAGAAAGATAAAAAGTGAAGGGAAACAGGAAGATACATTTCAAGGCCAGATAAAATAAATCTCTATTTATAACACAGTCTGCTGTCATCCTAGAGCCTTTCACTGATAAAATAATCATCTGCAGTTCTTCCATTGCAACATTTAGAACAAATAGCACGTGGAATGAAAAGGACAACAGAAATTAAACAGAAGATGCTTGTAAAATAAAGAATCAGCTAAAACTTATAAACACAATGTAATGTTGACTGCAAAGTAGTTAAGAAACAGAAATTAAATAATCTAGTAAGTTCATAGATAGACAGGAGAGAAGAAAAAAAGGCAAAAAACAAAGGCAGAAGAGATACTTTTAAAGGCCTGTTACCTTTTACTGAGGGATGGCAATCATTTTGGCTAAGAAATACATTTTGAAAGTTGAAGCCCTTACAAAAAGTGCACAAAAATATAACTGCATTCTGAATACACACGGGCTGGATTCTACAAGAAGCAGGTACTTCTGCTCTGCAGAATTTTGGTATTTTCTTCCCAGAAGAAAAACCAGGAACAGAACATACCTTTCTTGCTTTTCTCATAAACCTAATCTGAAACGGGCTTCAGAGATGAACAGGACTAAGACCAGTTCTCCTAGATAATGTAATTCCTTCATTGCTCACTACTCATTGAGTCTATAGGCAGCTCACCAACGTCCACCAGGGCATCAGGCCTCGTTGTTTCCATGTTCCCCCCATTCATGCTGAAAGCAACTCCGCATTTTTTGAATTTATCATCCCAGTAAGCTTCTAGAGAGAAGCACCCACTGATAGCTACAAGTTGTAAAAGCTGCCTATTATCTTCCAAGTTCAGCTTGAGATTGACAGCCACCAGGGCAGTGTTCAGGAAAGGACACAACCAGTTGACAAAACACTGGAACTTACCACTTGTATAACACTGTCAAATGCACAGTGTCAACTGAGTGGGAGAAGAGAAAACTTTTCTCATGACAATGTGCTGCTTGTATTAACAGAAACCATGCCTTACAATATGAAATCCAATTTTCAAAACAAATAATCCGCTTTTAAATTTGCTGACTGATCAGCTAACAGCAGGCTCTGTTTTAAGGAATGAAGAATTCTTGTATTAAAGGAAACAGTTCCTCTCCCATCAACAACTATGTCAGCATGAGCTCCACACCAGAGATTTTGCTTTCAGTCCTGTGTGACTGCAGCAGAACACAAAGAGATGACACTGCAAAAGTTCCTGCCTAGCCTCTGCACAGCAATGTAATGATGCCAGCCATCTCTCACTATCTATTCACCTCCCAGCAATGTCTAACCAACGAAGCTCAGCATCATATCCTCCCTGAAAACAAACAAACAAACAGTAAATCAAAGGAAATTTCTTCAGCTGATATGCAAGCACAAGGGCTGGAGAACAACGGACTGCAGTGAGTGAAAGTCATGCTTGTCACTCCTTTGAGTTCATAATTCATCTCCTAGCCACACTGATGACTACTCCAACTGCTTGTTACTTGACCCTCCACATGCGGGTGACAGTGGTTTCCACCCATGTCCATCAACTGTCATATGGCTGTTGAACATTAGGCCCATATCTGTGCAGGTGACTGGCTTATATCAGTCAAAGTCAGTCTTTCACCACACACCTGTATGTGTTTCAACACATAGGATATGCTACTCCATAACAAAGTGGAAATCAAAGACTTTCCCATTTGCTTCACCACTCATTGTCACCACAATGTCATTATTCACACCACACATCCACTGGACAACATCTGCAGGCTGGAAGCTCTTGGAGATGGGACAGAAGGAACTCTCAGGATTTTATGCCAAAAGTTACCAGAGTTGTTACTATTAATCTTCAGCAGCTTCACTGCAGAAGGCTCGATAAGTGACAGGAAAAAGAAAAAAAAGAGTTTGAAAAGTCAAACACTGCTTGCAGATTACAAGAAAAGTTGTTTGTTCTTTAATAGATACTCTAAATATCATACAAAATAGTTTGCACACTGACAAGCGACTCAACATGAAAGTACTTCTGAGCCACTGATGACAGTGAATTGTTCCCTACTACATCCCAGGTAAGAACCTAGCCAGATTCCAATCAGTTTCTGGTATCACAGCATCACCTGAGCTGGCAGGAAGCCATCCATTCATCTTCCTCCAAGAGTGAAGGTGGCAGCAACAGTTCATAAAAATTCATACTTCTTTTCTATCTTCTACATCAGTCTTAGAGTATTTAAAAAGAAAACAAACCAGAAAATAAGACAGATGGCATGTGGAACAGAGAGGAGGAAAAAAAAAAGATAAGTGTAGCTGCAGAGAGAAAGCACTGCCAGAAAAGATTTACATTTACTTGGAAAATGACATAAAGTTACCTTTTCTTTAGACAAGGTTCCTCCTACTTTGAGTTCAAGGTATTAGAAGCTCTCATTGTGAACTGCCACAGAACAAAGCTGTGATTTTTTGAGACACTCTTTGTCTTAGATTTGGGGAAACAGCTTCCAGATATCTACAGAAACTCTGTGGGGAAGATTCCCAAATCAGTCAAAAAGAGTGAAGCTAGCATAGGAAAGTCTTTCTGAAAATTAGTAACTGTTAACAAAAAGGCTTATAAATCCTGCTGAAGTGGAAAGGGAAAGAAACAAACACTCTTAATTTGACACTTTAGGCAAAGATAAACACAAATCTTGCCTGAACAAACAGGTACAGAATCCTTGCTCAGCTCTGATATTTTCTGTTCCTGTAAACCTGGTTGACATTGCCATCACTCAAACATGATAGGCAGTTAGAGAGCCTAGATTGTAAGAAGGATGCTGAAAGAAGATACAACCTGCCACCGCAGTAAAAAAAAAAAAAAAAAAAAAAACGAAAAAAAAACCCTAAAGCATACTATAAGTAGCCAAGGCAAACTACATTTAGTTATCAAACAGGAGGCCTGGTGCTCAATTACATGTTTTACAGGAGACAGAACAACTGAGTGTAAGAAACGGCTTGATCTAGCAGGACCTCAAACAACACAGAATCTGAGGCATGCAACTGACAGTTCAGCACATGTTTCAAAAGTAAGATTACGAAAAGATCAGAAAGGCCCATTAAGATTATGATGAATATTGCATCCATTGAAAGCTTCAAGTCTAAGCCAGAGGTCTTAGAAGAGAAAAATTTGCCATGAAATTGCAGCTTAAGTCTTGAGTACAAGCTCATCTCTGGGATACTATGTGGTATCAAGCTGAAATACTGATGCAAGCTCTCCAAGTGTAGTCAAAGACTGGGAGCAACCCAGCTGTGAGAGCAAAAGCCGGCACAAGCAGTAACTTGCACTCCCTAGCACTTACTTCTAGCTTCTGTGTTATGTCCCATGGTGAAGTTCGGACAGGCTTTGTCTGGTCTGTCAATGCATCCTCTTTCTGCAGTCAAAAAGAACAGAAATTGCAAATTCATAACAAAGGGCCCCGGGATTGCAGCAGTACACTGTGGAGTTCAAAATGGAATAAACAATAGATGTCTTTTGGCTGCAGCTCACAGCTGCTTACACCTGCTTGATGTTTTCATGTGGCTTTCCACCCACAATCAGAAGGGCTTGAAGAGAAAAGAAGGAAAAATATTCCCATAATGTGTTTGATGTGTCAAACTGAAATAACATGTTTATAGAGGGAATACAATCCCTCTGGTTTGCTTACAATTGTCTCAGGAATAAAGCTAGGGAGAAATGGCTTGGGAATAAGGAAATCAGATCTCAATAAATAAATCTAAAAACTTAATTCTCCTACCTTTACTATCCTCCTTACTGAAGGAGGCCCCTAAGTGAGCCCTCTTGGTGCTAACTTCACTCCTCAGCCGTAGTTACATTTCCTCTTTTGGGGAAAGTGATACCAACCCACATGAAGGCCCTGCAGCAGCAGCGCAATCTACGTATCACACACAAACAGAGTTAGAGCAGACCTTGAGACTGAGCGTCCTCACAGCAGGGAGCAAGAAATGAGGAGCACAGAGGCCAGTACACACCCCCACCCTCGGCGCTGTAACAGCCAGCAGATGCTTCACCAAAACAAGAGCTGAGCCCACAAAACCTTGGACATGTACAGATTATTGATTGTGGGAAGGAAGAGATTTGTCACTCTGTCACGCTCCTTAGCTGGTCACAGCAGATTCACTTAAGGCAAGGGAAAATTAGTCCCTTCATCCTCCATCTGCATCATAATTATTTTCTGCAGAGATTTCCAACTGCCTGAAGCAGCAGGTCCTTGCATCAGATCACGCTCCAGAGGACTGCGCTAATTTCTACCTTTGACATGCTCACCCAGATGGGTGACTGCAGGGAGCCCCTGCAGATGCAATACATATTTAGAGCATTTTCCATAGCTTTGTTAATAACCTTTTAAAGAAATTTTATTCTCAAACACAAATCGCTTTTCAACGAATCTGTCCACTGAAGAGAAGTCAGATCCATAAGCTAGCCAAATATTTACAGAAGCAACCCCTGGCCAACCTCAGTCTTCTCTTTCAAAATCCTGGATACACAAAACAACAAAACAGTACTCCCACTCAACAAGACAAGAATTTCTCCAATCAATTCTAAGTCACTTCATCTCCAAAGAGAATCATTTATCATTTCAGCAATAGATGAGCAAATAACAATCTGAATACGGCCACTGACACAGTGGAAACATAAGAGAACAGTCCACTGGGCAAAGGCAAGAGCCATGACTCAGAGACCTGACTTTGCAACTTAGATAAGACACACTTCCAGAAAACAGGATTTTTTAAATGATGTAATAAACAACAAAAGTACTGAATTTAACCCAAGGACAGAATTTCCACCAAACTCAAGACTTTGATTCATTAAAAAAAAAAAAGAAAAAAAAAAAAAGAAAGAGAAGAAAAGGGAATCAATGTAAAATATGCTATGTCTACAAGCAGTCCCAACAACTCCATTAAAGCTCTTCACAGAACCCAAGTTACTTACGGGTTTTGATCCTTAAAATAGTTTCTTATTTTTATGAACGTTATCCTGAATGTAAAAGACAAAAGCGCAAGGAGAAGAGAAAATGCAGCCACCCGACCTATGTGTTTTTTACTATGCCTTAAATCTGTTGCTGATAATGTGGCTTCCATTCAGGAACTATATAGGCACATACACTTTCCTTCCTTTTTTCTATTGTGCTCTCCATTAATTCCTGAAGTCTGAGTATGTACACACAACCTTACATACAGGCAAATCCAAAACCCAATATAAAACATAATATAATTTCCACGCAACTGAAATATTTGCTTATACTACAGCCTGGAACAGTTCTCCAGTATGCATTTTAAGCATCATCCAAGTACAGACGCTTAGTCAGGAGCACAGCATCCTGCAGCAAGCCATAGTCAATTAACGAGCACCTACCCGTCCTTCAAGTCCATTACTACGCATTAGCACAAGACACGATGATTTAATGGGCAAACAGTAATAGTGGCGTGCAAAGTAAACACATGGTAGAAGGCTGCCGCTGTGCATAAGCATTCATCACCAGATTCCATCACCTGGAGGCCGCATCGGTCGGTACCACACACTGCCAGCAGCCCGCAGCTCAGCCCCAGGGCCGGGCACCAACGCAGATGCCGAGAGGTTAGCTGCGCACACACGGATGGATGGACGGACAGACAGCAGTCACCGCCGCACCTCCAGCTGTGCTTCCCAGTCACGGTCATCAGAGGCTATAAGTTAACAGGGAGAGCTCGGAACATTCCAGTAAATCACGCGAGGTCTAGGGAAAAAAATCCGATCGGAAGGCTGAAGGCCATCAGCAGAACGACTCGTTCCGCTCCGCCAGCCGCCGTAAGGGTTCGCAGAGGGAGCCCCGCAGGCGGCGTCGCTCAGCCCGGCAGGCGCACGGCCACCGCAGCACGGCGAGCGCACACGCAGCCCCCAGCCCCCGGAACGAGGACACGCGGAGCGGAGGGCGGCGCAGCCCTCACCTACCCGCGCCGCGGCTCCGGGTGACATCCGCACGGCAGCCGAACGGCCGGCCCCGCTCCCTCCCGCCCCGCAGCACCGCAGGGCCCCGGCCGCCGCCCCCGCCCCGCGCCTCCTCCGTACGCCGGGCGGTGACCCCGCGGCTTAACGGCGGACGCGTCCCGGCTTCCCCTCCCCGCGGCCCAGCGCACCTGCAGGGAGGGCGAGCGGCGGCGGCATGGCGGCCGCGGAGACCGCACCGCTCCCCGCTCGGCCAGAGCAGCACCAGCCCCACAGCTCCCGAGCGGCCCGCCTGGGCTCGGCCTGGCTCGCGGCTCCGCCCTAACGCGCCGAGCCGCCTCCAGCCCGCCCCGGGCCCGTGGGAGGGGGCGCGGCCCGCCCCGTGGGTGGTGCGGGGCTGAGTCCGGGTGAGGGGCGGAAGGTGGGCGTCAGGAGGTGCCCAGGGGCTCCCGGTGCCTCAGGTATGGGGCTGAGAAAGGGTCTTCCTCGGAGTGAGGGAAAAGCTTCTCCCCTGTTTAGAGTTTTTAAGGGCAGTACTAAAGCACTGCTTTTGGAAATCCAGGTTTGCGGATGCTGTTATATCCATAGGAAACTGAAATGCCTGTAAACTTCCTCTGTTGTTTCCACATCCACTGCATGCAGACTTCCTCACAAGCACACAGCAAACACCCCAAAAACCCATCCGAGTTATCAGAAACTGTTCCCTTGCCTTAGGTAGCTCTGGGTAACCACAGAATCACAGAATCACAGAATCACCCAGGTTGGAAGGGACCCCAAGGATCATGTAGTTCCAACCCCCCTGCCTAGCAGGGCCACCAACATACACATTCAGATCAGGTTGCCCAGGACCCCGTCCAACCTGGCCTTAAACACGTCCAAGGACGGGGCATCCACAACCTCCCTGGGCAGCCCGTTCCAGGGCCTAACCACTCTCCTAGTAAAGAACTTCCCCCTAACATCCAACCTAAATCTTCCCTCCTTCAACTTAAAACCATTTCCCCTAGTCCTGCTGTTGTCAGCCCTTTTGAAGAGTTTACTCCCCTCCTGGGTGTAGGTTCAACCCTATCAGACCTTAGTGGCAGCCTAAACAAGACTTCACTTTCTGTTCCCTCCTCTTGTCAGTAACGAGCTGTTGGAGACAGGAACACCAGGGGAAAGGCCTTCCACATCACAGCATCACTACATCCCAAAGTCTGCTTCAGATGAAAGTCAGAAGACAGGCAGACACCTGCATAAACAGCAACTTAACGTAGCACAAAATGTGTGTGTGTGTGTGCATGCAGATGGTAAAAAAACTGTGCAAAAATAAAACAAGTGGTGTGCAGGTAGGATGAGGGGAAATGGTTTTAAGTTGAGGGAGGGAAGATTTAGGCTGGATGTCAGGGGGAAGTTCTTCACAGAGAGAGTGGTGAGGTGCTGGAACAGGCTGCCCAGAGAGGTTGTGGATGCCCCGTCCCTGGAGGTATGGGGATTGGATGGGCCCTGGGCAGCCTGGTCTAGTATTAAATGAGGAGGTTGGTGGCTCTGCATGTGGCAGGGGAGTTGGAGATTCATGATCCTTGAGGTCCTTTCCAACCCTAGCCATTCTGTGATTCTGTGATACATCCAGATAACAATTGTTTTTCTTAGTAGTTATGTTAGTCAACCCCAAAGCTTGTTAGATTTAAAGGGAAGTATTTGGCATGGGGTTTTTTTTTTTCTTTCTTTCTTTTTTTTTAATTTAAAATGGCTTAAATATCCCTTTCATGTTGATTACAGAGCTTATAAATAAGAGGAATAAAACTTTATGTGGTCTGACAGTGATAGGACAAAAGGGAATGGTTTTAAACTAAAGGAAGATTTAGATTAGATGTCAGGAGGAAATTTCTCATTGAGAGAGTGGTGAGGCCCTGGCAGAGCTGCCCAGAGAATCTGTGGTGCCCCATCCTTGGAGGCACTCAAGGCCAGGTTGGATGTGGCCCCAGGCAGCCTGAGCTGCTGGGTAGCAGCCCTGCCCATGATGGTGGGTTTGGTGCTGAATGGCCTTTTAGGTCCCTTCCAAACCCAAGCCGTTTTGTGACTCTAGGATTCTATGATTCCAAGTGTGAATGAAGCTCTCATATGGACATGCAGCTATCTCCCACCACTAAGGTCACTGTTCACAGTATATGTTTTCTGCTGCTCAGTGTCAATATTGGGACAAAACCACTAAAGAGAAAGGAAACCGCAGTCTTAAAATAGTACTCCTTACACAACTTCTTTTGGGTTTGCTGAATTGCAATGGAAGATCTGGGGCCCTACCCACTGAAGTGGAAAACATACTTATCTCTCAGCTGAATTTAAATGTCAGTGACAGAGACAAACACCCTATTCTAACTCCAGGAGAAGTTGTCTCTGTGGAGATGTAGTTTACTCTACATCCAAGCACATCACCTGTTTGTCTTGTGCAGAAAACAGTGAAGATAATGCATAAATTCCATATATCAGACAAAGTAACCACACGTTCTTCTCCAGTGTTTACATAGCCCTGAGCATTTCAAAAGTCTATTCTAGCTACTGGCATTGGGGAGAAATCACTCCAGTTCCAGTCACAGCAGCAGAACAAGCACACTAAGGCTGGAACAGAAGCACAGCAGAAGTTCTGGTTACAGAACTGTGAGATACTGCTTGGAATTGAAGTCATAGAGTTTGTAACATTGGAAGAAACTGTGTGACTTGATCTAACAAACCATTTTATTTTTACTGAGTCTGGAAGCAAGAGATAGTGCCTATCAGCTACAATCATGAACAAGATCTATAGAATAGGTATATATACAAATACATCTTTGAATTAAAACCTTTGAAACAAAATCTACTTTTGATCTCTGTGTAGCATAGGCGATAGAAACAGTCAGAATATTCTGCTCTTTCCTGTGACAATACATTCCTGTGGAAAATATTTTAAATGCAGATAATTTAAGACTGTTTAAATCACGGTCTTTGTGATACTGATGCTTAGAATATCTTTACCAGACATTCATGCCTGTTACTGGTTTTGGGATCAGACAAACTTGTTCTATCGCTGAACGCATTGTATGGAGGAGATAAAAATGCAAGCTTGTTTTTAATCACTTTCAAGTCATCAATTTTTACTCTTGAAAAAGGGCTTCTTACACAAACTTACATGCATAGTAGCATATAGAAGAACAGACTTCAGATACTTAAGTACAATATTTGAATGGAGTTTGACCTCCTACTGAATATCCACTGCAGTGTATGTTAATAGAACTGCATACATTGAAGAGAATAGAATTGTCAGAGGTACTGACAGTGAATTTCTGGCCTGCACTCAGATCAGCTTCCACAGACATAGAAAAAAAGAAAAGAAAAAGAAATCAGTTGCTCAGGTAGGGCTCACATGATTTTTGTCCCCAAACATCTGCATCTGTTACCTGACTGCTCATTTATTTAAGGAAGGTAACGCACAATAAAGAATTGCTGAAGTAAAGAATATCCTAACACAGTCCAATTTTGAAAAGGTATAAAAATAAACGTGAGATGGATGTTTTCTCTTCCTATTAGCAGTCATTCTGTCATTGGTTGCTGGTTCTCCCTCCCACCCCCAAGAATTGTTACAATTTTTCACTATGAAACAGTCACAAAATAGGTTTGATACAGACAGATTTTTATTCCTATCTGAGTCTCTGCTTGATCCTACCATGCTCTTGGGACTGACTTCCGTTACAACACATCACTAATTTTAGCCTGGTTTCTGCAGTTAGGGCAAAGAGGAATTTTACAAATCTTCTTGATTTTCTTAACCCTGTAGTTTTGAATTAATTGCCTAGATTTAAATCAATTTAGCGGGTAGGGATATGGAAAATTTTTACAAATTTCCCAAAAATGAAACAGACAGAGAGCAGAGCTTTAAAAAAAGAGCCTAAAAAAGAAGTTTTCCCCTTGTAACTGATTGTGTTCTCCAGTTTCTTCTGTCAAGTGGATCAAACCAGAAGGTGCTTCTAAAATCTCTGCAGAGGAGACTGAGAAATGAAAGCAATTTACTCAGATACAGATGGAGATAATAACAAAGCTGTATTTCTTTCAAATAAGGTTTTTTCTGAGTTCAGTGGACACCTGACATATTACCCACTGCCATGCCTTATCACAGACCCCAGTACCACACTTTAACAGAGGAAAGAGGGAAAGCTGACCTAAGTATCTCTGGATCAAACACAGAGCAGAGGAAGAATGGCAGAACAAGGGAAGAATTAATAGAACTTGCAAGATTAATTATAACAGTATTGCTGGTGACTTACTCTGCTATTTCTCTTCAGAATCTTTAAAATATTTTCTATAAACAGTAAATAACTGGTTTACAAAGTACGAAAACATGACATTGCAAATTCTCACATACTGCCCCCTCGCGCTATTGAAGTTAAACTACAAGAAGCCAGAGCAATTCTTACTGCTTCTAAAATGATCTTGGAGCTAGGAGTATCAGAACTGCCGTAAAAATTGGGAAACATCTTTTCCTTAGATTCTTTCCATAAAACACTGCCACGAAGAAAATAGCTTTAAGAAATCTAAACTGCAATAATGTGTTGTTTTTCTTTCAACACCCCCCTCACTTCCCAAGCATTATTATAATAGAACAGTTAACCACAGAATTGTAGGGGTTGGAAGGGACCTCTAGAGATCATTGAGTCCAACCCCCCTGCCAAAGCAGGTTCCCTACATCACAGGTAGGCATCCAGGCAGGTCTTGAACATCTCCAGAGAAGGAGACTCCACAACCCCCCTGGGCAGCCTGTTCCAGTTAGGTAACCGTTCTGACTGTACATGGGAATTAAGCATGAAACAGCAGAAGACTGTGCTGAATCTTTTCCTTCTCTTTCATTTCCATCTCTCTAACACTGGGATGATGCACATTTTAAACCAGGCTCATTTAAATAAGAAAAGCTGATGCCAAGACTTTCCAGCTCAAATAAACAGCTGGGGAAAGAGAGAAGTGATAAATGCACATATTGCACATAATTATAAATAATGTTTACACTGTCTGCTCAGATACAGGATTTTCCCTACTACCAGAGTGGGTACTCTAGGTACTAAAGACGATTTGTGCTTACCATTATGTAGCGGAAACATAACCAAATAAAAGACTTGAGTAAATTAACAGATCGCATTGATGTTGTTCTTACTCATTTTTATGCAGTAAACCTGCTGTCACACATTAATTAACCTGGCAAATGAAAGTAATAATAATATGTAATATATTCATATGGAACAGACAAGTTAATTGCGTGCTGCTTTACAGCTTGCAGTTAAAGTGAGTGCTTTGATTTTTCAGGTTTCAGAATTCAGCTTTAATTACTTATCTCTGAAAGCTGGGGTACAGTACCCCTACCATCAATTGGTCTGACAAAGCTATCCCACCATGTCGGGTGACAAGGAGCATCGGTCTGTGACGTCCTTCCCCTGGTGCTCTCGGACGATCATTCCTCTCCAGCTGGCATCACAGGGATGCAGACACAGCTGCGGCTACGTCCGCATGGATAGGACGATGAACTGCTGACAGCTCCACGCAGGGGTTTCTCTGTCAGTCACAGGAATCCAGAGAAGAGGTGCAACCTTTTGTCAGGGCACATGACTCGCAGGGAAGTGAAAGTCTTTCCTAAAAATAACTAGACAACCTGTGAGTCCAGTGCCACTTTCCTGGCGGTCATGGAGTCTGCCCCCTGCCGCTGCAGCCTGGATTCACACCCAGAAAAAAAAATCGCAGCAAAGTTTCTCCGGTACATACATTTGAGTTTTCACCACCCTTACAGCTGCAATCAAGGACCCTTTCACCAAGAAATATAAACTTAATCATATTACTTCGCAGTCATATGGACCTATTCTAGTTTTAAAGGAGCTGCCTTTACTGTTAGCATCACAGCCACAGCAGCACAGAACTCAGCTGCCCTCCAAAAGCCGCTTTTGGGGTGACAGTAAGCATTTGAGATGGGTGTATGGGAACTGCTGAGTCACGGCCTGAACCTCTGATTGATCACCTGAGGTGAGCCATGAGTCAGCCAGAGGAGCACAGGTGAAGGCAATTCACCTGTGCTGCCGGAAGGGGTGGAGCCAGGCTCCACCCCTCCTGGACCTATTTAAGAGCTGGCTACCAGAGGGGAAGGATCTCTTCTGGAGATCCTCCTCTTTGATATCTTCTAGTGAGCTCAACCCAAGGGTAAGCTCTTCTACTTATTCTCTTTTGTGATCCTGTTTGCTTTGCCATACTCTTTTGATTATATTGCAATTATAACATCTTGGTTATACATTTGGCGAGCCAGGCAGGCTGAATATACTAAAATTAACATGTCTTTCCTGTGGAATTTCTATAAATGGGTCAAGGGGGAGAACAATACTCCCCTAGAGAAAATGATTCCAGGGCAGATCCCAGGGTTTGAGGGATCGCCCTATTACGAGTTAGCTGCCATCATTGAAAAATGGGGTCCCTTACGTGTTATGGGCAATCTCTCCCCATATCGCATGGCAGACTATTTTCAAGGACTTGGCAAGGACATTCTCATCACCAAAGAAAGACAATTGGCTGCCTCCATGGTGGCATGGCCACTATTAACCGCTTTAAATCATGCGGACTCAAGAAATAATACTTTAGAAACCGAAAATCAACTTTTGAAAGATCGCATTGAAAAGTTAGAGCACGAACTTGGCGTTTTAACGGGGAAGAAGCCAATTCTACATCTTCCTGTAAGCCAAATTCGTAATATTTCAATAAATGATGACCAGGCTCCTGAATCAACAGACTTCGTTGATCAGGACAACAAGAAATCCAAATCAGACCTTGAATGTCCAATTCAAACTGATCCATTGGAGGTCCGTCCTGTGATAACCCAAAAAACAAAAAAAGTACAGGACAGACCGGCAGGGGTGCCACCTGATCAATGGCCCCCTGCCCACACTCATTTACATGTGACAGCTCGGCCATACACAGCAACAGAATTAATGGACTTAGTACAACGATTTCGGCAGAAGCCCAGAGAAAGTGTGCCGGCTTGGTTATTGAGACTGTGGGATTCTGGGGCAGAAAGTGTCGTGGTGAATGGCCCAGAAATATCTAAGTTGGCCACCATGACTGTCCATCCTGCTCTTAGGCAAAGGTTATACGTGGGCAATCAATATCGTGATGAAAACCATTCCATACTGGAATGGTTAATGGCGGCCTGCCGTATGGTATGGCCAAATAAATCAGACATACCGTTACATACAGGTATGTGGTCCTCCATGGAGGACCTTCAGAACTATATCCGTGAACTGGGTGTAAGAGAGGCCATCTATGAAGATACATTTGATGGCCCTGATATGGTTAAATTTTCAGCAGGGATGAGAGATTTAATTCTACAACAAGCTCCCTCCCATCTGTACGGTACCTTAGTTTCAATATTAAATCCCCTTGTAGCATCAGAAGCCGTAGTCCAGCAGGTTGCCCAGTTAGTTGCCGATTTGGGAGAAACAGAACGCCTGCGGACTAGGCGCAATATTCGGTTTTTGGAGGAAGCAGAGGTCCTGCCGGTAAATAAAACCAGAATGCCGGCTACTCGAGCTCCTCGATCGGGACCCATAAGGGTATCCCGAAAACAAATGTTTAATGATTTAATTCGGGCTGGGGTCCAATTTGCTAAGATCGACCGCCAGCCCAATCACGTCCTTCTCCAGCTCTGGAGACAACTAAAGGACAATCAAAAATTCCAGAGCTACCCTAAGAAATCCAGGGTAAGAGCTATAGAAAGGGTTCCAACAACAACATGGAACCTAGAAGATTTTATTGTTCCAAACAGGAAAAAGAAGCCACCTCAGGTGTCTCGGGCCACAATGCCTGAGCCATCAGAAGCAAAAGAACTGGCCCTAGCACAATTCATGCAGTGACAAGGGGTGTTAGTCCCCGTAGGGCCTCCAGACGGGACCGGAGGCCCTATGTAGAATTAACAATTTATTGGTCCCGAAAAAATATTCAGAGAGTTATGGCATTAGTGGATACTGGAGCAGAAACATCAATTATCTATGGAGATCCAGGAAAATTTCATGGCGACAGAGTGATGATTGGTGGTTTTGGGGGACAGACTATTCCTGTCACCCAAACATGGTTAAAATTGGGGGTTGGGCGTCTCCCACCCCGGGAGTACAAGGTGTCTATTGCCCCAGTCCAAGAATACATCCTGGGCATAGACATTCTATGGGGTCTGGCTCTCCAAACAACTGTGGGAGAGTTCAGACTTCGACAAAGATGTATCAGTATCCGGGCGGTGCAGGCAATATTAAGAGGCCATGCGAAACATGAGCCTGTTTGCCTGCCAAAACCGCGCCGGATTACTAATGTTAGACAGTATAGACTCCCGGGTGGGCAAGATGAAATATCGAGAACGGTGCAGGAATTAGAAAAAGTGGGCATTATAAGACCTGCACACAGCCCGTATAACTCCCCCATATGGCCAGTGCGAAAGTCGGATGGCACATGGAGGATGACAGTAGATTACAGAGAATTAAATAAGGTCACGCCGCCTATTCATGCGGCCGTACCCAATATTGCTTCCCTAATGGACACATTGAGTAGGGAGATAAAAACCTATCATTGTGTCCTAGATCTAGCAAATGCATTCTTCAGTATCCCAATTGCTGAGGAATCGCAAGATCAGTTTGCGTTTACGTGGGGAGGCAGGCAGTGGACCTTTCAGGTCCTGCCACAGGGGTACGTGCATTCACCAACGTATTGTCATAATCTAGTGGCGCGTGACCTGGCTGACTGGAGAAAACCTGATGATTTTAACCTATATCATTATATTGATGATCTCCTGTTGACATCCGACTCACTGGAGGTAGTAGGACAGGCAGCTGATTCATTAACTGCCTATTTGCAACAAAGGGGATGGGCTATAAATCCCCAAAAGGTGCAAGGTCCAGGCCTGTCCGTAAAATTCCTGGGGGTGGTTTGGTCAGGAAAGACCAAAGTGCTACCCAGTGCTGTTATAGATAAGGTTCAGGCATTTCCAGTCCCTACAACATCAAAGCAGCTGCAAGAGTTTCTAGGTATATTGGGTTATTGGCGTTCCTTTATACCTCACCTAGCGCAGCTGCTAAGGCCATTATACAGACTCACAAAAAAGGGGCAGCTATGGGACTGGGGGAAAGCCGAACAGGATGCTTTCCAACAAGCAAAACTGGCAGTTAAACAAGCTCAGGCATTGGGTATATTCGATCCTACCCTCCCAGCCGAGTTGGACGTTCATGTTACTCAAGACGGCTTCGGTTGGGGCCTGTGGCAGCGCCAGAGTTCTGTTCGGACCCCCATTGGTTTCTGGTCTCAGGTTTGGCACGGAGCAGAAGAAAGATACAGTATGATTGAAAAACAGTTATTGGCTGCCTATTCGGCATTACAGGCAGTAGAGCCAATAACTCAGACAGCTGCAGTTATAGTCAAGACCACTCTGCCAATTCAGGGGTGGGTGAAGGATCTGACCCACCTTCCTAAGACAGGGGTGGCCCAAGCACAAACAGTGGCACGATGGGTCGCCTATCTCAGCCAAAGGAGCAGTCTGTCTTCATCCCCCTTGAAAGAAGAACTTCAGAAGATCCTAGGCCCAGTTACATATCACAGTGATGCACCAAAAGAAATACTGGTCGCTCCACCAGAGAAGAGTCCCGTTCACGAGGGAAAATATCCTATCCCTGAAGATGCCTGGTACACAGATGGGTCCAGCAAGGGCAACCCGAGCAAGTGGAGAGCAATAGCATACCATCCTTCCACCGAGACAATCTGGTTCGATGAGGGGGATGGTCAGAGCAGCCAATGGGCAGAACTGCGAGCCGTGTGGATGGTTATAACCAAGGAACCCGGTGATGGTATCCTGAACATCTGCACAGATAGTTGGGCTGTGTACCGGGGGCTCACTCTCTGGATTGCACAGTGGGCCACCCAGGAATGGACTATCCACGCCCGACCGATCTGGGGCAAAGACATGTGGTTAGATATATGGAATACGGTCAAACACAGGACTGTACGTGTCTACCATGTTTCTGGTCATCAGCCCCTACAGTCACCGGGAAACGATGAAGCCGACACATTGGCCCGAGTTCGATGGATTGAGAATTCACCATCTGAGAACATCGCCCGCTGGCTACATCAGAAGCTACGGCATGCTGGACAAAAGACAATGTGGGCAGCTGCTAAAGCATGGGGACTGCCCATACAACTATCTGATATCGTCCAGGCATGCCAGGATTGCGACGCTTGCTCCAAGATGAGACCGAGATCGTTGCCCGAAACAACAGCCCATCTTGCTAGGGGACACAATCCTCTCCAGCGATGGCAGGTCGATTACATCGGGCCCCTTCCTCGTTCCGAAGGGGCAAGATATGCCCTGACCTGTGTCGACACTGCAAGTGGGCTACTGCAGGCCTATCCAGTACCGAAAGCAAACCAGGCATATACCATCAAGGCACTCACTAAACTGATGTCTGCCTACGGGACACCTCAAGTCATCGAGAGCGACCAAGGGACTCATTTTACTGGTGCAACGATACAGCGCTGGGCAGAAGAAAATAACATCGAATGGCGATTCCACCTGCCATATAATCCAACAGGGGCAGGCCTCATCGAACGTTATAATGGTATTCTTAAGGCTGCCCTGAAGACAGACTCCCAGTCCTTGCAGGGGTGGACAAAAAGACTGTATGAAACCCTGCGGGACCTGAATGAAAGACCTCGAGATGGCAGACCCAGTGCCCTGAGAATGTTGCAGACGACATGGGCCACCCCGCTTAGGATCCAAATTACGGGCACTGATCATCAGGTAAGACCCCAAATTGGTAATGAAAATAATCTTCTGCTCCCTGCCCCTGAAAACTTAGAGCCAGGTACCCATAAAATAAAATGGCCCTGGAAGGTGCAGGTAGGACCCAAGTGGTGTGGCCTACTTGCACCTTGGGGGAGACTATTGGAGGTGGGAGGCTCAGTAGTCCCTCCAGTAATAGGTACATGGCCTACTGATATTATGGTCAACACTCCGATCTTTATTGCTAAAGGGACCCCCATCATGTCCCTGTGGCAGATCAGGACACCTCCTTTGGTGCCTGATATCGTTATGCAGCCGCAGATATCCGGCAAAAAGGTGTGGTACAGGCGGCCAGGACGTGCCCCAGTACAAGCGGAAGTGTTGACCCAAGACAGAAATACGGCCTGTATCTTGCCCTGGAGAGCAGACCTTCCCCTCCTGGTACCTGTAAAACATCTGTATTACTCCCCGTGAGTCTGTGAGCCTTCAGGACCACCGGAAGGAACAAAATGCCATCAAGCGTTCCAGTGTTGCTGTCAGATCACGTACAACACCCGGTGATGGTCTGCATGGGACTGATGGAACATAGAATGGACTTGCACCTCAGGACCTCATGCCTCCAGGCACATCATCGAGCACTGGCCCATAGAAGAGTATGGACATCCACTAATCATCACTTGTCTTGAACTGTACCAACATACGTCGCGATAAAATTGTATAAGCGTCGCGATATACCGGATCTCTGTATTAGGGAAAGCTTACCCTTTTGTTAACCTGATCATTGGTTCACGCCGTGAAGGGGTGGAGTGTATGGGAACTGCTGAGTCACGGCCTGAACCTCTGATTGATCACCTGAGGTGAGCCATGAGTCAGCCAGAGGAGCACAGGTGAAGGCAATTCACCTGTGCTGCCGGAAGGGGTGGAGCCAGGCTCCACCCCTCCTGGACCTATTTAAGAGCTGGCTACCAGAGGGGAAGGATCTCTTCTGGAGATCCTCCTCTTTGATATCTTCTAGTGAGCTCAACCCAAGGGTAAGCTCTTCTACTTATTCTCTTTTGTGATCCTGTTTGCTTTGCCATACTCTTTTGATTATATTGCAATTATAACATCTTGGTTATACAGATGGGGGAGCCTTGCTGCTAATTGTGATGCCTCAAAGTTGGTTAAGCACAGAAATACAACTGAACCAGCAGCTGGGCTGGTATAGAACTACCTTATCTTGAGTTGATGTTCCAGGCAGACTTTGGGTCAAAATGACCACTATATTTACACTGGTTCAAACTGGCAGGACACCAGGTCACACAAGGCATATCTCTTCAACAAGGGGCACTGGTGACTTGCTGGGACCAGGTGATTTTCTCCTGACCATGTCCCCATCTCTGCATAGATCTCAGGCCATGGTGTCTCCTCAGCCTGGGCTGCTCCCTGTCCAACAGCCCTCAGCTTTGGCTACTCAAGAGGAAAACACCTTGGCCTCACCAAAGAAGATGTTATTGACCTATGTGTGTGAACTGAAATTCTTGTAGGGTATGAGATAACTGACTGTATCCACCAGGGCCTGATTCTTACTTTACAATTTTATAAATTGACTGCATCGCTGTGCACTGAAATCAATCAGTCTGGACAAAAGCAAGCTCCATTTCAATCCAAATATGCACTGTGTTCAAGCCTGATAACTGTGAAAGGCTTTGGCTGAAAGGAACCATTGGCTCAGAGGCTGGTAAGGCTGAAACCAAACACCTTGAGCTCCTGAGCATACCCTGAGGAAAAAGGAGTCCTTTATGTTTGCTTTCTGATTCTGAAGCTGATTAAGATAAGCTAAGGCAAATTTGCAGAATTCACAAACTTAAATCTGATGCATATCTATCTTAATGTGGAAAAGGTTTACTCTATAACAAATATCAGTGATGGAAAGTTTGGGAACTAGATATTTGCTTGAATAGAGCAAACCTTTTTACATTATGGATACGGCTTCCATTGGGAAAAGATTTCACTAGTCATAGAGTCGTTTTAGTTGGAAGGGACCCTTAAAAGCCATCTAGTCCAACTGTCCTGCAATGAACAGGGACACCTACAGCTAGATCAGTTGCTGTGCTCAGTGCCATATCCATCCTGACCTTGAATGTATCCTGGGATGGGGCATCCACCCCCTCTCTGGGCAACAAAGTACTGCTGCCTTCAGACCTGCTTTGCTTGTGAAACAACGGTGCCAGAGGGAAAAGTACTTATGCAGATGTGGTCCGCATCTACAGTAGTCATGGATTCCTCCTACCTGCCAACACAGGACAGTGAGCCATCCACCTGGTTCTCATTTTGGAGCTGCAGATTTCACTCAGTTTGCCTTTGGATCGGCATTTTCCTACAGACCAAACACCAGGGAACCTTCTGCTCCCTCGTGCCTCTCCCAGAACGCAGATGCAGCTGGAATGTCCGCTCTCCCAGGCATCTCAGTCTATGTTCCTTGCACTTTGATGACAAGGCCTTCTCTCCTCTTTTAAGGAAGGGCATAAATATTCATGCAACGGTTTCCCCCGGACACAAGAACTCTTCTGTCCATCAGGTGTTGGACCACTGCCACTGGGGGAACAGTGCACACACAGCACACGGCACAACACAAACTGCTTTAAAGACTTTAATCCCAAGTGCCAGCCCTCCATAGTCTCTCTGCCCAGCTCCAGAGCCTCTGCCCCTACCCAGCTTGAGGCCTGGCCCGGCTCGGGGTCCCTCCCACCCAGTCCGGCCTCAGAAGGAGCTCCCTGGAATACGGAAGCCCGGCGTCCCCGACTCCTTCCTTCCGCAGACGCTGACGGCGGTTGCTCGGGCTGCCAACCTGCCCGCCCGTGAGCGAGAGCCCGCCACAGCACTCGCCTCGGGGCCAACCGGGCTCCACTTCCCTCCCGACGCCCCCTTTCCATAGGGTGGAATGGAAGCTCCCTTCTCCACGCACGCCTGCCTCGGAAGCATGGTACTGTGCAGCACAGGGAGAGCAAAACGAAGACGCAGTAGGGCAGAAACATGGCGAGCTGATAAGCTCTTGATAAACAAATTAAGGAGCACATACGTGGATCCCTGGTGGTCTAGTGGTTAGGATTCGGCGCTCTCACCGCCGCGGCCCGGGTTCGATTCCCGGTCAGGGAAGCTGTTAATTTTGTGATTTCGTTTCTAGGATGTTTTGATTTTTTAAATTCTCTTTGTTCCTTTTCTTTACTTTTATAGCCCGACGAACATCTGTGCCGAGCCTAAGTTGTTGGTGTTCCTGCTGAGAGGGAAGTTTCAGGCGTGCTTTGCAATCTGCAGGACTTAAGCGAGGAGGGAGTTGTGCACAGTTACCTGCAGGGAGGTGAGGCATCTACCTGCATGTCCTGCCCTCACAGAAACGTCTCTGCAATATGATACCCTATTTCCTCTGCAGGACCTACAGGAGCCAGCTGAACAACACCTGCCAGGCAGGCAGCACTGTTGGTCAGCATGTAGAAATTCCCCTTTTTGACTGCTCTGACATCTAAAGATGTTCCTGCTACTTTCTCCACAGTTGAGCAGTTACTTGGTGCCATGACAGGCAGTGAGGACCCATCGCCATGGCAGACCTCATTGCTCACAGCCTCCATCACTGAAGCATCCTATGGAGAAAGTTCAATCCCCAGCTGTCCTCTGGCAGGAGGAGGGCTGCTGTTCTTCCTGGGCCCGAGGAGCAGGCTGCCATTTAGGGACTATGGGAGGACCTCTTTATTCATATTGCAGTGGTGCTTGCTGGCACGTAAGACAAGAAATACCCATAATAAATGAATACCATGAAGTCAGCTTAGTTAGCACGACTGGCAGGATCCTCCCCACTTTCAAGAGTATGTCACAAGCCTTGCATCACCCACAGGTAACTCCTTCTAATTGTCAGGCTGCGCTGTATGCTGGAAGACTTTGATATGAAAGCACCCCTGGAAATAATACCTTCTTCTTCCTTTGCCTGGATGCACCAGATGAGTGCTGCACTCTGAGCCACTTTCCAGTACAGATGAGAGTGTCTCATGAGAAGCCAGAGGTCCTCCGCTCTGGTTTTTTTTGTGAAAATAGTGACTTCTGGTGGGGTGCAAAGGGAGAGGCCTTCCTTTGATTTAAGGCATAAAGCATAAATTCAGTTTTTGTAGTGATATCTTTGCATGCTCTTAGCATCACGAGCCCAGCTTTAAAGTCATTTGAGAAAGATTAATCATAAGCAAGATTTCAGAAACTTTGAAAAAATCCTATGGAACAGCTCATACAGGTTGTAATATTGTACTAGGAATGGAAGCGTTACCATTCCAAAGCCTTTTCTGTCCAGTACTAGATCTGAAATTTGCCACTGAAGCTCAGATAATGAATATCCACTTTGAAATGAGTGAAAAACAATCCTTGTGCTAGTTTCCTGATACTTCAGGTTCTGCTGTGGTTACTGTTTGAATTGAAAAAACACCAGGATAGGTGTTCATTTTTAGCACTGGTCAGATTGCAGTGGTAGTAAAGTCAGTGATTTTGAAAATTTGAGAGGTCAGGCTGAATTAGCCCTGACAAAGAGAATATTCCTTTCAGCCAAGGGCTGACAGCCTGTGATTGTTTCCAGCTTCCACTTCTGAGCTGAGCCAGCACCTGACTCACTCCTTCGAGAGCCATCTCACCTTGCCACCACATCATCACTGCTTGATGCCTTCTTAGAAGTGTGGAGTTGACTCCTAGGAACGGGTACCTGGCCTTGTTAACATTGGAATGGTTATTTCTCCACAGTATTTTTTTAATTTTTTTTTTCTGTATAGGTGGGGTCTCTCCAATCCATAGGTAGATAAAAGGAGAGCAGAGAGGGAGGTGTTGTCTAAATGTACTCTCACTGTGGTCATACGTAGTTCATAAAGCTTCTCTATAATGTCCTAATTGCACTTTCGTTGTTGCACACTTGGTTTGCCAATATTCTTTGACACAGTTTTAAAGATTGGCTTCCTTTTACCTGGGCCTCAGATCACCATGATGGGGAGAAGGCACTCGTTTATAAGAGATGGAAGAAGAATCTGTCCTGGAGTCTTTGTTGTTGTTGTTTTAAATAAAAGGTAACGCCTGACACTGCAGAAGTACCTGACCAGCTGGCTGTATTTGCTTCCAACTATGGTACATTTGAGATAAAAATCTCAAGTATTTTTAATTTCACTTATGTTCTTTCTCAAAAGTTTGACAATAACTTTCCATATCACAGCAAAAGTTGATGGGAATACAGTGCAGTAGAAATAGGGAAGGTAAAGAAATCGGTATCTACACTACAGATCAGTTTAACCAGCAGTTGAGTATATCCAGTTAAAAATCTGAACTCACACTCTGTATTCCCCTTCTGAAATTTTAGAGAATAGGAACTTTCAGATAGAAACTTGATCTTATGTCTTTCAGGCAACCTCCTTGAAGGTACAGAACTATTTTAATTCCACTTTTAAGGCTCTTCCAATCTTATATGCCTGTGATAGGCATAGAACTTTGCATGACTGAATAACAGCAGACTATTTAGAAAATGAAATCTCCTTTTTCTTTTTTTTTTTTTTTTTCTGAAGACTAATTTTCTGCTTGTTCTCATATTGCATTCCTGTCTGAAGGACACACGCTCATTAGTTCCCATGACATTCAGGTGACAGCTTATTTCATTATTTTTCTTTTTTTTTCAATTGCGAAAATAAACTCTGCAGTGAAACTCCCTTCTTCTAAAAGGGAAACAGCCCTTCACTTACTGATAAAAACCTGCTATCAATAGGCCACGAGGTGGCATCCCAGCTGCATGTCTGCCACTATCTCTTGCTCAGCCTCCCGACCAATTACTGATACCGATTTCAATTTAATTTTATAAGGCAAGGAGTTATATACTCATGCAATTGTGATAGGCTCTGAAGTAATGAAGGTTTTGTATTGCTGATAGAGAAACTTCACGTGCAGATGAAACCGTTATTAAGCTAAATTGTAAACAACGTATTTCTTTCTCTTCCATCTTCTTTCCATCTCTCTTTTCTAACTAGAGATTTGCAACGAGAGGCCATGCAAACTTTGTGCAAAGGCAGAGGAGGCAGGCAGCATTTCTGCATCCCAGTTGGGTGGGTGGGCATCACGACTGGCTGGCAGGGAGACACGAAGCTCTGCTTGGCTTCCCTGCTGCACTGGTTGGCAAGACCCTGGGAGCTGGCTGTGCTGTGACACGAGTGCCGTTGTCACCATGGCAGTGAGCAGACACAAACAAGGCAAAGTGCATACTAGATAAACTGCTGGAGATGGCAGGAAAAGAAAAAGGAAAGAAAAATAAGAAGTGTCAGGCACATAACCCCTTATTCTGGCTGTTGTTTTTTTCTCCCCAACATTTCTGTAAAATAGTACTGTCTGAAATGTAAATCTCTCCTAGACAGAGATTTGATGTGCAACATTTCCTGGACAGTAAGATAAACTAAAAAAGCATAGCAATCTCATTGCAAATCCCACCATAGCTGAGTTAGTTAGCTACGTTAGAAAGCTTACTCTGAGTCATATTTTAGAAGAAATTATTTAATCTGAAATAAAGCATCTTATTTAAGGTGATGATAACAAAAGTTCAGTGGAGATTTAATTACTGCACATAGCTCTATCCAAGGGCTATTTTCCAAAAAGTTTTTTTATAGGAGCAATCACCACGTCCTTTCAAGAAGTGTTCTGATAATGAAACTGTGAATGTTCTGACCCTTTTAAACATCTGAACTTTTTCAGCCATTTTAAAGATCTGCTTCTAGACCTGTTTTATTACTGCCTTGTGGCTACAGTCAATCATTATTTTGCGCTTTTTTTTATGCTTTGGTTCCCATGTGCGCTTTGATTAATCACACTTCAGTAAACTACATTGACAATGCATTGTGCTGTGCCTAATCTTTGCCTAGCTGGCAGGAAAACAGAGCTGGGAGGTGCCAGCTTCCCCTGAAAGCAGGAAAACAGTAACAGACGATAAATTGATACTGCAACACATGCTCTGACTGATGGTGCTGCCTGCTGTGTGTGACAGGGAGTAGCGGTGACCCAGGTGAGGCCGGCAGGGCTGGTGAGCATGGCCATGGCAGGGAGTCTTGTGCAAGAAGGTTTCTGATATACACGACAGCTCTGCAGTGCTAAACTGCGTGAACTGTATTGCGTAAGGTGCAGTTCTGCATAAGTGGTCCAGCAGAATGAATGGAAGAAACAGGGTGATCTCATTCATCTCCATCACCTTGGCAGGCTTGCCACTATAGTCAGCTATTACAGTTTGCTGGTCTTACTCTACAGTAAATATGAATATATATGTATAACCATATATATACAATGGTTAAAAATAATGCAATAAATTCTGCTTCTCCTCTGGTCATATTGATGGGAATTTTTCTTCCATATCATCTGATTATCATCAGAGATTTGCATCCCTCACAACTTGGTTTTTGTGCAGCTACAAGCTGGAGGCTTACAGTGAGGGCCAGAAACTTCAGTGAGGGGTGCTGATGAGATTGGGTTGGAAGGAAACTCTTCCTCAGTGTCTGGCATCTAATTTGACAAGATAAAGGACAAAAAACTAAATAACTTTATCCCTGTTGTGCAGCTGGGCAGCCAGGAAGCAGACAAACTGTTGCATTTCTGACATGTTTAAACATTCAGAAGGAGCTTGGCACCTAAATATTTTTACAAATCAGACAAATGAGAATGCATGCTCTGAAGTTTTGGTCCTGCAAGGGCTTAAAAGCGTGACTAACTTTATTTATGTGAACAGTCCCACTGAAGTGGAATAGTTCCTCTGAGTAGGACTGCTTACATACTTACTGGCTGTACAGGATCAGTCCTTAAGCACATATCTGTTCTGAATATCAGACTGCTTTTGGAAAGCAACAGGAAATGTCCCTTAACTGAAGGAGTCATGCACAGTTGTAGCTAAAAGATGCATCTCCGACATGTCCAGCTTTTCTTTCGTTGGAGGGTTATAGATAGAAAAAACAAAAGGTGTGAAGGGGATTTGTTTCTCCTTTTCTTCTTTTTTCTTCTTTTTGCCTCCAGTTGCAACCACAGGCACAGAAATACCCCACTGCAAAAGTTGGACATATGGTTTTACATATTTATATTGAAGTACTACTTTTCTATTGTTTTGTTTGTGGCTACTGCTACTGGGCATCCTTGGGTCTTGACGGTCACATCAAAGGAGCTGCTCTGGCGTGAGAACCGGTCAAAGTGAGCCAGATAATTCATGGATTTATTACTGAGGTCGGTTCCCATGATTGTCAGTGGGCAGCAGGCACGGCTGTGTCGTAATCCTCATTCTCTTGGTAAAGCACATACTGCCTTAAAAAGGTTTAATGATCCAACAGTGATTTACTAATGGGAATCTTTCTTGTAGGTTTAGCAGGACTTAGAAGAGGACAGGACAGCACATACAGGTCATTTTTCAGCACTATCGTTGGGCAGAAATGTTGGTATTTGTTTTGCTTTATTTCCAGATTCATGTTCAGAGCATTTTTAATCTTCTAACTGTGAAGGGAAATAAACAGAAGAGGAAAAGCCATTGTGGCTGAGCAGGTATCAGATGCGTCATAATGCGGGGAGGGAAGGAAGCAGGCATTTAGGACGGCAGATTAAGACTGAATATCCAAGTTAACTAATAAAAAGCACAAACTTTGAGATCAATGAAATAAAAGTGAATGGAGACAGAGATGCGAGGCAGGCCAGTGAAGCCGCTGCTGTGCTGCTGGTGCTTACCTCCAGCTGTTAGCTGGGAAAATGCTTGGCAGGGCCATTTTTATTGCTGTTTCACCCCATTTGCCTTTCCTTTTGTTGGGAGGGGTGGGAGAGGGCTGCCGGGTGAGAGAGCTGCCCAGCATGGGGCAGGGGAGGGGGAGAAGGAGAGGAAGTGGCTCTGCCTTGTCCCGCTGTGGCGATGCTCCCAGCGCAGTGCCGCTGGCCTGGTGCCTCTGCGGAACAACAAACCCAGAAAACCCAAACAAAACACACTGCTCCCTTCTCCCTCACCAAAATACTTCTAAAAGAGGGAGACAGAGTGGAGGGAAGCAATGTTATTTTGTTTTAAGGCTTGCAGATAAAACCAAAGTGTTGTGCTGGGAAGTGTCCTTAAAAACTACTTGAGCTATCCACACACAATACCTATCATCTTGTCAATCCTGTCGCAAAAGCGTACCTGAAACGTGTAAAATTTTCTTTTAAAGTCCCATTAAGAGAGTCTTCTCAAAGCAAAGTGAAGCTACTTGTGTCTTTCTGGTATATGAAAAAAATCCCCCAGAGCATTCAGAGTTAAATCAAAACTAAGAAAAAAGAAGAAGCGTGGGCCCTTCAGTAATTGCAGCTTTTGCCCCTTAGGTTTATGGATTGCCTTGTAGTCATTTATGAGATTTTCACATACCACACAGTAATATAGAATACTATTTAGGGGTATTTGCAGGTAAAACCCTTTTTTTTTACATTTACCAGTGACGTACTTCTTCCTGGATCAGAGTGCTGGTTTAATAGAAGGAGGGCTTGCAGTGTAACTTGCATGAAGACGTGGGCAGAGTTACAAATTTCCGAACTGATGGTGATGGCAATCATAATTTCAATGCTGCATCAGAGGACATTTTTCTTCTGAAGACTTCCCTTTGTAGAAGAGAAAAATGCTGAATACAGACTATGTGGAAAGTAGACTGAAATCAAAAGCACAGAAGGACTTTCATGTAGAATAAGTAGTAGCACAGTTCAGATAACTATTGTCTAAGACATTTAGCTTTGCTTGAGTTCAGGCATTAGTGTTGAATGAGCTCATTGCGAGCATTAACCGGTCTTAATTTTACAAGATCAGTAGATGATAATCTCATATTATCTTCAAATTGTTTTGAAAAACTTATATTCTCAACAGGGGAGGAGATGCCTGATTCTGTGGGGAAAAAAAATTAGATTGCATTTGAAAATATAATTGCAGATGATGCAAGATAGAAAAGGAGAAATTCAGTTGCCTGGGCATAAGCATTTAGTGTCACTTCAAGCAGCAGCTGCATGGACTGGCAGAGATGCTGGAGGACATGAGGGAGATGTGACTGCCAGGGGGCAGGATAGCTCCCTGCTGAGGACACTACAGATATTTAGGCAGCTGAATACAGACTAAATATGCATTAATACAGGTGGCACTTTACCACTTCCAGTAGTAGCATTTGCCAGAGGCAAAAACTAACAATAAACAACAAAAAGCCCCAAACTAACAACAAACAAACAAAACAAAAACACAAATCTCACCTCTTTTCAGTTAATTGCCTGTCAAACATTTGTTTAATCTGTAAATCAGGAAAGGTTGGGCATAGGATCTGGCTGAGACTGTGGCATTTCTGGCACCTGCCTGGTGTTCTGTTCTTATCATGTGTTCTCACGAGCAGGTGGGAAGCAGTCCTGCTGTCACTCCTTTTGAGACCTTCACACATCAGTTTCCAAAACAGTGGTCTTTGCCAGTGTGAAATGGTGAAGCAGGGGAAAGAGCACATATAAACTTTAAGCTTTGAGTAAAACTACACCTGTGTTCAGGCACAGGAAGCCTGCAAAGAAACATACACCTTCTTTTCTTGAAGTCAAGACAAAATCATCTGTAACTACTGAATCTCTTAAATACTCATTTGTGTGATCTCAGGCTATCTATGCCCACAGAAGCAAATGGCCAAGGATCCTAGTGACTATGGAACCAACAGGAACCCAGTTTAAGTCCACTAGTAATTTCTTATGTAAGATCTTCTCGTGAAAAGAGGTTTGTGAACTTTTTCTATTAATGTGAAGAATTTTATCGCTCCTAAGAATTTGTCAACACCCATGTCCTGAGCGTTGGCCAATGTCCTTTATTTACCTTGAGGTAAATAAACTGAGGGCCCATCTTTCAGAGTCACTGCAAACAAACATGTTGAAGGATGGCACCAAGGAAGCAGCAGCACGACCTGCCGCCCTGCCTTCCCCTTGCCCTTCCCCCCCCAGCTACTGCCAGGGTACGATTCCTGAAATGTAAGGTTCTAACCCACACATGGAAAAGTTATTCGAAGCTAAAAGTCAGATACACTGTTGAGTGAACAGTCTGATTCACTTTCTTGGGCTACATGCTATGATGTAGATCCCAGGCTCTCCTCTTCCTTCTCCAGGACCGCTGCTCAACTGAATGCAGAATAAAGACAGAAAAAGTAAACGTGTGCATAGCCACGTTCTACCTTTTGCACTCAGTTATACCAAGTGGATGTCTTTCCTTTGCTCTAACACTTATATGAATTTCTTCAGCTCTGACCTACCCAAAGCTATTACCTTCTGATGTCTTTCCAAGGGAACATGTATGATAAGCTGCTTCTCCTCTCATTTCTCACTTGGGAAATCTTCATCGGACATCACAGAGGTGATATCCCATTGAGGGGCTCAGGATTAAACAGGATGTAGGCTGAGCTCTTGCCTTGCATGGTGCTGATCTCGAAAAACAAATTGAAACCAGATCAAAACCCAAAACAAAACAGAAAAAGAAAATAGAGAAGATATAAGCCACTCAGCATGCACAAACTTGGCTTATTTCATAAGAGTGAGAGTATGACAGGCCCAAATACAAAGGCTGCACAAATCCATCCATGATGTTTGCTTCAGAATGCCAAAACAGCCACAGTTCTGTCTAACCAGTTTCTGAAAAATATTTTTTCAAGCTACCTTCCTTTATGACAAGGCAGAATGTTGCCTTTAAGGAGACAGACTGTAATGATTTGAGGCACACCAAATAGTTTGAAGCCCTTAGCTGGAACCAAGTCAGTGGTTGCCTGTTCTTACCACAGTATGATGTAGGGAGAACTCCTACCAGGCTCTTAGATGGCAGGTTAATAGTTAACAGCTTAAAGTCAAGTAGGGTTGAAATCTGCTTTTTCATGCAAATAACCCCACTTTTTTCACTCATGCAACCTTTCTTCTTGAAACTATCCACAGAGAAAATGAAGGATACCTTAACTGGATGCTGATGAACATACCAGCAGAGCCATTGGGCACTTACATCTGGAGACAAAGAAATGTCTGAATCTCCCATGAACAATGAAACTTCACAGAATACCATGTATGATTTATGGCACAGGAGTAGAGATCCTTCCTCCTTTTTTTCTTTTCTTTCCTTTCCTGTTTTAACCATGGGACAGCATGCTGTTCATGCTGCTCATTGCCTGAGCACCGAGGTCCAGTTTATGCAGGTGTGGATCAGATACATCTCTAACACTTGGGAGGCGGGGGTTAAGGGGGCAAGTCATTTATCTGAGGCTGCATTTTGGCAATGGATGCTGTCTCTGGGAGTCTATAGAGTTGTCACCTCCTTTCTGTTTCTCAGTCCTGTCACCTGTTAGGTAAGTCTAATAGATCTTCACCTTATACTAACATTCTCTGCAGACCTAACAAGAAACAAACTCTTGCCTCAGTGAGAACTGAAGTTAGGAAACCAGAACCAGAGGTGAAAACTGCCCTCTCTCATTCTCAATATTGAATTCCATTTGGTTAAATTTTTCTCCTTCTACACACATCCCTTTGGTGAGGATGAATGAATGCTGGAAACCTCAATGCTTTAGGGTGCTCTCTGGGATGGACAGATGGATCTGTTTCATTAAGTGACCCACCACTGCAGAATCAAAAAACAATGCTGTTTTACTGTTTTCCTGCCTGCTTAACTGTATCCTGGAGGAGACAGGCTTCTCATCGAACAGGAGCCGGAGAGAGGCTGACGGGTGTGTTTCAGGCCACAGTCCATGAGTATTTCTCAAGACCGAACAAAAACTGCAACAAATCATCCATAAAACGCAGTCAAAAAGGACTTCATTTAATTAGTGATATGTAAAGACTTTTGCATAGAAAAAAAGGTTAACAAAGTAATGCATAAAAGACCAACTAGGTACAGTATTTTTAAAACAAATATTTTAAAGTATATTTTGCGTAATGTTTAACATTCTCAATGCTTACTGCTTTCTCCACACAGCAGAGAAATCAAGTGCATAATAATACATGCTGTGTTTTATTTTTACTTTTTATTTTTTTTACATAAAATCTCTAGTTTTTTGACTTGATGTATTAAAATACTTAGGTTATTTTAAGTCACCGTAATAAAAAATGAAAGCAAAACATTTTATGCAGCACTAGTTGTCTGGGTATTGACAAAATAACTTACTGCCATCCCCTTTAATACATTCATTTTGGTTTGGAATCAAACCCACATTACAATGTTGGCATGCTAACAGCCAATTTAAAATTGTCCCTACCATCACTTCATTCATACCCAGAGCGACTGTTATCCCAGAAGTTGATAGTGAAAAGAAGAGGGATTTTGTACAGAGTTGGCTAAAAGTAAACGTCCAAACGCAGCTAAATAAGTTAAATGGAACTCTCACAACACCAGGTCTCTTGTATTGGCATGAGCCAACCCCACAGAACTGTGCATGCTGTCAGCAGGTGGTTACTTCTGGGTGCATGACAACCTACTGTTTGTGCAGATACAAGTTAGCACCATAGTTAAGCCATAAAAAAGGGTGCCTCAAGGCTCACAGGCACTGCTGAAACGTTCATTAATCCAAGCACTGATAAGATAATTGTTTTTACCAGGGCTGTGCTAGATGTCACAATTTGGCAAGTCTGTACAAAGGAAGGAAACTAAGTAAGCGAGTTCCAGGCCTGTCAAATTGGACGTTGTTTCTCAGCAGCCTTTTGGCTAAATGAACCTGTCTGCTTAAAGAGCACACTCTTTCCTGGAAGAATACCACAGTCCTGAAGCTGCAGTTCAGGACTGCCTGTCTCTCCCAGGTCACTCCCATACCTGTGCAATGTTATTGGTTTTAGCAGAACACATGTATATATAAGTTTTATTTCTTTTTATTATTATTATTATTATTATTATTGTTTAAATGTCAGGCACTTAGGAAAGTCAAATTCTTTTCTGAGCCCCAGGAGACCTGATGGGGATGATTCCTCCCCTCTCCGCCAAGTGTGGATGTACAGCCAGAGAACTGTTAGCCCTAGTGCCTATGTATGTCCTGGGGAACATCCACATGCCAATGCAGTGGTGATGCTTCTGAAAGCCACTGCCTCCAGGTGCCCTCAGCACACCTGCCAGGAGGAGCAGGCCGCCTGTGTCCCCTCCAGTGCCTGCAGCGAGGGCAGTGCCTGGGCTGGCTGCCAGGCCCTGGGTGACAGCGGCCCTTGGCACTCAGCAAGGTCACAGGAGCTGTATGTGTGTGTGTGTGTGTTTGTGTTTGTGTGCATGCGTGGAGAGAGAAGAGGGAGTTGTGTAGGGTAGAAGAGGGGGCACTTAGAAGGCTCCGACCTCCGTCCCCCAGGGCCGGTAGGGCTTGCCGCTTGCCCCACTGCCAGCCTGCTGGGGGCTGGATGAGGCTGACATGGCCAATGGCGGGGTGATGGCTGTAGCTGCTGCCACCGCAGCGGCAGCTGCACTTGGGGGGAGCATGGGGAAGGTGCTGGTGAAGGAGAGGGGGAAACTCTGGGCGGCTGCCGTGGCGGCGGCGGCTGCGGCATGAACGGTGGCCGAGAGGGAGAGGAGAGAGGTAGAGAGCGGGGGGACGCAGGGAGCAACACTGCCCGCTGAGGGGACCCTGAGGGCGGCGTCGGTGTGGGCGAAGGTAGCGGTGAGCAGTGCGGAGCCGTGGGGAGGCACTTCTGAGGAAAGTCTGCATGGAGCGGCCTCGGGGGCGTGGAGTCCATTGGGCTGTAGCAGGGCGGCCGGGAGGTGGTGGAAGGCGGCTGCCCAGTGGTGCGGGTGCAGCGGGTGGTGGTGGTGGGCCATGGAGGAGGTCATGGCAGCCGCTTCCCGCTGAGAGGCGCAGGTGCTGAGATGGGACACCAGTCTGACACGCAGCGGGTCAGAGGTGTCGAGGCCTTCCACAGATGTCAGGTACCTCGCAACTTCAGTCAAGCACTCCCGGAAGCCAATGCTCATGAAATCCATGGCCAGTGAGTGAGCATCAAAATAACCTGCAAGAGGTGGACAAAAGGCACGCTGAGCGCTAGGCCAACCTCCCGGCCGACATCAGGCAACTCGGCCAGCCCCAGCCTCCCTCAGCCACCGGTCTGTCACTTACGGGTTAAGATTCGCAACAAGAAAAGTGTGTTCTCCAGCCTGTAAGTGATTTGTGTGACCATCCCTGTAACGCAATAGGCTACAGTTGTTTTTGTACACTATATAAACGAAAGGAATTAAGACCATAAGTACTCGTGACTCTTGAAGAGATACACGATGCCGCTCCTGCAGTACCTCGGGAAGCCTCTGCAGTGCAGTGTTATGGTGCCACCCCTGCGCGTGTGTGAGGGACACATTTCTACGCACAAAGAGACGGCGGGGGACCAGGCAGCTCGCACGCACTCTGCTGCCTCTGCTTTCCCCATGCTAGCATTCACAGCAACGCACTGAAGCTATTGCTTGACACTGCGAGACAGTTGTTGCAACTGCTGCTGAGGGCTCATCTCCTTCCCAGAGTCATTAGGACGATGTGGCATACGGTGCTATTTAACTACAAACTAAAAACATCTTGTCATGACTCTGCACACACACAGTAAAAAGCTTTACTGAGAAAACGTTTTATGCAATGCCATTGCTAATTTGGAGATGGAAGACTGACAGTCACATAGCCCAAGAGGCATTTCAGCAAATAGCAGCTGGAGCTCCATAGGCTTGAGACAAAACCATTTGGAAAAAAAAAAACAGTTTTATTAAACACATATGAAAAGATATTCCCTTTCTAAAAGGGTTTAGTATCAAATCTAGTGGTTAAGTTGCTGCTCTTCAGCTACAAAAATCAATTCCACTTCAGTTCAGAGGTGTTCTTGGGAGAGCAATGTCCTGATACTCTCAAGTGGGCATAGTGGTTTTTCTTTTGCTTTCTTCAAAACTGTTTTATGGTATTTATGACTATGATGTGCATTAGTAAAGACGGATCAAGTGCCCTTATTATGGTGGATTTTGGCAGCAATATTTGCACCAGACCTTGCACAGTTTGGCATGAAATAACTGAGGTCTTCTTGAAAAAATCAAGCAGCTTAGAAGGCTGCTTTCACTTTCTATTGCTATGCGTCCGCATCATAGAATGAACTCAGGCTCTATGAAGAAAGGTTGAGGGAACTGGGCTTGTTCAGCTTGGAAAAGAGGAGGCTCCAGGGATATTATGGCCTTCCTGTAGTTAAAGGGAGCATATAAACAGGAGGGGGAATGGCTGTTTACAAGGGTGGATAGTGATAGGACAAGGGGGAACGGTTTTGAACTGAGACAGGGGAGGTTTAGGTTAGATATTAGGAGGAAGTTTTTCACACAGAGGGTGGTGACACACTGGAACAGGTTGCCCAAGGAGGTTGTGGATGCCCCATCCCTGGAAGCATTCAAGGCCAGGCTGGATGTGGCCCTGGGCAGCCTGGTCTGGTGGTGGTGACCCTGCACATAGCAGGGGGTTTGAAACTTGATGATCACTGTGATCCTTTTCAACCCAGCCCATTCTATTTTTAATTAATTACATTTACATACAATTAATCACATCTTCCTAAATCCCCTGCCTGCTATATACCACCTCTTGTCAGTTTACAACAGTGCTTGTCATGCAAGCCACCTTGCCCACCTGATGCTGTACAAGACCCCAGAGAAAGCCTCTCCAGCTAGCAGCATGGTGAGTACAACATGTCGGGGAGTTCAGCCAGGAAGCACAGACCCCTCTGCCGCATCTGAACAATTTGTGAAATCACAGTGTTTTGAGGGAACTTCTGACTAAAACCAGGCAGGCAGGCAGGCAGTGGTGAGAGAGCTGTGTGCTGAATGGCGGCCAGCAGCTTGGCTTGAGGACTGTCTTCACATCAGAAGCCTCAAGACCTCCCTTCCATGTCTCTGGAATGCAGATGTGGAGGACATCGCTGTCCGTGGCTCCCTCTGTGCCTGAGCTGGCTCTGGGATGAGCAGTCCAAAAGCCCTGTATGTGCTGGCTCCCTGTCAATCTCCTGCGAGGTGGCCAAGAAACAGAAATGAGGACACCAGCCCACGTGGGAACTGAGCTCCAGGTGCTTAGGTGACAAGGCACGGCCACTAACAGCTCTTTCTACAACAACCCAGGTGTCAGTCACCTGAGCTCAATTTGCACTGAAGCTGCAATAAAACCACACCAAGGTCCCAGCCAGCTACTTGCTGCTGGCTAACAGCTCTTTCCTTTTGCTTGCTTGCCCTGTCAGCAAAAAGCGCTGGCCCCAGGCCAGACAATAACTTCACACAACAATGAGACCATTGCCCACACCTGCATCAGGAAATATGGAGTATACGCAGAGCTGGAAAAGCAGTAGCCTCTCTGCTTTGGCTTCTTCCCTGCCTGCTTCCCTATCTGCCAGAATGGCTCCAAAAGGCTGAAGCCATGTCAGCCTTTTTCCTGCTGTGCTCACACTGGATTCACCGCACCACTAAATCTGAGAAGCTACCAATGCCACCCTTTCCAGCTCCATGCATTCTCAGTTGGTGGGCCACTAGGAGAAAAACAAGCTATCCCTAGCTCTCAGCACGGGGCACAACACAATGTAAGGGTTCTAGGACATGTTTCCCTCTCCTCCGATAACAACTTCTGTCCATAGATGAAATGATGAGACAAATCTTTTCTCTGACCAACAAAATTTCTGGCTCCAAAAATGAGTTACGAAGTAGGAATAACTACAATTGCAAATAAAACAAGTATCAGCCTTTAAAATACCTTAGGAAATGATATTTAAAGCTGTTACTTACTTTGCAAAGTAAAACATTAAGTAAGAAGGAAACACAGGCTTAAACTTTGCCCAGCACTAACTTACAGACCTCTTTTCTTAAAGTTTGTTAATCCATCCAGTGAGATTACTCTTATCTCTGGGTCAGAAGGAGAAGATTAAGCCGCAGTGTTTGTGAAATAGTTGGGCATTATACTGATGTGCCACAAATCTCTGGCCCTGGAGTAGCAAGGAGAGCTCCTAAGGGTCGCAAAGGTGGTTCTGGTTGGCCACTGGTGGCTGTGGGTAACCTCCCCACACCATGAATCTCCTTGTTCTGTGCCTGGCAGCTCCCGTCCCCAGCACCTCGTCCCTGCCCCATCAGATAGCCACTCGATCTGACCCACTTAAAAAATAATCCCCAACAACATTTGTTTGAGGATAGAGAGGCAGGGGAAGGAGCATTCCTGTTAAATCTCCCTAAAGAGTGGCCGTGTCACTAGTGGTACAGATCTTGGAGAGATGGGAGCTGTTGCAACTTTTATGAGGGAGACAGGCTGGGATAGCTGGGCTACGCACTGTAGAGGGAGGACACAACGAAGCGGCAACCACTGCTCTTGGCTTCTTAGCCTTGCTTGCTCTGAGCACCAAGTGAAACAGACTGTGGAAAACCAGTAAGCAACTACGCAATTAAAGACTGCACCACCACGCAGACACGAGATGATATGAATTCAAGTTGCACACGCACAAAAAATTTGGGCGTTTCGTAACTTTCAAGAGCACTACTTTCCCAGCTAAATAGACATCTTTACAGAACATTTTTTCCTGCATACAGTTATATAAAATTAACATTTCCTTAGATTAAATTTTGTACATCTGCTCAAGATACCAAGAAGCATATCTGTTATATGAAAGGCAATAAAATCCCTTTCACTTCTGACAAAATGAGCTAGCTACCAGTAAATCTTAAGCTTAGAGGTACTACTAACAAAAGCCTCTTAACACCTATAAAATATGTATGTCAGCTTGGTGTGAATTTTAACAAATAACAGAACACCAGCCTCCAGCAGGCTTTCCCATAGCCATTTGTTGTTATGCACGCGCTGATTTTAAGTTGAGCCCTGTAATCACTGCAAGGTACAGAGAGCTGCAGCAATTCTCTCACGGGCTAAAAACTTTTGAGTTTAATAAAAAGAAAGAAAGCGATTACATTTCCAGCAGCAGTCTCTTTTCTAGCCTGTACCTTTATATCCCAATGGGTTAATGAAAAATGGGCTGATCTACATTACGGCAGTTTCAACTATAATGACGGTTAAGGGCACGGGATGTGGGACAGTTCTTATGGAAGGCAAGCAAGTTCTTTGCTCCAAATAAGCTGCAACCCCGTGACTATAGAGAACAGCTCGTGGGTGGCTGACATCGTTTGGCCTCCAGCCTCAGGGCTGTCAGCTCGCACAAGCAGGGCACGCTTGGCTCATGGCAGCAGGCAATCGAATGGGTCGACCGCACTGCCTCTGTGTCATGCAGGCTCTGGATGCAAGGAACCACCCTGACCTCTGACAAACACATCCAGCGTGTAAATAGAAGCTCAGATAGTGCTGCTATCAGTCTGCAGTCTTATCTGATACCTAGAGCTGCCTATAGCAGGCTGGATTTTGTTCTGGTGGATGAGGCAGTCTAAGCTCACATTTATAAGTCTTTCCAGAACAAAGAAAATACATCCACAATAATGAAAGCTCCTCTCCATCCACTTCCTTTGGTATAGCTGCTGTATAATGAGTTTTAACATTGGTTTTGTGCTACACAATTGTTGCCACAAACCTCCTGTTTATGTTTGGTGTTTGCCTATTTGTTTTGTCTCCCTGTGCCGATTTCAGTGCTCTTTGGAAACCCCAAACAAATCTCTGACTGGGCTGCCTGTGAATGAAGCCTTTACTCCCACAGTGTTATGAAAGCAAACACAAGCCCAGGGTCAAGTGCTTCTTTTGTCCCAGTAGTTCTTTCCCACGAGTTCAATCCTGCCATTAGCATTGATTTCCACTCCTTTAATCTGGAAACACCTATCACAGCCCGTCAAAGTACTTTTTGCTGAAATTTCCCCAAGTAGCAGAAAAAGAAGCCATCTTCTCCTTACCTTTACCTCCAGTCGCTTGAAGCATCTTCAGATGATCCACTGTCATTTGCAGTATTTCTGCTTTTTCTAATTTGGCAGATCCCTTCGAGATAAGAGATTCATGTAAATAAAACTGAGCCCAGCCTTACGGTTTCAATTTCTATCATAGGAACATTCTCAGCTTAATTCTTTTGTGAGCATCTGCATCCCAGACACTGCCTAATGACTACTGCTGTCTCCCTCTCAGTGACACAAGCACCAGCAGCACAACCTGGCTTTATTAAGACTATGGCTCAGTGTAACTCTGGCTTTGAGGTTGGTGTAGAGATGATGCCTTCATGAAATAAAAGAAGAGTCTCACTTTCAGCACATCTTTTTCAAGCAACTGACCCAAAAAAACAACCAAAAACCCACCGGGAAAGGTCTGCAGTGCTGGTGATGAAGATCCCTCTACAGCCTCTTTTGCTGCTTTTACCAGTAGGTGTCCCTATGGACACACACCGAAAAGTATCCTTCTTCCCTAGAAGCCTATTAATTTTTGACATGTCGTTTGGCTGCTGAATATTCTATTCTCATTCTCCACTGCAAAAACAATCGCACAAGCCCACAGTTTTTTAAGTTACTGCAAGGCTGAGTTTGCAGGGACACGCAGCTGAACACTGTGAAAAAGAAAGAACTCTTCCAGCAGTGAGGCTCTTTCCTGTCACTGAGGATGGCTCATGGTGTTGTAGGATGCAAGTCCAAAGGCAGTATTAATACATTAATTTATAAATAAAACCTCAAACACACCTGGAACATACCCAGACAGCTGAGTTTTCCATGCGAACATTATCCCAGGCTCCCCCTCAGCATCAACAAAAATCAGAGCTGCACAAACTTTGGCTGCTGGCAGACAGCATCCTGCAAGCCAAATCTGCCCTCTGTTCCCACTCGTGCCACTTGCTGACACCAGACTCTCTGCAGCCTCCACTGCTTCATTTGCGCTGCAGGTGAGCAGAAGAGGTCCGGGGGGCACCTCAAAGCTCAGCTCCAGGGGCTCAGCATGTGGCCAGGAGCGGGTGGAAGGGCAGTGGGAGCTAACAGTCTTGCTCGGACACTTCAGTGAGTGGAATGCCAAGGAGCTGGGAAAGGACGGGTGAGTTTGTCTTTGGCATCTTACAGGGAAGAGTCAGGGAGGCCGAACAAAATACATCGCACGCTTATTTTTACCCCGATCTTACATATTTTTTTAAATTCACTTATTGCTTTCAACATTTCTTAGGATGAATTTTGGTGTGAGGGCGAGCTTTTGATTAAATTCTACATTTTACATGCAACTGCATCCTGTGTTTTGCTCAGACTTCATCTTTTCCGTAGAAACAGCACAGGCCGTCTCCGGGCGAGTGACTAATAGCTAAAAACTGCACACTGCTGGGTCCCTTCCAAAGGCTCTGTAGGACTTGTTTTATAATGTTTGTGGGTTTCGAGAAGTAAACAATAAAATGGGACAAACAACTGTTGTCTCTTGCCCCTGTTTATCTAGCTGAAAATACCTCTGCCGCTCCACTCTGCCACAGCCTACAGAACAGTTCAGCTAAAGCCAGCAGGTACTGAAGTACATTGCAGGTGACACAAGTGATGCTCTTACTGCAACTGCAACACTTAAAATTTCTTTTTCATTGGCCTCTTGTTCATGTATTGAGCCTGGTACAGCGGGGCTCTGGCCACTCCTAGCTGCCCCAACAGTTCGGCACCCACAGGCTGCTCTCAGGATTTACTTTCTGTATTTTATTTTCAGTTCCAAGGAAGTCAGGAGCTGTACTCTCAGTTGGTGCCTCTGCGTGAGACCCAGTGCCATCTGCACATACCCACGCATCTTCAAATACATTTGATAAAATATACATGCTGTTAAATATCAAATCAGGAGACAAAAAAAAAATATTAAACTCAAGATATGGGAAAGTAATTAAATAATTTGAGCAGCAGAAACAAAACACGCTTTTTGCAGCACTGATGGTACTTGAAGCTTTCGCTGTGCAATTTCCCAGGCAGGAGCTGAACCCAGGTTCCCTGCGGTCAGCTGGACCTTGACAGCCTTCCCACCGAGCACTGCTCATTGAACGCCTTTGAAAGTACCACTGCCTTACCTGGATCTCACCGCTGGGCCTTTTCCTAGCCCCAGTGCACTGCTTTTACACGGCCACTTTAAAACCTGACTAATCCGGACAGCTCGCTTGCTTCTTAGAAAATCATACAGATTACATTGCAACTGCAACTATAGATTAAAATGAAAGTTTCCTTAAAGAAGGGGCAAAAGAGATCCAAGATTTATACTGATGACTAATTGACACACAGGTCTGGGGGGGTTGTTTTGTTGTTTCTTCTGTTTTGTTTTTTAACTACAGAGTAAAGCACATTTTTAACAAAACCACCACTGGAATTCATCGAAAGAACAGAGGCAACACGAACACTGTTACCCTTAAGGGAAAAACAAGCCGAAGAATGGAAATGTTTTTCGGCTTTATGATGAATTATGTTCCTAATAGTTTTGCCACAACAAAGCGCTTCACTGAGATGCCAGCTTTGTGCCAGATCAGGACACATACAGGATTATTTTAATAAGCTCTACAAGAGAACCGACATTGCCAGATGAGATACAGGATGAAAAAAAAAAAAAAGGGCTTACTTGTTTTTCAAAAGCAGTTGGCACCAGCCGCCTCAGCTCAGATAAACTGTTATTTATACGATCCCGGCGCCTTTTCTCTATAATCTATTCCCAAAAACAAAACACGGTAAGTTTACAGAATTGTTGAAGGGCAAAATTACAGCACACACGCAAGTTGTCACACGGGAAAAGAACGAAAGCACACGTACCCCTCTTCTTTTCTTTCTGGCCATAATCTGAGATGTTGTGGTTGGGGAATTTGGTCGAAGCACAGAACTATGGCTTTGCCTGGGAAATGACAAAAGTACATCAGGTGTTGTACAATGTGACAAACTGCTCTCTGAAGACATCTTAGATTGCCCTATTGAGTACCCATAGTGCCGTCACATGTTGCTTAGGACACACTGCGTTTTTTTTCAAAGAGACATTTTGTTTTGGATTGGTCCAGCCAAGCGGATTGCTCTGTGAACTGCCAGAACCCCCTGAAAGGTTCTCTAGCAGATGGTTCACCGTCCAGCACAGGTTTCATATTCATTGTATCTAAAATCATGCCTACAAATACAGTCCATAGAACTGCATTCAAAGGAAAAAGACATGGACGACCTTTACATGATAGCTGGAACAGATAATCTTAGAGGCCCTTTCCAACCATAATGATTCCATGCCTCTATGCTATCAGCAGCAGATGTACGCTATGTTACAGGCCTGGCCAGGTTTTGTCATTCCTGTCACCTCAGCGGGCACTCACGCAGGAGGGCAGCACCCTGCCAACACCTGCTACCTCTTCCAACACCATCAGCACAGTGCTTTTACAATCTGCTTTTACAACTGCAGTGCCTATAGCCACCGAAGGGTCTCAACCTCATCACGAACAGGCTTGCTGTTTGACAGACTGTCCCCAGTGATGGGGACAAGCCGGGGCTCAGTGCCCATACCACTGCGTTGCTCTCATTGGCCCTCAGACTCGAGCTGTCCCTGCAGAGTCCCCCCCGACATTTCCCCCTCCTTCCTCCTCTTCCCCCTACCCCCCCACTTCCCCGAGTGGGGAATCCATCTCCATCGGCTCACAGCGGGGTTTGCTGCTGTTCCCATCCAACCACCGGACCCACAGGTCATTTCCTACTGGCTCCGATTCAGTTCGGTTGCTCGGCGCAGATCGGGAGTGACTTCGCGAACAGATCCCACTGCACGCAGTGCATCACGCGGGGCTGCCGGGCGGCTCACGCACCCCCCGGGCCGGCACTGCCCCGAGCTCCAGGCGGCGCGGGGGTTCCCAGATAGCTGCGGGCTCCGAGTGGTGCCGGGGATCCCGGAGCAGCCCACACTCTCGAGTTTCGGGATGCTGCCGTTATGGAGTGCAGGGTTTTGGTGCCCAGGGTTTTGGCCCTCGGCGCCCGCGCGGGTGGGCCTGGGGGGTGAGGGGGCGAGCCTGGGATGTGGGTCCCGCTTACCCGCAGTAGTTGTTCTCGCTGCCCACATCGATGGTCTCGTCCATGTCGCTGTCTGAGGTAGTTTCCTCGCAAGGTCGCTTCATCGCGGCTCAGCCCGCAACCGGCGTTGGGCAGAGAGAAGTAAATCCTGACGGAGGCTCCGGCCCGGCACGGCACGGCACGCACCGCACCGCCAGCAAAGCGAACCGTCTCTGAGACGCTTTCCCACGCCGCGGCACAGCCTCAAGCGCGCCGGCCCGCCCCCGGCCAGGCCCGCCCCGTCGGGAGGACTGGACGGAGGGAGGCAGGGCGGGGGCCGCCCACCCGGGAGACGGAAAAAAGTCTCGGGCGAAGGTGCCGGGATCCGCGAGGAGAGGTAACGAGGCTCCCGGCCTTGGGAGGGAACGAAGGGGTGACTCTCGGACTGTACCCCCACTCCGTCCCGCGGGGCCCGGCGTGGCGGCCGGCCGGGAGCGGGGAGAGTGAGCGCCCGGGGGGGCCGGAGCCGCGGTGCCGGCGGGCGGCGGCACTTTGCCCGATGCCCCCTGTGGAGCGTCGCTGGGCCAGGGGGAGGGAAGGAGGGAGGGGGACGCAGCGTTCGGGTGCAGGTGGCTCTGCGCGGTGCTGGAGGAGAAGCCAGCGGCAGCCCTATTTCCCTCTGTGCAGGCGGTGATATCGGTGGCACGCCGGGCGCAGGCTCTTCACGTGGCTGTCGCTGCTGTGTCGCCCTTCGCACGCCCGCGGTACCGTCAGCGGGAGATGCACTGTCGCTGGGACGCAACCGAAGCGGAACGACCGCGGGAAGGGCCGAGGCGGCTCAAGGGGACTCGGGACGCGTGCCCCACAGTGGCCCCGTTTATGGTATCTGAGCAAAAAATCAACCAATCCAAACAAAAACAAATAAGGACGGGGACCACTCGGGAGAAAACGATCCAGCGGGAACAGCCTGCGGCGGCCGGCTGCCGTACCCGTGCCCTCTCCTGGGGCTGCGGCTGCCGCAGAAGACCGCGCGACGCTCCCGGGACGGGGCGGGAGGCGGGCGCGCAGTGCCCGCTAATGGCGCTGCCTTCAGTCGCCCGCGGTGCGGCACGGTGCTCGCTTTCGGGGCTCCGCACGGGCATGTGCTGATCAAGTCAGTGCCGCTACAGCTGTATGATGTGTGCTCATTGTGGCCATAGTTAAGGCTGCCTTACGATTTTTCTCTCTCCCTCTCTCTTTTTTTTTTTTTTTTTCCCTGGGGCACAGTTCTGCCGTGCTTTTCTCTTACAGAGAAACCCGAGCTGTCCCGTGCTTACTTCCTGAGCTAGGCTGATGTCAGGGCTGTGCATCGTGGAATCGGCTGCGAAATCCTCCTGACAGCCCTGCTGGGGTCTCCTGGAAACCCCCAACGCTAAGAGGCCTCTGCTGCACCCAGTTTAGGCAGGTTCATTTCGTTTTCTTTTTGTCCTTTCTTCTTTCTTGCTTTTCTTTTTAATCTTTCTCTTTTTTCTCTCTTTTCTTTCATTCTTTCCCCATTTCCTTTCTTTTATTCTTTTTCTCTTCTTTTTTCTTTCTTTTTTTCCTTCATCTCTTTTTTCTCTTTTTTTTTTTTTTTTTTCTTCCTTCCTTTCCCCAACCCACCCGTTCCCCGGGGGCCATTTTGGGCTCCCCCATGCCGCACTGTCTGCCAGTCCGCCCCCGGAGCCGGCAGCAGGTGCGCGGTGGGAGCCATGCAGGAGCTGCGGGCTGCAGCCGCTGTCCGCTTTTTCCGTCGTTGCCGGGCGGAGAGAGGTGCTGTGAGGCGCGTCCCTCCACTGCAGAAAAGCGGGGCTTCGCTGTATGTCTGCTTGCAGAGGAATTACTACTCCTGAGCAAGTAGGGCTCGGGTTAATGTATCCCTTCCCGTTCTCCAGCGCTTTTCCCCCCGAGGTAACAGCCATAGGGCACTGCTATGCTTGGAGCCGCGGAGCCTCCGGGCGGCCTAAGGGGGGAGCGGGGCGGAGACTGCGCACAGGTCCGGCGTCCAGCATCTCTCCGAGCCGCTCCCCGCCGGGAGAACGGTGCTCCGCGATGGCTGCTTTTTTTTTTTTTTTTTCATTTTTTTTTTCCTTCCCTCTTTTTTTTTTTTTTTTTTTTTTTTTTTTTCCCCTCGTTTTTTATCCCCCATTTTGCCCTCTTCAGAAGTGCGGTGCAAATGAAGGCTGGGCGCGGGGTGGCCGCCGCGGGACCACGGATCCTGCTGGCTGGGAGCGCTTCTAGAGATTTTGGGATTGCTCCTTTCAGACAGTGGGGGACGTGTAAGGTGCAGTAGTTGGGCATGGCGTCCCGACAGAGCAGCAGCTGTCACCCAGCAGCTCTATCCCATGGCACTCAAGATTGTTCTGAGCTTCTTTATGGCTCTTAAAACTTCAGTCATGGAGTTGTGTCTTGTATTTTACCATCTGACTTCTAAACAAACGCATCTCATTTCCTACACACTGTGAGCAGCCCCATATGAGTAAGTGTTCTGCAGCTTTTATTTTCTCTTACTGGGAAGCTTTCAGAACAGTAGAGGAGAGACAGCCGTGGCTGAGAACAAGGAAGCTGTATTTTCTTCCTACTGATGGACTCATCGGTAACTGCTAGTAAAAGCAAGAAAAAATACTGTTGTCTTTTTCTTTTTTTTTCCCCACCTGATTTGATTCCAACTAGAAGTTTGAGGTGATTTCTAGTCATTCACACCAAAGTGGTTTTGACAGATTGAGGAAAGAGCAGAGAACCGAGGAAATCATGTGTTGCGAATGTGAGGGAGATAAAAGTAGAGGCATGCAGCGTTGCCAGGACTGTATGTGTGGGTGTGCAGCGTTCGTCCCAGTTCGCAGCAAGCAGCCTGGCAGCCTGGCAGGGCTCCTGCCAACAGGTCTCAATGGGGCTGAGCCTTCAGTAGCTGCTGTGGGGCTGCAGCCATGAGTGTGCAGTGATAGAGCTGTGCTGCCTTGGCGGGCTGTACTCACACCCGCAGATTGTTTCGTTTTACTTCAGTTCTGGGAAGTATAAAAATTGCACGGAGACTTGCTGTAAGAAAACAAAATGTCAAGCTGATGATGAGTCAAAAAACAAACAAAAAAAAACAAAAAAACAAGGAAGGAAAATATAGTGAGTATTTGTAAATCCTTCGCAGTGACATCTTTCAGTGGTTATCACTGAGTAGCACCTCTGCAGATGTGCTCTCCGTGAAGCCAGCTATTGGGTTTTCAGGCTGCCGACTGAAAGCACAGCTCCACATGCCCTGCAGTTTGCATTCCCCACCTTTTGGTGCCTACAGAGATCAATGAATGCACTCTCGCGGGTCAAGTGCTGCCTCCTGCCCCCCAGTCAGTGGATGCTGCTTGTTTGTGCGGTACTCTCGTTAAATGCATGAAATGCTTGAGCTGTCACTGCTTCCTAGGTGATGGGGAAGGGCAGAATGTCCTCTGGCTCAGGGCTGTGCAGGATGGTAAGACAAGGATGGTGGGATGGCACCCCTGGACTGCAGGGGCACAAACCCTGCAGGCGTGAGCCTCATCCTTCCCTCCTCACACCTTTGCATGCTTCCTCTGTGAGCTTGGGCTCTCAGACCAATTAATTCTATTAACAAAGGGTGTAAATTAGAAGTGTCTGTGAACTGTATTGAGCCTCAATTTGCATGGTCTTATTCACAACAAAAGTGGCTGCAATTTGATTTAAATTAATTCACTTTCAGAATAAAATAACACTGAGTAGAATAAAAGCAGCTTTAGTTTTGAATGGTTGTCTGCGTAGAATTGTTTGTGGTTTAACTAATCCACTTCAAAAATAACTCTTATTAATTTTCGTGGGCTTTTCCCTCTAGGTTAGCTTGCTTTGTCTCTTTCTTTCAGTCTCCTATCAGTAAAATGGAGATAGTAGTAGCCTGCTAACATTTTAAAATTGCTGTGTTGAATACTCCTGGTAACTGCAGCATTTTGCCTTCCACTCGGTGCGTAGGTTTCTCAAAACCCGGGACTTGATTTTCTACACATGTGTAGAATTGTTGCCTGGCAGTGTTCTACAGGCTCTGTACGCAGCTGTACACGGCCACACAAGACAGATAGCAGTGGGGAATGAAGGCTTTGCTGCGCGTTTTGAACTCTGACCAAACAACTCCTTGGCTTTGGTTCCGTGTTTTCTTCAAAGACTGTGGGCCAAGACTTAAGAACTGTCTAACTTTTGTCATCTTAATGAACGGTTTCAGTGGTGTTAATGGGAACTAGGGCACTTTCTTTATTAATGGAAATCAGGTCATTTAATTACCTAACAAAAATGCACCTAACCTCGTCTCACTGCTTTCTGCACTTCATGAATTATGAACTTTAATCTGTTTTAGAGAAAGCTCTACTAAAACGGATGAAGCTGCAGTGGGTATAAAATTATCTTTTTATAATGGAAATGCTTATTGTAAAAATCAACACACTAGCATAACTTTCTTATTGGAAGTCGCTGCTATTTAAATCTTCGCAGTGATGTAGCATGGTTTGACTAAGTCGTGGTATGTAACTACTGAAAGGCCAGATGAACACATCAGCACATCTTCTGTCAAAAATGGGAACACTGAGATATTACTATTTTTTTTTAAATCAAAGCTTGGTGGGTTTTGGACTGGAGGGATTCTTTTATTCCTTCCCATTCCTCCCCCCCATCCTACTGTCTGCTTCAACGTTTTCCTTTCTTTCTTGAGTGGTTTCACTCCAAGCAGGACTTCTTTTGTGCCTTTCAGTTGCCAGAAGCTGGAGAATTGTCATTATTTGAACTTTACTGTTGGTTGTTTTTTTTTAAATAAAAACCAAGATGCTTTCCAGAGAGTCAGGAAGAAACCAGCTCTCGGAAAGTGCTAAGGAAACAGTGGCTTTAGCTGAACTTTTCTATATGAGAGAAAAGCATAAATCATCTTCAGGCTTCAAATCTAGCTGTTAATAATAAAGCACATCACCTAATGCTCTAAAAATACCCCTGTGTATAGACTATGCATACAACAAAAATAAGCAACCCCAGATATTCTGGCAAGATCTGTGGTATTTTATTTCACTTCCTCAGTAACAGTAGTCATTGTTGGCACCTGGAAGTGACTGTGAAAATACAGATCCCTGTAAAGCTGGGTAAATAAAGGGACGTGCTCCACTTCTGCTTGTCAGTAGAAGAAACTGTGACGTCTGACAGTTATTAATGAAAATATTTTCTCAATCTCTGCCATAAAGAATGCAGGGGCAAAATAAATCCTTGGTAAAATCTGTTCCCAAAATAAGCCAGCATAGATGCAGTTCAGAGCCAGAAACTTCCACCGCCATAGAATTTAGTTAAGGATCTTAAGACAAAAAGGTAACCTGTTTTTCCATGAACTCAAAGTTACAAATGCTGCCATGAATATGTGTCCATAAAGAGAATCACCATCTTAAACAGCTGAAAGTTCCCTTTTGTCCTTCAGTCTTTTTCAGAGGGAAAGAAACTGCTGTTGTCTTGGTTGTCCTCAGCATTGTGTATTAGAACTGCCTGCTCTGAAGCAGGACTTTTCTCTGATCCTATAGTTAACATTGCATCTGATCCTGCTGAGCTTAACTAGTCAAATCTTGTGTTGACTGAATATGGCTTTTGCTTGAATAAAGAAATTGAAGAGCTCTCTGGAAAAGCTGGGCCTAGTTCCAATTTTCTTCTCAATTCTAAAATAAAAGGATGCTGTCAAGGTATTTGTGATTTATGGGGGCAAATGTGTTTCTCTCCTTCAAAATCTTGTATCGCTTTGGCAGCAGTTTAACATCTTTTCTGATTCATTTTATTCTATGCACCTTTTCAGTTTATTCAGGATAAAATAATAAAATAAATGTGTGCTTTATTTTAGAGGAAAAGAGATAAGACTTTCTCTTTGGGAGGAAAGCGCGCTCTCACCGGGGTTCTGAGGACACGTCATGCTAATTGTTGGTGACTTTTAAAACTGCTCTTTGTGGTGCAAGAGACGAAAAATTCTCTGTAGACTGAGGGCTTTCCAAAACGCTAAATGCTTTCTTTTGCTTGGTAAGTTGTTTCTTCATGTGTTTTATTTCCGTGGCAGATGTTAACCAAGGGACGTGAAATTCCTGCCAGAGAACGCGCTGCTTTTGGTGCTCACACATTTGCTGGTGCTCACCTTTGACAGAAGCCAAGGCTCTGTGTTGGGACTTGGGCCACACCGGCTGTGGGGCTTGGGGTCCCTCAGAGCCCTGCTGCCTCCTCAGCCCCACTGCCTGTCAGCACTCCTGCTGCTTCCACGCCGCTGAGGCCTGGTGCTGGGAGTGTCACAGACGCTCTGTTTCACGTTTCCTCTGTTGCTTTGTTTGTCACCACGGAATGTATTTTTACTGAAGATTTTTAGCATTTTTAGCTTCCTTTTTTGAAGCTTTTTTTTTTTTTTCTTCTTCCAAACCATCGCTCCTGTGTGAAAAACTGGCCTCCCTGATTGTCTGCAGGCCCTGCTCCTCAGCCTTTTTTCCAGCTTTTGATTGTCCCTTAATTTTCTGCTACTGCTGGGGGGGCACACTGCAGCTTTGCTCCCTTTTTTCTTCCTGCACCCATCTCTGGGTCAGGCCCGAGGACATCCTGAGAACAGCAGCTCACAGAACTTGCTTTCAAGCAATAACTTCTCCCCAGCCATGCAGAGATCTTTTACATCTTGTTTTGGTAGGCTCTCACACTTCCCCCACTACCCCCCTGGTCTTTGGCTTTTACACAGTCAGTTCATCTTTTCTTCCCCTTCCCTAAACCTTTCGTCTTGCCTGCTTCCTTAGAGGTGGCTGACAGCATCAGTTCTTCCAGAGTTGGTGGTTTTTAATGCAGGTGTCCTCTCTACCTTCTTGTGTGCATAGTCAGGAAGACTGCATGCTAGTCTGGCTGGCAGGTTTTCCTATCAGAGCAATGAGTACTTTGACTCTCCTGCTAGATAGACAAGACTTTGTGGAGGCTTCCCTCCAGCTTCCCATACACGTTCTGCTGTCTGCTTCTGGGCTGTCCAGCTCACCATTCTGGTTAACAGCTCTGACCACATCACTGCTGGCACCCTCATTCCCTCCCAAAACACAGTCTTCCCTCCTTGGCCCTTCCCAGTCCTCCCCTTCCCTCATCCCTGCCTTCTGCCTTACCACACTCACTCTCTCCTCCCTTCTCCTGCTGGTCCACTAAAGCCAGATTATCTGCCCTCCCTCTCTCCCTGCTAGTTCATCTCCTGTAATGCCTTCACATTTTTGGGGGGCCTAACGGCAGGCATTGCAAACCTGGGTATTTATTTACTAGATATGCCCATATCCATAAACTCCCCAAAATTTCACCTCATCCTTGGATCTCCTGGTGGCTGAGACCCCCACATTGAGGTATTTCACACATGGTTTTTTTGCAAGGTGACCTTTCAGAGTAGTGGCACTTGGTCTTGATCAGGCGTCCACCTCAGTAGATGACTTGGGTTGACACAATCAGTGGGGATTTTTTGCTCCTGATAGGGGAATTCCAAGCGCCAGCTGCAGCCCTGAGGTCTGTCAGGGAGGAAAGAGGTGAGAGGGATGAGCTCCAGAGATCTCCCTGCCTCGGGTGGGGATGAAGAGAGGGAGCAGAAGTAGAACGTTTCCTATGTGGACTCTTTGTTGAGGAAATGGGCTGACAAACTTTCCTGCTCTGAGAGGCAGCCCTAATAGTAATAACAAGGACAAAGAAAAATCTTGCTGCTATTCACTGTAGAGATGGGATTGTCACTCAAAGTGCAGTGCCAACCTGAAGTAAGCCAGTACTTGCACAATGTGTACAAACCACTTGGATGTCCCCCTTCTGAAGACATGTTCCCAGCAGGGCTCCCAGCAGGTGCTCAGGGTGTGGTTCCATCCAGTGTGCTGCTTTTCCTGTGGTTTCAGAACTGCGAGAGAACATGTGCTTCATGTGTTCACTTAGAGTAACCCACCCGGAGATCATTACTTTTGTTGTTAACAAACCTATGCTTCATTTGTTCATATACCAGAAAATAAAACAGCATAAATTATTTGGATGTAATGTCTTAGTTTCAGCTGGGATTGAATTGTTTGAGTGTCTGGTATGATGCTATGTTTTGATTCTAGGAGGAAAACAGTGTTGATAATTCACTGATGTTTATAGCTGCTGCTAAGCAGTGTTATACAGACCCAAGGCCGTTCTCAATGAAGGGCCCAAGGAGCTGAAAGGAAACAGAATTAAGACCGCTGACTTAAACTGGCTGAAGAGATATTCTGTATCATACTATATCAAGTGGAAGGAGTTATGAAGGGGGAGGAGTTCATCTCTGGCCCCCACTGCTGCCTGGGGGGCTAGCTGGCCAAGGGTGGTGAGCAATTGCTTGCGCATCACTTGTTATATGCATTCATATGTGTATATACATATATATATATATATACACACACACACACATATACACACACATTTATATGATCTTTTTCCTTTTCTCTATCTTAGTAAATAGTTCTAGCTCAATCCAGGAGTTCTACTTTGTTAGTGATTCTCTCCTCTATCTCACTGGGAAGAGTTGGAGTGAGCAAATGGCTCATGATGGTGCTGAGCCACCTTCCAGGTTAAACCACAACACTTAGATTTTCAGCATCACTCTTCCACATAGGGGTTCTCCAGGAATCCTAACTTTTTGCTAGTTAAAATGATCTCAGAAGAGAAAAACAGCTAACAGACCAAATACAAAGAGGAAATGCTAGCAGTGCATTACAATCAAAAGAAAAAATGACAGAGCTGGTTGGGCCATTGATTTCTTCTGTACTGATCATAAATTGTAAGTAAGCAGACTACTGTAGAGATGCTAAACAAAGCATGTAAGATTATTTAAAATTTAGAAGACCTGTAATAGCAATGAGGAAATGAACGCGACAGAAAGGAACCTTGAAAGGTCAGCAAGCAGATTAAATGTTGAAACAGTACAGACCAGTTCATCTAACAAAACACTGACCAAGGCATAAAGTGCAACATGAGAAGTGGGAGCACATTCCGGCAAACGAATGACCCCGGTGTATTTCTCATGCAGAAAACTTACGAAGTGGCTGATGTAGCTCAGTTGATCAAATGGCCCTGTACCTCAGGGCAAGCCTGCACAGATAGCGCAGGAGTAAATCCTCACAGTACCTGCAGTCACTACTGCATACAGAAGAAAGACAACAGTGCAGATTGCCTTCCGCTCTGTGTTTCATATTGCTCTCCCTTTCTCCTTCAAATCACAGTTTTTTTATTTAAAGCACAATTTTTTTACAGGGATCAGATTCAAAATGAGAGATATTTTGATGTGATAACCCTGTAGAAAGAAAGTGGAGTTTCACTGCTGTGAACAGTTGTAGAATGAAGGGAGTGTGTCCACATTCCATTTTATTACCTGCTTCTTTGTTTTCCCTTCCCAGTGGGCACAGAGAGCGTTTGCTTTTACATGTGTGCCCAAACAGATTCAGGATCTATAGCTGAGGGAGAATTTAAACCCTTCAAAATCACTGGAAGAACCTGCTGAGTTAATTTTTAGCGTAGTCAGTTTTGCAGTTTGGGGTTGGCTGGACTTCTGATATATTGCTGGGGTTTCATGGTTACTGGCAAAGTGACCAGAGAAGTATTTCACAGAGTCATCTAAAGGAGAAAAGAAAACATCCTAACAGAAGACATTCCAGCAGATGACTTAACTTTTAAAAATCCATTTTGAAATTTGTGTATATAACTCTACATTGTACACAAAATTGTAGCAGAAAACCCGCTTCTAATTTCTCTTTTCCTACATCAGTAAGTATATTGCCCAATAAAGATATGTTCAAATACATTTTGTAAGAGATAATATAAACCTAAGAGTATAAGGAGTGACAAACACTTGTTCTCAAAAAATGGTGTAGCAGATTTGATGCTAATTCGTAGTTCAGTGTCTGACTAGTCCATATAATGTCTCATTTAAAGCCCTATGATGTTTTACTAATAGGATTCTTTTCATTGAGCTCTGTATAAGTATGTCTGTATAACCTTGTTATTAGTCACTTCATTAACCATTAATTAAATTAAAACATAGTGTTTAAAATCTGCATCTTGCTAATATACAATAGGACAGCTTTTGAATATAACAGCAACTTATGTTGAAATATTTTCTTGTATTTTTTAAGAGCGTGAGCACACTTCCTAGACTCAAAATACTCAGACTTACTGGCTCCCACAGAAAAAAAAAAAAAAAAAAAGAATAAAATTATTCAAATGGCAAAGCTGCAAAACTACAGTTCAAAGGGTGAAACTTTTCCAAAGTGATCCAGTAATAATAAATGTAAATTTTGCAATGACCACTTGGTGTCATCTAGTCAGAGCTAGTTTGTTAGATTCTTGTTCTAGGCTTGGTTTTAGTGTTAAGAAAAAGGCATTTAATCTTGATTATCTGAGAGCTCAGGGCCTAGTGTTAGCTCCTATTCTCTGTAGGTGAGATCCTCAGAGGCGGTATTGCGCAGTCATTGGAAGACCACCAACCTAACAATTGCAGTCTCTCTTAGGAAGGCTGCTTTGGGGGCAGACCATAGTGTACTACTTGAGTCTTTTTTGCCCTGATTGTAAAGTTATTTTGCTGCCAGCACCTCTGGTGAGCAGAAAAGGTGATTACATCTTGCTCAGTCTATCTGAGGTCAAAACCTAGGGTTTAGTAAGTGGTAGACAGAACTATCAGGTGGCAACAGAGGAACCCTTAGGAGCTCCTGTGAAAATCTGGCGTCAGCTCAGAGCAGCTCCACTCACTCAGCTGCATGAGCAGGCAACTACTTTGCCGGTTTGCCAGTGAGAGGAAAACGCTCAGCCCTTGAATGAGACAAACAACTCCAGGTCTCCTGGGGGGAAGCACATTTTTCAAGAACTCCTTGTGAGGTGAAACACTTGGAATATTTTTTCCTTTGTGAAGGGCCTCCTCTGTTCTGCTCCCCAGTCGGGCGATCCTGCAGAGAGTTACACCCAGCAAATGGGTAATTGCTTGGAACTTGGAACTGAGGCTTGGAAAATCTTTTTGTGTTTAAATCTGTACCTAATCAAACGTCTACTCGCTCTGTGAGGAGAGAGCATAGAGCAGAGCAGGAGAATATTTCACATTGGTCGAAATGAAAGATAAGGTTTTGATTTGATGGCTTTGCTGACCACTTGCGCTCGGTTTGCCAGGAGACTTGTGTAGGGAGAGGATGTTTTTGTAAGGGTTTTATTTGTTTCATGTACCAGTTTGCTGTATTAAATGTTTATGATGGTTACCTTTGCTGCTTATAGACTAAAGAATCTGATTGTGTTTGGTGCTGTTTACCACAAAAAGTGTAATACTGGGAGCGTAACGGAACTGTGAAAAAACAGAGGTAGAAATAAGGACAATTAGTAAAATGCAACAAATATGTAGTTGGTTACTTACCAAAAAGAAAATAGTCATAGTTTGTCAGCACTGTGATGATCTTGTTATCCAAAGATCAGACTATTGCAAATTGATGTTGACAAACTGGGGGGAATTCACATAAAAGAACTCAAACCACTGTTGGACTTTAAGGACTGGTTTATGGGAAAGATTAAAACAGCTAGATAAAGCCTGTCTGTCTAGGTACTTGCATAACAGTAATGAATGTGATGCATTGTGCTGCGTGGTGAAGGACTTGGTGGAAGCCGAGGGAATCCAGTGACCACTTACAAAGTTGTAGGCTGCAAGCACGAAGAAAGGAAAAAAAGTGGATGAGGATTGCTGAAGGAGCACAAGTGCTAAGATGAAAAGGAGGAAAGCTCATGCCAAACACTAGGAAATATTACCTCCTGTGAGAACTGTTAGTCTGTGGTCAGAAGTTATACAAAACCCCTCAGTTGAGTCATTTAAACTGAATTGTAAAAAACACTCTAGAAAATATGCTGTATTGGCACAGGGTGAGCTTAGATCGGGAACAACCAGTCTACCCCCTGGTTTCCTTTTTCCCAAGGGCCATTTACAGCTAGCATGGTAGATATTATTTGACTTAGCAAGAAGCAGAATGCATATGGCTGGAGGCAAAGAAGGAAAATTCAATGCATGGATTTTGTGCATGGTGAGAGCTCAATGGCTTCTCTATGCAGATGCAGTAGCCCCACGGGCATGACATGTGGCACAGACAGGCAGGAACTAAGCTTGATACAAGCTTTTTATCAACTCTGATCTGATCTGCCCTACATCACTGTTCAGTCTGTGTGAAGAGGAGTTGCTAGAAGACACAATGAAGACAGAGGGCTGTCCAGCCACGCCTGTTGATCCTGTGTTCACGTTTCATGGTCAGTTGTGTCTGTGCAAGGGAAGAGACAGGCAGCAGGCTCGCCAAGACATGGCCCCTCACTGCTGTGATGTGCATCACCTCTCTCTCCTGCCTCCACAGGTTTCCCACATTTTTGGCCAAGGAGAAAAACAGTTGAGACTGTCACTGTGAGCATGTTTCCTTCCTGTCTTGTATTGGTAGGGCAGGAGTTACAGGGATTTGGGGGGAAGCTCTACAGCAGCTGGAGAGTTGGAGAGTCTGGGAAAAAAAGAAGCATTGCTCTATTGAGAGCCTCAGGACAAAGGTGCAAAGTGAAAAAATTATCTGGTGTGTAGAAAATGCTAAGTGTACTTACTCACCCTGCTGAGGTCAGGGTCTTGGTGGTGCTCATCATGCACACTCCATTGCTCCTGTTTGCTTCTCCAGGAGACTGCTCCCTGTGGCTTTACCCCAGCACGGTCACCACAGCATTGACCTGGCCAAGGAAATTTAAGAACAGTTTCTATAATAAATGCCATCTTTATTTTGAGGGAAAATGCTATTAAGCCTCAATCCTCAATCCATATTTGTTGGAGAATTTTATTTTTCATTTTATTTACAAAGGCCACCTCAGAGTATGCTTTGAAGGGAATGAGCATGGGTACTTATTTCCCGATAGTACTTATTGCTCCATCACAGCAAAATGACCCCAAAGGCATAAATAATTAATTGTTTAAGCACTTCGTGGGTTTCAATGTGTTTTCTATTCACAATACTCCTTTGAGCTGCAGAAATGCTTTATCTGATTAAAGATGTTATTTGTATTGTTCTGATGGGCATGGAATGGGCTAAGCCTGGTCTGAAGTGAAAAGTGGAGGGACTGAAGCTGTCCTGGAGAGAGAAAGGGGAGAAGGAGAGGATAAACCTGAGGAAGAGAAATAGGGGAGAGTTGTGCCTTCTGCTCATGCTAGTGGGTGCTCACCTGGTGAAAAAAGGGAGGACCAGCAGCAACTGGTCAAGTAAAGTCAGGTGGCAAATCCAGCTTCTCAAGCCTGTGCCACCAGTGGAGCAGACCACAGGGCTGCTGTTGATAACTGTTGACATCCAATCCCAGCCCTGTGCTAAGCCAGACCTTTGAAAAAACAGCCAGACTTATCTCTTTCTTTCAAAATCTACCCAGGGATGCACTGTTTGTTTATTACATGCCTCAAAAAATGTGATGGATGTGAACAGATTCTGTTGAATTTATGGTCTTCTGGGATGACAATAAGAAAAAGAAAAAAAAAAAAAGTGCACCTGCAGTTTCTTATCTTCATACTCTTTTCATGGAAAGTATCCTGCACAAAACCTGCTGCCAGCCCATGATGTCCTGATGTGGAGACGAAAAGATTTTTGGATTAATGACATACAACCTCATGCCCAGTGAATGCAACCAGCCTTCCCCAGGTATTTGGAGAGTGATTCTAATAATTTTACTTACAATACTTAATACTTCTCAAATACTTAGATTCTTCAGCGTTCTGACCTAGTGATGTCTGTTCATGTGATGTATTGCAGCAGGGGAAGCCAGACTCAGCTGGAGACTTTCTACTCATATGAGTGTGTGGGTTGCAAAACAGCAGGATGCTCTTCAAAGGATGTCCTCCAAAAGTGCCTTTGGTCTCCATACCTGAAGCATGTTAAATTTTGGCTAAATTGCAAAGCATCTTCCTTTCTTTGTCAGTCTTAAAGTCCGGGTAGCAGAAAGTGGACTTGGCTCCTTTTAAACTGCAGTGGGGTGTATAATCTGCTTGATAAAGCATCCTTAGCAGAATAAGATAGGTAATCTTTTCTGGAGGAAAAATGGAGTAAAAGCTCCAGTGAATAAATACAAGATTGTTTTCAACACTCTCCTCCTGGACTCCTGCTGTTGAGTGACTGCAAAATTCAGAGAGATTATTTTGGCAGTTCCAAAAATCTGTCACACAGATCGGAGTTTTTTTTTCCCTTGCATTTGTCAATGTGTGACTAAGCACAAGTATTACAGGAAGCATGGAAATGTTTGGGCTTTAAAGAATGGTTGTGGAAAAAGACCTCCTACTGGTTTAACAACTGCTGTTTAATAAAATAATTTTCGGATGTCCAAATTGCTGATTGTTCCGCTGAGGGTTACGTTCTGACCAGAAGGGATCCCACCAGTCCCATGTCATCAGCCTGGGCACTTTGTGAAGTTTTCTGCAGCCATTTCCTGCTTCAAAACAATGAAGGATGAGAGATGCTCATCGTTACTCCCTATGGTGCAGGGATGTGTTCATCTCAGTCTCTAGGATGGCATGAAAATCTGAGGAGAAGGAGTCAAAACAGTTTCACTGAGGTACAAGGAAGAATCTTTGCTTGGGCGATGCAACTGTTTGCTTGATTTGGAAGGCCCAGCTAGAAGGGGAAAAGCAGAATGTGTCTCACTAAAACACTGAGAGTCATTGTGGATGTGCTGGGAGGAATTTCCCACTTCTCTATCCACAGCAGGACCCTGGCCCAACTGGCAGCTTGCAGACTGCTCTCATGCTTCCTTCAGTAGGGCTTGCACTCACATTGCTCGTGGTGCTTGGACTGTTTTCTTGTAGTAGCACACTGTGCCAGATCAATTGCTCACACATGCGATCACTCATACCTGTTTCGCTTTAAGCTCTTTCCTGCTGTGCTGCAAGGCTTGAGTCTTACTCACTGTCTTGTGAGGTGCTTGCAGAGTGCTGCTGGATGGTTTTCTACATGCGATGTGCACAATGCTACAGGCAAATGCTGAAGCTTAAAGCACAGCCATGTTCATGGCTGGTCTGGCATTCTCTTTGCAACGTGTTTCCTCTCCCATTATTTTTGGGCATAATACACAGCTTCAGCTCTCCATGCAATTGTGCATTCTTAGTCTACATGTGGCTGCAGACAGCAAATTGATGATGCCACCACATTTTTATTGTTTTTTTTTTTTTTTTTACAGGCAGCCAGCAGATGCCAGGAAGTGTTGCTTATTGACATTAATCATTACCCTGTTGATAGCCCTGGGCGTGCTGCTGTAATTGACCAGAACCAAATCCAGTAATCATATCATGGAAAATATACATCACATTTATTTCACATCTGAATTGCAGTAATATGAATTCATGGCAAAATTCTCAGTGACTACGTCAGAAGCAGAAGGAGAGCCTTTGTCTGCTAGCACAGATGTAACTAAGCTGTTAAGCACAGTCTGATGTGCTTAGGCAGGAGGCTGAGGCTACATCAAGAAGTTATAAAATTATCCTCCAGGATCTTGTAGCCTAAATCCTATTCAGATAAATATAGAGAAGTCTCTGTAGTTTGTAGTGTTTGTAGAACTGTGTTTTCCAATTGTGTTTTCTGTTGTTTTCTTTGAGCATTACCCTTCAATAGATGGGGCTGCTACAATCTCTTCAAAGAATATAAATACTCTATTAAGAATGTGTAAAAAGGCCTTCCAATAAGACAGTTGAAGAAGCATTTCTTTTTACAAAATTATCTACAGAAAATGATGAGAACAAACAAACAACAGCTGAACAGTAAAGCATCAAGAAGAAACACATCTGAGGTTTAATTTGATCACTTTATGCCTGGGAAACAGAATGAGGAGTTAGTTATTGAGCAATATTTGTATCACATTGACTATTGTGTTAATGAATTCAATTTTTATTAAATAGCATCAACATGTTAGATATTACACTGGAAAGAAATAAAGATCAGTAGTGCGCCAAAGTAGTCAACTGATTTTCTTTCTATGGTGAACGTAAAATCTATGTTGTTTGTTCAACAAAACAGTTCTTAAAGAGATGAGGCTTGAGAATACCTTAAGTTGCCATGAACAGCAGGGTCCAGGGGGAACAGAAAAGATTTGATGTCAAAACTTGACTGCAGATATTCCTTTTGACCATTTCTTAGAGTCTTCCCTTACTTAGCTTACTTCCTAAGGAAGACAGCTTCTTCATAATGATAAGGAAACAGAGAGGCTGGTGCACGCAGCTGCCTTACCTTCACAAATTCACTTTGGAGATCTTTAAAATTTTCTGTTTCTTTCATGTTTTCATCTTTCTTTTTAGTCATTGTGGTACTTTTAAATACTGTGGTATTTAAAAGCTAAACAAAACCCAGAGTGTAGCCTTTTTGTTTCAGTTCTCCAGTAACAGAAATATTGCAGTCAACCAAAACTTCAAAAGCTACAAATTTAAGTTGACTGTTGCGTCTTATCCAGCCACATACTACTTCAGTTTGGGAAGCATATGCATTTTAACACTGATTCTCAGTTTTCAAACCTAATTATTAGTAGCCAGAGAGAAATGGTTGAGACATTTCTGTTTTTCTCTAACTTGATCCACATGGGATCTCCTTTGAAAAACTTGTTGCTGTAAATTAAGCAAATCCTTAGGTGATTTGTTGTCTTAAAACTTCTGAGCCCAGGTTGAATGTGCTGTACAATCATATTATTTCCTTGTTGAAAACTGTACACCTTTGGTAAGGAAATCAGAACACAATGAAGTTGGAATCCATCCTACCGTGACTTTATCCACACCTTTCTGCTCTATATAGACCTGCACTTAAAAGAACTGGTGAAAAATTCACAGTCCGGCTGCTTTCCCTGCATCCACCCATTCCTAGGAAATGGCTGTCAGGTCAGTTAGTTATGTCCCAAGAGGAAAAACTTTAAAACCAAAGCTATCAAGGTTGAATTTCATATTGCTGTACCTCCAGAAAGGTTTGAGTTACATTAATGATGATTTTGTGGTTGAATTTCTTGGCCAGGGTGGTAAGTGAAGGACTTCCTGGTAATGAGATGCTCACCTAACTGGCTGGATGTCCAAATTTTCCTCTTAGTATTCAGCAAACCTGTAGGCTGCTTAAAATTCACCTTTTTCCATGTATATTCTTGGCCCCAGCTGCTTTTCCAAGTGCCAAAACTTTGCTAGGAAAAAATGAAGACCCATAAGAATGCATACTCTGATTTTACTTCATGGAAGAGAAATCTTTTTCTATGCTGGCATTAAACTCTCGAAGGTGAACAAAGAGGGAGACATGCCTAGAAATGCACAAAGAAGCTGGGTTAATTAAGAGAGCTCCCACTGCCCTCCTTCATGAAAGCTGTTATGCTTTTGAAACCCTGGAGATGGTTTCACTGTGAATTTGTGAGGTTAGGAATACAGCTGGGATGCTGAGACTGTGGGCTGGGTGGTATGTATAGAATGTGTTTGATCAGTTTCCCCAGTTGTATTAGAAAGAGATGGCATAAAAGAAACAGGGTGGAAATAAGCAGAAAGGATGAGCAGCTCCCTCTGGGATAAGTCTGAACTGATTTAGATTGCGGGAAATCACTTTTTATGTTGAATGTATTTTCTTAGAGATTTCAGTGGGGAGATTTTTTTTTTCTGGTCTGTATCAAAATCACAGAAAATAGTTTTTAACCTTCAGAAGCACATGACTCAAACTTTGCCATTCATTTTGCCAGACGTTAGCAAAGCAAGCTAAGGCCCAAATTTCTGTGTATACTTTCTTTCAAATAATGTACCAATCTCATCTCACCCTCATTATTTTACACAATTAACGTTAGTCAGTTTTCAGTGATTTTCACTGTTCCAAAAAATACTTTTCTTGCCTGAAACACACCTACTGTGGGTGTACTTGAACACTACTATCACTGGTCTAAATACATGTAATTGCAGCATGTTGGACAAACAACATGGGTGATGGAAAACATGGTGCTGCTCTTTATAAGTCATTGAAGTTGAACAATGAATCTTCATCACACCCTGTTAAGCTTACCAAAATTAAGGTTGTCCAGGAGATCGTAACACTTTCATAAAAAGGAGGTACTTACAGCACTGTAAGTCATATTTGGAGGCAAAAGCACCTTCAGCTCTCAGTGAGTATAAAGAATGGTGCTGACATGCATCAGAACACATTGTGTCTCCTCTTCCCTGGTGAGCTGGGCTCTGATCATCTGATTCCTGTACCAGCAAGGAGGGATTTCCTTTGATGACAGGACCATGGATAAACATGGCAGAAAGTAAAGAGCATTAATGATAACAGATGTTGTAGTGTTTTGCTGTGTTTACAAGACTCCTCTGTACTTTGTGTATAATATGAATTATATATAAATGATTGATTCTCATTTAATTAATATAAGATGAAATGAGCAGCTCAGAGCTTCCTAAAGATGCAAATAAAGAACTCAGTGTCTGTTTGAGAAACTCTGTGATTGGACTTGACAGCAGTCATTAAAAAATGGTCCTTAATTAAATGGGCACCTTTAACTTTTGTCTTGCAAACCACTACTCAGCTCTCTTTCCTTCCTATGTAAATATGGGGGCTGCACTGAGATTATAGTTGGAAAACAATACCAATTAAGAAAAGTTAAGGTGTCAGAATTAAAGGGAAAATAGTTTTAAAGTTTGTTTGATTGTTAAATGCAATCATTATGTGCAAGAGATGTCGCACTCACAGGTTCTCATCCTAGTGTGGTATTTCAACCACTCAGATATCCTGGGAAAACAACATGATGAGCTGTCAGCAGTCCAGGAGCCTCCTGGAGTCCATTGACAACAACTTTCTGGTGCAGGTGTTGGACAGACCCACCAGAAGTGAAGTGTTACTCTGTTCACCAACATGGAGGAGATGACAAAAGAGGTTAAGATTCGAGGCAGTTTGGGCTGCCATGCTGTGGTTCATGATCTCGAGGAACACAGGCTTGGCAAAGGAAGGAGTCAGGACCTTGAACTTAAGGAGAGCAAACTTCCAGCTGTTTAATGGATTGTTGGATGAGACACACTGGGAAACTCTCCTTAGGGACAAAGGAACAGATCAGAGCTGGCAGTACTTTAAGGATGCCTGTCTGAGGGCACAAGAGCTCTCCATCCTCCAGAATAAGCAATCAGGCAGACAAGGCAGGAAACCAGCGCGACTGTGCAAGGATCTCCTGGTCAGACTGAAGGAAAAATGTGGAGAAGTATAAGCAGTGGAAACAGGGATAGATGGCCTGGGAAGAATATAGGAATATTATCTGAATGTGCATTGATGGAGTCAGGAAAGCCAAGATGCAGGTGGAATTGAACCTGTTAAGGAACATGAAAAAACTACAAGAAAGCGTTCTTTAAATACACTGAGCAGAAGAGACAAGCAAAGGAGGGTGTACCCCCTCTGATAAACGAGAAGGGAATGCTGGCAAGGCCAAGTACAAGGCATTGCACTTGGATGGAGACAATCCCAAGTATGAGTACAGACTGGGAAAACAACTCATTGAGAGCAGCCCTGCAGAGAAGAACTTGTGAGTTCTGATGGATGAAAAGCTGGACACGAGTCAGCAGTATGTTCTTGCAGCTCAGAATGGCGATAGTATCCTGGGCAGCATGAAAAAAGGATGGCTAGGAGGATGAGAGAGGTTGTTCTCCTCTACACTGCCCTTGTGAGGACCTACCTGGAGTAATTTGTCCAAGCCTGGGACCCTTTTGTACAGGAAAGACGTGGAGCTGTTGGAGTGGGTCCAGAGGAGGACCACGAAGATGATCAGAGGGCTGGAGACCCTCTCCTGTGAAGAAAGGTCGAAGAAGCTGGGCTTATTCAGATTGGAGAAAGGAAGGCTCCAGGAAGATCTCATTGTAGCCTTCCAGTACTTGAAGGGAGCTAACAAGCAGGAGTGGGACCAACTTTTTACATGGTATAACTTTGATAGGAGAAGGGGGAATGGTTTTAAACTAAAAGAGATGTAAGTTAAATGTTAGGAAGAAACTTTTTATTCAGAAAGGTGGTGAGGCACTGGTACAGGTTGCCCAGAGAGGTTGTGGATGCCCCATTTCTGGAAGTGATCAAGGCCAGGTTGAATGGTGCCCTGGGCAGCCTGATCTAGTGGGTGACAACTTTGCCCATGGCAGGGGTGTTGGTGCTTATGATCCCCTGCAACCTACGTCTATGATTCTATGATTCTATGTGTGCCTAAACTTTTTTTCAGTGTCTCTTCCCTTTGGCTTTTATTCGGCAAGCAAGCAAGCTTTAAACAGCCAGAAGATTTAATTGCTTGTTGGTGTGGAGCAGTAACAGTTATATGCTAGTTCAGCTCAAAATAATATTTGCTTATATTAGTGTTGTGCAAAACTTGAACTTCATGAAAACTCTGTGACAGTAGCAAAGGAGTGGGAGTCCTCCTAGCCTCTCAGGGAAGTTCCCCATAAACACTGCATGAAGAGCACCTTCATTCAGAAGCAGCTGTAGATCTATACATATCTGATGATTCATTGAGTGATTTCTGGTGATCCTGGATACCTGAGTTTCCTGGTGCAGTGGAAGTAGCACTGACACATTTGACAAAAGAAATGGGACAGCTTTCCTTGTTATGCCCCTAGGGAACATCACATTCTCCCTCATTGTTAAGGAAGAGACTGTCAATCATCTTCTGAATGCAGGTTTCTTTCTGTTTTTCCATGTGATAAGGCATGATGGACGGCACTGAGGCAAGTCACATCTTCCACAAATAAAGTTGGTTGAGATTGCCATTTTCATGGAGTGTTTACTCATTTCATCCTAAACTGTGATGGAAAGTTGAGGCGTGCTGAAACAATGCAGTTTGCAGATCCACTGAAAGAGCTGGCTAAGCCAACCCAGAGCTCTTAACACATTTTTAGTCTGAATGCTTCACAGAACACAGAATGGAGAAAAGAAAAAAGGCAGCAGGCAGCTTGCTTGCCAGTAACCAGCACTCTCTGAAGCTGATAGTCCCCTTGAAGAAGCTTTCAGTGAGTGAAAGTAGATAAACCCACCTGCCCAGATGGGCTGATTAAATGGCCTCTGAGGGGGTAGGAAAACAGTGTGACACATATTCAGATCATGCACACTTTAACATTCATTGTCATTCTTTCCTGAGTGCCATGTCACAGTGCTAGCAGCTGGGGCAATCTGTGGAGGAGCTCCAACAGCGAGTCTATGGACAGGCCAGTACTTAAACCCACTGTGAGAAGGAGGACCAACCAGCCCTTCTGTGGCTGTAAAACACCAAAATAATAATACAAAAATAACAGCCAGCCAAATTGCAATGCTCAGAAGTGCTCCATGGCATTGCCTGTCACGCAGTCATGGCCTTGGTGAGCCATTCCTGAAGATGAGAGAGCCTGTCTACCAAAGCCACTCATTTGTTGTCTTCCCCATCCTGAACCCATTTTGCCATCATTTCCAGAATTGCATTTTCCTTACACTGCTGAGAAGCTGTGAGCTGCTTTTATGTGAAAAAGTCATGAAGTCGGATGAATGCTCAGGAATGTGGAAGCTGAGGAAAATTTGAGTCATAAGTGACTGCAGTATTTGCATGAGACTCTTTGTCTGACTTAGAAAGAAATACTGTGAAATTTTTGATCTGGGATAGTTCTAAAAGGTTGTTTTTTTTTCTTTCTTTGTGTTTACTCCCTAGGTGAATAGGGCAGTGTGTCTTCCTGGCCATAGAAGCAGCATCGAGGTGAAGCTCTGCTGGCAGATTTTAGGGTCTGTTGAATCTCTACTCTGAGCTTTGTGGGAATCCGAGACACAATTGTGGTATTTTGGAGTAAACATTTTAAACAGGAGGAGCAATTTTCAGTAAACCATAGGGAGGGTGGGAGAGAAGATTTGCCGTTGGAAGAGGAAGCTGGAAATAAAGGCTTTTGTTTCTTCCTGCCTGGAGAGGTCACCCAGTGTCTCTGAACTTCCAGTTACCTCCTATAAAAAATATTACAGCTGTTAATGCACACCATTGTAGTGCCCAAGCGCACAACCAGACAAGCTGAATGGCAGAGCTGGTCATTGTTGTTCTTCTGGAAAGAAGAAAAAACGGAGCAGAATAAAATGAGTGCAAATTGTAAAGTCTTTTCACTCTATTTTGAATTGCTGTAATAAAAAAGGCCAACACGTAACAACCACATGGCGAGTTACACAGGAACGATAAGATATCCTTGTGCCTGGGGAAGCACAGCTCATTGCTCCCTGGTCAGTCATACTCTGGAGCCCACAGAGAAGCTGGCTGTGCCAGGTCATTTGCTGACAGACATCTGCATCCAACTTGGAGCACAGCCCGAGTGCCTGGTAGGAGAACTCTGTAGAAAAAAACAACAGCTGAATATCAGGTTTGTACCATAAAAGATATATACAAAGGTCTCAAATCGACATTATGCTGAACCTTATTTTTACATTTCCTAAATTTTAAGTGCCTGACTTTGCACCTTATCAATATCCATAGGGGTTTTTCTTCCTTTACGTTTTGTTATTGTTACGAGAAGCTCTGACCACACTTCAAGTACTACGAGCAGTCCCAAAGAAACCTGCAGGTTATTGGGAAATATATTAATTTGTTCCAGATCTCACTTCACTTATCACCACTGGTTTTGGAAAGCAGCAACTTTAAAGCAGGGTTGCAAATTGTTTCAGCATGTTAAAAACCACAGTGGTGTGTAAGTTCATCCGTGTATGCCATGTGTCTTAAACAGAGATGTGCATTTTATGTCAAACATTCAAAATGACCACTTAAGAACATGGGATTTTATTTAAATTTTGGCTGCCCGGTAAGTGTTTGACTGCATTTCCACTAAATAATAATGACATCAAGAGCTTTGTTAAATTAACCACAAGACCAGTATGTATTTCCTATAGCTTTCTCAGGGGACGTCCAGTACACTAATCTTGCCAAAAGGCAACATATGAAAATATTGTAGGGACTCAGTGTATGTGGAGTAAGGCTGTAGATGACAAATGACTGTCAGGCACTAGTGTCCAGCATAGACCTGTGTAACTCAGTGTTATTGCTGCTATTCTGGAATGTGACATAAATACTCAACAGTTTGATGTCAGTCCCTTTGGGGTGGGCTGACCACCGGGATATATGAACAACGACGCTCTGCTGATGCTGGGAAATTCACAGCACATCTGTTTTTCTATCTCTTTTGTACCATTGGGTTTCAATACTGAAAACTGCTGCCCCAGGCTGTGTACACAAGCAAACATTGGCTCCCTTTTTGCAGATATATGAGTAAGTCTGTCTTTGCTCAAAGATCCAACTAGAAGTGACTGTTTTATTTCCAGTACCTACTGATGAAATGTTTCAGGGAGCTGATCTGGTGACAGAAATAATGTCAGGTGAAATAGGTATAACACAAAAAGCATGTACTTCAGTAAAGAATTACAGTGAATTTCTTCCAAGAAAAACAAATAGATAAAGCACAGAGCTCAAAAAAAATTATGAATGGAAGAAGGGACTGTATTTGCTATGTTGTTGGCTACAGATATGTATACAAATGTATACGTATGATTACATACAAATGTGGCTACAAACCTATACAAACAGGTAGACTATTGTATTGTATCTGCTTAGTATATCAGTTAGCTTCTTAGGATTCACTTTTTGGCAAATTCTTTTATGGGCATATGTCTTTTATCCTTGTAATAACCACTAAAGTTCAACTAAGTTGTGTGGTATTACTTAAAACAAAACTGAAATGACTATGCATCCAACAAGTCATTCCTTCAGCATAGTAGGAAACATTTTTCAGCAGTACAGCAACAAAACTGTGGTGAGTTCCTAGCTGACAAAATGGAAAAGTCATGTCTTGCACTCAAGTAGGAGCATTTTAAAAGATGGCTTTGGCAGGCAAAGAAGCAGGTTGTCACGGTGATGTTGCCGAGTGTGTGCTTTTTGACACAAGAGCATTTTGGATGTTGTATGCTCTATAGTAACATGGCCATTAAAAAAAAATAAAAAATTGAAGGTCACTCTTAAGGAAGAACTGGATGTTGCGTTGAGGGACATGGTTTAGTAGGAGCTATTGGGAATAGGTGAACGGTTGGACTGGGTGATCTTTTAGGTCTTTTCCAACCTTAGTGATTCTATGATTCTATGATTCTAAGAACATTCTTTAATTGTAATATATCAGAAAAACAACCACCCTTTAGCAAAGCATTTTGCAGCCACAGATTGCCTGGTTACCACCACAGCTGATGCTGAAAGAGGTAAATACTGCTGTGGTAAATACTACTTCAATTTCTGACATACAGAGAAAAAGATCTGTATACCCAATTGATTCCATGTGGTATGATATTCAGTGGTAGCAAGGTGTGCTCATTCCTAAGCTCTTTGGCAGATGCACTGTACTAAAAGCCTATGATAAAAAAATTTGTGAAATATTTTTTTTATGCATTGCTTAGTTTGGACTTGAAATATCAGTCTTCTCAGAAAGTGAACTGCAAGTAAAAACCACATTTTTACTGACTAGTGACTGATTCTTGCATTTGCCCACTAGATGGCTGTAATTGTTGAAGGTAAGTATCTTAGACTCTTGGAAGGGGCTTCACATAACAAAATCTGCTTTCAGTACACCTCTCAACTCTTGGCCTCACTTCTGTTACTTAGAGATCATCAAGAATTGGAAGGCAGTGGAGGGATGGAATTTCTCAAGTCAAAGGTGCGAACTCTACCTTGATATTGCATCTTCGACAAGGAGGAACTTGCAAAAATGGATCCAGTCATAGTCTAATGAGTAATTATGTCAAACAAGAACTTATGAAGCAAACTTATAGACTACAAGGAATAATAGAAAAAGGATTTATCAACCAATAAACCATACTAGATATTAAAAAACATAGGGAGAAAGTGAGAATTTCCAAAGCCAAACCCTTAACTAAAATAATAATAATTATTATAACAAATAACAGCACATAAAGTAAATTATGTCAAGGAAGAAAAAAAGCATAAGTGTACCTGCTGTGTCCTAATGGTATTACAGGGTTTAAAGATAATCCATGTATTGTGCTAAATATAAACAATCCTTTTGCCTCAGCTTTCACTATATGATGACGAAAATCATCAAGTGCTGGCTCTGAGGTAAAAAGCGGGAAAGTAAATGACAGTAGGCATGTTATCATGTGTGAGATGGAAACAAGACTCAGATATGTTGCTCAAACAAGATATGGTAAAAAATATAAACGTGTAAGCATCAGTTAACTGTGTTGGACCAAAAGACCATCTCACTATGCTTCCTACTCAGGATTTGTTTCCAAGCCTGCAGCAGTTTGTGGCCCAGAGATTTCCACAACCAAAGTTAATGGTGGAGAAGGTCGTAGTCTTCACTTGCTTCCTCTTTCAAGTCCCCAGTCAGTTTCTAACTTCAATCATTCACAACACTTCAGGAAAAGAAAGTCCAGAGGTTGTCTGCAGCTTAATTGAAGAACATTTCCTTTTGTTTGCTTTGAACATGTCTCCTGCTTCTTAGGTTGGAAGAGACAGTGGGGAACATGTGAACACGTGTTCCTTGTGCCCTCTCCATGCACTCCAGTTGGAGCATTGGGCAATCTCCATTCGTCACCAGCCAGGAAAGGCAGCTCAGGGCTGAGATAGATACAGAATAATTAAGGAAGCTGGTTGAAGAGAAAAGAGGGCAAAGCATTGCCTTTGTTACATAAACAATCCAGACTGACATGAAATCTCTTTGAGAATAGTAAGTGATCTTTTTGCCAAAGGAAGTACAGCATGCCCAATATTCTTAGTGTCTAGTGAAATATTCAGTACTGTGCCTCTTGAGAAACAGTCAGGTTGGAGAAGGAGGCTAATATGAGATCCATCAGGTGCACATAATAGGGAACGGACAATATGTCATGCTGAAAGGAAACCTCCAGGCTAAAAGGAGATGCCTTGAGACCCTGTCTTGATACTACCAACACCCAGTGTGTTTGTTTCATGAGCTTGGCATAGAAAGCAGATGAAGAAAACCATCACTGATGAACAGAAAGAATACAGATGAAGATCAGACCATTAAACTTAAAGGGTTGATGACTTTGAAAATAACTGCAGCAGAAAAGGGGTACAATGAAACAGACTGCCCAGAGAAGTCATGGATTCCACATGCCCAGAGGTGTTCAAGGCCAAGCAGGATGGGGCCCTGAAAAGCCTGCTCTAGTGTCTGATGTAGTGGGTGGCTCTGCCTGTGGCAGAGGTATGGGAACTAGGTGATCTTCGAGGTCCCTTCCAACTCAAGCCAGTGTATGATTCTAGGATTCTTTGATTCTATGGTATAATAGTACAACTTATTGCGTTTAGGAGGTGATTGGAACATCTGTTATACACTAGATCTCTATAAAAGGTAATAAGGACTTAGAAAATGTAGTGCGATTTGGAAATGAAAAAGACTTATTTACCCTCAAATATTTTATCAGGTCTGGCATCTTAGAGTAGAGAGGCACTGTTTTGCCAGGTGCTGGTGAGCTTGTATATGATTTTTTTCCCCACTCCAAGAGAAACTAGTTTGGACCAGAGTAGTGCAGAGGTGGGAAAGGAGAGTGTTTGAGAAATCAAAGATGCAGTTTATAATGGAAAATAGCAGAGTTTGGCACGTTAGTTTAGTGGGGAGGGTGGACGGACATGATTATTTTCTATAAACATATGGGGGGAGAAGATAAGCTAACTAAATCTAATTTAGAAAGAAACAAAATGCCAATGTAAGCACTACAACAAATGGCTATAAACTGACTGACTGAATAGGTAGAAGAAAATATTTTTGATGGAGTTACACCAGTTCATAAAACTTCAAGTTCTTCAGTTCATCTGACAACAAGGCAGAGTCCAGGATGATCTCCATTTTCTCATTTTCTGTCACTGACTGATGAGCCACTTTCCTCTGGCCCCACAGGATCTTGTACTGGTAATGCATGTCCCTGCCAAGGGCACTGCCTACTTGGTGACACCTTTCCTGGTATGAATTACGTGCCAGCCTTGAGCAGCTGCCAACAAAATGTACAAGAGCCTTGGCACATTTGCCTGCGGTTGGTTGCACCAGTTTCCAGAACACAGTGTCCTTCCCACTCTTTGGAGAGCCCTGTCTCATGCTGCCTATTTTTAGATTCTTTTTTTGCCCACTCTGTGTGGTGGGGGTTTTGCCTCCAACCTTTTAAAATGCTCTTCGTGTTCTACTTCCATTTCCGTCATTTCCTTTTTTTTTTCACAATCCTCTCTTTTCCACACTAATTGTGAAGCCTGCACAAGGCTGTCTTTGAGATATTTCAAAAGGACACAACACTCCCTAAATACAACTTTTTCAGATCCCTTCCTCTCTTCTGTCCAGGGCCACTTTCTGGTTAGTCTACATTTTGTCACATCAGCTTTGCTGTTTCGCAGTCCCTCTGTTAAGATTCTGAAACAGCTGTGTTAACCTCACATGCCTGTAGTGTAAGACACTCCTGGGAAGATGAGTATTAATTACTTGAAAAATACTGCTCCCACTAAGCTAAAATTATGTGTGTCTGCAGAGCCTTTTTTGCATAGTATTGTGGGGCTGTTTTGTGGTTTCTTTTACATTACTGTTGAAGAGAGAGAAGCCTGACTACAAAGTCATCTTCCTCCCCTCACTGTCCAATTTCTTAAGTCTTGGGATCTGTTGGATAACATTGGAGCTGCCTCCGGCATGCACATCTGTTTTCTTTCCCTCAGGACAGAGGGCAGGAGGGAGCAAGGCCGTGTGTCTGGGTCATGTCTTGTCTTTTCTACTGGTGAATGAGGAGTTTGGATGTGCCCCAGGCACAGACTTGTACCAAGGAGCTGGTTCAACAACAGGCTCATAGCCTCGTCCTATCTCACCTGGGAGAAGTACTGATCCATCTGGCAGTAGTTTAGGCTTCAAAATTAATTTACGGGAAAAACCTCAAAAGCATGGAGAAAACAATTGTTTTGTCCAAAATTGGGACAGGCCTGATAGTAGAGTTTAGAGAACTTTATCCATAGATCCAGAAATAAAGTCAGATTGCAAAGAACTCATCAACCTCCTGTTTGATGTCAGTATTTTTTTCCTGTTGTGTGACAAAGCATAAGGTCTCCTTTTTCTTCATAAATACATACTACGTACAACAAGATGAAAATCTACTCCTGAATTTCAGAAATGGAAAGGCTTACCATGATTACAGGGGCACAGCAAGAGCTGCCCTGGGTTACAGTGCTGTTTCTCGTTATGCCACATAGACTAACTAATGTGATGCTTCAGCAGTAAAGGTAATGAAGATCATGTGTCTAAAGAAATATAAGACAAGCTCATATAGGTCACAGTTTTGTCACACTTCTGTGACTTTCTTTTCAGATTGCACTTTAAATGACAGTGAAAAATTGTGGTCTGTAACAATTTATTCCATTTCCTATAAAAGATAGACAAGGACAATTCAGTGTTTCAGTTACTCTTATTGTCTGCTTTTCTTGCCATAAGAAATCTGTTTCAAGTGTCTTTGGGTTATCAGTTCCAATATAAATACACCACAGGTAATGCTTGATTTGACATCCACATCACTTTTTGAGACAAGAGTGTGTCTATATTTCTGCCTTAATCTGTGCCAGTTTGCTATGATCCCTTCTAACATTTTCCGTACTGCTCTGTTTCTTCTTCTCTTGTATCTCCAAAGTACTTAGACACCTGGGAAATATCTCTTTAATTATTTAAAATAACATAGGGACATTTTGAACATATACCACCAGTGTTCACTCAGCAGATGATCACAGTGACCATGTTAATGTCAGAGAAACCATTAAGGAGTGCTGTGCTGCTTAGAGATAGCTTGGGCTTTTTACTCCTCACAAGAAGATTAACTTGAACAACCTTTGTATTGATACTTGGTGCTCTACAAAACAGGATGAAGACTTTTCTAAGATTGGTTTCCTGAGCTGAACATCCTGCACAACGCCTCACAGCAAATCTCCCCCCAGTGACTCAAAATGCTGGCTACTGCAATCCTGGGCTCACGGCAAGGAAAATATCACTCCCTTTTTGGGATTGAGTCCTCTCAGGCTCCCCTTAGTGCATCTCCTGGCAATGATTAGGAACATCTACTTATTATTTTAAAGGCTACTCCCCCTCTCATAGTCTCCAGTCCTGTGAGGTCCTTAGGAAACATACCAAGATCTGAAAAGCTATTGTTTGGAGTTTCAAATCCTGGTCCCTTTAAGTCCAGCTGGTGGGAAAAAAGGAGAGAGAGACAGAAACAAAATAGAAAGGCGGTGCTGGGGAATGGGGGGAGGGTTGGAAGTTTAGTGCAAAATAGGCAGAAACAGGCGTAAATGTATCCAAAGGATGGAGAAAAGTGGGACAAAAGTATGCCAAGGTATGCTTCGTCTGGTCCTACTGGATGTTTCAGTAGGGACTTTGTGTAGGCAGGGGAAAGTTCCCTCATATGGCATAGCCTGCAGGGAGGAGTAATTAAAAATGTATCTCAATAAACAAGCAAAGAGAAAAAAATCAAACAGAATACCAGCAAGAATGAGAAAGAAAAAATATCTAAGTATCTTGAATATAAAGGTGGGAGAAAACCAAACAAATGCAAGTATTCTGCAAGTGGCTTCCTGCCAAGACAGTTGATTTTATCTCTCTGTGATGCAGCAATTCCCACTGCAGATTGGAGCCATGCGTGCTCTTCCAGTTTTTCAGAAATATTTGAAGTCTACAAGTTGTTTGAATTGCCATTAACAGTGGATAAAATGGAGTGAGAAAGAAGCTTGGTGCAGAGAAGGAGTCATCTTGGGGATATCAAGACAAAGACAACTATGTAATAGCCATCAATACTGAGACTTTGAGTGAGAAGACAAGGACATTTTTAATGAAGATGAAAAAAAGCATTGACAACAATGATTTAAAAGAACCAGCGATGTTAGTTTGCTAGAATTTCACCTGACACTTAGTAACTTTGGTGTTTTCCCCTACTACAGTTTAGGAGAGTTATTTATGTTTAGCAAACATTTCTTTTGGTGTAAGTTTACCCCTCCCATTCCCATCTTCAAGCCATGGGTCATTGATTTGCTTACTGTCAGTGATGGAAAAATCTTCAGAATACAGTCTAATATTTGCCTGACTGGGACAGTATGCAGCGTATTTGAACAGTCTGCTGTTCTGCAGCAAATGCAGTTATGATAATCTGATGTTCTGAAATACACGTGTAAATACACAAGCTATACGGGAACATTTGGATGGGGTTGTTTGGTACATTTTTGGGTCTCTTCCTTGGCTGAAATGATTTTGTGAAATGGCTTGTACTAGTAACAGCTGAAAATTATAATAACCTCTTTCATCTTTGACATCGCAGAAAAACACGTGGCAATTCTCAGCTACAAAATTCTGATGGTCTTTGTCAGTTGTTTGAAATTTTGGCTATGGATGTATCTTCCTTACCCATCCCTGCAGTATCTAATTTAATCTCTATCTCATGTACAGTTACATAATGCAAGCATGTGAATAATGCTTTATTGTTGTTCAACACGGCTGTCTTGAACTTCACTTGAGTCATGCCAAATTTGGGCCATGCTCAGATAAACAATGTCAGAACAAATTTGGATGGACTTCAGCACTCCCATATTTCAAATGGTATCGTAAGAGAATTGCTGTATGTGTGAGTGAGCAGTGAAGAAATGAAACATACATTTTATTACCAGGAATGCAGATGTGGCTCTCTGTCTCACAGATAAGCATGTGCAAAACATTCAGCCATAGTTAAGGGTGGAATCTGTTCTGAACTCCATTTTTATGGCTGCATGGGCAGACCTGATGGTAACTTCTTTTAGTGAGGATAGCCCCACCAAGTTTCTGTCTTCAAAATTTTGTGACTGAGAATGTGAAAGGGTGTGAATACTGAGGAAGCTAACTTTTTTCTTATTCCACTAGTTTAGAAACCATATGCAGCCTACTTGGCTTCTGGAGCTGTTCTATGAAAAGATCTCTCCGATATAATATTTTCAATTAGGAATTTGGTGAGAAAGGTTCCTGATGTTCTGCAAAGCAGGCCTTTCTGAATGCCTGGATTTGGGGTCCATTCATTGTTTTGACGTAGATTTTTGCATGTTACTCATGGTTGGAAACACATAACTTCTAGCGATGCATTAGGTGTGGCTATACAACTGCAACAAGCAGTTAAGATTTTCTCCTGTGCTTCATCTTACTAGGGCTAAATACAGAATGGAATGTATTTTTGGTGGATAAGGACAGAAATTAAGGTCCCTTTTAGTCTGGAAGTTGCAGTGATTCTTCTTTCTGCAGGCTCCCAACATAGCTGCTAAGTGCTTTTAAATATCACTGGCACTATCATAGAGAAATTAGGCCATTCTCCATGAGCTACTTTATGAAAGGCTGAGCCTACCCAACTGCTTCTATGAACCCTGAACTCCTTCTGCAGTGATACAGGCTTTAGTTCTGGTTCTGTGATCCTCATATCTGCTGAAATGTTACGGCTCACAACCTAGCCAGGAATGAAAGGATTGCCATAGTGCATAGTGTAAGGTAACCATTACAGGTTTGAGAGGAACTTCAGCACCTGTCCTTAGAATATGGGGTCAGAGATTGCTATAATGTTCCTGTCAGTGACTTATCTGCCACCCTATGGCCAGAAGCATTATCCGTTGATAAATGGTTAAAGTTATTCAGAGCTTCATTTGCAAAAGTCATTTACCCACAGTTACCCTGGAGATTTCAGCAGTTGTGAGGCTGCAGCCAAGAGATACTTGGGCTCTATGTTGATGTGTTCTCTCAGAGGCAGTAGATGTAGTATGGCTGTGGGACAATCATTGCAACTAAGGAGAAGGGAATTAGAGAAATCCTGACAGAGAAATGTGAAATGTGAATGAGAAACCTGAGTAGCATATATGTTATATTTCAGTCTTTGTCATTGTTGTAGTATTGTTTTGTTGTTTTTACCTCAGTTAATAATTGTATTCCTCATTCTCTCCTATAGATTTGTTTCCATAGCCTTGGAGTACTTGCATGGGAGAACATGGGGAATGCCCGTAGAGGAGGAACACCGATTCCTCACATTTCTGTATTGATCTTGAATCAATCTTGGTATGTTTCACAAAAACAAAACAAAACCTCAACGCTCCTATTCTAGGTTCTAAGAACTGAGTGGGACCCCATTGCCCATCTACTACTGGTGACAGAGACTAGGGATGCTCAGGCAGCCTTGACCCTTCCAAGCCTGGTCACTACCATGTGTTTACAGGACAGCTGCCCACAGTTTATCTCAGGCACTGACAACACCAGCCTCAGGGCAGACTTTTGTCCTTCTGAGTTGTTGTCTTCTGATCACAAACTTCACAAACTAGTTAAAGACCAAAAGGGAAAAGAGAAGGTGTTTCAGAAAAATGCACAGATGCTGTTTCCTCCCTCCCCGTTCCACCTCCTTGCTCAGCTCAGGGACCAGCTGACTGCTTCCTCGTGCCTCCCTGGGCTGAGAGCTTGCTGAACCACAGTAAATTTTGTCTCTGTTAAATCAACTCTAGAAGCTTAAAATACACCCCTAAAGGCCCTTTTGTCTGGATAGCACAATGTTGTGTATCCCTGTTGCCTGTCACATTATGTCAGTTCTATCTGTCACTTTTGGCTACATTTACATCATGGCATTTCTGCAGTGCTCTGCCAGTGATGCAGATGCACTTCTACCTTTACATTAGGGCCTCACGACAGCTGAAAAAAACACACTTAAAAAAGTTTCTTAATCTCTGTTTAAATTCATGAGTTTGAGCATTTCTTTCAAGAATGGGAATCATCAGTGAACTGGGAAGATCTAGTTGTTTTGGAGCAGAACTGTATATTTCACCAGAGGTTCAGGTGGAGGAGAAGCACGGCATGGAGCATACAAACATGTTACCTTTATGTGCACTGGGGTTTCTCTGTCAAAGTACAAGAGAATATGTTGGGAGAGCTTTTCTGGAATATAAAGCTACAAAGTGCTTCTCAGTGACAGCACGGTGCTAAAGTGTAGGTTCTCTTAAATTAAGTATACTATATATGTATATATAGACCATTATACATACACACATCTGTATTTGTTTCACTCAAACACTTTCTGGGAAAGAAATGGAAAGCTCAATTTCTGCTACACAAAACTCACAGCTAAAGGAAAAAAAATTATCCTTCCCATTCTTCAGTGTATAATGAGATGCAACTATGCTTCCCCACCACCTTTACATTTACAAAAACTTCTTTGTTTCTCTAACCACGTGGGAAAACTCTGCTGGCTGTGTACCTAACAACTGCAGAAGTTAATGCTGCATTTCACTGCCCCCTCCCCTGTTCATTCCTGTATCCATTGCAATTATCTCTTCTTTGAAGTTCAGTGTGTCGCACATTTTAGATGAATGCTGGAGGTATAGCTGTAGGTTGGTGTGTGCTGTTCACGGTTTAATTGTAATCTATGACCTGGTTTCTCCAGGGAATGTTTGACCTGATGCTGTACTGAATGTTGAGTGAAAATCCTTCACAAAGGCAAGTGCGGATAATTTATTACATCTGTTTCACCTTGTAGAAAAATTATTTAGTTTACGGAGTATCTAAAGAAATGGAATAAAAGCACACAGCATCCCACACAGGTCTCTTCTGCTGTACTTCAGGTGTTTTCTTCTGGCACTTTGCAAACTCACAGAGCACAGTATTTTGGTATTTATTTGTATTTAGGCATCTCTATAAAACTTGCAATTTCTATTTCCTCCTCAGTATTATTTGGGCACACCTTAACCTGGATGAGTGGAGCTGAAAAACCTTGCTTAACCTGAGAGTATCTGACCACATGCTTCAGTAAATGGCAGCATGATCCTGCAGTGTGAAATGACTGATCCAGTGTCTGTTGCAATATTCCAACATTGCCACTATCATTTCCAATGCACTGAAGATGATATTCAGCTCTGTACACAATTCCCTGGTTGCAGTATGCCAATTTGAGTTGCTGAGCTGATCGAGACACTCTTCATTTCATGGTGTGACAGACGTGCATGGCCGTCTGGAATGCAGCTTGTCTTTCATGTTGCTGTCACCACTCCTGAAATGCACCACCCACTGCCTCACTGTGCTCACATTCACTGTTTGATCTCCATAAACATTCAGCAAGTGTAGAAGAATATCATTGGGTGCCATTTTTTCTGGATGGAGCAATTCAATTCCACACCTTTGCTTCATGGGCACTTCCATGTCAGACACCATTCCATTGGACTGCCCCTCTGCTGCCGTCTGTCATATGGCATCAGTGTGTAATGGACTATTGTTGGGAAGGTTAAGTCTCTACTGCCATACCACCAACTTCCACCTCTGATGTTGTGGGACAATGTAATAAAATAGGAGGCATTACTTTTGGTGCAGCCCTTGTAGTATGTATGTGCGTGTATTAAATTATCACTATTGTTATTTCTTTCTTCTTTTTCTGTTTCGGTAAGTAGTTTTAATCTCAAGCTACGAGTTCTATTTTCTTTTGTTATTTCCCCATCCCTCTGGGAGGAGCAGGGGGTTGGAGATGGGAGATAAAGGTTGCGTGGTGTTCAACTTCTTGCTGGGTTAAGCCACAACAGTTACCCTATACGTTATTTCTCAGTATTCACTATTCTTTAATAAGTGATACTTCTAAAGCCTGAGGCTAAGTAGAATTCACCTTCTGGGAACTGAAATACCCAAGATGGATCTATAGAGCCAGTGCCAGGTCTGAGCAGCATAGTTACAGAGACTCTGAGTACAGAGAGCTCAAATTCTAACGGGTCCAGACCTGTGCCCAAGGGGCCAATTCAGTACTATTATGAGTTATTTGAAAATAATTATTTTTGCAATTCCAGTAATCACGTAACTATATAAATTACTGTTTCTAAACCTATTCATAGTAGACAGCATGGGACTGTCTTGCTGTTCTGAGGACACACCATGCTGGCTGGGCTCTTGCACTGGGTGTTGTGATGTGCTCTGTTGCAGAGCAGAGAAATGTCCCTCAGTCTTCACAGCAAGAGCTGTGGCACAGGGACACAACAGCAAAGAAATCAAAGTCAGGCAGCCTGGGAAAATGCCATTTACAGTAATTGTAATACAGAAAATGCACCAGAGATCAGACAAACAGCTGATCTCAGTCAGGCAAGGATCTGACTCTGTGCTTTTATTTTGTTAATATGTTATTCTAAATGGGATGAGCAGACAGTGTGACATTATGTTAAAGCATAGGTATTTGTAGGTACATGTTGTATTTCCATCACATCTGTTTATAGGTAATTTTATACTTGTTATCCTTATGTTATTCTTATCAGGTGTGTGACATCTAAGTAAAGACATCCGCTTGCAATGTAGGTGCATAGAGCACCTATGCACAGGATGCTGAAGTCCAAAAAAAAACCCCGCATTCCCCTGAAAACTATTTCCACTGACAAAATTCCCCAAATGCCTGCAGCTCTGTCAGCCTCTGGGCACAAACAGCTGTGCATGACTTCACTGCCCAGGGCAGATGTGCTCCATGCCTCCGCCCTGCTGAAAGGCGGAGATGTGTCATGAGCAGAGGGGCAGCTGCTCGACAAGAGGTAGCTTTGATGGGTACCACATCAAAGGGCTCGGAAAAAGAGAATAATTACGGGCATCCCCTGCAAGCTCTTGCTCAGGGAAGGTCTGAATAAGAGACAGTATTCTTGCTGCATAAAAACATTTTTCATTTGACACTGTGTTCATACCCTTTCCTGGCAGGAGCATCGCTCTTTTCTCTCCCCATGATGTCTCCCATTACACTGCAGCACTCAGTGGCCTTGCTCCAACCACTGCTGTTCCTGTGATGCTTCTCACAGCAGCTGAGCAGTGAGTTAAGTTTCTGTAGCCAAAGCCCATGACAAGAGTGAAGCAGAGTGTTCTCCTTCATCTGCGCAGTCATTTGAGAGAAGGAGCTACAGCAGCACTTGTGGTGGGATGGGCACTATCCTCTTCTGAACTGGTCACTTGCCCTTGCCTTTTGTGTGTGACACTGCAGGGACATGGGAGGTTGCAAGGCTTTGAAGGTTCCCTGGGATGGCTGCAGCCATCCTTTCATGAAATGCTCCCTGGCCTGGGCACAGAATCCTAAAAAATCCCAAGTCAGAAGGGATCCATAAGGATCTTCAAGTCCAGCTCTGGTCTCAGGATCGTATAAAAATTAGACAATATGTCTGAAGACACTGTGCAATTGCTCTTTGAACTCTGGCAGTTTGGTATCATGCTCTCTGCGCCGGGGAGCTTGTTCCATGCCCACTGCCCTCTGGTGAAGAACCTTTTCCTAACTCTCAGCCTCACCCTCCCCTGACACAGCTCTATACCATTACCACATGGTGGCCCTGTGACTGGCACCAGAGAGCAGAGCTCAGCACTGCCCCTCCGCTCCCTCTAAGAAGCTGTATGCCACCATAAGGTCTCCCCTCATCCTCTTCTGCTCTGGGCTGAGCAAACCAAGGGACCTCAGATGCTCCTCATATGTCTTCCCCTCTAGACCCTTCACTGTATTTGGAGCCCTTCTTTGGATGCTCTATCAGTTTCGTGTCCATTCTGTACTGTGGCATCCCAAACTGTCTTAGCCTCTTAATTTATGTAGTGTGAATTACCAGGATTGGCTGAGAAAACTAAAATTAGTCCATACCCAGTAGCCACGCTACTGTCCAGAAAGTCTGGAAATGCAGAAAACAAATCCAAATTAACTGTATTTGTTCCTTGCTACCTTGCAGCAACTCAGAAAGAATTTGTCTGATTCTTCATTCTGCTATTTTTCCCCCTTAGAGACAACATGACCGCTCTACAACTTCTTTTTCTGAAGATATGAGTGTGATTCAGCTTTCATATCATGAGATGTCCAATTCAAGCTTCCAGGGTTTCTTCTATAATTTTAAGACAGTGTTGGTGCACCAAGAGAGGCATCATTTTTTTGGTTTTAGGAACCATTGTGTGATGAGAAAGTTATCTGCTGATCAACAAGGAAGATCCTTGTCTTCCCCTTGTGACAAGGTGGCTTGTTCACCTAGCCTTCAGTGCGTGATGTTCAGATGATCCTAGTTGTCTAGCATGTGTTTGCCCATCTGAGTCCTCCAAACTCCCAAGATGGTAACCCCTAGAAAACAGTGAATGAGGAGTCCAATTAGGAAAAATAATAAAACCCTGCAACTAACTTTTCTACATGTTCTTTATTCCTGTCTTAGCCTGAGAGCTGAATTCTGATGCAAGTTGTGTTCACTGCCTCGTTCCAGATGTTACTGTAGTGAAGGCTGTTACAAAGATTTAATATTTGCTATTTGCTCTCTTCTGTGCAATCAGGTGGTGTCATTCCTCTTAGATTACAAGGCAGTCCAGCTCTTTTCTCATCCTCCTCTTGCTACTAACATAATCAGAGTATGTTTTTTTGTTGCCCTTCATGGGTATGTATGTATATGTTGTAGAATTGAAATTTCAGCCACACGCTAATCATTCAAAGCGCAATTACAGTTTCAGCCGTGCAGTAATCCATCTTGAATGATTACTGCATGGCTGCCTTTTAAACTCTGACATGTTGAATGTTTTAAGAACACAGACAGGGATTAGTTCACATCATGGACTAATCTGCTGCAAATGTCCATTTAAAAGGACTTTTTGCATCACTTCTCTTAGGAGACAGCAAGTAATAGAAGAATAAAAAACAGCAGCCAAGCAAAAATAAGATGAAATGAGATTTCACTTAATTTTAAATGGTGCTAACTGATTTTTTTGTTTGTTTATTCATATTTCTAGATTGGCACTGTTTGGAATATATGTTCCAGAACAAATTTCTGCTATAAACAGGCAAAAAGGTTGCTTTGAGCTGAAGATTTAAGGCAGAATTCTTTTTTGACTGCAATATGGTGATAGTTAACAAAGTGATTTTAAAACGCACGAATGTCCTAGTACAAGATCTACCATAAATACAGCAAAACTGCATAAAGGCGGCTGACAGCATTATATTTCAGCCATGCAGGAAAGAGCTGTGCTGCCAAAAATCTGTCCCTGGCCGCTAGAGCTGCACCTGGGTGCCGGGAGTTTTGTTGCACTACAGAGCATTGCAGTGGTTAGAGCACTGTGTGCTCCTCGTGCCCTCTGTACCCCTGCATTCCCACCAAGTGCTGCTCTGTGCAGCTGCTGTGTGCTTGCTAGAGGCAAAGGGCGCAGATGTTGGTGTGAGGCAGAGCACATGGCTGTGAATGAAGCACGGCTTGCTATCTGTTTTTGAGTGCTGATGAAGAAGTGATGGCACAGGGTGGATTTTAGAAAGAAATGCAAAGGATTAAGTGTCCTTAAACGGAATAGCAAAAACAATGACAAATAACGTGTGTGACATTTTCTAGACTGCCCTTTCCCTACAGTCATGACAGCCAGACTGCAAACAATGTGTGGCTTTGGGGTAGGACACCTTGCAGGAAAACTGAATTCTGTTCAAGAAATAATACTCTCCTGGCAGTTCCACTGGTCATTTGTCCCCAGGAGTAGGGAATGAATCAGTGTCCTGACATGAAGCGAAGGGCTCCAGACCTCCAGTAAGGCTTTTTGTAACACTCAGTGTCTCCTCTAAGTTTCAAGCTGAGAAATTATGTTCTGGTCGTCTGTTTTCCTGCAGCGGTTTATTTGGGCATGATATACTCATTGTCTGTAACTGTTACAGTGTCGCTGTTTGTTCTCATGACACACAAAATGTTCCACCTTAGAAGCAACCGCCTTTATGGATGAATAATGGCAGCATATGCAGCACATACAGTACTTTAAGATTCCACACAATGAAACGTCCTGTATTATGAAGGATTGTGTTCTTGTTTTTTTTAGGCCTCAAATAGGAAATATTTAAGCACATTTTCAATTAAGTTGCATTGAAGTTAGTATAATTGAAGTCCATATTTTTAACATGTGCTTCTAATTAAACACATCCATAAATGCTTTCCTGATCAGAGGTCTTCAAGCCTGTAAGAGCACAGGAACTGAAGCGTTCTTTTTCTGCTGCTCTGGGTGCGTGTGTGAGCACATAATTTTGCAAACAGCCATCATGTTTCCTCCCTCCTTAACTCCATGTCTCAGGGCACTGAGCTGGGAACTGCAGCCATACCCCTCGAGTCCAAGCCCCAGGGGCTATGAGTTCCTTACAGCAGTGCCAGGAGGCATGGTGCCTACATCTGTATGCTGCAGAGAGAGCAGTCAAACACACATGTGGCCAGCAGAAGTAAAGAAGCGCTGAAGCTGAAGGTGGCCCAGAGCTCCAGTCTCAAAGATGAATTTAATCTTTGCAGAGTGGTTTAAAAGGATACAGGGGAGTTGGAAATCGATGATCTTTGAGGTCCCTTTCAACCCAAGCCATTCTGTGATTCAGTAATACACCAAGCTCTAGTCCTCTTCAGAGCAAAAATGGAGAGCCTGGCTTTACCATCAGCACTTTGCTCTGCTAGCAACAGAGAAAAAACTCGCACAGGAAAAGATTTATAAGAGTTGATCAGTGTTCTGCAGTGTGCAAAACATGGATGCTTTGAGCTAACCCTCCTACTCTGGAGGTGTAAAGCAACACGTTCATGCATGAGGCTCTGCTCTCAGGTGTCTGATCATCGCAGCACTGGGATGTGAATGAGTCCTGTGGCTTGCAGAAAACATTTGGTCTTTTGTACCTGGAGACTGCTGAAAGGAAAATTGAATGAAGGACTGGATCTTTCTCCATCACCTTGATTCAAGAGAAATTTTCCTGTGTGTTTTTAATTCTGAGCTTTAAGAGAGTGGCATATGCTATGTTCTACATTTTCCAGAAGCTTGGAGTATTGGTACCTAAGTTCTCTCCTGTTTAGGAGGATCATGAGCTATAGCAGGAGGCATGTACAGCCTCTGCCAGCCAGGCACAATGGCTGAGCGCCTGGATTGCAATAGCTCTGTTGTTTTGAGGAACTGATTCGTCTTGGGAAGCTGTGATCCTCTGCGCTTGTCCTACAAGTAACTTTGATAGGCCTTATGGGGGATTTTGACATAGAGGACAAAAAATGGGGTCTACTGAAGGATCAGCCCACAAAGCATCCAAGAACAAACTATAAAATGTGATAAATAACACTACTGAGGACGTTAAGTTAAATGTTTGCACAATGATTGAGAAAATCAAACACTAATCCACTTATTTCATCTCAACAAAATAGAATACGATGCTCATCGCCTTCTTTGTTGCAGTATGAGTGCACTGCTGGATCCAAGGCATTTCAGCTTCTGCTCTTCCAGACTGTGTCACATTATCCTCACGAAAGACCTCGTGCTGGTTTCTCAGGGTGGTAACAGCCTGTTCTTATGTATCTGCTCCAGTTCCAGGCACATCCCTGTCAGAGTTCCCTTTGCATGCTTTCCCAGAGCAGAACTCAACTGACAAACAGCCCTTCACTGGCATTTGAGGCTTTCTTGTGCCACCCTTGAGCACATTTCACCTTCCTCACTCAGCTCCCTGAACACCAATTCTGTGATATCAACCCCTCATTTTCTTTGCTCTCAGCTGCAAACATCAGCTCTACTTTCACTTCATTATGGCTCCAGATAGCTAATCTTAAGTAACATATAGATAGCTAACTGTAAATGAGCTCTTGGTAATAATCCAGTACTTGTGATCTTTTTTTAAGTGGGAGGAATATGTTTGTTATGCCTCCATTTCAGAAAAGCTGCTCAGTTTCCAGCTTTAAGCCTCGCAATGGTTATTTAATATTATATTTGCCTTGCTAAAAGACATGCCACAGTGTTGTACTTAAAGCTTTTCAAAAAAAAGCCATTGCTCATGAATTAATTTGATAAGCCTTGTATAAATACTGAGATGAAACTTGGTGTGAATTTAGCCTTTTTCACAAGAAATAATTCCTAGTTTCAAAGGCTTCTGCCTGCTCCGCAAATAATTTTTTTCCCCAGTAATTCCTTCTCAGGAAAGATACCCCAGGGAAAATTTACTTGTTGGCTAGAGTCTTCCCAGGTATTTGTACTTCTTGCACACATGAGAGGATGAATCTTCAACTAGCAGAGATACTATTGCTTATTTTTGCCCTTCTCCTCCTTCCCCAAAAGCTTGTGATGTTAGTTCCTGTCTGCGACCCTTGTGTTATCTACTAAAATGTTGTATAAGTGCTTTTCATGTTGTTTTGCACCTCTAAAAGGTGGTATTTACTGTGTTTGCTCCTGGACCATGGGAAAACCTGGGGGAGGCTGGCTGGGGACAGTGAAGCATGTGGGTATCTTCAGGACCATGACAGGTAAGGGCACTGCTGTCACTGCATTATTTGTGGTTTTCTTTTATTTGGTAGCTGGTTTTACCTGGAAATAAGGCTCACGCACGCCACTCAGTGTGGTATACTTATACGTGTTCATATCCCCATCTCTCCCTGTATTTTGAACTGTCTGTCCAATGTCAGCTATAGTAAGGTAGCTGGTAGCTCGGTAAGGTCAACAAGGTACTAATGATATTCCCACAAGCTTCATGAAATCACACAGGCCTATTGTTTTGCCTTAGCTGAGAAAAGCACTGTTGGGGGAGTGCAACCCTAGTAGACACCTAAGAATCCACTGGCGACAGAGATTTGCAAAGGAGAAACTTTACTCCTCTCTGGACCCCAGCTTTGAAACACAAGTCTGTGGGAAACCACGTGCCCTTTGAGCTGGCACTCAGAGTGACGCATTTGGCGGTCACTTCAGTTTTCCCCCTTGCACCTCGTTTGGCAGCAGCTCACTGTGAGCTGCCGGCTGGTCCGATCAGCCCACATTGTTCTTGATTTTTCCTTCAGACTAAAGGTACATTCACTAAAGCTCTGTGTTTGTAGCTTGTACTTTTTGCACATTTACTTGTACAGAGAAGAATATTCGGAGCAGTAGCCAGTGGTTTTACTGAATTACTGGGAGCAGGAAGCCATCTGCAAAAACAACATAGGTCTCTAAAGGAACAGCAATAGACCTTCAGTTTCAACTTACATTTAGCAAAGAAAGGAGTTCTTAACAAGTGTATTTCTTGAAGTGGACACACAATACTCTGCTGCTTGCCACAGGCAGCATTAATGATAGTTTCAGAAAGTCTAGAAGGGATCAGAATGCAGGAAGACATGTAAGCAGTAGCAGTAACCCTCCGCGTAGCAGGAGAGAAAAAGAATTGCTGCTCTCTTTTCCTTGGGGTCCCGTGAGGCTGGTTTGTATTGTGGAGAAGAACCTGTTTGGTGTCCAGCTGGCATCTCAAATAACCATCTCATTTTTCCTTTCTGGAAATGAGAAAAGTCTTGTGCAGAGAAGTAGACATGGAGGTCTGGAGACAGCAGAACACATGTGTAAGTGCACTTGTAGTTGGCAAAAACATAGAATGAGGCTTCTGGATCTAGTGAAATACTTAGAAATAGAAGCTATAGGCTGAAGGTGTTTCAATGGGCACGTCTTTACCTCCTGCCCACTGGTATCATTATACCATTATACCAGTTTTACTGTCTCATAGTGGGTAAATAAGACGGTTGAAGAGTGCAGCAAAATATTTTGCAAATGTGCTGAAAAAGCCAGTGATACACTTTGACTTGTCCTCAAAATGAGGTTTTATGCATTTTGTTATCAGCTGAAATTGGAGATGATTTGTGCCTGTGAGGACAACTTTCCTATAGTATTTAATACCTAACATGCTAAAAATCATCACTAGTGCTAGTATCGTGCCATCTCCTTCTCCTACTCCTTGTTGCTCATTCACTGAACTTGGGGAAACTTACCAAGTTCCTGAAAGCAGCTTCTTATGGGATCAGAGCTGCACAGCACAATTTGATCCAGGAAAAGAGACTGGGCTTTCATATTTTATTCTGATGTCAGCAGCAGAAACCTTCAAAGTGGAGGAATAGTCCCCAGCTGTGAACTGGGTTGCTCAGGAGGTACCACTCCTGTCGCTTTGTCAAGCTGATTGGGGCAGGGAAGAGCTCTTTTTCTAGGCTGTGTGCACTGAAGAGGCGCCAGGGCCTCCCACCCACAGTCCTCATGAAAGAAAAATAGCAACTGCACAAAGTCCAAGGATTGTTTACTTATTTGTAGTATCTCAGCAACGGCTACTCTCTATCATCTGGTTCTGCTTTGGTGATTTCTTTTTTTTATTAAGAAGAAATGCCACATGCTGCCACACAAGTAGCTAACCTCCTGCTGCCGGACAGAGGCTGCCCCTGACGCCCAGGGAGGACACAGCAAGGGCTCTGCTCCCAGCTGTTGGACCTGGCTTACAAGATCAGGACACAGATCAGGACTTTGCAATTGTTCTTTTTTTTTTTTTCCTTCCAAATAAATCATGTGATCAAGCAGCAGCTGATACGTAAAGTAACTAAGTTCTGGAAGTGTCCAACTGACTAATTTCAACATTCCCAGAAGGAAACATCAAATTGTGGAAGTCTTAAGTCATGAGGTGACTTAGTGGCTTTCACAAGGCAGAGAAGAAAGAGATGGCTGCATGTCCCTTCCCTCCATCTATCCCTGTATTTTTGTGGCTATAGCATTTGTCTGAGTGGGTATTTAATGGCTTTAATTACTTTCTATAAGTTATGATGGAACTTCAGTTAGACATAATAGGAGAGCCATACTCCAAATAACTTGTTCAGAGCGTTGCAACAGTCTCCGACTATGTTCTTTGCAGCAGAGAGTTTGGGAAGAGGGTTGAATCTGTGTCTCCTGGATAAATCCTGTAACAAATTAACCTTCTGGCTAAGGATGCAGGATCAGGGTGCACCACCTTCTCAAGGTTTTTAAAGTCATTTGCTAAATGTTGTGTTTAATTTCCAAACCCTTTCTGTTAAAGGAATCCGCAGTTAAATCTCAGGTGAGAAAAAAATCAGTAAAAATCACTCTGAGTCAAACATTGAATATAGCTGCACATTAGCATAAGTAAGGGCTCATTTGAAGAGTTATCTACATAGCAGGTTATTTGATGTAGGAATCATAATACTGTATTTCTGTCCAGGATGGATAACATCTCACTGACCTACAGCTTGGTGGGAGTACTAGACAACTCCTTTGCATCTACATGTTTGTAAAATCTTACTTACTAGGTAAAATCAAACTTAAAGAATTTTCTGACCTGTGGACCAGTAAGTGCTCCTGCTTGCAACTGAGAGACTCCCAAAATCCAGTGGAGGAAGCTGCGGGCACCACAAAGAAGCAGGAGGTCACCTTCTTACCCTAAGAAAGGTTATCTGGTAAGGACAGTAGTGTGGAGTGATGAGGTTGATCTTGGCAGCAGCTATTGTTGTAAGATAAAGAGGGGAAATGGTATGCAGACCATATATCTGCTTATCTTCTGAGGCTACCACACAGGAGCTGTGCGGCGTGGAGCCCAGGTGTGTGGCTGGCATTGCATGAACACAGGGACAGTCAGGCCTGGCCTGAGGCCTCATAGTCCAGGCAGAGACCAGCTGGGAGAATAGGAGGACAGCCATGCCTTCATGTAAGGCTTCTTGGCTCATCTGATGCCGCTATTCATGTCTAGCTGAGGCTACAACTCCTGCACATCAGCACTCTAACTGTGCGGCCATGTGCCAGGACAGCACAGGGAAGCATCAGAAGAGCAAGAATGACTGAATCGAATCCCAGCCACTCCACAGGCAACTTCTGTCCCAGCCGGTGGGCAGAGAGGATGACTCCTTCTCCTCCCACACCCTGCCACACAGCGTGCTTACAGGCCCCGTTGTCCTTTGTGCCTGCTTCCTTTGGTTAAGGGACTGCCCTGATCCAGCCATCAGGACATGCTCTGCGTGTACTGGTTTAATTGAAGATGGTGAGCAGCACAGCAGGAATTGTTCCTGAGTACTGGAAACAATACTTGTAAAATCACTTCATAGCAGCCAGCACTGCAAGTGGTTGGAATACAAACAGCTTTGAAGACAGTGGATGGTCAAAAACCACTCTGAAAAGAAGTGCTTGTACTCTTCCACCTTCCCATCCACCTGCACTTCTGATCCTAAGCCAGTGTGTTACTATAGGAGTGAAGAAATCTTTGGAGTGGAAAGAAAACAAAGGATCTTTTAAAGGAAAGGGAAGAGATCAGTGCTCTCCACATGGAAATATGTGAGTCCTTCCTGCAGAGCATGTGAATTTTCACAACATTGCAGTGATTTTCCATTATCAGATCTAAAAGCTGGTGCCTAGTATAAGAAGCATAATAGCATAAGGTGATACGGAAACCTCCTGTATCCTGGTTTTTGCATGTGATATAGGTATGCAAGCTAAGTACAAAACTCAGGTGGCCTCTAGGGCTGAAAATCCTCGAGCTGACCGTGCCCTTCCTTACATAATAGGAGTCTGGAAATGATGCTAACAGTTCACTGCTTTTCTGCATTTTCCAGGCAGATTTGGACAAAAACAAAACTAAACCATTTGGTGCCCTTGTAGCCCCAAGTGTTGAACTTGTCTTTTTGAAATGCTATGTCAACAGCTCTTCACTAGCAGGCCCTTTATTTTTATTGGCTTCAGTTCTCTGGCTAGTGTTGACAGGTTAATTTACAGTAACAGTGAGAGTCACCTTTACTTGCTATACTAGAAACTGCAACCTACTCTGTTCTTGAATGCCATGCTCTCAAGAGCAAGAATATGGATAGCAAGTGAGTGCTGCCTTGCAGTCTTGTGCAGGCACTTAGGGACTTGTACAAAAGAGTGCTTTTTTGGTGAAATAATTTTTACCAGCATATACGACTGGAGCAGGAATGGTTGCAATTATTTCTTACCGTGCTTGTTAGAGAGGACATATGGGAAGATTAGCCTCAAGAATGTCACTCTTGGACATAGTCTTCCTATGAGGACTATACCACAGGTTTTTTCTTTTTTCTTTTTTCTGTTTTTCCCCTTCTTTTCAATACACCAAAGCTTACTGCAAGAAATTCCCCTTGCTAACATGTATACAGTTAGTGTTATGTGGGTACAGAAAATAAGTTTTGTGGGATGTATTTAGACAGTTTCGCTTTTTGTTTTCCTCTCCTCTCCTCTCCTCTCCTCTCCTCTCCTCTCCTCTCCTCTCCTCTCCTCTCCTCTCCTCTCCTCTCCTCTCCTCTCCTCTCCTCTCCTCTCCTCTCTTCTTTCTAAGAGTAATCTTAGAATGCAGAATGGGAAGGGAAATTTGAAGTTGAGAGAAAATTTATTTCTCTCTGGGCCATAGTTATGCAGGTGAAGGTCTTTCTTAGAGTAGACTGATGTAGTATGGATGGTAAAGAAGCCACAAGAGAGATGATATGAAGTGCATACACTGGAGAAGAAGTATTTGGGGCAGTTAAGGGAGGCAGATCAGTGCTGTCAAGAGGGAAATTATGATAGCTAGTGTGCAGACCAACAGGAAAATAATTGGGTGCATCACAGGAAAACTAATAAAATCATAGTGTATTTCTGAGTTCTATTTATTTCTATAGTACTGGAGTTTTTGTTTTGTTCTGTTTTTCCAGATGATTACCATATAAAACATGTGAATAAATGGTATTTTAAACATAGAAGTGTGAAATATAAAATCTTTTGGATTGTTGCAGTTCTGTCCCTGTATATATTGGCCACACTCTAGCACTATTTACCCAGCAGGAGGAAGCACCAAGGCTGCATCATACTGAAGGACTTTCTGTTTTTTCTGCACTAGTGGACATCATGCCACCCCTTGGACTTAGGTATTCTATTTTGTCTTCATGGTCATTACAGATACAGAAGTTATACTTTCGGTATTGTGACCATATTGAAGTTCTCATTGGTTACACTGTTGAAATGCTCCTAGAAATATGCAGTACATTCTTTTACCAGTCTAATATTCACTCTTCCTTTTACTTACTCCTGACATAGCAACAGAAACCCTGGAAAAAGCTTTTTTGAAAAGCTTTGGGATCTTTCTGCTGCACAAATTTAAGATCTCTGTCTGTCACCAATCTGTTCTCATCAGCCAGCCCTTTGAAAATCATTATGGCACCTCTCCATCTTGCTGGCTCAGCTGTGGATCAAGATCCCAGAAACTGTTAGAAGTTCCCACCAGCCTGGAGAGTCACAGCAAATGAGAAAGAAAGCAGATGGGAAGAAAGAATGTAAAATCATTTGGAGATACATTAGGAAAAGTATATCCGAGTTTGTTCTGGTCTCACACAGATTTTTGTGAACGTACATATGTATATACGCAGAGTCACAAAGGAGTACTGCTTCTTAGTAATTGAAACATACTGCTTCTAGTCATCAAAATAATCATCTCTACAACAACCTTGTTTAGAATATATGTATTTCATTTACAGAAAAAGATCATTTTAATGATTGGAATACCCAGAAAAGCATGAAGGTGACAGTTCAACTAATGTTATAGAACACCTGTTTTCTCTTTCAGTTTAATTTCATTTTCCTTTTTTTCGCCTTCACATAAATATCTGACTTCAGGGTGATTTTAAGGATAAATTTATTGAGGAAGAAGGTATTCAGCAATGATGACCAGGAAAATGCTATACTCAGCCAAACTTTTATTATTATATGACACATATACATGTCATATATGAATGATATACTGAAAATCAGGACTTCATGTTGCCCAGAGGTGAAAATCAATACAGCAAAACAGAGCTTACTGAAATGAGTATTGCAGAATTCAGCTACTTTTTGCTGTGTATGAAACATAAGTAATGAGATTACTTCCTGTTCATTATCCCAGTATTAGTAAGCTGTTCCTGAACCATGTGATAGCCCCTACCAGCAGTATCTTGTAGCAGCAAAACCACAGTAGGTAGCTTTCCAGTTTACTCCTGAAATATTAAAGAACACCACACAAGCATTGGTCTTCTTTCTACATTGAAGACAGCGCATATTTTTGAATTTCAAAATGTTTCTGACTTTTGCATGGTATCTATAGGCTTTGTAGAAGGACTGTGGGAACACCTGGCTGTTGCTGAACAAGAACTTTGCAAGTAGCTGAGGATATTCATTTTGAGTTGTATGGAGAGAAATGAAGAAGAGATGATTTAGAGAGGGTTTCAAGCACCTTCTCCTTGGAAATCAGGCATTTTTAATATATTATAACACACACACTGGCAAACTGAGAGCCATTTTAAGTCATGACACCCATGAAAGTAATATGCAGGAAAACAGATTTAGGAGAAAAAGATGGTGTGCAGTAGTGCCATGAAATCAGGGAGGCTGAGAGCAATGATGTGCCATGTAGAAAGCCACCACAGAGGCTGCATGGGTTTATAAAGGCAGAAGTCTCCTGTACTGCCCTACTTTGCTGCTGCAACCCAAGCCTGGGGCCTCTCTGTTTCTGCTGTCAATGGATGGAGATGTTCCCACAGCCTCCCTTGCACTGCTGTAATCCAATCCTTGTGTGATAGCCACAGACAAAGGCAGGGACAGAGACACAGAATCAGAAAATCTCTTCTCCTTTCAACCATAGCCTGTTTTCATGCTGCATCTTGCTTGCAGAACAGTCGAATGAATGACAGAGAGACCGAGTTAAGAGCACACCAGCACAAGAGGATGCCCCTTGCCGTTGAAACCACATGCACTGAGGGCTAAGGCAATTACAGAGCTGCCTTATGCAAAGTTACTGTAGATTAAGGATGAACAGTGTTTCCAGCATTTACTCCACATCTCTCATCCAAGGCCTACTGGGGCACAGGGTGTGATATAAACAGACAGGCACTGTCAGCTCTCAGAGTAGCACTGAGAAGAGCAGGGTCTGTTGTTGCTGTCACCACTGCTTCCATGAGCAGATGTGGTCTGAGCAGAGCAGTATTTGGATTTGGATATGTGTTCAAATGTTATGTTCACAGTCAGACCAGGAGACTGACAGGGTTGATAATTAAAACCTGTTACACCCCTGTTGAGGGCTATATCCTCCTTATGCCCCTATCCAGCAGAGAGGAGAGGCAGGCTGGGTAGCATTAGACTAATGTAGTTAAATTATTTCCATGAGCTGAAAAATGGACTTCATAGCCAAGTCCCTAGTTTAGCAATCTATAACATCTGTGACAGATTTTTAGACTGAATATCTCTGCACTGTTGGCTTCCAAGCAGAAGAAATGTGGCACATTTTTCCTCTGTTGATTGAACATGGTATCTGTAGCTGTTGCCCAGTGAAGAGATGAAAAAGTGATCAAAATCCCTTGCTTGGAACATAGTTGGTACTATTCCACAGGAGTAGTTCCATCTCCAGCCAAAGTGTGGTCCACTGTTTTGTTACAGGGACAAGGTGGAAAGTGCTTCAGGAACTTCCTAGTGCCTGCTCAGAAGCCTCTTGTTCCCTCAACCAACAAGCCCAAACAGTTTAAAAGAGTGTTTTTTAGCCAGAGACCTGGTGTTGCTCACTTCCCTTCTCAGTAACACTGTGGTGCATGAGAGCAGTGCTCTGGTTCCAGCGTCAGTAATTCCTTGTTTTTTTTTTGCCGGTGGAAAAGAGTAGGTTCTGATCTCTTGCACCTCACTTCCATGTCCATTCTGTTGTGGTGTCTCAGGCAGCAAGTGGGGGTCACAGCTCTGCTCACACCACTCTTAAAAGTTTTGAATCTGCATTCCTGTCCTGAAAGCCTCAGTTGAAGTATGATATTACAACTTTCAGATATTCATGCACATTATTAGACCTCCAGAATAACATGATTTTGCTGAGAGCTTCAGATGAAGCATGATGGAAAACATAACAGTCTTCATTTAGATAAGCACTCCAGCCAGTGTAGCAGGTCTAACTAACCCATACTACAAAGACAGAAGGTCATACTCAGCAGAATACGTTCACTGGGGGAGGGCAGCTGGGCAGGGTGCATGGATGTGACCTTTTGAGCACAGCAGCATCATCTCCACCACTATCCCTGCCTGAGGCTCCTCAGCCGTATCATGCTTGACACGTAAGTCCTGGTTGGGAGGGCCAGAGCTGCAGCTCTGCTAGCCTCCCTTTGCTCCCAGCAGGGTCAGCAGAGGCAGTGCCACGGTCACTGTGAGTTATACTCACACTTAATTGGGGGAGAGTTTCAAATGTCAGTGGCAATCCATGTCTTCTTCTCAAATGCCATTAGATCCCTTTATTAACAAGAGATATGCGATCAAATACACATAAAACAAAAACTCCCGTATTTTTTTCACGTGTTTCAGTTATATATTTCACGTGTCTTTGCTCTTAACACAATTATTTTAAGTGACACTTAGTTTATTAGTAACACAAAGGAAAAACTGCCATGTATGACTTAGACTCTTCAAAAGTAGCTATAAACAACTATACTAATTGTTTTGTTCTTTTAAAAGCTGTGGGTCATGGCAACACAGCTGTTTTTGCTGTGACTGGTTGCCTTAGCTTTGGACTAATGTCATGAAGGAAGTTTTTCAAGCCCGCTATGAGCTGCTTGTGAGTGGTTATTTAAATATTTTATTTGCCTGCCATGATCCACTCAGAGATTGGAAATATGGGGATTATTTTGTGCTTTTAGACATAACTTCTCTCCTTACAAACAACCTCTGACACATTTCTCCTTGATCATACCTGTCACATGTGGGACAGGACAAATTTGTTCATCAGCAGCAGGATTCCTGTGAAACGTCTCTAAAAAGCCTTCTGCGCTGAATTGCCAGCCATGAGTGACTCATAAGGACAAAACAATTTGTTGCCTGTCAAAGGCATTCATAAAGAAGGAAAAGCCAACTTAGTATTTTAGCACCTCAGTATTACTTCACAAAGAATATTTAAGCATTTAATGCATAAGCTCTCTAACCAATACTCTCCTGTAGGACACCAGACCATGCTTTCATTAGCACGAGTTATCCTCGCACTGTCAGGGGGCTGCTGAAGAAGCATGTGTTCTACATTTGGCCTTGTGTCACTCCTTGGCCTGTTAAACTGTAGAGACAAGGGCAGGCTTTCCAAAACCATGTACTGGGAATCAGAAGAATATCAGCATTCACTGGCAGAGCTAATAGGGAAAATAAAAAAATTTGTACATGGTGCATTAGGCCACAGCAGCTGGGCAACACTCAGGCATTCACAGATATTGTGGTTGCAATACCTGCGGGAGTGCTTACACTGAAAGTGCTACAGACTTTTCTCTATGGGGCTCTGCATTCATGGGTTGGGCCCAGATTGGGAAAAGCCTCCTTTGGCTGGTGAGACAGCAAGACTGTCACTAAAACCCAGAGCCAGGACTAGAGTGCCGAAATGCAGCAGCTGATACTGAGTGAAGTCAAACAGTGGTCACGGCTTGTAGATGCTGGACTTAAGTTGCATCTGTGGAATTTCAGGTTGGATATTAGGAATAATTTATTTTCAGAAAGAATGGTGAGGCACTGGAACAGCCTGCTCAAGGAGGTGGTGTAGTCACCATTCCTGAACGTGTTCAAGGAATGTGTAGATGTGGCACAGAGGGACATGGCTAGTGGATGTAGTGGGAATGAGTTGGTGGTTGGACTAGATGGTCTTAGTGGTCTTTTCCAACCTTAACGATTATATGATTTTATGTTTCTGCACCAGGCATGATGGTGAAAACAGAAGAGATACTACCATGAGGCTGATTTCGTAAAAATTAAAAAGAAAAATGTTAGTTCTCATATCAGACCAGTATCCAGTAATCCACTTCAACATGTACCTTAAAAAACAGCCCTCTTGAGTAAGTCACTGAGAAAACCTTGCCTTACAAAGGCAGGCAGATTTGTGTTTCTCTCCAGGACATGTCTTCCTTACTACTATTATGTAGAGCCATCTAAATCCCAAGGTAATGTGTCCTCTGGTTTTTTTGTTTGTTTGTTTTTTGGGTTGTGGTTTTGTTTTGTTTTGCATTATCTTTTATAACTCCGTATATTTTTATTTTTTATATAACTGCTTGATCTCTTTTACAAATGTGAACTCTCCCCAAAGCACTGACAGAGTTTTTCAGCTTGCAGGTACGTTGAGCAGGCTCTTTGTTTTACTGAGGCCTTCCTGAAGGTATCCCAGACTTCTTCTCGACAATTCCAATAACTGCAGCATTTTTTGGATGCTATCTAAAAATTACAACTTGCCATGCTTTACCTCTGTCACTGCTTAATACTTATCCTCCAAAAAACATCAGGCTCACTGATTTAAGAAGAGAGAATTTTGGAGAACCCTTCGCTAAACTCACCACGTTGAAAAATGACCCTTTATCAATCCTAGTTTTTCCTTACTCTGCTGTTTTTGATTTGTAACAGTATTTTGTGTGGTGCCAGGAGAACAGTCGTATGCAAGACTGTTCTGTTTGTTTCTATCTTTCAGTTAAAATTACGTCAGTTCTGGAACAGTATTCATCTGCTGACCTGGAGGGTCCATCTGATATGCAGAGTTAATTGTCCCACATCTTGGCATCCAGTTGCTGCAATGTGTTGATATGTTGGATATTTCCTCTACTGATTCTTCTACTGGCCTGTATTTCTAATGCAGCAATGACAGAAAGTGTGCCATGGTACACATAAAAAGGAGTCCTGCAATTAAAATTTGGTGAGACAAAACCCAGCAAAGGAGCTAAAACACTGCTGCCTTCATTGCATCAGTCTAGAGCCAAGAGAAGGGATGACTGGCATGAACAACAGGGACAAAGACAGCCCACACAAGAATGATAACCTGTGGCATGTTTGGCTCTCCAGAAACAAGTGATGAACGCATTCCAAAGAGGAGTAAAAGAAATTGGGACAGACCTTGGGACTATTTTTAATGTGCATCCACCTATACACTGACTTTTGTTACTTGAAGAAACTGAGGGATCTCTGTTATTTGGGATCTTATCTTTAAGATTCCACAAATGTGCTTGGAATCATATAGATACAATGGGTGTCTCCTAGGGACGAGTCAGAAGACCTCCAAATCCTATAATCTGTCTGTCATTCAAAGGCTTGCTCATGATGTTCTTGCAATGCTACAACAGCAACATGTTTGGAAACTGTGCGTTTTGAAACTCTGTTAATGGTACGACAAGAAACTCTTGCAGTAACTGTGCTCTTTTCAAACACGGAACCTGGGTTGTTCCATGTACAAAACTTGTTGCTATAAAACTATTTTTTGTGTAACAGGGTACAATAGCACCTCCTCTGTGATTCCTTTGATTCTCTATCAATTTGTGATAGTTGGAGATCTGGCTTACTGCTCTCTACACTCCAGAAAATTTGGCTAACTTTGTACATCAGTATATTGGCCTTTGAAAATTGGCTTACAGTTAGCAGACAGAAGCAGGGTTAGAATTAGTTCAAATCAAATTAATAGTGAGAAGTTCTAACTTGCTAAGCTGTATGCAACCCACTCTTCAAAGGATATTCACCAATTGCTGTAATTGCTGTCTTCAAGGTCTTCCAAAAAACCTTGGACATGCTAATTAATGCTGTTGTAGATATATGTGAAGGTATGTGACCCGAGAGTTTAATTCCACAGTTTAATTCCGTAATGACTGTAAATGGTAGGACTGCTGCATATTTAAAAGAACATTAGTGTGAATTTAGCTAGCTGTTGGCAGTTTAATAGTGACTAACAGATATTAAATAAGCATGAAATTCTAGTGGTGAATGACACTTTTATAGGGGCAAGGGCTGGAAGCTGAAGGCAAGAGAAAATACTGAAGCCATCCATAGTGACCTTCCTTTTCCCCAGCATTTTACAGAAAGTTTGTAGAACTTTCCCAGCACCAGGGCAAGTCGAGATTGGTAAATGGTCTTGTTCTTGCAAGTATGGATGGCACATAATGAACTCGGTGGGATTGGAATTCCTTGATTTGCTGAAGTCATTGACACCTCCCTTGCTGATGTCACTGGCACCAGGATTTCCCCAAACATCTGAATTCTTCAGCTGCTCAGAGTTAATCATATCCTCCAGTAGTTGTAGAGTGATGGCAGAGGTGTGTGAATTCTACCACTACCCTTTCCAGACATTTCTTTAAAAAAAAATAAAGGATGTCAAAAGAAATCAGTTGTCTAAAGAAAAGAAAAGAAAACAAGTTGATCCTTTCATTGTTACCATTCAAAAGCATCTCTTTGTTTTCAGAACAAAAATGGTGGCAAGTGACTTTTTTTTTCCACCCTGCGGTGGCTATATAAATTTCTGCTACTAAGAGACAAACATCATTGATTTGACCGACTTATTCAAAACAGGTCACAAAGCTGCATCTTGTTGTGTCAGTTCTCATCGTACACTGATGTGACAAGTTTTATGAATAAAATATGGGCAGTTGCTGTCTGAGAGGATGCCACATCTTAGCTACCCCAAACCCTCTGCCCTTGAAGAGGGAAGCTTTGAAAAATTAGGACCATGTTTCAATCCAAGCTGCACAATATGCTTTTCAACAAAGTGTAATATATTGTGTTTAGCTGAATAACTTTCTTCTCCTCTTCTCCCCTTCCCCTGTCCCTCCCCTGCTTCACACACACACACACACATACAAAAAAAAAAAAACCACCCAAAAACCCCAAACAACAAAACCCGTGGCATCTTAAACTAAAGCACACTTCAGTCAGTCTCCCTGGGTGTGCTCTGTGCCAGCAGCCACAGCGTTTCTTTCATCTTGGCTTCAAAGTGGTGCTGAGAGGGGGAGGGGGCATCTAATGAAAGAAGGGAAAACAAACAAACAAACAAACAAACAAACACAAAATGAAGGAGGAAATGAAAAATAGCAGTCTACCTTTCAAATCTGAGTGTCGCCTGCAGGCATGCTCTGCAGTGGATTTACACTCAGCTTCAGCCCCTTGTACATTTTTTTTGTTATTGCCTCTTCCCATGCTGGGAAGATTCTTGTCATCCCTCACATATTTTATCCGCAGAAAAGGCTGCCCTGCCCTGCGCTTGGTGATTGAGGCTGTGCCCCTGGTGTGCCACACTATCAGTGGTTCCCAAGGCTGCCTAGCCTGGGAAAAGCTGCATGGAAATGGTCCAAAATCAGCATTACATGCATTATTGTTCTTACTCTCTCTGATTAGAGTGCACACAATGAAAACAACAGCAACAGCCTCATTTTCTAGCCCTCCTCCCAACACAAGGCTGTTCTTAGACTGTTTTTCTTTCTCGGAGTCTTTACAGAAATTAACTGCTTCTGTGCTGGTAGATCCCAGGCACTCTGTCTGCTTCTTGGGAAGCCTCAGAGCATTTTCAAACATGTACAGTCGGCTTGGGAACTAAAATCCCCTATTTTCAAAGTGAATCTGTATGTAGACTGCTTCATGCAGCGCTGGCAATGCACCATTCGAATGCTGTGGTGAAACACACAGCACAACCATTCCTGTAGAATGAAACAGAATAAATATATTTAGGCATTTTTTCCATTGGATGCAGAATGCCTATGCATGCATTGCTGGATGCAACACACATATTGTCTTGGCAGTGAATCACAGTACCTGTGCTGTCCCACGTCTGAACACCATCAGACAGCTCTTGTTCTCTTGGCTTAAAAGCGTCAAAATTGATGTAGAACACCAACATCTGAACTACACTCCTGTAGCTCTGCAGTCATTTGACGGGTAATAATCTACATTTCCTCAGGCTGCTATTTGGGTATTCCGTGCCTTGGGGTAACCACCTTGGGGCGGGTCAAAATTCGGTGTCCTTCTGATCCCAAACACAGCACAATGTATCTGCGGAAGCACTGGGTGAGGTGCAGAATTTCAAATTCACTCTTTTGTAAAATGCAGGTTTTACAGTTCCTGAAATATGTTAGGGGTGACACAGTAAATAAAGGAGGAAATATATTTTCTTTCTGCTTAACAGATTGGATCATGTCCTGAAACACCAGGTGCCTGTACTTTGGATGTACTCAAATATTTCTTAGAAGATGGACTTTTAAAGCTTTTTTAAAAAAACAGATATATATATTTTTTCGGCACACCAGTGGGAACACATATGGAAGCAGGCATCTACCATATGAAATGTTTTGTTTTAGGACCCACTTCTGATGTTTTTCCTATCTTACAACTTCACTGCAGAAAAGCACTTAGTGCGTATTGTGTTCTTCACAGGGAGATGTAAAACTGCACTGGATCCCTCCCCACCTTAAGGACCTGTGAGATTTCCAAGCATTGCTTGCTCCCTGTGACCCAGAATCTGCAGAGGTACCTGGGGGGTTAATGACAGATTTTCTTTAATTGCCATCTAGCAGACAAAAGACAGATGTTTACTTTTAAAACACTTTCGTATCAGAGTAAAAACCACTTTGACATTTGTATTTCTGTGACTTGAAGCAAAAGAAACAACCCTTTAGTCAGTGTTAAATCTATTCTTCTATTTTTAGGAGAGATTGACCTGTACAAAAGAAAATCAAAATGTAGAGTTACATAGCTCTTTTCTGTTGCTCCTTGCAGGGTCAGAGTTGTTAGATATGCAAGTTTTCTGAACTTTAGCAGGTTCAACTTATATATCAGATTCTCTTCAGAAGATTTTTTTCTGATAAAAATGTGAGAATACAGTCATTTCCTGCACAATGCAAGAAAAGATTTCATTTATTCAAGAACCCTTCTGGCATCACACCCCTCAGAAAAATAGGCTTGTCTCTTTTCATGCTAACCAAGTCCTTATGATCCAGAAATAAAGCTGGACAAAATTTTGCTCCTGTCTTAACTGACTGCTATGTTTTTGGGCAGAATTGATCCTTTGGTTGCCTTTAATGTTTTAAATCCACTAACTGTTGGGGGCTACATAAAGAAAAAAGGTGACTATAGGAGTGTAAGAGATGTTTAATAATCTTTTGTGTTTCAAAAACAAATTTTTCACATAGTACGTGAAATTAAACCAGCTGGGATGGGATTTGCTTATCAAAAACATTTCCTCTAACAAAAGCTGTTGTTACTTGCTTCTCCTTCTTCCCAGTTCTAATAGTTGTGCCTGCTGCTTGTTTTGTTTATCAATCTCAGTCTGAGAGATACCATAAGTAATCACAGTATTATTTCTAACAGTCACTGGAAGGAAATCTCAGATTGTTCTTGAGAACTTAAATATCAGACTTATTATAAACAGGCACCGGTTCCTGAAGGATAAATAGAGATCCTAGAGCATGGTAAGAAGGAAGACTATCCAAATATCACTAAGCTACTCTGTTCAGAGGTTTTTTCAGGAGCCTGTGGTCTCCCTGATTATGCTGCTTTTCCCTGCTCTCATTGTTTCACTTTTTCTATCAATTTCTTTCTTAATAAAGTTCAACATTTAAAGGGAACTGGCAAAACCTAACTCTGCACTCTTCGCTATCATGCCTGGAATGAACCAAAACAGTTGTTTTCACCTGTGCACTGGGCAAAGTGCTGTACCCTGAATGGGGCACACAACTACATGTTCGTGTCTGTGTTGCCACATGTCAAAGAGGAATATCCATTCTGGAGGATGATATCTATGAATTAAAAAGTTTTTGGCCCCACATTCCATGAAGTGCTGTAATCGCCATCTTAGTCCACTAACCTGGCATTAGAGTCACTTTGAACAATTGTATTTAGCTCATAATTCAGCTAGGTGTTTTAAAAGGTTGTCCCTTAGGTCTACATGGTCTGTGGGAATGCTGGCATGAGTTGAGGAATGGGATTTCTGCATCCCTGTTGCCACCCCGCTGCTGGAGCAAGAGGGGCCAAGAAGATGCTGGCTCCCTGCTGCATGTGTGGCTGTGGGTTTGGGTGACAGCAGAGCAGCGACGATGCTCTGATGTATGCCTGCATGTCAGCTTCGGCCTGCCGTCTCCCTTGCTGCAGAGCAGGTACTTCATCTGATTCCTTCTCTTGGTCCCAAGTACAGTGATGTGATTCAACTTATTCCCAATAACTTTTCACTTCCACAACAGCCATGGCATTCTTCATGGTTGCTCCACTCAAGCACAACAGCGCAAGTTGAATTCTGAGAGTAAACAGAGTGGAAAGCAGTTTTCTTTCCTTCTCACTATTTTATTTATGGAGTGAAGGCCACACGAATAATTGAAGATGCCTGTTTGCACCCACTGCAATCTGTGAATGGTTTGAAATGTAAACATGTCAGCTCACAACTGAAGCTTGAGAAACATATGTGCTGAAGAGCCGCCGGCTGTTTGTCTGCTGTCACATTTACCTTCCCAGAAGTCCCTCTCTCGTCTCATGCATGGACAGCCTGGGAGCAGGGAGGTATATGACGCTGGTGTGAGTTTCCATGGAAAATTTGATGTAGAGGATGGAAACACGCACATGACGTGAGGGGAACTTATGGTGCCTTTTAAATCGTAAAAAAACAAATGGCATTTCAGACTGTTCTCTTTTTTTTTTTTAATTTCTTGTATGACATACAAATTGAGATCAGCTGAGGCTTCAATAGTGATACACTCCAAGAAACTGAAAAGCTGTGAAGAAATACATGACAGGAAAAAGTTCATCAAGGAGAAGGAAAGAGATGGAGAGGCCAGGAGTGCTGGAGTGGGCTGCTGGACAGCTATGCTTAAATAAGTATGGTAAGGTGTAGGAGGAGATTGAAATGTTGTTTAATAAGATTTTATTTCTGTAGAAATAAATAAGAGGTATTACTTTCAAAGAGACCTATGTAAATTTAGTGTTCACAAGTCATGCACTGAAGAATCAGATCCACAACACAGTTCTTGGTCTGGCATGATTTCTGAAGGCAAATGTAACCTCTGTAATTAGAATATACTGTAATGAATCAAGTAGTAAATAAAGATTCATACTCAAAACCTCTAGAATATTAGACTGTGTGGGAGACAATATTTCATCCCCTTCAACTCTGCTATCAGAGAGAGAGGATGTGACATTATTTAAAAGCACTGGATTGAAAATGAATAATGTCAGGTGAACCATTTTTCACAGCAATGACTGTAGATTAGAACAACAGATAGGTAATACCAAACCCTAGAAGAGATATTCAGAATGCACAGAAGGATGTTTGAGGAGGTCTCTGGGACAGAGAGAAATGTTCAAAATCATCAGTATTATAGCTTCTTTGATCAGAATAGAATGAATCAGTTGGATTTTGTAGAAATTTCTGTTGAAGTCTACTGAGTTGAACTGAGTCAAAACTTTCAATAATGTTCATTCGTTTAAAAAAAAAGAGGAGGTGGTGTGTGAGTAAAGAATAAAGCTGATGCAAAAAAAAAGAGGTCTGGTATGGACCTACTATCAACTTTATATTGGTGTTGCTGGCTACAGTAGACACAGCCCTGATTAATTGTCCTTGTCGGTCAGATCATGGGAAGATCAAGAGTTTTGAAGACAAACTGATACTTCAAGGGCGTGAGGTTATTTGATTAGGGCCTTAGCTGGGAGGTGATCTACAATATTTTGACTTGTTGGACTGCACAGTGGCAGCAAAGTTAAGAATTGTCATGCATACATTTCTATCCCCCATTTCTCTGTGCGACTCGTGGCCTCCCTCTGAAATTTGTGCATAGTTCTTGAAATTATGTGGAAGTGTCTGAAGACAATGAGATAACGTCACACTTCGGTTTTCATCAGTTGTGAGGGCTGTCTCACTGCATTGTTCCAGGGATTCATCTTCTAAGAACTGTTTTCTGTTTTACTAATGATAAATAATGACAAAGATCTTTTTCTCGAGCTTTTCTAAATGTATCTAAATTTAGTCTGGGTGTGGCTACTCCAATATTTTCTCTTATTTCACCTTATTCTTCTATTTTCTGTCTGCTGTCTTTGGCTCAGATAAAGAAACTCAGTATTTTCTCTGAAAGTTTTTTTTTTTTTTTGTCTATAATATCATAGCAAACGTCAGCTGATCTTAATACAGAGTTGAAAACAGACTATTATCCATCCTTTTACAAATAAATAGAACTAAATAACATAGATCCATGGTCAAATTAAGTATTTTTAGAGCTATTACAGCAGTTAAAGCAGTCCTTGGTTGATGAGAAAGTCTGCCTCTTTTCCTGGTGGTCTCTTGCTTGTTGTCCACTCGCATTCGATCTCTGTAATGCTGGCCATTTTGCTGGTAACAAAGTCATAATTCACTCAGTGCTTAACAAGTTTGAGCACATTTTATGGCTGATAGCTGGATTGCCAGCATGATCCCAAATTAGTTCCTTTCTGTTTGTTCTTGCTTCACCTGTAGTGCCAAGGCAGTGCAGGATGGAACACACACAGCAGGAAACAGCAAACGATTGCCACTGTGTTTCCTTACACCAATAGGACACTGGTGCTGCTTTGACTTCAGGTAAGCCTGTTGGCACCAGATGAGACAACATCAAGTACCACACTGCTTCTTCAGCCAGTGATTTTCTCAGGAGCTGGCTGTTCCTGGTTTTACAACTGCAAAGCGGCTTTACTCGTGTGTAACAGCGTCATGACTGTGTGTGCAGTAGAAATTAGGGGCTATCTGGGATTTGCACTTGCATAGGAGCAGCTAGGGAAGTGCACTTGCGTTCTCCCTCCCAGCATAATGAATTAACTTCTGCTGCTGCCAAAAGGGCAGTAAGAGTGTGTTTTAAATTCCCTTCCTGCACGTAATCTCAAGAAAAGGAACACAAGGCGATAGCTGCTGAACAAAGAGCAGACAAGCGCTCCCAGCCGCTCAGCCTCCCCTTCCATCACTCACACTGCCACTGGCTTTCAAGACCCGCCTAGGTCATATTATGACTCCTTTATTAGTGTTTAAGGTCACTGGGAGACACGCAAGTGCATCCTATATCAGGAAGCGCAGCGTGTCTCCAGAGTGAAATATTTGGCTGTTAGCAGGAGCCGTGGTCGCGACTCGGAAATCCCGGGGAGCGATCAGGGGGCAGACAGCTCCAGGCGCCGCACGGCCTCGCGGCCTGCAATAACAGCGGCCTTCCTGCCATTCTCTGCGGCGCTGCGTGGCTGCCAGGCATCCCTGCAGGGCTGCCGGAGGCCGCGTTCCCTCCTGCGAGGCCGGCTGCCAGCTGTGGCTCAGCAGGCCAGGCTGCAGGCCTCCACGGAGTCAGCGGGCCTGAAGCCAACCTCAGGAGCACGAGGATGTGGTGCAGAGGCTTGTGGCTTTCCGCGCTCCACGTACTTTTGATCTTGCTTTAATGCCACTTGGAGTTACAAAGCATTTTTTTTGAGCAGCTTTTCACAAATTTGGGTGTAAAAAGCCAAGGCACAAAGTGGATCATTTTTCTTTATCTACAGGATGAAATTCTAAATGTTTATGTTGTAACAATAAGTGCAAGGGTAACATATCCTTCTTTATGTTGTCCTCATGCAGAAGAGATAGGAGCAGATAACAGTGTGTAAATGTCAACAAAAATCTTAGCATCGAAAGGCTTGCCACGTTTTTAATCTCTAGACTCATAGTAGGATAGAGAATCCTCTCTAAAACACATCCAACTGCACAGTAAAAAAGCAAACATGTTCTCTAACAGCTGAAATAAGGCTGTCAAGGAGTCATCACCTCAGCCTAACATTTTACAGCTACCACAGCTCTGAGCCCTCCAGAATGCTAAACACAAATAAATGGGGTGAGGAAAATAAAGTAGTACTGATGCCTACTGCAGCTACAGAGTAATTTCTGCCAGAGTTCTCCTTCTTCAGACTTTCACCACTTTTTTTTTCACCTCAAAATGGCCCTGACAACCAGTATGTATGCATGCATGAATATTTACATTTATTTTTACACAAGTGTATGTGTGTGCATACACACCAAATCCACCTATTTTACTGTTTGCTTTTTCAGATTCAATGAAAATAAAGATTCAATTAAAACTGGGGGGTACAGCCTAGAAAACATTGAGGTTGATTTGAGTTTGCAAGGTCTCCTTTCAGAGCTATTTTACTTTTTTGAAAATCATATTTGATATTTTATTGAAGTTTTACTGAAACTCCCACTTGGAACACAATTTACAAGGAAACAAACTAATTTCCATTAAAAAAAAAATTAGTAAGGAGAAAACTTGGCAAATAATTCAAGTGTTAATAATGCTTAAATTAGAAGTTTGGGGTTAAAGGAAAAATACCAATAAAATCACCGATGTGTGGCCAGTAGTCATCTTCTAAAAATGCCAGGTATTTATGAAACATTTTTGTGCGCTATGGTCAGCTTTAAATTATTTCCTTTTTTTTTTCCTTAGCACAATGAAAGGGGGGGAAAAATCACATTTTATAAATGCTCAAGGCTCTGAGCTAAGGCTGTAGGTTTAACTTCCTGGCTCTGAGTAAATTTTCACACAACTGGAAAGATTCTATTAATACATTTAACATAAGTAAAAAAGCAGCGCACATACATACATGAAAAAAAGTTTTCACTGAAGAGTCAGCTTTCCCCAAAGTATTCTATCCTATCTGAAAAAATAAAATAAAATAAAATAAAATAAAATAAAATAAAATAAAATAAAATAAGAATACAGCATTCATTTGGACTTACGGCACATCTGCATATGTGGTAGCAATTAAGTGCTGACTTTCATACCTCTCTGCTGTTCTCTTGTTCCCTGGGGGATTTCTGATCAACATCCTTGTTCTGGTTAGCTGACATGGACATGCATAACATGCCTCCCAAACATCTTGGGCAGTCAGCTCACAGATGGAGATTTGCTTCTGTATACTGACTTTAACAGTCAGATCAGATTAGTAGGTCTAACTTCATGTCAGTTGTCTCTGACATTTCACGTTGCATTTGATTATTGATTGTTGTACTGCACTAATGCCCATCTATAGCTCATATTGCTGTCTTTAGAAGATGATCTACAACTCACGCTTTTGTTAGTACCCAGAGGGTCTGCTGGGGATGCTCGGGAAATGTTACTTGCAACAGATCTCATGTGTGGTTTTCCTGTTTATTCCTCCTCTCTCCCTTCAAGGATGTATCTCTTGCCCCGCTGAAAACAGCATGAGTGTATGAGGAGATGGAAGGCATGGGCTGAGAGTTTCCTTCTTTCCCATTTTCAGAGATCATTGTTCTTCAGCATAGACCACACAAGCCTTCACAGGCCTGGAGAAGCTGAGAAGGATTGTATGCAATCTGTTTTTCTCACGCAGATCTGAGATCAACAGCGTGACAAACCTGGCCGTGTCAGACATACATGGCAGGCCCCGAGCTTTAATAAGCACTTTTTTTAGCTGTCACTGAAAGACAAATCTTTGCTCTGTGGATCTCTTGGAAGACATTTACTGCTTGGGTATAAAGCAAAGCAACTGTTAGACAGATGAAATTAATTAAAGGTTTCACTTTGCTAACTAAAATTCCCTATATCCTTCCACATAGGCTTTATAGGTTGCACGATGACCAACCTAAACATTATCACATGACATGCTGTAATTTTATATAAGTAATATAAGGATTGCTGTAATCCTGCATAAACCCAACTTTGGATATTGAGAAATATTATGCAAGTGTCCAACATGAAAAGAATCGTGTTTCTTATTCCACTGCTCTGGCCAAATACCATGTTGTCTTTACTGGAAAACTGGTGTTCATCAAACAAGTTTAAAGCTAAGACCAAGAAAGGGTGGGACATTGCATTTTTGTGAAATGACATTGTAAATAATACGGTACTGCTTTGTCTTTCTGCAGTTAGTAAATCTGGGATATTATAGGCTAAGCAGGGAAAGCACGCCATATAGTGTTTGTGCTCCAGCTTCCTCTTCATGGTAGTTTTTTCTTCAAACACATGGACTAAATAAGTTGATCTGGACTCATCAGGGCTTCCAGTTGCTTTCCACTTCATCCTCTCAGAGTTCTAGATCAAGAAGTATCAAATATTCTTAATTTTGTAGCCTACAATCTCCTTCCTCTCGACCTGCCAAAAATATATATATATATACAGGGAAGGTGACAGTGGCAGAGATAGGAAAGAAAATCATTATGTCTTTGTCTTTCTTTCTGTACACAAAAATAGATATCATTAGAAGTCTTAGGGGAAGGACAGAAAAAAAGGAGAGGCAAAGAGGTTGAATTTGAGAGACTGTGTCACAGAAGTGCTAAGCTATAAGCATTTCTTTATGCAAGTGTGTGAATGTTAGTGGCTTTCTGGAGATTATAGGTCCTCAGATCACAAGCAATGAAGAAATATATCTTAGAGATATCATTTTTTTATCTAGGACTTTTGACTTTTCTTTCTATACTATTTCACAAATTGAAATAGAGAGGTTTGTGTGTGTGTGTGTGTGTTTTAATAGGATTAGGCCTTTCCCTTCACTGAAAACAGCACTGTGATGTATGCTTACTGTTCAAGATATGACAAATATCTCTCACTCAATCTGTTTGGAGGTATTCCCTATCACCTCGTGGTGCTCTGTGCCCGCCCTGGGGGTTTAGCGAATACAGCAGTCTTGCGTGGACGTGATGCTGCTGTGTGCTCTCGTATGCAGGAACTGGGTGGAAGCTGTTTAGCTGAAAAACGCTAATGAATTCTTTTATCAAAGGAAACAAACAGCATACCAGCAGCATACCAGCAAGTGGTTTATTAATTTCTCATATGTACTTCAATGGTTCTCTGAAAAGTGCAGTGCAGTCAGAGATCTTGGAAAAAAGTAAGACGTAACAATAAATAGCAACAATAAAAACAGATTTTTTAGAAGTCCCTTTCTTGTGGGAGCATTTTCTGAAGGGCCCAGCAAGACATGGAAGCTTGCAACCATAAAAAACGTGACTTGGCTGTAACAAGCCCCAAAGTTATGCAAGGCTCTTCTCTCCTTTCCCTGTTTTCCTTCTCACCATTTATTTCTCTATTTTCTCTTTTCCATCTTATCACAGGTTCTGGAAAGGAAAGAGACACTACAACAATGAGAACAAGCTTCTCTGTGCTCAGAAGGAGTCTTTAAAATATTGCTGTCCAGCTGCAACATCATCTCCTCAAAATCTGGTAGGTTATGGGAACTGAGGAACTGAGTGGATTAGCTGGAGATAGGGTAGTTGGTAAAGGAGAATCAAAGTGCTCTCCACTCCAGTGCCAGCTGGCAGAGAGTGCATCCTGGTCCTGCAGAGGAAGGGATGTGTGCAAGGCACAGTGCTAGCCCCAGCTCCACCTTTTTCTTTATAGCTCTGTGATTATTGTTAACATTTTATTTAAGTTTGGATAAGTGTGAAGAGCTTTAAGTCTAGAGTACAGATAAAGCTTTTATGTTTTCTATATAGAAAAGTCCTGGCAACATTTACTAGAAAGAAACTGAAAGACGTATTTGGTACAGATCACTGAATGTGCTTGGTAGCATGCACATGACCTGTGCCTACAAATATCCCTTTATTTTTTTAAGCACATAATATAGATGTATAAATGAGAACAGGCTGTAGTTTGTATGCCAGGAGAAGTACTCATACTCATCTATGTACTCGTTACGTTCATGTAAGGAAGTGAAAAAATTTATCTTAAATAATAAGTACCTGATAATGAACTCTTCCCTAAAATACCCTCCTTGTGAATCTCAAAAGCTCAAGCCAGCTTTTCTGCACTGTCTCACCCGTAGCTCAGAGCTCGAAATGCTTTTGGAGTCCTTAGCTGAATATGAAAACTGATATGTAGCTTTTCACTGAATTTTCATTGAATTCTGTTGAGCTGCTTCCCAGAGTCAGATCTAGACCTGTAGTGACGTGGGGGTTATTCCCAGATATGAGGCTCTTCAGTTGTGTTTGTTGGACTTCATGGGGTATCTGTAAATCTATATCTTCAGACTGATATGGTGGGATCATTCCCACAGACTGCCAGAAGACAGAGACCAGTGAGGCCTGAGGACAAGAGATAAAGGGCTCTTTAAAAGCCCTTTAAAAGCCTAAAAAAGGCCCGGAGGTGCAAGAAGAAGAAATCTCATTGTTGGGATTACCCAGAATATGGTGCACTGACTGAGTCAGAATTAGAACTGAGCAGTAAGAACAAAAATCTGGAGTGCCTGAACATGCCAAGGCACTAAGTTAGGGAGTGCTGCAAGTCATCTGGTGTTGGATGGGAAAATGTTTGTCTTGGATCAGAGTGAACTAAGAGATCGGCATAAAAGCACCCATAGTAAAGAAGCAGTTGTTGCAAACAAGCAAAAATTTAGCACATCTGTAAAGTGCCAAAATGGAGAATTTGGGTAGATACAGAAGCAGACAACAAAGCCTGTTCCAACAGAGAAATGCCAGCAACAGAGTGTTACAGAACTTGCCATGCAGACAAGGACTAAGAAGCGAAATTTCAGACATTTTGCTTTTATTATCATTATTTATATTTTCTTTATTAGCATTGAGTTGATGCCTTTATTTGAGGTTCTGAAAGGGAATACCATTTATATAGAGTATGTGATGTGGTACTGACTGGGATAGGAGAACCTCCCTCTTACGAAAATTGCTTTAATTCTGTGGTCCAGATGGACAAAGCTGCATATATGAGGTCATGTAATTTGCAACTGCTTTCCAGAAATCCTCATACAATTCAGAATAAAAAAACTGTGGGACAACACAGAAGTTTAGGAGTGCAAAAATATTTAAGTGTAGAGGGATTTTCCAGACCTGTGAAGGAAAAGGGTGCCATCTGAGAATAAATAACTTTTAAGCTTGGGGGAATTATTTTGATTCATTTAATCTCATATGATCTTAAACATATTGATTTTTGTTCAATTCCTGATACATAGCATAGGCATTGGAGTAAATTTTGTAGTGAAAATCTAACCTAAGATTCAAAAATAGAAGGACACAGCCATTTTTGACAGCTGCTAGTGAACAGAAACATTTTATACATACAAGAATCAATTGGCAAAATTTCTGCCATGGTTTCCAAGCTTCATTTTGTTTTGTAATCTGCACTGAATAAAAAAGTATTTTGCTTGCATTTTCTTAGAATCATAGAATCACAAGGTCGGAAACGACCTGTAAGATCATCTAGTCCAACCACCCTCCCATTCCTATTAGTACCACAAGCACTAAACCATCTCTCGTAGCTCCTCATCCAGGCGCCTCTTGAACACTGCCAGGGATGGCGACTCCACCACCTCCCTGGGCAGCCATTCCAGTGCCTGACCACCCTTTGACAGAAAAAGTTTCTCCTAATATCCAACCTAAACCTCCTCTGGTATAACTTCTGGCCGTTTCCTCGGGTCCTACTATTTGCCTGGGAGAAGAGGCCAGACCCTTTTGCACCACAACCTCCCTTCAGGAAGTTGTAAAGTGCAATGAGATACCTCTTCCTGAAGTCCTTCTCACCTTCCCTTGTGGAGACCTTATAGGGAAATTCTTCATGGCATTTTTCAGTACTCTTGGGTCACTGTGGCAAATCAGGACTCACTTCAATTTTCACACCCATGCTGACACAGAATAATTTAGAGCAAAATCTTCCTAAAGGTTTTCTAATACTTTACTGTTTAGTAAAGTAATACTGTTTAGTACAGTAATATATATAAATGTTTCTGAAAACAAAACAAGCAAACAAAAAAATAAAACAGAAAACTAAAAGGAGTAGTGCGGGACTAGGTATGAATCCTGATGAAGTGATCTGTTTCCTTGCTCAGTGATAGTACTTAATGCATTTTATTTATTTCTATAACAGATATTTGCAACTTCTACTGTTGGTAATCTGTGAACAACACAGCATAGCTTCTTAATTAAGGCTACAGTCGTGGTTTAGACTACTTTATATTTAGGATAAATCCTTCTGCTTTTCAAGTCACAGGCAGAATAAACAGCTTTTGGTCTGAGTTTTCTGTTTTACTTTGCTTTAGGGGACTTGTATTTTTTTGAATGCCTATATATTGGTTTACACGAAGAGGGTAGCTGCAGAGATTTTTAGAAGAACTCTGGAAAAAATAAGCAATATATGAATTGCACTATGAACATGTTTTATTCTCCAGAGGAATTATTGATTAAGCTGCTAATCAACCAAGTAATGAGGAGTGTTATGCAACAACAGCCAAATGCCCATTTCTCTTTTGCTTCTGTTTCTGCTTGTGTAACTTTAGCAAAATGTTTCTCTAAAGCACATGAGGTATCCTGAAGGAGAGAATCAGTTCCAGAAAAAAACACATTCTGTGGATAGGTCTCTCTAACTTATGGACCATAGAAAATATCTGTGACCATTTGAATTTTTCATCTCTATGCAAATTTAAAATTCATTGCAGAGATAAAGTACTAAGCATGCTGGGAAGTAAAAACTGCCACTTATGCTGCTAGTAATGACAATGGAAGCAACTAATTCAGTACATCTTCTGAGGTGGACTCTGATATAGTGCAAAGACAAGCTGCACCGTGATTTTATCACAATTTGTTCTCCACCCTGGAGTCAGCATCAGGACTGCCACTAGCTAAGTACTATTCAAATTTCTGTAGTTCATTTTGTAGTGGAGCGCTTTTAAGTATTAGCTCCTCTGTCACAATATGAGGGAAATTTGCTCTGGAAGAGAGATGAAAGAGAGATGTCTTCTGGCAATGACCTTAAAGTAGGTACTCAAGAGTCTACAAAGCCCTAGTATTTTCCCCTCTTAGGCAGAATAATTTAAGAAATATGCTATCAGGCTCACAGCAGATCCTATGAACTCCCTTGGGCACGTTTGGGTAGCAGATCAGGAACAGTAGTTGCATAAAATTGATTAACAGAGTTTTGCAATCAGAAACATGGGGAAAGCTTATACTGAAGGTCCTGCAAGAAGTAACCTGTTATTACCCTCTGTTGAAAATGTATGAACACATAAGAAATTTGCAAAGCATCCATTTCTGTGAAAAGCTGATGCATATATTTGAAAAACTGTATGCGGCAAAGAAGGCTCAGAATAATCCTGTTAGAACTTCACTTTCCTGGGTAACTGGGACTTTATTTCCCATAAGTTCTGTGCCTGTCCAGACAGGACACTGAAATTTCCTTTGAAAATAAAAACTGATATTATCTTAGTGGCCTAGGTTACCAAGAAGATAAGACACAGAAGGGAAGAACAGTAAAAGAAATAGAAATAGTGGAACACAGAAAAAGTGAACTGCAAGGATTATTGACAGGCTTAGAAATTGTTCTGGGCAACGTGTTGTGGACCACTGCAGAGGTGCAGGGTGCTATAGTTGGTCTGTCGTGTGGTATTCATCATGTAATATGTCTATGCATTTCAATCATGTTTTGCAAATTTAACACTGAACAGATGAGGATCTATAGCATAATTACCAAGGTCTGTGAACATGTATTCCATCACAGAATGGCACCAGCTTCTGTGATGGATGCAATCTCCTGCTTGAAATTGCACGAGGCACTGTAGAAGCAGACAAAAAAATTGATTGCTGAAGTGGTAAAGAATAAACATGGAGGTAGGTGGCTTTGCAGAATCTTAGAATCTTAGGGAAAGCCTACAGGCTCCAGATTCTGATATACTTTAAAGCAGCCCAAGAGTTTATCTCAGTTGTCCAGAGCAATATCATAAAGCTCATTATATTGGCTGACTGTTGGCCCAAACTCTACAGTCTAGTAAAAACAAATTTACTGTTAATATGCAATGTCCAACTTTCTCAGCTCACTTCCCCTCTCTTATTTCCAAGGAAGACAGGCAAGGAAGACATTTGCAGAGCTGTCACTTGTAGCGTAGGAATCTTCACTCTTTGTTTCTTAATTCTCATCTCTTTAAGCTAAGAGTTAGTTTATCTGTTCCACATAATTTCACTCACTATAATCTTGCATCACTGCAGTTGGAGGAGATTGGTATTTTGCTAGGAGTGGAATTGCCTCCAGGCAGTATACTGATAACTGGTATTTCCTTCCAGGAGTGGAATTCAGACTTATGACTGTTGCTTGGTTACATGAAACCACTGATGACGGGTGAAGTCAGCCCAGTTTCTAATTTTCTGCTGGGCTTTATTCATATTTCAATGAGATTTAAGAACAATAGGTATTACATTGTCTTCTGTCAGAAGTTTGCCAAGTTGTTTGAGACCTCTACAACTCGTGCCTTGGAGAGAAAACATTTTTCTCAGCTGATAAACATGTCTGATATGCAAAGAGGAACAGTGCTGAATAAAAAATTAGGGAGTTTCTTCATCTACATTTAGGTAAGGAGTTTGCTCTCATTTTGATTGATATGCAGATTGAACATTTTGCTGTGCTTTTTTTTTTTTTCTTTTCTTTTTTTCCTAAATAAAAACGAAGTATTGCTGCATCAAGAAATGCCACAAAATTGATCATTATGTGCAACAGGTACCATTCATTTGGCTGTGATCCAGTCTGAAAGTATGTGATGACTTCTGATATTTTTAGTAGTTGACAGTTTGTAGGATGCTTTTGCACTCTTGAGAAAACTGAAGAAACAGAATGTGAATAAACAGAAAAAAATGGAAAATATTCTTATTTTGACAGCTGTGCTGAGCATTTATGCAATGAGAAACTGGGTGACTAAAAATGACAGAGAACCAAGAGAGACAAAATCTATGTAGTTTCATAAATGTCTCCAGAAGTAAAATGGCCACACTGATGCAATGATCTTTACTTATACAAACACATGCACAATGAGAAATAAATTTGCATGTAATACAAGACAAATTTCCATTACTAAACAGACAACAATATCTAACATTAGAGATAGAAAATACTTTGGAAAGAAGTTGGTAGAAAGTGAAAAAACCATTAAGGAAGCTGCTATTAGATAGTAGAATTTGTTACATTAATTATAACAGGAAACATAGGAAGATTTTATTGCTGTGTGTTACATTCTAAAGCTTGTAGCTCCACAGTAGAAGTAGAAAATAAGACAAGCATATCCTGGAATGGCTGATTTAAAGACCATAGAGTCCCTGGAGTCTCAGTGTAAAGTATTCACAGATAGACTATATGGAATTACATCGTCTGTTGAGACGGTGTCAACACTACTAAAAACAGACGGAGTCTGTTGAGAAGGTGTAACAACGTAATCTATTTTATATATATATAATATATATATATATATATATAAAATATATATACATATATACATATGTATGAACAACAGCTTCTCAATTTCAAATGAAAGAGGAGGACAAATTACCAAGGAACCATGGTGAAAACACCAAGAACATAGAAAACGAACTCTCCTCATATTGCACTGAGTGATTACGCAGGATGCTTCAGATGTGGAGTAAAGTTTTCATGTCAGTGACCTCGAAGCTCAAATCCCATGAGCATTTCCTAGGGTCACTCTCAGGCTGGAAGTGATTTCCCTTCTTTTAAGATGACAAGCTCCTACTATGTCTCCATACCCTGCAGAGTCTCCAGCAGGTCTCCACGTTTGTATGTAGGCAATCTTTGTGAGGATTTTCTCACAAAGAAATGACCCCTATTAGGAAGGGGGAGGCCGAAGCCTCCAGAATGGGTAAGTTTAGGTCTCTTTCTGAGAGTGGTAAAAATGCCACTAAATGACCATCAAATTGCTAAAACTAGCAGAGCAAGATCTTTTTCCGTTTAAGAAGATCATAAATATTCTCAGCTGCATTTTATAAATGGTTTGAAGGGGATTATACTTGGGGAGTGGCTTTGACTAGACACTGGCATTATGTGTAGAGTGCTTTTTTATCTGAAATAAGTTTTTGTTGTGGAATAGTGCCACCACTCACACCAAGTGAGGCTTTATAATTGAATTTGATAATGTTAAGGAACATCAGTGAGTTACCCCAATGTTGCATCACAAATGAACATCAGACACCATACAACAATTTCCTCTTTGTTTGACGTAAGCAGTATTTTTACACAGTCTGGGGGCTTGAGTCAGGAATTCAAGCTTATCGGCTTGAACTGAATAAGCTTGAATCAGCTATTCAAGCTTATGTTGGGCAAACGAATGTTCCTTTAGTAGAGAATGGTACCGCACTGTAATTTCTTATGTCTGCACCTTGTATGTTAGACACTGATCTCAGCAGACAGTAAGAAGATAGTACAGCCACAAATAATCTTTTCAGCTTTCGTTTCCTACTTTTACGGCTCTCCCTTGCTAAGGACTGAAGGAACATAGGCGTGGGCATGCAAAGGCTGGGAAGAACAATGTTGCCAAGCCTGTTCCTAAAGAAATTGCACGTAGCAACACTTGGAATACTCAAGAGCAATTTATGTAGCCATCTAGATAAAGCTACAGGAGTGAACAGTTATGTTAAGTGCATAATGCTGTGTTAGTCCTGCTTATCTCATTTCACTTACTTGACAGACAGTTCTTGTACTAGACCAGCTTGTGCTTGCGTGAAATAAGCAGTGAGAATAATTGACAATCATTCTTCCTTAATGTTTTTACCACCTGGAGCCAGAAATGGGCTTTCAGCCCAAGGAACAAGGAAGCTCCTTTCGTAACTTCCTAAAAAGATTCTGAGCGCTCGCTCTATTTGACATCATGCTGTTCACAGTACTTCTTTCAACAGATGTAGTGGAGCTTATTGATGAGTACCTGCTCTGCTCTTAAAATTAGGCAGTCCTGTCACGGTCCAAATGTACAAGTTGAAATGAGAACTGTGTTGGGATACTCACAGTTCCCCTTTATTGCCATTATTGAAGACGAGTTTGATTCACTACCTACTTGAGTCCTGTTCTCTGTTAATATTGATAACACATTTTAAATGTTGAAAAATAAAAAGACAAACAAAGCAAACAAACTCACCACCACAACCCCCACCAACAAAACAAATGTCCACAATACACCATAGCGATTAAGTATAAGGTATCATCATTGTGTGTCATTGATGGTTTATCAGTGGGGATGGATGAGCAGCAGAGGCACAGGCATGACAGTGTATGTTCTGGAAGACTATCACAACCTGCAGTTCTGAAAACTTGATGCGAGCACACTAAAGGCAAAGAGAACAATTGGATGAATGTATTCCATCATTATATGTATTATTTTTATTCCTGGGACCAAGACATTGCAAATGGCAGCCTTCAGAAATAAATTGATGTGCTTACTTTCAAACTGGGCTTGTACCAGAGTAAATATGAGTTGAGAGAACATGAAATGGGTTAGCTGTGCAAATTATATACAAAATAGAAAATGATGATAAAGAATCTATAATAGCATCAACAGAAAAAATATTTTCCCCATTTTGCCTGTAGGTGAAAGTCTTAGGAATTATGTTTTTTGCATTTGAGTGTTCTCATCCAGAAGATACTCAAAATGTCTTGTTCTCAGGTAGTACTGGGGAATTAAATATCATTCTACTTACACTGTATTGCACTAAATCTTGAAAGGAAGATAATCTGCTTGTGAGCATAAGGAATTTATGTAAGTTATGGCTAAACAACTAAAAATCAAGGATTCTAATGGAACCCATATTGCAGTACTAACTACAATTGTTAATCACTGAGTTAGTAATTGTGTAAGACTCAATGCTTCATCATTCTGTTGCTTCTACTTGCTCTAACAGGGTCTCTCACTTCTTGTTGAGTAATACCATGATTTGAATCTCCTCAATAAAGGAAGAAAAAAATGTTCTCCTGTGTTCACATAACACAAAACATTGTTCAAGAATGAAATCACATGCTCATCCTAAATGTACTGAAAAGCATTGGAAACCTGACTTCATACCAACAGGATTTATGCCAGAGCTTGTTTTATCATCCCATGCTGCTCTAATTTTGTGATGGTTCAGATATTTTAAGTCCTCTTAGAGCCAGAATAGGACTGCTAGAAAAGAATAAAACTGGCATAGAATCTGTAGTATGTGCTCTGGTTACTCTGACAGACATGTAATTATATGATGATATTTGGGCTTCACAGGCAATCTGACAGAGCTCCAATCTCTGAGAGACACAAGAGGGGAGAATGCAGAAACACTGATGCTGGGCCAAAGAAGAAAACTTCCATGGGCCAAACCAAATGCTGGGCTGGAAGCTCAGTTAAACACTGCTTTTAAAAATGCTTTGGCCAGACTCTGAACACCACTGAATCAGTTTGTTCCTAGCAGGGGTAGGAGGAATGAGTAACTCTTACTTCATGACGGCACTTGAGAGTAAAAGGATGAACCACAGAGAAACCTCTGTGATTAGGCCTTATCATTGTGTGATCTAATCCTTCTGAAAGATTGAAATAGTTTGATAACAGAAATTCTTTTAGCAGAGAAGAGGCGATTCCTTTTGTCTAGAAGCTCAATAACTTCATTTAGTGCTTTCTTGAAATTTCCATCCAATGGGCTACCTACAGGGATCAGACCATCTCTGCTGGAAGTACCTTTGAACGTGTTCTGAAAGAACAGACAAAACTGACAGTAACATACTAACAATTCTTTTTGCATAGAAGGAGAAAAATGAATGAAAACATTTTATTTTTTTTTTTAATCGGGTCTTGAGAGTGTCTTCTGCAGCCCTACGCAGTCAGATGAAAGGATCTGTGTGATGTTTACACAGCCTCCTGCAGAGTAATTGCCATAGCAGCTTATATAAAAGCAACAGTAGAAAGGTGTAAAAGTCATTTGCTAGGAAGAAATAGGAAGTGATCAGCAACACTTTAAGCAAATTATTGCCATGAAATCACTCTCTCAGCTTGAGATAAGTACTAGGGGTCAGTGAAAGCTATAACAAGCCTATGGTTTCTTCTCCCAGTACCTTTTTCTGCAAAGATTTATTCATAAAAAGAGGGGATGCAGTGGACATATATATTGAACTCATGCTGAATATACCTGTCCTCAGGCTATGGTTGGCTCCCCTGCACATGTGTGAATTTATGTGTGTGTCCATGTTCAAGGACATTTTAAAAATGTAATTATGAATGATGTTCCTTTGCAGCAAAACATAAGTCTGTATGAGTCGAGCCCCTTAGAAGTGGCCATTTGTAGAAGAGCCATCTGTGAATGTCTGTGGTAGGTAGCAGAGTTTGAGCTGCCTTGAAAATGAAGCACTTGGCACAGGTGAGCTGGGGAAGGAATGTCCTTTTGAGGGAAACCTACAGGACGGGAGGAATTTTGGGTCTGCCTGTGAAGCTGGGCCAGCTCTGTGACCACCCTGGCTTCCTAGGAGGGAGTTCTGCACTCCTGGCACCCTGCCTGCAGAGGAGAAAACTTTGCCCCTGTGAATCCCCACCCTACCCTTGGCGAGAGGCCATGGACTCACTGAGCATTTGGCTGCTTGTTCCAGCTCCTGCTTAATACCTCCAAAACACACTTGAACTGCAGTTCCAGCCTGTTGTTAGAGGAAAATCAGAAGTGTTTTCTTCAGAAATAGTCCATTCCTTCATGTGCAGGTTTTGTGGCTTATTTAAGAACAAGACAAAACAAAACCTCTTTCTTTTATATATATATATATATATATATATATATATATATATATATATATATATATATATTTCTCTTTTGGGAGCAGATGGAATGGATGTGAAAAATGAATGTGAAATCAATCACTTTGCCTTTTACTCAAAATTCAGTCTTCATCTCTGATGCCACAAGTAGGACTGGTAGTGCTGGTGGGGACTAAGCAGTTGAGCTCTTGAGAAATAAATTTTCATTTTGTAAATCTTTCTTCTGAGATAAACTTGGCTCTCTAGAGATGCAGGGCTCTAAGGTTAGGATACAGAGAGAAAAACAGGAATAGCAACAGGATATGGTAGTATGGAGTGTGTGCACAGAACAGGGATAGCAGGCAGGGAATTGGGGAATGGTGAAGACAGGATGAAGTGGGATGGTCCTCTGATAAGGGCAGCAGATGGCAGGGATGGGCTGCCTCTGGCATGACAAAATGGTTCTTGACACTTACAAACCATGCCCAAACAACACCCAGGAGCAGACCAGGAGGCTGCTGTGGGTGCTGCTCTCAGGAGGCCACTGACAGCCAGGAGGTAGAGGCAGGCATGGGCCAATGCTCAAGCCCTTTCCCAGGCCTCACTACATTTACTGGAGCAGACACAGACAGAGCAACACTAGCATGTACAAAGCAGGTTATCTGGGAGAAGTAAGATCTCTGACACAGTGGGGAATCAGATCCAGTGTTCCCAGAGGAGTCTCTGAGGATGGTCAAAGGCACTGCAGGCATTCCTTGGATCAGTGAGAAGAAGCTGTTGAACAGCAAGGATCCTTCAAGTTCCACCTGCAGAGTAACAATGGAAAAGAGCTAAGAGATCCCCAGCTGCTAGCTTTTAGGTATCATTCTCTGTACTGGGGGAACGCATGCAGCTACAGGGATAATCTGCTCCAGCCACAGTCTGCCTCTGTCAGATGGAAGAGATCTGTAGGTGTCACAGAGTCAGGGCTAAGATTTTTGACCCAGGTCCATCAGAGACAAGCTGCCACACAGGCTTTCATCAGAGTAGATCTGAAAAGCTGTGGTAAGCTTTTTGTATTGTCCCTTTCTGACCAGCTTAGAACCCAAAATACTGCAGCACTTGCCAACTTACTTGGAGGTGAATTCACCCAGAAGGAAAGATGAAAGGATGCTGCTGTTCTCTGTAGCTGCCTCACCACTAGTCTCAGTCATACCGGAAGGCACTACCAATAGTTTCATTACTCTAATGTTCATTCTTGTTCTTACATTTACCTGCTTGTAAGTACTGGTCATTCTTGTTTATTTCTGAAAAATCTCTTGTTTTACCTTTTTTTCTCCTGTCATTAGTTGTGTCTTGTGTGTTCTTTATTCCTTCCAGCTATCCTTTTTTCCTTACCAAGGATTTGACTTCTGTTATTATTAAGTGGAGATGTGTATGGAGCACAAAAATTGGATCCATCTCTGGATTCAACCTTCTTCAAAACACAGGCACAGTGCAAGACAGAGTTTGTTCAAGCTCATGTCTGCATGGAAAATATTCAATCTTGTCTCAAGGTTTGTTTACATGTTTTTTAATTTCAATATTATACGAACCAACTGCTATTTAATTAGTGAGGCATTGTAGAAATTCTTCTTATGGGTGTAATTTGCTTTGATCTCTTGCCTGGGGAAGGAGTTTAGCAATGGAACCACTGTGTCTTCCTAATACCAGCACACATAATTGTACTTGCTTTGTCCAGGCTGTGGACTGACTTATTTCTCTACTGATTTTAGATATTCCTCTCAAACAAAATTCTTCCCGTCAAGAGCTAGCTGCACAGCTCCTGCTGCTTTTCTATTCTGTCCTGGCTTAGCCTTTCTGTTCCATACTGTTGCAACTATTTTTCATTAAGGTCATTTAAATAGGAAAATGATCACTGAACATCTTTTTGAATCTGGTTTCATAACCTCGTGGGTTGCTTCAGATTATTAATTTACAGTTCTTTACATGTGTGTGGGGAAAAAAGCAACATTCAAAGATCCCTATCCGTGCACAGAGCAAACAAGAACGTGTAGCAGGTGTGCAGTTATTTACTTGTTATGATGACATTGCCACACTGGGTCTTTCTGGGGCACCTATCTCTTTGACCTCTTCAGCATTAGGTGGTTTGAATCCTATTCACTCTTTTAATTGTCTTTGCTCTAGCAGGAAGGAGTCTGCCTGGACATGCTGTCAAGCGGATAGCAGGAGGTGAGTCTGGATCCTTTCCTTCAGGAGAAACAGCTGTGCTGGAGCCAGGCTCAGAGGAGAGGTCAGCAGGTCACTCTGGGGTCAGAGATGCAAAAACCTGAGTTTGAGTAAAGTCCTGGTTTCCACAGAAACAGCAAATCTCTCCTCCCACTTTCTGATCTCTTTTCATCTTTCCCAGCTCCTCCCTGCAGTCTTGGCATCTGATGTACGGGGGCCAGATAGCTCAGATTCATCTTTCAGCAGCAATTGAGGGAACTGCTGACATTCTACCCATGCATGTTTGGCAGCTAAAACATTCTCCTCTGCTGGAGGCAAATCTGTAGCTGTCTACAGCACAAAAGGTGCCCTAAAAGCAAAGGGCGAACCGGCACCTGAAAGGGCAGGGCAGGGTCTAACCCCTTAGTAAGACAAGGATGCAGTAGGACTCTGGTTCACAAACTAGGAGGGGAAGAAAGGTAGAGGGAAATACTGTAGGAGGCAGAAGGAGGAGAGTAAATTCTCTCTTCCCTTGCCCACGTGGTCTCTGCTGAAAGGATATGTATGGGAAAATGAGTGTTGCACCAGTTTATGGTATAAACTGTGAGGGATGCAGAGTGGGAGGATTCCATCGGTGATCTTACAGAGGTATTTTTTTCCCCATGTATTATCATGCACGTTTCTCCTTCACTTTCTTACAGCCTGGACTGATAGCCTGAGCAGCTTTCTCTAAATAAAAGCTAACTCACAGCAAAGCTGACAAGCCATCAGTATTCAGTCAATGCAACAACTTCCTTTCTTCTCCTCTCTTCTCTCCCCACCTCTCATGCCCACTACCTCTGAAATTTAGCATCTCCTTTTACTTGTAGGAACACCAGTCTAGCAGAGAGAACAGATGTGATGAAGCTGAAGAAAACTCCTTGCACAATCCTGCCTCTCAAAGTACTTTGTGCCTCACATGCAAACCTGTAAAGTGGTGGTAGCAAGGAGGTACTGCCTTCAATTTGGTCTTGATGGTCCTAATGGTTCCCTACTGTGATTCTATAAATGCAGTGGTTGTGGAAATAAGAACGCATAAGGATAGCAAAAGGACAGCTGGATAACATGTTTGAGGAAAAAATAATGCTGAGCTCTTCTTTCCTACAACAGAAAAGCCGAAGCCTTGATTTTTAAATGCAGGATGAAGCAATAAAAAGAGTTGGCAGCTGTGAAAAAGAGGGTAAAACATATTTGTTGATGTGTATTTATAAAACCATGCTTTCGCAGTATCCTGCTGTCATATGTTGCTGCGTCCTTCTTGGCTTCTCCTGGCTGCACTCAGACTTCAGTCAATCCTCCTGATGTCTAGGCAGGAACTTCAATCTGCTCATGGAGCTGCACATGCTGTTCAGTTCATCTCTCGAAGCAAAGTAACATTTTCTACAGCTCCACTATCCTCATTCTACACGCAAACATATTTTACAGTGTTCATACGGGTTTCAGCATGGCTGTTATTATGGGCTGAACCTCTTGGTGGGCAGGCAGTCTACCAATATGGGACAGGAGTTTACAAACAGTATCTGTGCTACATTTTACATTTTACATTTTCTGTTTAATTGTGGAGCAGAAATAAAACAAAAAGCAGTTCCCTAAGGTTTCCCTCACTGTGCCACTGACTTCCCTTGGCCCCAAAGTCAGGGATAAGTTGCTCAGACATTTAAGTACATGGTCAGGGCAGCACATGGGTGAAATAAGGAGCTGGAGGCAGATGTCCTCATCTTTCGGTGCCTCTGCTACTAATGTGCTGGGAGCTAGGTGAGGGCAAGCCCTTCTAAGGAAGGGCAACACAAGAATAAAGGAGGGTACAAATGTAGTGCAAGGATAGTCATTAAAATTTCCCAGGCTTCAGGAATGACGTTAAAAATATATATTTCTTAAACCGTTGAGATAAAATACCAGGGAACGTAGAAACAAAGGGAAGGGATTTTTTTTCTCCTTTGTCCCCTTATTGCCCTTTTCCTTCCTATGACCTCTTCCTTGACATAGTGAGTCATGATCCCGTGGCAGATGGATGGGAAAATTCAAGCCATAGATCCTTCCCGTCAAATCCTCACTCCCAACTCGAACTCCTGCTGATCTCAATCATCTCAGCTCTGTACAGCACTCGTCTCAGCTGTTTGCAAACCAGTGTTAATCACCTGCCTGCCTCAAGACATGCATTCTTGGGACACCCACAGCAGTAATTTATAGTGTGGTAAAACCTCAGTCTCGTCAAGGTTCCTCTTGAGCTGTAAAACTGAGGTAGCAGGTAGAGTCCACACTTTGACTTTTCCCAGACTGTGGATTTTCTCCTGTCCATTACAGTTCTCCACGATTTATCAGGCAATCGCAGGTTTGATAAAAAGCCAGACTTTCAAATGTTTATTCAGCCACAGGACAAAAGGATGTTGAGACTGCCTCTAGCTGACTGGTATCACCAGTGATGACTGCTTTAGCAGCAGGCAGGTACCTCCCCAGTGCTTTGCAGATGTGTGTTGTATCAGAATAAAGCAGGGAAACTAAAGCAGGTGAAGCCACTTGCCCAGGGTTGCACTGGATATCTGTCAAGCAGGGTTTAAGATCGGGTTTAATACAAATGTTGGTTTCAGAATCTGAAAGGCTTGATAGTGTCCCTTTGATATCTAGGGTAAGCAGTAATTAGTCTTTCTGTATCGTATCTTAGCTGCCATACTCAGTCAGGGTTTCAGAAATTGAACAGTAATGTAGAGAACAGTTTCTAGTGCCAGGACATCAAGAAACTGAACAAATCCAGACTAACTGACAAGCATTGAGGTGGGAGAGAAGTATTGCACTTGGGTAAGAAGGGAATGGTCAGTTTTTCCCTTGCATTAGGAAAAATTGCACTTTTTATCCATTTTCCCTTACACTTGCACAGTGAGCCACTGTATCAATAAATACAAAAATTCACATTTACAAATAAAACATAAAAATAGATGATGATAATATATTAAATCCTGAAATATTTGCATCAGATTTTTAAAAATTGAGGATACATTAATTATCATCAAGCCATGATTAATAATAAGAATAACAATCCTTTTCCAAGCCAGAATTGACTCATACCTTTTCCAAAGCCAGAGAATCAGTAATACCAATAGGGAGTTCTGTTCTGCCTTCTCCTTGGATCTGCTGGAAAGTGGATGTAAGTAGTGACATTACCTATCCTGAAATCAGTGGAAAAAACAACAACAACAAAACAGATAAGGACCAGATGGCAGAGGTTATATTTAATTTAATTTTGCTTCAGAATAAGCCATGCAGCAATGGCTGTGCATGACAGATCTATATAAGCTACTCCGGAGTGTGTTTCATGTGACAAATCAGTATTTTCCATACCAGCAGGCTTTTGTTGTTGTTGCTATTACTGCTAGTTTAAAGAAGGATGTTTTACAGAAGTGAAAATGGTCTTGAGTCCTCTGACCAAAGAACTCCTCTGGAATCCACAGATCCCTTGTCTTTCCTTGTTGATATAAATATCTCACTGCAGCATTCAAAGCATGCAGAAGATTCATCTTCTCCCAAGATTAGGAATATGGCTAAAGTGTATTTTTAAAAGAAAATGCAGATTTAGGAGAAAGCTACATTTCCTTTAAGTTGTGTATTGCACATGTAAAACAGATTAATCAATGCTTTTGCTTATAAGTAAATATACAAACAAATACTTGACGTTTAGGGAGGATTTCAAATTTAAATCAATTCATTCTCTTATATATACTTGACTTCAAACCTTCATTCATTAATGTGCACAAGGAAAAAAATAAAACATAAAACAACACAGACCCACAAAAATTGCCTTTTAGATGCATTGCTATGTCCTTTATTAAAGCCAAGTTTTCACATTTCTGTGTGCAGGCATAAATTTAGATTACAGTAGGTCTGAATCGGGGGATGATTTACTGCAGCATCACATTCATTCTGCAGCACAGAGAATGCTCTTATGCCCAACCTGGTCTTAGGTGTCAATAACAGTTTCTCTCCTGGCTTTTGGTCTTTACTGAAAAAAATATCTTCCCCTCCCATGCAGCTACATTTCATCCCAGGATTTCCATTTCCATTCTCAGGTTGTGTAATAAGTCACAGCAAGGGCATCTAATCATCTCTAGAACGTGACAACATTTGGTTCAGATTCCCTTATCAGCATCACCTTTCCTTCTGCCTCTGCCCCATCCTTAAAGAAGACCAGGCGGTGGGCCTTGGACATCAGTCACACGTCGACCGCTTCTTCAAACACTTCACGTGGGAAACCGTTCAGAGGAATGATTGCTGAGCTGCAGACCTGGAAAATAACTGTCATCAAGACCTTTACATCTGTCAGAGGAATTTCAACTCTGTGACACTGATTTGCCCTTATTTTTTTTAATTTTAGTAAGGTCTTGGATTTTTATGACTTAACACTGCTACTGCAGTGCATTACTCTGGCAGGAGCTCTATTTCACACAAAGTTTTACACAATACTTAGCCAAGAATTAGTTACTCACCTTTAAAATAAAAAAATATTGTATCTCTATTATGTTGTGAATGGTAATTAAGATGAAACTGTCTGCTTTGTTTCTTTTGTTCCTGTTGATCTGTGAAAAACTCACCCTCCTCACCAGCATAGCTGTGCCCCTACCAAGGATGGTTTAAATCTGAAAATAGCCAGGAACTGGAGTGAGGATTGTGTTTGGAAGGATTGCAGGTTGCCTTGCACTGACACATTCTGCTTCACAATCACACTGAGGCACATTACTAAAAGTTTTGTTTAAGAATGAGGACCCAATCATAGTGGGATGCAGCCAACTGCAGAAACATTAAATTCACTTGCATGTATCTGCATTAAAAAAGCAAAATCTGCTGCAAACCATACGACTATTTCATCTCTTTCTGTTAAACCTTTTAGGATGCCAGTTGAATCTGAGCATTTTCATGTGCAATGGAATTAAGATGTGATGCCATTTAGAGCTTTATATCATTTTAGTCATTTGAGAATTTGTGCACAACATCTTTTTGTTCTTAAACTGTGTTTGTGCATGAGTATACCTTGTGAATCCTACATGAATTTCAGTACAAGAACACTTTTTTGAGAACTGTGTGTATGCCACCTAAAAGTTTTGGGAGAAAATGCAGATTATACATTTTGAATACATAAGCTTACTCCTACAACTGTACATGGAAGATAACATTTTTATGCTCTTATATAATTTGCTTTTAAATTCTGTTGAATCTTTTCATGAAGTGATCTCCTTTGCTTTTTTCTCATTTCTCTCTCTTGGTCTTTTTTTTCTTTTTTTCTTTTTTTCTTTTTTTTTTTTTGCTTTTGTTGAGTAATACAAAATCTCATCTAAACTCTGAGAACAGTGTGTTTTAAAGCAATTTTTATCTTATCTCTTCTCTCTGCAAGTAATAACAAACTTAAAAAGACATTAACTTGTATGAGGCTCTCTCTTTTTCTCTGTGGAATGCAAGTTAGAAAGTTTAGCAAGTAAAAATAAAAACATAATTCCTAAATAGTTTCATCTTTGACCTCATATTGTTCCCATCGTATTAACCTTTGTATCACCTAATGATTAACACTTTGAACTCACATTTTTCCTTTCACCTAGACGTTAGACAGAACTGGAAATAATTATCCACCAGCAAGAACGGCAAGCATTTAATGTAGCTGCTGGCCTAATTTGCATACAATTTCCCTAGCACATTAATTGCTGCTGTGGAATTTTGCCACCATTTTGACTGGAGCAGTAACCAGGGTCAGCTAAAAAGAGTCAATTCCATCATCACTACTTCCCTTTTTCCTTTCTTTTTTCCTTTTCTTTCCATTTTCCTTTCCTCTGAAGTTCTGCACTTCCTCTTTTCTTTCTTTTCTCTTCCATCCATCTTTCTTTCCTTCTTTTCTTCCTACTTTCTTTCTTCCTTACTTCATCCTTTGCTCCTTCCTCCCTCCCTTTTTTTCAGACAGTCTATATTCCTTCCATATAAAATTACAGGATTGGGTCATATTAATCTCTGCAAGGCATCCAACAACCAATTGCCATATATTCAACTGGAAAGTTTCATATTCATATCTATTAGCCGTATATTCACAATTACTCAAAGTATTCCTTTGCAGCCCATGTTGTGACATATGGCTTTTATGAGTAGATCATCCTACACTGATGGAGTTATGGTCAAGATTGTGGTAAGAAAATGCAGAGGTTCAGTCAGATGGAAAGTTGAAGTACGCATTCTGGATTCAGCAGAATATGGAAGCGTATCAGGAGAAGATAATCCTTCTAATAGAAGAAAACGCCAGTGGTTTATAAGCCAATTTAATATGTCAGTCACCAGCTATGGCTATGGGGTTATCAGTCTGTCTGCTTCTCCTGAAGATGAGGAGATAGGAGCTCTTTTTCCAGCAACCTTTAATTGGTTTTAGTCAAGTAACACGGAATGCTGATAAGTTATCAACTATTTCTAATCAAACACAAGTCCAGCTCGCCAATATCGTTGCTAGATCCCTTTGGACAATGGTCATCTGCCTCTGGCTGGAAGCAGCTATTGACAAAGGCAGAAGTTTTGTTTAAAAATAGGCCAGTGAGCAGTTAAAAAGTTTGTCTTCCAAAAAAAAAAAAAAAAAAGCTTTGACATCAGAGAAAACAAAACACATTCCCAAAGGGGACATGCTTTGTTTGTGTACACGGCAATACAGCAGCCTTTCTAATTATCACCTAGTCAAAGAGGATGTTTTCTGTTTTGTGCGTATGGCTGCATGTTATTCATTCCTGGCTGCCCTCTTATCCCTGTAATTTCAGCACTCATCTGTAACATTGGAATGCATGCCCAAAGAAGAAAGACCCTGAAAAACAGATTTGTAAGGAAAAAGAAAGAATATCCCCACCTTGAAACCTAGAGCAACATCCCCCTCACAGAGTAACAAGACACTTCAAAAAGATGGGTGTTGTGAAATATTAAAAGCATGCTTTGGTTTTGTGTTTAGGAAGCACTAGCTCAAGTAGCAGCAGGTATCCCTCTCTTTCTGCTTTCATTTTTCCCACATCAGAATTGAAGCCTATACCCAAATACATGCCAGGAGCACACACACCAAGCAGACACATTTTTTACATAGATGCAGCCCATCTCTTCTATGCAGTACCAAGACCACAGAAAAAATGCATATTTTACAAGAACCCTGTCATTATAAATGGAGATCTCTCACATTTTCTTCTTTCATTTTAATCAAAACACTTCCAGAACTGTGAATATGTTCCATCATTATTGGAACAGCATATCTGTTGACGTAAAAATTGTTTTATCTTGCAGAAACCTGTGGTAGAAGTTCTTAAAAAACTCATTGTTTCTGCATTTCACTGCAGTCATATTAGGGAGTCCCCTCAATGTCTAGTTCTGAATTTCAATTTTGCCAGGCACCTTCAGGAAAAAAAAATTGCCTTGTACACTTTGTGTATTGAAATTAAGATGTCATGTTTATAAGCAAAGAGTCATTGAAATCTGAGACCATCCATTTCTGGTTTTCATTAATGTAAGCTGCATATACTGCTCACTGTTGCACATTACAAAATCCCATTCCCCCCATCACTCAGAAACCATCTCAGCCTGAAAATCAGTGGTTAAAGCAGCTCCTGGTTGATGTGTTTGCTTGATTTTCTCCAGCACAGGAGCCACATGACTTGGGGTGGGGTGCAGATCTCTGCTAAGCATCCTGCAGCACCCACCTACTCCCTGTGCTCACCTGAACTCAGGGAGGGGGATGGCATACACAACGTACAAATGCACACTGTGTGCTAGTGCAAATGCAACTGCTATGTCTGAGGACCCTGGTCAGTGAAGGAACTACTGCAACTTGTGATTTAGATGGAGAAATTGAAACATCTGGAAATGCAGGTTCACATTCACAAAGGAGAACTGAATTCAGAGTGCCTAAACAATTTTCTGTTTTTTTTTTTTTTTCAACCTCACAAATAAACCTCTTTTGCTTCAGGGGAGTGAGCAGAGTTCAACACTAACCTGAGCTTCTAAATCATCCTTGTATCAGTAGAGTGCTTTTCTTTCTGCCTGCTGAGGAGATAGTACCAGAGTCCTGGGTCCACACATCCTCAGTCGCTCTAGAGCTGTTCATTCCTGAGCGTCTGCTGTCTTTTCCCCAGGCTTGTTTGCAACGTGTCAGTGATGGTGATAAAAGGGTGAACCAAAGGCGATATAAACAGACAAGCTCTGTCTTCACACTATTCCTCTAAACACCTCCTAGAAAGACTGGAAGAAGGATGCAAATAATTTATATTTACTGCATGTTGAGGACGCAATCACCTTTCTGTTAGCTTCTCCGGGGACCAGTGGCAAAGATGTTAACTCCTTCCATGACCACCTCCTGCCTACAATGTGGGATGCTAGCTTGTTACATGCAGCGCTGAGCCCAACTCTGGGCAGTGGGATTCCAGCTACAGCGTGCAGGCAGGAGCAGCCCAGCCATGAGGCCTGGAGTGGCTTGGTGTCCCTCTGGCCACAGGCCATCCGGCTCCTATCAAAGGGCCTCCCTTAAATCAGCAGCCTTACTTTCAATTTAGTCTTGAGAAACAGCAGGCCCTGCAGTCACTGGGGAAAGAAAAAAAAAAAAAAAAAAAAAAAAAAAGGGAAGAAAGAAAAAGCTTTCAATTCAAAGTGCATACTTGTGAAAAAGTCATGTTCTGAACTGGGGTGAGGGAAAGCAGCTCAAGGCATATATTCTACTCTGGCCTGCATTTAATTATGTGTTTTGAATTGAAAACAAACACTTTTAAAATGGCTACCGAGATGCACTCTTTGAATGAATCCAAGATGGTGGCAGATGTTCTGGCTTCTGTGATAAATGATTTCAAAGGCACTGGGGCCCGTTGCTGTTTTAAAGTGACTGCACTGGCTTCCCTATAGCTGCTTTCTATCTTTCTGGTGGTTTCTTTGACTGTTTTCAGGACGCTTTTCCACCCCATATTTCACAATTTTGCCACATCATTCATGCGGGATGAAACCGAGCAGTTTCTGCAACATTCGTGCATAAGGATGGCCACTGTGATCCTAAAGAATGTGGCACCCACAAGCAGACAGATGGCTTTGATATTTGTATTTTATTCAGAGCCCTCTAATTTAGAACTCCATGTGTCACCAGACTAAACCAAATGTCTCCTGCCTCTGCCCACTCCTCTTCCCTGAAGCAGATAACTGCTCAAGTTGTCAGAGAAGCTGTTTGGGAAAGCCTCCCTTGCCTCCTTGAAAAACATGTTGCTTGCTGGCTGCCAGCGAGCCAAAGGAGAAAACTCGAAGAGAGACCCGGCACGAGCCCTAGGAAACACTGAGCTCCATAGAAAGCCCAGCAGCTTATGAATCATAAGCAAGAGTAAATCGTCAGTTTGGGTTTAGAATAATGGTATCCTTGGTAGTGGCACAGTGGAAGAATCAATACATTCAGATACAACAAACCAATTTTGAAAAACAAATGTGTTCTAAGCACTGACTTGAGGCTGACACATACAGTAGACAAGTCTTCTGTCAGTGAGCTCCATTATGATTTTACAGCTTGCGCCTTTCTTTCATTTCTGCAGCTAGCCGGTGCTTGCAGAAAAGTCTGAGCTGCCCAGTTTCCCTAGCCTGAGAGGTCCTGTTGACTGTGGCAGGCTGTAGGAAGTCAAACGGGGATCTGAATCCTCATGGGCTTGGAAGATGAGTTTTAAGAGCCTTCTTATCTCTGGGCTGTAAATTTTCATTTGACGCAAGTGCCCTCCTGCACTCCCAGCATCACGTTATGTACCTTGCCTGGGTATCGAGCGCCCACTGACCCCTGTGGGGTTGGAAACCACTGCTTCCCCAGAGCTTCCTGCCAGTTCAGGCAGTGCCAGCTGCTGCATTTTGCTCTGCAGGGAAATAAATATCCTGGGTGTTGCAAGGGCAGCTGGAGGCTTCATCTCTAAACTCTGGCTTCACCTTTGGTATCCATGGTGATGAGTACCTCAGCTCTTAAGAGCCAGATATACAAGGGCTTATTATGACTAACTCCTAACTTCAGTGGAGTTTATGGATCTAAGTACTTTGAGAACTGAGCTGAAACTTATTCATAGGTTCAGCTAAGATTTCTACGAAGTTTCAAGCAGATATTACTGCTTAGCAAGGGGCAGTCCACATAGTGGCTTGATGGTGACCATCCTTCCTCTCTTCGGTATTTATCTTATTCCCCCGTGCTTCTAGAGTCCTAGCATCCAGCCTGGATGCTGGGAGTCCCATCACAATATGGTATGCCTGGAGTAGTATGCATTTTAATTCTGAAGATTTTCCTGTGCCACTAGCCCCAGCAGTACCTGAGCTGGCTCTTTTCTCTTGAAGGATAACACTCCTAAATGGTGTTCAGGTTCAATTAATGAAAAGCTGTTATCTACTAGAGAGTTTCTACAGGTGAGAAGATTAAGTGTCTCCTTGGTGATAGTGCACTTGGCTAGGAGAGATCTTCCAGATTACTTTTTGAAATAACATATTGAGCTTCCCATTAGGCAGCTTAGGATATGATTCACATCCTAATTGTTTCTCCTTTTGTCTGTTCTGGATTTTAAGGTATGATATGAAGAGATCAATTCTGATAAGCAACTATGGGATTGAATACTTTTCTTAAAGCTGCAATGTTTCACTAGAGAACGTGTGAAAGGGGTAAGTCTATTAAATAAAAAGTGAGTTGGTAGTTTATGCAGTAAGGAGTATCCATATAATGAAGTTTATAAATGATAATGCTAAACCTGAATCTGTATAATAGAGGAAATTTACTCGAGGGGGTCACAGGTTCATGTAATCCTAGCAAATTTCCTAAGAGAATAGTAACAAACTACAAACTGTATTAGGTTTTCTTCTTCAGAGAAGAAGACTCCATTCCCATCTGCTGCTATAAAGGAACATTTCTGTAGTTTGCAGTCCTGCGTACTGTCATGTCTGCCAAAGAAACTCTGTATGCCTCTTGGAACTTACATAGAAAACAACTGACAGTGCCAGAAAAACACCTATTCTATCCTACCACCAAGATGCTAAAAAAAGATAAATTAACATAGTATCATATTGCATTACTTGTCTAAAACTGCTCTGTAAAAAGCAAATTTGAGAAGAATAGATAGATAAAATAACATATTCAATTAAGCTATTATTAATGTGATTTTACTGATCCTTTTACACTGACAGCACTCAACTTCTCTGTGATTGGGAAGAGTCGTGAGTTATGCTGTACCTCATCTTGTTAGTACTGCTTGACCTCCCACTTGACTCTGTTACACCTCGCCTGTGATGGGGACCATGACCTGCTCTCAGGTTTCCCACTTGTGAGTGCTGAAGTGTTAGTCTCATAATCCAGTTTGTAAGTGGACTGTAAGATGGGTGCATGAGGCACAGGCAAATTCCTGCTGAAAGAGATAAGTCTCCAGCAGTTGCAGGCATGCAGATCAAATGGTGCAGGCTGAGGTCAAGGCTCCAGATAAGCAGGTGAGTTCCAGGAGTATCCTGCTCCTCTCCTACCAGCTTGTGATCCTTGCTGTTTTATCTTGTATCAATAGAGATTCCTTCAAATGTCAACTCAGTCTTGGAGATTCTCAACACCACCTCCTGTGACAGCAATACTACAATTCTTGGCACAAAGAGGGACTTCAAACTTTTCATTCTTTGGATGCAGAACCTAAGTGAAATCTAGGAAATAACTGGCAGTACTTCCTAAGGAAATCTTTATATCTCAGAAATAGCATAACTATTAGAACAAAAAAAGAAACTTGATTTCTCCAGTTCTGTAGGTTATTAACTATTCAGTAACACTGTCATTCACTGTTAAATATATATATATATATATATATATATATTCAGTAAGGAACAAAAATGTCAAGCTCTTGTACATCATGCTATGCTGCCTTTCTGCTAGGAGAAAACTTTTAGTGGACAAAATACATCTTTACATATATAACATTTCATCTTATGACAGGATTCTAAATGGTTTTAAGAAATTTTTTTGCTTAATTAATTAGAAAACACACAAATTTCACTCATCTCTAATAGCAGTCTTCACAGCACTCTGGCATCTCATGTTTTCTGTAGTGGAATATATGGGTGTGCACATATGTGCATACACATGAAGAGATACATGTTTGTCTTGTCTTCCAAAATATCTTGGTGTTTTTGGTTGATTGTGTTGTACTGTAAATATCTGGGTTTTTTTCCTATTTGTTTCTTGAACTGGGAACAGGAAAAAGGATGGCAGTTTCAGAACAGCAATTTCATAGATATTTGTGTTGCTGCTTTGTGTTGCTGCTTTACTTCTCTGGCTTTTAGCTTCCTGATTCATATTTCACAGTTTGTAGAGCTGTTTGGAGTTAGCCCAAAGAAAAGTATGTGTATATTTACAAATCAAGTGCTTATCCCCCAGCTTGTAACCCAAAGGCCAGAGTTACATGCCTCCATCCCTTCAGCAAGATGAGCTGAGTGCCCTGAACAAGAAGCCATCTATGATCAGCTACCAGGAAACACAAAATGTGGAAGTAGTCTGAAAAGCTGTTCCAGTTCCTGCTATCTGAGCCAATATTAGGGCTAGGAAACTGCAGTCTTCAACAAAGATGAGGAGCAGTCTGTCCTTGTGCCATTGTCCTCCTCTGAGCAAAATGAGAGGGATGCATCACACCTGATTCCACCTTGCATCTAGTATTTCTCTTACCTAGATGATCCTCTTACTCTGACCAGTCAGTGAAAAGATACCTGGGGACTGGACCTTTGTCCCTCAGTTAGAGGAGACTCAAAGCATTCATGTTTGAGCATCACATCCTGGAGGTCTGTACTTGGTGCCCTAGAGGACACGTTGCACCACCCTGATGCTGTGGCACTGTGTGGGAAAAATCACACTGAGCAGGACTGAGGCTTCTTGCCTTACAGAGGCTTTGGGTGAAAAATCTGAAACCCAAATTTACCACCACAAGTAATTCTCCCTTACATTCATTGTTGAAGACCAGACTTTTTGGCTTTATCTTCTTCCCTTGGGAGAAAGTCATGTCTGTTATAATTCACCTCCAGCATTTGGCTACGGCATGGGACAGTTCCTGCACAAAACACCAGGCAGAACTGCTCTCTTCCTCATCCCCATTTGTATGGCTGTAATGAGAAAAGAAAGCAGTTTCTTCTGCAAATGTCACTGTGTAAAATAATGTTGAGAGAGGAAAAAAACGGAGAAAGGGAAAATGAGAAATTACATTCTTACTTGCACAAACTGGCGGATAGGCAAGCGTAACTGGGAGAACAAATAATCCATCAGGGAAAATAATGGACATATAGAGAGAAAATACCCAGGAAAGCAAGAACTAATCTAAGATTTGTAGGCAGGGAGTTTCCCTCTACAGTATTATTTCAAGGAAAGATTAATCAAGAAAATGTGGAGTTGCTTTATTTTTTTTTTTTTAATTCATTGGTTACAGCTACATCAGTAAACTCAACAGTGCACCAGTCCATTCACTGGCCCTGAAACTGGAGACACAGCCTGATCATGTTTGTGACTATAAATTCTCCTGACTTCCAAACTGGAGTGGCCATGGGTAGGCTGTCTATTGGGAACAGGCCATGTGTGAACCACAGCCTGGAAATCCTTGGGAAAAATACTAATTACTAATACTAATACTGCCGGCCCAAGTGCAAAACTCTGCATTTGCCCTGTTGAACCTCAGTAGGTTCACCTGGGCCCACCTTTACAGCCTGTTGAGGTCCCTCTGAATGGCATCCCTCCCTTCCACCGTGTTGACCGCAGCACTCAGCTTGGTGTCATCAGCAAACTTGCTGAGGGTGCACTCGATTCCGTCATCAATAAAGATGTTAAAGAGCACCGGTGCCAAGACAGACATCTGGGGGATGCCGCTTGTTACCAGCCTCCACCTGGACACAGAACCATTATTTACCACACTCTGTCTGTGGCCTTTCAACCAGTTTCTTATCCATCGAGTGGTCCACCCATCAAATCCACATCCCTCCAATTTGGAGACAACGATGTGGTGGGGCACCATGTCAAATGCCTTGCTCAAGTCCTGGTAAATGACATCGGTATTCAGTTGTGTTGGTTTTGTTGTTGAACTTGCAAGCAAAATAGAAAGGCAAACCATGTACTGTACCTTCACCACTGAATTTAAAATGGTTTTTGAAGTTGATGACCCCTCCAAACAAATAACCTTCACTCTGGAAGCAGAGTGGGAAATGTTTTATCTGTAGGTGTGCTGATGTCACCACTTGACAATGCCAGAAGTACTCCTGTTCTTCCTACAAATACAAATTAGAATAAATAAATACAAATTTTATCAATTAGAACCATTGATGCCTATGGAAACTATTCTAGATTTTCACAAATGGAAGGTGGAATCAGGTCTGTTGTGTTTCACAGATTGAATCAATTGAAACTAACAGACCAACCAAAGGTTGTTGGACAGCCAGGCTGAAAAGGATCATGCTTCCTTCCCACCCAGGCCTTTTCTTTGAACATCTGCTTTCCAAGTCACCTCTTTTTACAATGAACACAACTCTTTCTATGCTGCCATGAGAAAGACTACCCCACTATTCTTTAAAGTTAAGGTTAGTTTAGATAAGCCAAAGTTGCCATAAATAACTCAGATTTGTAGCAAAATTGCTTGGCACTGAAGAAATAAAAGTATCCTTGGGTATAAGGATGGAATGTAGCCTCCATAGCACCTGCAGGAATGCACAGTAACATCACTAAATTTACTGGCTCCTTACACTAGCGCAACAGAGAACAGCCTGGCTTCACTGACCTGTTTCTTTTTCAATCTAAATGGGAGCAAGTTCCTTCCTCGAAAGAAAATACTGACCTCTGAGGTCAATTTAGTTATTTTGGGTACAATTCCTTCTTTCAATCAGGCTTCTGTCTTACACATGAGAACAATCTCCAGACCCTTATCAGAGCACCAGCCAAGGAGTGTCTAGCCCACTATCTGCACCTCCCAATGAAACAATGAGAACCCAAAGGCAGACAGCGAGGCGAGTGCCAGTGCATCCTCTCCAGAGATCAGAAATCACAGCATGAAGGAGGGGTGAGAGGGGGGCAATCATCACCCTGTTGGGAACATAATGGACCCAGGTAGGCCACTGCAAACAGGAAGGGTGTGGACAGGATTTGAGTGCAGCTGCTACTCTGCTAACAGCATCTGTTCCCACAGACTTTGATCAGCAGGCATACTCTGTGCCATGAGATAAACGTGCTCTTGGAGTGGGATTTGTTTGCCTTACACATATCTCCTTAATGAACTGTGTGCCCAGGCATCCACACACTTCAAATCCAGGAGCAACAAGACCAAGCCTTTCTGGGAGAGCTGCAGCAAGTCCTTGCAAACTTTTCACGAAGATTACATCATATGAGCATTGCTCGCCAGCCCCAGATTTCTCACAGATGAACATAATCACAATTCTCACTATCTCTCACGTAGAGCTGGCTTGACTCTTTTTCTCTTGCTTGCCTCTGCAGCTGAACCCCTCAGAGCAGGACACCCAATATAACTTAATTAACTCTCGCAAAGAAAATTATTCCATTTGGCTTCTTGGCATGGCTTAAGTACTTCATACGCCCTAGCTGGAGCCACTAGGTTTGAAAATGAACAGATTTTAAGTTTCCAATCAGTATCAGAGACCAAAAACACTGACTCCCTGGGAATATACCTGGAGTTGTGCCCACAGGTCCAATCCAGCTCCCAAAGAGGCCAGCATAATTCTATCAGAAAACACAGAGGGTGCTTAATGAGTCCCTCTGTCAGCTGAAGAGGGAAATGGACTAAGCATTATGGTCTTGGCTCTTTAACAGTCCCAAGGCCTCACAGCAAGGGCAGAGAGTGCAAGTGAAGGCAATTTTTTTTGTTCTCATTTTCAGAGGTTAGACACAGGGGGATGGATGCATTTTTACTTGGCATTTTTGAGATGTTGGAGACCTCCTGCAGTCACTTTCACTAGAAGGAAACCTTAGGTATGGCAAACTACCCACAGATACTGCCAGAAACAAACAAACAAACAAACAAACACAGAAAGGACTGAAAAAAAGCATAGTTAACTTACGACAATATGATTGAGATAAGACTGCTCAACTTCAGTCTTATCTATAGCCAAAGTACTTCAAGTCCTGCTGGTCTGTTTCAGAAGCCTACCTCAAAGGTCCCTAAGGAGGAACTCAATTCCACACGAAATTGTTTTCCCTCTCAGTCAGTAGCAATGATGTGATATGCCTATACTGTAAATGAGCCAGATAATAGGCAAGGAGCTGTGGAAATGCTGGAAGATGGAGAAAAACACAAGTAGATGGGGTTTCCTATATTTCCTGTAGTGGTACACAAGGCAAACATGTTGCATCACTTTGTGGCAATGTATAGTTTAGTGGCCCTGCTAAGGGTAATGGCAAAACTCAGCTGTGTACAGAACTGCCTGCTGAAAGCTTGGTTAGATAGGAAAGAAATGTTTCAGATGTGAGAAATAAGTCAGGTGGACAGTGAGGACCTTGACTATGTTGTCTATTGAAAATCATTTGTACCTCTGGGATTTTTAATGAGATTTCATTTAAGGAGAACACACCAAGCAAACTCTACTCTGTGGCTGCACAAACCCATTTGGCCCAGTTCACTCAAGGAATTATGTGGTGGATGCCTTTTTATACGCTATAAGAAGACAAGTTCTTCAATTGTTAACTTTTACCAACTTCGTGACAGTGTGCCAGGCTTAAAAATGAATTAGGACCTCAGGACCTGGCTCAATATATATAAAAATTCTCCCATTATTGGGTGGGGTGTGGTACCTAATAACTAAATAGATCATTCTCTGTTCTTGTTCTCAGATTTGTGATTTTGTCAATTGGAAAGCTGCAGGCAAATAAATGCTTATGTCTGCATTGAGGAATCATGCTTTTATTTCCCAACTGTGGATTTCAGGCAAGTCTCTCATTTGTTTTGTAAATCCTAATGCTGGGGATTATTAGGATTTTTTTTCTTTTTTGAGAGTTGCTATGGATAATAATAATAATCTTCTTACATCAGTTTTTACTCACATTTGCTGAAGTCCTTCTTTAGTCCTTAAGCAAGAAATTTAGATAAAATACACAGAAACATGATGCTAGTCCGCTTCTTGCAAACACCAGGTGTAGCCACTCTGCAGGTATAGCTATGATGAGCATCTAAATTTGGAGAACAGAGAGCATCCAGAGGGCCCAAACAAAAAGTTTATATTCACACTTCACATCTTCAAAGGATTTTGGATCCAGCCCTGCAGGTACTTATGACAAAAATGCAAGACTGTGGGAGAGGGAAGAAAAAGCACTGATTTTTTTTTTTTTTCTTTTTGGTGATTTTTAAAGTTTCCTTTCATCTCTGACCACCCTAATGAACTTTCAGAAGATTGTTACTAAATTATGGGAACTAAAGTCAATAACTTTACAATGGTCATATTTCTCTGATTAACAGCCACAGTTTTTAAAAAATACATCTGTTTTATAAGCATTTATAAAAAAATTAAGTTATATACAATATATAGTCCATATAAAAGTTTATAGAAAAATCTCAGCAAAAACAATTACTAAAATAACTGCAGACATTACAGAAACTTCCAAGTCTTTTAAGAGTAGATTTCATATGCTATGGTTATAGGAAAGGACTGATTGTGAGGAGTGACTGACTCACTCCTTCTTCTGTTGTGTGAATACACATGAATCCCTGGCTTTCAAGTCTCTCATGCCCTACCTCTATCTGCCATTAATACAGAATCACAGAATCACAGAATCACCAAGGTTGGAAAAGACCTTCAAGATCATCCAGTCCAACCACCCACTTATCACCACTAGCTCTCACTAAACCATGTCCCTGAACACAAAATCCAAACATTCCTCGAACACCTCCAGGGTCGGTGACTCCACCACCTCCCTGGGCAGCCCATTCCAGTGCCTGACCACGTTTTCAGAAAAGTAGTATTTCCTAGCGTCCAGCCTAAATCTCCCCTGGCACAGCTTGAAGCCATTCCCTCTGATCCTATCAACAGTTCCATAAGAGGCCGACCCCCAGCTCACTACAACCTCCCTTCAGGAAGTTATAGAGAGCAATGAGGTCTCCCCTGAGCCTCCTCTTCTCCAGGCTGAACGTTCGCAGCTTGTTCAGCCACTCCTCATATGGCCTGTGTTCCAGACCCCTCACCAGCTTTGTTGCCCTCCTTTGAACATGTTCCAGGGCCTCAATATCTTTCTTGCAGTGAGGGGCCCAAAACTGGACACAGTACTTAAGGTGCGGCCTCACCAGTGCTGAGTACAGGGGCACAGTCACTGCCCTGTTCCTGCTGGCAACGCCGTTACTGATGCAGGCCAGGATGCCATTGGCCTTCTTGGCCACCTGGGCACACTGCTGGCTCATGTTCAGCTGAGCATCAATCAACACACCAGGTCCATTTCCTCTACGCAGCCTTCCAGCCACTCCGCCCCAAGCCTGTATCATTGCCTGGGGTTGTTGTGGCCAAAGTGCAGGACCCGGCATTTGGCCTTGTTGAAACTCACCCCATGGGCTTCAGCCCAGCCATCCAGCCTGTCCAGATCCCTCTGCAGGGCCTCACTGCCCCCAAGCAGATTGACACTTCCAGCGAATTTGGTGTCATCTGCAAATTTACCGAGGGTGCACTCAGTGCTCTCATCCAGGTCATCAATAAGATATTGAAGAGGACAGGCCCCAGCACCGACCCCTGGGGAACGCCACCTGTGACCGGTCACCAGCTGGATTTAGCTCCATTCACTACCACTCTCCAGGCCTGGCCCGCCAGCCAGTTCCTTATCCAGCCAAGAGCGTACCTGTCCAAGCATGGGCTGCCAGCTTCTGCAGCAGATTGCTGTGGGAGACAGTGTCAAAGGCTTTGCTAAAGTCTAGGTAGACCACATCAACAGCCTCAGTCAACACCAGGATCAGCTCTTGCCTCCCATTTAGCCATCTTTGTGTCCAAGCTCTACAAGTGGGACCAGAAGGGGCCATACATCAGAGAGTTCAGGTACAGTCTATCAGCAAGGCAGAACAGTTTTTGGATTCACTGCTTGACTCCTTTACCATTCATTAATAATGGGATCCGTGTTCAAGGTCTGAGTCCCAGCCAACCTAGTGGCACTGAGTGCTATAAATGCAGACCTGGCCGATTTTGTGGTTTGAGCCCAAGCTGCTTTAGTCCAGGACTGAAGTCTGTGCTCTGAGATGAGCTCTCATGTTCAGCCCTTATACAGCTTGAGAACAAGGATCCCACATGTGTCTTCCAGTATAGGAAGAGGAGATGAGACCACGGCCTTTCTGACCCTTGTCATTTCCCTGGGATCCAGACAAGGATTGTTTATATTGTTGTTCTTCTGAGATTTGGATGGCAACAGGGGAAGAGCAGAATAAGGGATATCCTTGAGAAATACCAGAGAGAAAAGAAGGTCTCCCACCAGAAATTGTAACTGGGAAAAGACAGAGAACACTATTTAGTTCCAGCTTTGAAAATCACTTTTTTTTTTCAGCATCTAGGAAGATGGGAAAAATGCATTTAGGGAAGTTTAATTAGACCCAGGATGTTTTAGACCTTATCAGAGATAAACACAAGCTCCTGCACACATTTAACCCCATGCATGGTGATACTCAAGCCTCAGAAAAATATTAATTTTTCTCATATTTCCAGAGGCATGCTATTTATGTGACTTCTTTTGATTTATTTAGTATTTGTGGAAACTTCATTTTATGCAGGAAATAGCTATAATCACCAGCAAATGTGACTTTAATAACTAAGACACTGGGAGCCATTCCTGATTGGCACTAAACCCCCCACACAGTAAAAGCTTGTGATACAATAGTCTCTTTTCTTATCTGGAGTTGAAAGTCAGGACAAATCCAACTGATTAAGAAAATCTTCATACAAGATACCATATATCCTCTCTGAAATTAAACTCTGGCTAAAGATTCATTTACTTTTTCTGGATGCAATCAAAATGTGAATAGAGTCAATAAGAGTAAAGTCCACAGAATATTTCATTTTTGAAAATTGTTTAATCCCCAGCATATCTGACATATCTGACAGGAAAAAGAACATAAAGCAAGATTTGAAAAAGAAATTTGTCAATCTAGAAAAGCAGTTTATTAACAATAGATTTCATTTTATAATTCGAATACCAGATAAATGTTTTTGACATTTTTAATCTTCCAGTCTGAGGAAGGTTCATGTGAAAATACATGGGCAGGTTAGGGTAGACACTGACCCTGCTTCCATTGAAATTTTAAATGGAAAGACTCCCACCACTGGGGTATTAAACTTTAAATAGGATAATGGAAACATTATGGAAGAGATTCAAGCCCTTTGCATGTAGCAACATTAGTGGATTAGTTTCTCACCCATCTCCACCGCCCGTGGGACACGGAACTGTCAGGCTCCCTACCCAGGCAGTCAGGCACACAGCAAAATGTAACACTGATCCTGAAAATAACTATGGGGAAAAGAACATGTCCGTAAACAGACATAAAGCTCTTTCTCCAAGCAAAGATGCCAGATCCATTTAAGCAGAGACCTGCTCAGTCTTTTCCTTTGGGGCCACTTTTTCCTGTCTGGGAAAAGCTGTGGCATTGCCTGTCTGATCCCGAGCGACCATCCCTGAGAGGTTAAGATAAGGGAAAAAATCACACTCAACAGTCTTACAGTCTCAGAATCCAAGACAGGATGGGAAGACTGCAGTTTTGCTACCACTCTTTGGAGAGGAAAAAAAAATCCCACACAAAAAGCTATCATGTATAGACTGAACAAAGCTTGTATTGTCTACTGGGAAACACAATTGTCCTCATTTGTATTTGCACAACAGCAGTACTTTTAGGTGGTCCAGCTCAAGTATTAACACGGGGGTGGCAGTTACAAGATCCAGCTTTTGCTGACTCTAGAATAAATCAATGAGGCTGAGAAAAAAGTTTTGCTACCTGTGTTCACATGAAGTTGTAAATACCTGGGGGAAAGCTCACATCCTTTATTGGAATACAGGGCAGAACACTATGAGTACAGCTTGCAAATATTAATAGTATTCCCTGGAGCTTAGGACTTGATGTTTTAAGGGAAAGAATTTTTACTTTAAACTTTTACAAATACATATGCAGTGATATTCATCAAGAATTTGCCTGTGCAATTACCTTAATCACTGAATAAACATAAATACGTCTTATGCCTAAGCACCTGTCTTCAAAAATAGCTCAGAGGTAGGTAGGAGATGCAGGTGCCTTTTATGCACAGTAATCCTCCTGTGTACCAAATGTAAATGAGGAGCTAAGGGAACAGCATCCCTTAGAGTTTAGAAGGATGACAGGTCACTTAGTCCAAATCACCTTTGAGTTGCAGAGACATTGCACGGATCCAATACAATTATTATTTATCATTTGCTCTGGGAAGGGGCCCAGAATTCTTAATCACATATGGTGCCTGTTTTTTCAAAGAGCCTGTAAAATCCTTGTAATGAGAAAACAGCCCATGTTCCACAGACCTTGAAAGACAGAACTCTGCTTTCTGTTTTCAGAACATGTAGCAGCTGTTGATAAAAGAGCACATTGTGGAGATGCTGATGTACGGAAATGTGGGACATGCCTTTAACTGGTATATATTGGCACAGCTCCAGGGACATCACACTCTATGCCATGCCTTCAACTGGCATATACTGGCACAGCTCCAGTGACTTCACAGAGTCATGTTAATTTACACCAAACTTATCTGGCTTTATATCCATAATTATTGCCAGAAATAATGCACATTTATAAAAGAGAATTATTGTTTAAAATCTAGAATAAGCAGCAGACAAGATGCTTTCCGTTTCCCAGGAGAAAATGCATGCTGCTTTTCTCTTTTCATCATTCAGGAAAACTGCCAAATTAAGGCTCAGGCCAGAAGAGGCTGAAGTCAGTAAAGTTTCCTTATAATACTCTGGGATTTTTGCTCTTGGAACTGATACTGCTTCAGTAGTGGAATGTGTTTGGCTTGGTGTGGGTTCAGATCAACACAATATTTTTGATAAACACATAAAAAAACATTGGGAACATCTAACAGTTAATTTTGTTCCTTGGATTAGATCACAATGGACATTAAATCACAATCAAAGTCCAGGTCTGAGCACTTGCTGTGCTTCCTTTCCTTGAACTGCTGAAGCCTTAGGATGCAAAGTGCTCATGGATTGGGGCAGCATACCTCTGAGGTGCAGAGTGAATGGGAAGAAAGCCCAGAGTCCTGAGGGTGTTTGTGAATCCACGTGAACACAGGGAGATGAGGACCTGAGATTGGAGTTAGGACCCCCTTTTCCTTCGGATTGCTTCTTCTTGCAGTTGGACTTGATGATCTTTAAGGTCTTTTCCAACCTGAGCAATTCTATGATTCTATGATTCTCAGTAGCAGCAGGACTACCACAAGTACCTCAGAGGGAGGCCTTCAAAGGAGGCTTTTCAGTCTAGAGCTCTCAGCAATACGTTGGGCAGGGTTACCTATGCTGCAAGTACTAGATCTGCTGACACAAAGAACCAGGTTCACATGTATGTAGCTGGAACCAACACAAGGGAACAAGTATATTTTGTTTCTGGCTGTACTGTTCCCACAAGGCTGAATGGTTTGTGCCCAGGTGAGCTGTTGCAAGATGGAGTTTGACAAATCTGTGGAAGGTGTGTGACTTGGTACCAATAAGAGCTTGGGGACAAAATCTACCTAGGAGGTCCTTTCCTGTTCTGTGCTTCTGTTCATTACTCTGGCCCAGATGTGAAGTAACGAGGATGATCATAGACAGCTTAATTCAAGCATGAGAGAGTGTAGCTCCCACCAGTATGATGCAGAGTACCTCAGCTAGATGAAAATGACAAAAAACACTGTATTTTGAATGCTGCTTTATTTCAAATTTGTAGCAGTTAGAATGCACTGAGAGACTGACTGAAAATACTTGTTATCTGGTAAAATACAGAGGATATGATTGTGCTGCTATTGAATGCTGAATTTGCACTTGTTCAGTGGAAGAAAGGGTGGAACCTACCCTTTCCACTGCATAACACTGAATCATGAACTGCTCAGCAGAGCTAAGCAATGCACATAGCTGACCACAACTAAATAGGCCAGATTCCCAAGTTAACTTAGTACTGCTGCTGTAGTTTAGTTATCCCAACTTTACACACACACACACAAACACACCCCAACAAAAAACAAAAAACAAAAAACAACAAACAAAACAAACAAACAACAACAACAAACAGTGCTCTTTAGCTTTCAGACTTGTCCAGTGAGAGTACACTGTGTGTGGAAGAGTACCATTGGTGTGGAGGTGGGCAATTCTATCTGATTTAAAAAATATGTATTTAGATTAACCAAAATCTCTGATTAATTACTATTTATTGCAACTTTTACTAGGAGGAATCTTCCCCATGCCTATTCTAAAAAAATCCATCCAGTTTGTTAAATTAGTTCCAATCTGAATTCACTTTTTGGACTGAGAAAACTATCTTCAAAAATTTAAAAAGTAAATATTTCCATTTCTGTTACAACTATTCTACTTAATCCAAAACAATGCTTTGAATATTGTTCCTTGCTTGAAATTGTTTTTAAAGCTATTTAAAGCTAATTTGAATTACTTTTATCTTCTCTTTTTTTTAGAATAATCTCTTTTTTTTTTTTTAAATATGCACAGCTATTCTTACAGAATTTTAACCAATCTATAATTAAAGAATGGAGGAGATATAAGCTGATCTAAGAACTCTTATTTACTATTATAATAGAAAGTCTATTCCTTTGAAAGTTTATTACCAAAGATAGGTTCAAAGGAATGTTTTTCTCTAAGATCTATACTGTCAGTGTGAGATTCTTTCAATAAATTTTCATTTTCATCTTGTCTTGGGTTTAGAAAAATATTCAGCACTATCACTATGAGTGCTGCCTTTTCTGAAGCAAATACATGCTAAGAATCCAAATATAATATTGTGGCAACCAATAATAAGATGCTTAGTAATAATAATTAACTAAATGAAGTTCTTTTTAAAACAGGAAAATACACTGCAGAAGTAATTTTCAACTACATATAGTAAGATTCAACTACATATAGGTGAACAGGAACAAATAGGCTTTTTTGTATCTACTAGTTTCTAAAGACATCTTCTCACATAAAATATCACTGAAACACTCATGAACTGCAATTGCTTGAACTTGCTTTTTGTTTGAAGCAGAATTACAAGTTTCATATGTGGACAGAAATAAAAGACCACTGATGTTTCATAGTCTATTTTAGCAGTGTAGTCTATCTGAACAGATCTGATTCTTGACAGATTCTGACATCATTTCCAGTGCAAAGCAATTGAAGGATATTTCTCTTTCCCTGTTGTGTTTGATTGCACAACACTGTAGTTAAGGACTAATAATTTAGGAAATCTAACTTGTGTGAAGTTTGTCTTTCATCCATGCTAATGAAAGTCTAAGAGTAAATAAAGAGCTTCAGAGCCACAGTACTGGTCTCTTATCAAGAGCGAGGTCATACGACTACTAGAAACTAGGACCTTAAACTAAGTATTGGGTTGATTTATATTTTGGGAGTTATTCCTCTGTCTGTCTTTTGTCCAAGGCTTCATCCAGGTCCGTGATGCTTTCTTTAAAGTGTAATACTGTGCACTGAAAGAGACTGGTAATTCATAGGAATGTCTTCATTCAAGCTGCAGAAATAAAAATGAGGGAAAGCTTCACAAGAGTATAGTGCTGATTTAGTAGGTGAGTACTCTGAATGTTTTAATAGTGATTCTTCTTGCATGGAAAGCATGAGTCATGAATTCTACTTCACAGGCATGGAATGCCAGTCAGGCTTTGGAAACCAGGATGTTTTGTGTCCACTGCTGAGGCCATGAAATTTTAGAAATGTCACTGGGCAACTTTCACATTCAAAAAGCATTAATAGATAGGATATTTAGGGGCTTCTTCACAGCAGAGAAATTGTGGTTCTTTGTCACAGTCCAACACAAAACAGGGTTCATTCAGCAGTTTTACATCACTCATGGTAGGGCAGCTGTTTACAGGCCAAAACACTTGCTCAAGTCCAGTGACAATATACTTGAATAGCAAATAAAAAACGGTTTTCTTTGCTTTCTGCTGCCTTAAGTCAGCTTTTTCAGAGTCCTCTACTTGGTAAGAATCTTTCAAGTAAATGCATCTGCAAGACATGCCATGCTAATCAATCCTCTGTCTGCCTTGGGAGTGTCTTTCTGACTCAGGCTCTGAGGCAGGTGTTTCCAGTGTTTCTGAACACAAAGAGGTTTCTAGGTTAATTAAGGATTCAGTTGAATAAAAATAAAAAAAAAATACAGCTCATGCTGAGAGGCAAATTATATTAATGGTTGAAGTAATCCCTTGTGTTTCCCTCTGTTCTGGTTCTGGCAGGTCTACAAGATCATTGACCTTGCTGATGCAAATTACAGTGACACAGGAGACACAAGCAAGCTCCAAAGCAACCGCATTTACTTTGGTAGGTGAATGTAGAGGCTGTATTTCCTTACAGAATAGAATCATAGAATCACAGTATCACTCAGATTGGGAAAGATCTTTAAGATCATTGAGTAACAACTCCCCACTCAATCATGTCCCCGAGCACCACATCCAAACAGTTTTTAAGCACATTCAGGGATGGTGACTCAACCAACTCCCTGGGGAGCCTATTCCAGTGCTTAACAACCCTTTCTGTAAACAAGTTTTTACTGATATCCATCCTAAATTTACCCTGGTGCAACTTGAGGCCACTTCCCCTCGTCCTGTCACCTGTCTCCAGTGAGAAGAGACCAACCCTGCCCTCGCTGCAAGCACCTTTCAGATATTGGAAGGGAGCAAATATGAATACGAGTTGGAGCTTTCAATTAAAACCTAAAATAAGAGAATTGCATTGCAAGATACAAAGCTACTCTACTAACAGAAAAAAAGTATGAGATATCATATAAAGTTGTTCCTCGGGAAAGGATGTGTCAGCCTGGAAGAAGAGCCCTAATCACTGCTCTGGAGCTGAATGATGAAAGCAGATCAGGGTTGCCTTCTGCCTCCATAGCATCTGCATCTCCTTTGAGTTTGGGCACTACAACACATGCAGTGCAAAACTGAAGTGGAAGATGAGGAGTGAGCCTCATCCATGGATGTCACAGGCTCATCCTACTTGCATTCACAAAAATGAGTGTGGGTGCAGTTAACTTCTCAGCTAACCTTCATTAAAACCAAACAATCCCACATTGCAAACTGCTTTCTCTCTTACCCACAATGGTTTTGTGTCATCCCAGATTTCAGAAACTACACACTACTAGAAGTGTGTGAGGTTGGCATCTTAAGTTATAAAGAAGCTCACTGGATTTCATGGAATGGTTTGGGTTGGAAGTGACTTTTAAGATCACCTCGTTTCCAATCCCCCTCTATAGGCAGGAACACCTCCCTCTAGACCAGGTTGTTCAGAGACCTATCCAGCCTGACCTTCACTACTTTCAGCAAGGGAGCATCCACAACCTCACCAGTGCCCAGTACCAGTGTCTCAGCACCCTCACAGAAAAGAATTTCTTCCTAATATCTAGTCTAAATCTACCCTCTTCCATTTTAAAGCCAGATCCCCTCATCCTATTGCTACCTGCCCTTATAAAAAGTCCCTCCCCAGCTTTTTTGTAGGCCCCTCCAGGCACTGCAAGGCCACTATCCTTTCTCCAGGCTGAAGAGCCCCAGTTCTCTCAGCCTGTCCTCATAGAGGAGGTGCTTCAGCCATCTGACATCTAAATCCCTCTTTGTGATTTCCTGTTTTACCCCCAGACTGTTGCTGGGTTCCTGCTGGCCTCCTGTCCCAAATTTCAAGGCACAGGGCTTCCCATTTTATGAAATTATTTTTTGTTTTCATTTTGTTTTCTTAATTCCATGTCCAGAAGGCTGGTTATGTGCTCATTTCTCATTGTTTCAGCAAAGTATAAAGAGATAGGCTGCAGGTTATTTAATGTCAGAGAATTTTTGTGGGTTTCATCCAGAGTTAAGTTTCTAAGGAAAATATCTCTCCCCCCCCTCCTGGCCACCCATTTCAGCTGTCATAATCTCGTTGTTTTTTGTTTTTTTCCCAGTTATTATTTTTTTCTTGTGCAAGGTACAACTCAAGGCTGAGAGCTGAAAGAACAGGCTTGTAAGCCCAACTAACACAAACACGACTAGCTTTAAGCATGCCCCCCTCATACAGACAACTCATGTCAGTAAAATAAAGCATTTACACTTATGTCACAGAGAGGAAGTTATAAATTATATCCTGTCCAATACAGTGATTCATGTGGAAATAGAAAGACAAGGGGATAAGTGCATGGTAAAAAGCTGACCTTTTCTGGAGCAGCATGTAAGGGAACAGACTTGGATCTGTGCATATATGCTGACTTGGGTCAAGAGCCCGTAACAGAAATAGGGGCATTACAGAACAGAAAGGTTTGAAGAAAATGTTATAGAACTGGAATTAGCTTTGGAAATGAAAACAAGAAAGGGTGCTTGATTGTGAAACTGAAAAGCAGACATCCACCAGGCCACCCTCCAAAATGCCCTGCACTCTGAATAGTCAAGATATTTACTGTACAACTTATTTTTAAGTTCTGTATGACACTTGCCAGATCCCTGGCTTGTTTCTTAATAAAAATGAGTTCCTTTCAGACTTGAAAGCATATCAAAAAAACTGTAGAATTCTTCCGCATTTAATATTGCATTAACTAGAACAAGGATATTTGTATTAGTGTCTCCATAACAGAGTGTTCCCAGCTTGCTGGGTATGACTGACCAATAGTGACAAGTGATCTGAAAAGAGAAGATATCAAAAACAAGAAGCATGTGCTTTGCAGTTCCTTAAGGACAGATTTTCACTCATGCACCAGTTTGCCCACAGTGAGAGGCTTGCTTGCTTTCATCAGAAGTGGAGATTCTTCATCAATTCTTTCATCAGAAGTTGTTTCCACCAGCAGTGGAGACAACTGGTGTGAAATAGATTAATTCTTAGATTCCAGAAAATACTGTCACCTTGCATGCTATTCGGCATTAAGCAACAGGAAACTGAGAGGTTAGAGGAAAAGCATAAAAGCAGCACTCCACAAGCAGTAGACTTCCAACCTAGATATGTTTAGGTAAAACCAGCCCCTTTAATCCTTGAATATTAATAATGGCGATTGAAATGTTGCTGAAAGAAAACCCAAGCCATGTGGTTGTCACTATTTTGAAGGTTTATTGCTAGCATGCACAGAATTGGAGGTGCTGGCAGAGCTCCAGCACTCCTCTATCTGAGATCCAGGTCAGGTAGGAATGTGACAAGTGATGGTCCCAGCACCTGAGCAATGCTTCTTGCTCTCCTGCTGCAACACTTCAGCACTTTGGTCTCCTAATGTATTCAAACTCCTAAAGCACAAAGAAAGAGATAGTGAGCCTGACTTTCTGTTTTGTATTTCTAGTTCTTTTATGCGTCAAACACAGACCTGTGCTGCTTGCTGTTTGTACTTTTTCATGAAGGAATGACTTACTTTTCTGCCTTTGCTGCTCTCTGTATCAACCGCTGCAGTCCAGATAAAGGAAAAAGAACATGAAGGATTTTCAAATTTAACTTACTGTAACACTCAAAGAACATGATGCAGCATCTTTCATTATGCAGTCAAGATATTTTAACTAATTCTAGAGCAGAAATGCAACAAAACAGTTGCATAAACTGAATCATCACTGCTAATGCTTTATTATACTTCAGAGACACAGCTAATTAATCTCTTTTATTATGAGATGACTCCAAATCTTTGGATTACCAGTGAAGTAGCTGGTACACAAACACTGTCATAGGTCAACACTGTCGCTTACAGGAGTACAGGTTTAGGAGATTACCACATAGCTAGACCCTTCAGATGGTTTAAACTAAGACAGGGGAGGTTTAGGTTAGATTTTAGGAGGAAGTTTTTCACAGAAGGTGGTGATGCACTGGAACAGGTTGCCCAAGGAGGTTGTGGATCCCCATCCCTGGAGGCATTCAAGGTCAGGCTGGATGTGGCTCTGGGCAGCCTGGTCTAATGGTTGGTGACCCTGCACATAGCAGGGGGTTCAAACTAAATGTTCGTTGTGGTCCTTTTCAACCCAGGCCATTTTATGATTCTATGATATCAGTTTCTGGATCAGCACTGAGAAAGAAGATTTCAATAAAGGATTATCATACAGACATAAAAACACCCAAAAACTAACATCTCCCATAGCTGTTACAAATTTAATCAGTTCAATTTCTCTTGGAGTTTCATTTGCTTCTTTCGATGGCCTACTGTTATCCTTAATTCAATTCCAGATTTCATGTTGGTGTGTCCTACAAAAAGATATTTACTCTTCATACCTCTGTCTCACTTCCCTCTTTTGGTGCAGCACATTTAGCTAAAAGGAGAGCAGTTTCCAAGCCCAGAATTACACTACAGTACTTTTACCTTGTAAATAATTGCTTATGTTTTATGGGTGATTATGAATTCTTGGGAAAAATGAGTGATGCTAAGGTGATGGAAAAATGAAATGGGAAACAGTGCAAAGTGCTCAGTGATCAAGGTGATAAACTCCATCCTGCTGACTGCAAAGCAAGAGGCTGGAAGTTTACTTATCTAAACTGCAGTATGACTTTTTAGCAACAAATTGCAATAGTCGAGTGATTATGAGCAATATCACATCATAAAACTTCAGCATGTCTCTGGATCTCTGGTAGCTTTTTTGATGAAAACTGGTATCATAAGAGGCCAATCACACCTATAGCCTTTTTAAACCTCAGATAATGTAATGCTGCTGTACGTATACAAAAAGTTTACATATTTTCTTCCTGTATACTTTCTCCTAAATATACTTAAACCTTAAGGCTGTCATGAGCTTCATAATTCAAACCAGATAACAGGTGTACAGTAGCTTAGAAAAAGAAAAAAGAATTGAATACCCAAAGTAAAGTTTTGCTTAAAATTCTGAATGAGAGAATTAGGAATGGAACACAGGGAATGAAGGGGAAAACAGGGTGAGAGGCAGAGAAGGGAGGGCTGCAGGATGGGCTCAGACGGAGATGCTGTCAGATATCGGGAACAGCTTTGCTCTGTTGCATCTATACAGCAATTATTGGCCTGCATGCTAAATTTGACAGCCTGTATCATAATGTCCCAAAAAGGTCAGGAAAAATTAAAAGACTTTTGGACAATTTTAGTATTTCCCTAGTGCACTTCTTGTACGATGACCTCAACTCACACTTGCGCTCCATAAACATCCTATGGGCATAAAATTAGTCAGAATATTCACTGTGGCACAGTTGCTAAACTGTGCACTGCAGTTCTTAGAGCAAATCTAATATATCATTGCATGCAAACTTAATCAACAGAATTTACAATTGCTCTTGTGTTAGCAGAATGAAGGAACGATTTTGTGCAAGTTGGAAGATGGCTTTTCTAAGCCTTATTGCCTTGAAAGGCCACATTGTTGTTTTCATCACTTGACCCATTACCCTTTTCATCATTTAATTCAATTATAAACTCTCTTGCTGATGCTGCTTACTTGGATATTTTCCCATTCTTTTTTATTTGAACTCCTCTTCACCTACTGCTTTTCCAGTTTCCTAATCTGCGTTGCTATTAACATCACTGCTGGAAGTTAGGAGCTGACACAAATATCCACTTAAAGTAAGATTTGGGTCTATTTTCTGATCCAATACATATTTAACATCAACAAGAAAAAAAGCTTGATAAAATTATACAATTTTCTCTGTTTTAAGAAAGTACAGCAACAATAACTGCTTGTCTGTTTTCCCATTATGTGTAGGAGGTGACCTGGGCTGCATTTACATTGAGTAGATGGGCTTTTGGAGGTATACTGTAAAAGTCACAGCTCTCCATAATAGGAAAACATTTTTCTCCTTCTTTCAGGAAAATTATAATAATTTTTGCAGAGTTAAAGCAGCTCAGCAACTTTGCAGTGCCAAATCATGAAGGCTATTTGCATCTTTATTTTTCATTTTTAAGCTTGGTTCATATACTATGTCCGCAAGCTATGCCCAAAACAGAGAAAGAAAGAAACCTAACCCCCTAAACTTTAACTTGCATTCTTTACACAGCAGAAAAACTTTTGTAAATCCAGGATTTGTCAATGTAGTGGAAAGCCTTGCTTCTTGGAGAGGTCTGGATATACAAAGAGGTAGAATCAGGGCAGATGGCATAATCAGGTTTACTTTTCTGCCGCAGTGCTACCTGCAGTGCTCACCATTACATTTACAAAAGCAAAAGGATCTGTAGATCAAAGCACCTTATCTATCACAGAAGCAATTTCACAACTTCAAAACCAAGCAGATCTAAATTTCAATTTAAATTTATTTCGCTGTGTTGGTGGTGTGGAACAGTACGCTTGGTTTTTAATACATCTGTGTAGGAAACTTCCATATTGGAGCTGGCAGGCATTCATGGGTACAAAAAAAAATAATTCTCTATGGTTAGAGCTATTAGATATTTATTGTTCATCTCCATCACCGCTATTTGTACTAGTAGAACATTTCTTCCCTTAAAACTTCGGAGTATCTCAAATGTTTGCAATACTCACTTGGACTGTACTTTGTATCATTCCTCTTTCATGCTCTGTACAAACGCTTACTTGCTGAGAACAGCAGTTTCTATCATTAGGGCTGTACAGCCGCATCCTTTTGTGATTGAGCTGATTATGGTGTTCAAGGGCAATCTGTTAATACTGGATGTCAGAGAATATTAAATGAGGGTATTTGAAAATGGATACCATTTCCTTTATAGATACTCCCTCTGAAATACTTTCATTGGCTGCATGTCCTTCCTGTGCATTCCTCAAATAAAAAAGTAGCACCTTATTTCCTTGTAGCATGCAATTATTTTTCAATTCCAAATATAACATCAATCTGTTCATAGACACTGTGTCTTTCTAGCACAGTCCTCTTACTATCACTAGTTCATAATATGTAGTACTCTATTGCCAAGATGGCATTTTCCCATAATATCACATTCATCTCTACAGGATGCATTGAGATCATTCTTTAATTAGCAAACTATTTCACAATTAATTTTTACCTATATTTTTACTATTATTTGTAATGCTGTTGCATGTACTGGCATCATAATGCTAGAAGACTCATAGCCAAGTAAGAAAGGATCTACTCAAGTACCAAAGGTTCAGATTAATGACAAGATAATAAACTGAATGACATGAGTTGCAGGAGGAATTAAAGGAAAGCCAGCAAATTTCATACCATAAACCACAGCCTCTGTCTACTCTGCAGACTTTCTAATGTAGAAAACACAACAGAAAAACATCTCAGATACCTTTGTTCTTCCTGCTCTGTTGAGGTTGGCAGTTATTTTGATGGTTGTGTGGCTGGAATGTCTCCAATGTCATCACACATTTTCTTTCTGTATTTCTCACCTATCTTTAGCAAAGGTGTGTGTGTATCGGGGCTGAGGTGCCACAAGCTGACCTCCTTCCAGGCAGGAGTGCAAGGAGGGAAACCTGCACATGTGCTCTGCTTCCCATCCTCTGATTCCAAGGGCTTGAAAGCAGCCCCTTCATGATCTCAGCACTTGGCTCAGATATTTTAAGATGGGGCTGACGGTTTGGTTAAATGTGACACCTGGTCCTCCAGTTTGTTGTGGCTCATTTGGAAGCTGACAGACCAAGGAGCTGACGGGAAATATCCTCTTTATCTCATCTGGGTGGAGAATGTGTGTGTTTAGGAAAATCTAGTGACAGTCCTCTGCATAAGTTCAGATGTCATACCAGGCTGAAAAAACACATGTATTCTGTTCCACAGTGATCCCTAGGGAGTTTTTTAAATATAAGAAATGAATTAATGAAAAACTAACTGTTTTCAGTCATAGCTACATAAAATACTGCTCACACTGTAGAGAACTAGATCAACACTATATCACCGTCTCTATGATCTTCCTATGTCCCTGGTTTCAAATGTTGTCGTTTGACTCCAGTTCCATTCATCCACATCTCTCTCAAGTTTGCATCAAGTTGTGCCAGGGTAAGTTTAGGTTAGATATCAGGAATGACTTCTTTATAGAAAGGGTTATTAAGCTCTGGAATAGGCTCCCCAAGGAGGTGGTTGAGTCCAAAAACCATTTGGACGTGGTGCTAAGGGACATGATTTAGCGGAGGATAGTTAGAATTAGGGTAGTATGGTTAGGTTGCAGTAGGACTTCATGATCTTTAAGGTCTTTTCCAACCTGAGCAATTCTATGATTCTGCGATTCTATGATTCTCTCTGTTTAAAGCTACTGAAAAATGCCCCCTTCCATTTGCTATTTGTATTCAGGAGTTCCTGCTCTGCTGCAGATGGGCAATGTCACATAAGAGAAGAGTAAAGGGGAGATGAGGGAGCCCCCTCCTCAACTGTGTTTAGACTTGTTAATGTTATGAAATGAAATTCTGCAGTTTGAGCATAGAGAGCCTTGAAAATCAATTGCCTCATCTAAGCTGCAGAGCAGGAGCTTGCTCAGCGATGGGTTTTCACAGAGCTGGGAAAAGAGCAGCATCTCCTTTTCATCTGAGACCTGAGAAGGAAATAACAAAGTAAAGATTGCTGGAGCGGATCATCAGACTGCCATGTCCAACATCTTGCAGTTGACAGTGAAGAGCACAGCATTTTGCACAGCATTCTCCGGCTTCCAGTAACGTGTTGCTCTCAAAGCAGAAGGGGTGTATTTTGCATTTATTAATATCAGATAGAATGCTCTTCCATGACTTTGTCCATTGATTTCTGTATCTACATAAACTCGGTTCACCCACAACATCCTGTGGCAAGGAAATCCATAGCTCAGCTATGTGTAATATGAAACAATATTTCCTTTTGTTCGTTTAGAAAGCTCTGCCTTCACTTGATACCTAATTCCTGCATTGAAAGAGCCTTCCGGCAGCCATCCTTTCCTTCCTGACCTCTGTCACAAGGACACTCTACTTCCAGGTCCACCAGTGTTCCCACCCTGTTTGGGTTCTCACACTGTAGCTGCTACATACTTCTGGTCTCTTTCCCTCCATTTATGTCTGTTATAGTTCTCCCGTGTCTCACCACTAACATATTGGTTACATACAAATACTCATTGTAGCACGGAGATTTTATTCCCGGGCAATAACAGTAGCCTGTTCTAGTTGAAATGGGTGCTAGAGGTATTGGCAAATGTCAACATAGATAAATGTTGAATTCCACCTACCTGGTACTGCCATGATCCTCTTGAACTTCTGTGTCTTTTCAGCACCGTTCTGAAGCAAATAATCTGCTGCTTCCTGTGCAGAGAAGGTTCCTAGAGGTATACCAAAGCTGCTTTAGCGGAAACATAATTTTGCATGCAATCTTCTTAAAGAGAATGACATTTTACGCTTTATGACCAAATCATCTCTAGTCCTCAACTTTGACAAGCTTTCTTCTCCTAACACGTTTGGAAAAGAATTTATTGTGCTTATTCTTGTCTTTTGCAACTTGTTTCTCAAATTCCATCCCTCCCTTTTAAAACTTTACTCTTCAGAAGTTTAAAATTTCATTTTTTAAGGTAAGTTTGCATTTTAATGCATTTTTATTTCTTTTTACAAAATTTCCTTTTAGCAGTAAGTCATTAAAAATAACTAGATGCTTAGCTTTGACATCATGTCCCAGCACAACATTAGCCAATGCACCCTGGAGTGTTTGTGGTATCCTGTTCTTGCATTCTCATCTCCACCAGCACGTCATAGTCATTGCCACATTCCAGTGGATCATTTGGTCATATGGGTGTCATATAGGTGATAGAGGAAAGACAGGCACATTAAGCACTGTCAAAAAAAGTACAAATGAGAGTAGAAGAGAAATATTTATAACTTCCTTAGAACAATTATTGCATTTTCAAGGATTGAGACAGACAGACTTCAAAGAACTTAAAGAGAGATGGTTTTGGAATTAACATTATAGATGTTCACATACATGAGAACCTTGCATGTTGAAAATATCTAATCTACAGGCTGGGTTGAATATATCACCCGAGGAACCGTTTCCATGTCTTTGCACTGTATTACACTGCAAAAGGAGGGAGAAAACTGTCCTTTAAGGTTGGCTTATTAATGTAGTGAGTCCCACAGGACCTGATATTCTACATACAGTAGATAGAGTAATAAACCTGTAATGGTTCATGTAGAATCCTGGCTATTTACTACAACTAGTGAAGGTAAGAGTGGTGGAATGGAGTGAAAGGGTGTTTTAAGATATGGTACAACAAACAGAGGGACAAACATAAATAAGTCTCTTGTCTTTTTAAACTTGAAACATTCACGCCCTTGTTCAGAATGAAAAAGACACTCATAACAAGCAGGGTATTGTACTGAAAAGTATTGGCTGCCTGATGGCTTTAGAAAAAAATATGCCATGTTCACAAATACCTCCTTTGACCTGTTTATTAAAAAGAACAATAAATGACTGCGCAGTGAATATTGAGGGCCTGGGAGATTTTATCAGGCATAATGCTTCTGAAGAAAAAAATTGTATGATACTGTTGGCTGTGGGAAGAACTATGAGTTCAGGTCTTTCTCAGGTCAGCTGATTCTGTCCCCTTTCTAACTCCACGTACAGTGTCCATTTAACATTTTGCCAATCTTCTGGGAAAGTCTGTCAAACAAAGGTTTTGAACGTGACTTGCACATAGTGCTGACTGCCTTTCAAGGAATGGGCATTTTATGAAGTCCTTCACAGATGACCATGTTTTGTTTTATTTTTTTTAATGCATTTCATAATGGAAGAATTTTGAACTAAGCCACTGTAATTGCCCTTAATCAACTTGCAAACAGAAAAGAATTTGTTGTATTACTAAAGAGAATTCCTGCTATTTAAGGATAGTGTCATTATGAATAGAGCTTATTGAAACCAAAATGCCCGAATTTATTTATAGATCCTACGTACAAATGAAAGGAGCAAAGGAGTTTGGAAACAGCCAATATACTTGCTTGACGTGACGTTGGCTTTGCTGGAAGTCAGCTGCAGTAGGGATAATTCAGCAAGAGTGAGACTTTGTGCCCAGCATTTACCTGCATTTGCTGCTGCTGAAATATGTGGGAAATCCTTCATTTATCTCTCAGGAAACAGAATTATGCCAAAGCTAAGCTCCTCTGAAAATCTGATATTGTTTAAAAACTCACAAGACTGCAGCTAATATGATTTTAGTTCTAGCCACAGTAGGAAGCAGCATTTAAAAATATTAAACTTTTTGCCCTTGGAAATAAAGAGATGTTTCAGAAACCATTACCAAGTTCAGGGAAGTTACGTAAACAGAAGAAGTACAAACAAGTCATCCCTCAGTAATGTGCGCTTACTGTGCTAGAATGATTAAAGGTACCTCTCTAACAAAAGCAATAGATTCAACAACAACAACAAAACAGTATTAAGCTTAGACTCTTTTTATCTCCCTGGGGAAAAAAAAGTTTCAAAGGGACAATATTTGACGATATTTATTCATGTGGAAGAAAGATGATCCAATTAATGGTTTCAAAAGCTTTTATGCCACTGTGGTAATTCCTGGTGCCAGCATCCCACTAACAGAAGTACTCTTTCACATACAGCAATGCTGTGCGTGAAACCAAAGACACAAAACACACACATGAAGGTAAGGTTGCTCAACTGCACTGATGCCTGGCAAGAAGAGCCCTACTGGAGTCCGTGTAGCTACCCCTGCGGAGAAGAATGGTTAGATCAAAATCAGACCATGTATAAAATTGTTCTTCTCCTAAATGTGTGACTCATTAATCGCTTGAAAACAATTTATACTCTAATAATTCCATTGCATTCTTAATCAGGGAGTTAGGCATCCTGGCCCAAGCCCCAGTCATATATCATGTTAAGTTATTGAAAGAGCTACACAGATTGACTAGTGACAACTTTTATTACTGTTATTACTGTTACTTACTCATGATAATCCTCACTCGAGAGTCATAGCCTAGCATGGAATCTGTTTCCAGCCAAGCTGACAAGGAATTTGGCTCACTTGTCCTTTGGCTCACTGCAGTGTTGCCCATCAAGTTCCCGATGACAAGTGAACAGAAAATTTCACCACTGCATCATCAGAATATTTCAGATTGCTCCAGGTGCAGCATGGAGCCAGCCCTTCTATAGAAACCCAGGGAGGTAATACACAATGAAATCACTGTCTACTGCTCTCCTAAAGGCATGCTTGAGTAGGTTGCAGTGAAACCTCTCAGGGGAGGCAACGGAAGCCCTATCACTTCAGTCATTTAGAGCTGGATAGTAGGAAACACTTATGAATGTTCTGTAGGGAGCAAATCTTCTTGGCTAGGACTATGTTAAGTGATGTAAGGGAGGGTTTTTCAGCTCTTATTTCTATGCCTTTGAGAGTATAGTGTTGCTATTTGGCCTTTACAAGCAGAGGAGTGAGCCTCAGAAGGAATGATAGAAAAGAGGAGATAATCAAATAACTGATTTCCTTGCATGCTTTCTCTATATTTAAGGAGCCTTCAGAAGTGAGATGCTGTGCTAGGGGCAAACACTGATAGAGTTATGAGGAGCTGAGAAGCAAAGTGATTATTGGTGTCCCTTTGGGTCTGCTTTTCCTATTATTATCTTCATATTTTCTGTCACACCACCATGCACAAACACTTTCCTTGAAAAACACTGGAAGGCTTGAAATCCACAACCAAGATTTTTATGTGCTTTGACATCTACATGATACTGGCAGATAATCATAGCTTTGTAACATTGAAATGGGAATAGATCAATTAAAAAAACCAAAAAACTGGACACAGAAGATTTGTTACAAATCAAAGGGTGATCAGTGACAGATACACCAGTGCTGTAAATTTCACTTTTCTGCTAGTTTTGCTAATCTTCTATCACTCTTCTTTCAGTCTACTTTTTTCCTCAGCAAGTTTTTCATTAAGTAGCTGGAGCTCTGCCAGATTTAATTTTCCCTCATATCGTTGTAAATCATGACTGAAGCCTGTGCTATTATTCCTGCTTTCTCCAAATACAACTGGGACAAGATTTTAGGCCGTTGCCTTGGGGCTTAGTACATCTTGATACCTTGCGGAGAAGCATTTGAAAAGTGAAAGAACTGTTTGGAGAAATTGTTCCCTTTCTTTCTCCATCTATATCTCCTTCCCGCTTTCTTTGTTTGCCTGCTGCCCCAGGCTCATGTCATTTCTCCCAGCTTTCTAAAAAAAATTATAATCGTGATGAGCTAGTGAGGTAATTTGGAACATCTCCCAGCATAGCAGCGATGTTGTGGTAAAAATCTGAAACACTTACTGTTCTGAACTGTTACAATGGCATACCTACTCCTTCTGCCATCTGTTTGTTCTCTCACCTGCAAGCCTGTTCACATGCTAAAATCCTCTCATGTCAAAAATAAGGTACAGCTTTAAGCTTCATAAAGCCATGAAATGTTAGACTCCATTAACAGCAGCATACTTTTATAATGGCATCCGTACAAGGATTTCTCATGTTGCCCTAGGTGGAGTTCATATATTTTCTTTTGTATCCAAACTTTAGGAGTAGATTATTGAATTGTTACTTCTTCACTTAATTCAGAGTCTGAGATTAGCGTTGTTCAAGAATTCTGATTACCATTTAAAAATACCTCAGGCTTCTAATACCTGGGCAGCCCTTGATAAGGTTGTGTTACAGTAAATGACAACTCAGAAGTGTGGTCAGTGGACTGCCCATTCAATGAGCTGTGAAGACAGATGAGCTTTGGAAATACCTAAGTAGTTACATAGAAAAGATATGAGGAATGGTATGACAACCCTTGAATGAAACTAGCTTCCGATCCTAATTAGGTGACAAGTGATTCATTCTAAGTCCCCAATAAAACATACCATAAAACCACTAAATAACTGCTGTAAATGGTAATTTCTGCTCAGCAGATGCTGAAGATGGCAATAACTGGACTTAGAGCAATGATACTCTCTAGCACTCCAGCTGGGTTTACAAAAGGTGAAGTGATAGATGCCTCTCTATCTAGGCCAAAAGTAGTATAGGCTTGCTGGGCTCTCTTCTCTGGCATGTGCAGGTGCTCAGGATTCAGCTCAGCACAGTTGTGCTATTTGTTAGAGACCATATTAGCAGGGTGCCCTAGAGCATTTTGTTCCTAGAAATATTTACTTCCCCTTTCCTTTCTGCTTTTTCTACTGACTCTGAAGATGTTTATCAAATAGATTTTAATATTGCTCTATCTCTTTAGATGCCTAACATCCTCAGAACTGTAACTCACATTAGTTAGTACTTTGATTACCTAAGTTCTTACGTTTTGCCTTGTCTGCTTTGAGCTGCTCTACAACATACAAGATAGTCATAATCCTCTTACAGATGCAACCCTTTCAGATTTGAATTGAGATTCTCAGACTTGTATATCTCTGTCCTTGTTTGCTGCATTTAATAAACTTGCACATAAAATTCTTTCTTTCATTATTTGTAGCATGTATTTCTTTTCAAGATATGCCAGCTAGCCATTCAACGGTGTAAAGATCTAAACTTTTCAGTCTAATTGAAGAGTATAGTTGTATATCATTATTCCAGTGTACACATGTACATGTACAGATATTTACACATAAGTGGTGCATGCCTTTCTTTGCTATTGGTATTCAGTAATGCCTGTCTTAAATACCACTAAGGGTGTCAGAGGCCAAGCAACGCAGTTGCCTTGTTCTCCAGAAAACTAGTGATATTTTGAGTGTAGTGATCAATGGATTTACTGTTTGGAGTATCTCTTCCAGTTAATATGGGGGCATAAGGGTGAATTTTGGGAATTAGTGATTGGATTTAACTTATAATTGGACACTCCTGGCTTTTAAAAATATCACTAAAATTGAACTGAAAGAGAAGCTTGACAGTACTATACTTGTAATTGCTACTGTCACTAGAGATACATACAGCCCCACATGAGAACATCCAGCCTTTTGCAAAATATCCTGCAGCAATCTTTTCATCACATTTGTCTCTGTATTTAAGAAGAAAAATGAATTCCAGAAAATGTACACAGGAGGGAGTATCTGCTAAGGCAACACTAGATGTTTCTGCCTTCATCCTAATCCCAACCATAACTCTTCCATCCCTTGGAGGTTGTACCTGTCTCAGTCTTCCTGGTCTCTTTCCACAGCTCTATTTCAGCTCCAATCACAGGTGGGATCATCAGGCTCCTGCCTGTTACAAGCCTCATGATCAGGGCAGCAGACATTTCTTTTGCCTTTGTTGCGGGCAAGTTTTGAACAGGTTCTTGTTTCTAGATTGCAAAAAGTGTGATTTGTTTCAGTTCTCTCTGTGTCCTCCTCAGCAGGTTACACAGTACCCTTGTTGCATGAACCTTATACAAGCCTGATAGTACTTGCAATAGGAGATCACATAGTGACTATATGCATTCCTTTAGGAGTAATTAATGTTGGCTTCCAGCAATTTTTCATGCATATAGTCTGAAGCCAAAGAACATAGTCCCCCTTATCATTCGGGAGATGCTAGATAAAGTGAAGTTGAAAAAACCATGCTGTGTTGATTGCCGTAATTGCTGACACATTCCTGTGGTATACTTGATCATTAGAACAACTCACTTAAAACAACATTTCCTTTATAGAAAGGAAGCTGGTAATCGAGTTGTTATGCTTCTCTGCTTTGCATTTTCAGTGTAAATATTCAGCTGGCATTCAGTGTATGGTTAGTTCTTACCAGAACATGTTGATTCAAATTTCCATTATCCAAATGCAATATCATTTTGTTGAATAATATTTAACTACTTGATTGCTGCAGATTTTAACATATGGACCTTTCAGATCTCAGCTGTCACTGAGGGCCATTTGGAAATGCTCACATTTCCATGCTCTGTGATGAAAATGGGTGTGACACAGATTTGAATTTGGTCAAGTCTATCCCCAGACCACAAGGACCAAAATGAATTGGTTGTAGAAACCATGCAAGGACATACATGATGCAAAGCCGAAATCTATCTGTGAAGTGCGTGAAACTAAGTGGAGTCTTGCCAGAACAACTCATATTACTGTCTGGGAGCAAGCCAGTTGTATTGATGAACCTGTCGTATTGATGAGTTCCCAGTGCTTGTGGTTGGAGTGTAAAGTGATATAAGGAATAGTAGTACCATACAAGTCCTACCTCTTCCTTTTAAGCTGATAACCCAAGTTACTCACAGTATGATTCTTGCCACACCCAGTCACTTGGTGTCACTCTGCTAGCCCAGCTGTTCCTATTCTGCTGTAAAATATTGTCATCTCACTGTTGCTCTCACTGCTCAGCAGTTTATGAAACCCACCTGAATTCTAGTTACCTTTCTCTGAGCTGTTGTTCTCCCTGCTCGCTGTCCTTGCCTACACCACCCTTCTTCACCTTTTCTAGACACTTCGTGAACTTACATAGTATGTTAAGATGGGTTTAACAGATGGAAAGAGAATGAAGAGAAGAATGAAGGAAAAAAGTCACATGTTTTGTGAAACTCTTAAGTAGAAAGAGCTCTTCTCAGAAAAGTCTAATGCTGGTTGCCATCTTCGACAAAACCTCTATGAAAAGGACTCTGCATCAAGGAAATATGGACCGTGGGCAGCATCATACTGGGACTTATCCAACTTCAAGTTAGATGCCTCATGTGAACCTGCCATCTCTTTGTGAAGGAGTGATGTTGGCACATCAGCAAAGTAATTCAGTGCACCTGTCCCAGACAAATGCTTTAAGGTCTCACCTTTGTCTCTCTATTGAAAATAGATGCTGTTGTCTTCATGATTAACTTAGGCAAACTCATAACTTTAAGTGTGTTGGACTAGGTGAGCTGAGTCCAGCATTGAAAGAGTCACTGTGGTGGCTCTTACTGAGTGTGGGATGGTAGATATTTGCATTTTGAGAATGGAATTAATAAAGCTATATACATACTCTGAGAATATTGTTCTTCAGCATGTGCTGAAAAATCAGGAAGTCATCCTGAATAAAGTTCTTTTGGGAGACTTGAACATTTGTTGTCTCAGTAACAGCCACTGGCTTATTTATTATAGTAATAGAAAACGAATACCTCAAAACACTGCTGGAAAATCCCGAAACAATTAATGCAATTGTAAATTGCCTGGGCATGTCAGCTAAAAAATTTAAATCCTGCATACTTGATTTAAAGATAATTTAAATCTCACAAAACTACTAACGTCAATAAATCCTCCATTAAAACAGAAGCATGCTCATAAAAATCGTCCTCCATATACTGGAACTTTTTTCAGCAGTGACTCACTGTGCTCTCTGGTCTTTCAGAATGAAATGAATCTCACTACTGTAAAACATTGAGCTCACACTCTACCCAGATTTTTTTTGAGATTTGTTGTCAATCAGTGTTTCTTGAGAAGAGTATATAAAGAGTATTGAAAGCCCAAGCCAATTCCAATCTGATGGAATGATTTGGAATGATCACACAATTTCCCTTTCTAGTCAACAGCAAGAAAAATTCACAGGCAAAGTCATCTTATTCTAAAAATGGCACATGAAATAAATGGCTGGAAAACCTTTTCTATTTATATTCTACAAAGGATTTGAGAGTGAGTAGGTATAATCAAACAAAAAGTTTGTGAACCCAATGTTAGGCAAGATTACGAGACCATTTCTCCTTTCAGTGTGGAAGAACATAACCCTTGCAAAGCAAACATCCAACTGTACAGCTGGAAGTTGTGTTGTAGGAATACCATATCTGACTCCAAGTTTTAGCAAGTTAATTTATTTCTAAGTAGCCTAATCTAAAGAGGATTAAAACTTCAGCTAATGTTCAAAGACGTAAGCCAATATGCCTCACTTCCATAGGCATACACCTTTGCTTGCTTCACCTTTTGCTGTTTGAGATTTATGTTTAGTTTAGTCTTTCTTAGAAGTTCTTCACATTGAAGAGCTGCACTGGCAGTTCAGGAAGACCGACAATGAAATGTCTCCTATATGGATTTCTTGAAGCTCCAGTTTTCTTTTAGGGTTAAGATGATCAGATTTATTTTCAAGTCAGGCTTCAGAAGAGTAAACCAATAACAGAACTGTTTAAAGTTTAATTGTTAAATGATGCAATTGCTGCGTATTGTGATGTCTCCATTTCAGCCTCCATTCAGATGAAACATGTTGCAGTAACAAAATGGCCTCAAAATTTAATGTCTGTCAACCCTTTTACTGGCATAATTTTTTCTTTACTCACCACGAGAGGAAAAAAAGGGAAGTATGGAGTAGATTCTCCCTCCTCTCTGTCTCAAATGTTTATTCTGCAATGCAATATTTATTTAAGCTTGGTATTTCTTAAAAAAAAGCTCAAGTGGAGTGCTACAATTTTAAGCCTAACAGGAAAACTGTAACAAGTTATGCATAACCAGAGAGTGGGATTTCAGTGTAATTCAGGAATGAGAACTAAGCAAAGAGAAGAATATTCAACCTTTTCATGGAAGGATCGAGTATTCTTTTCAAAGCCATATATCAAAAACCCACATACAATGGAAACATTCTCTCTCCCTAGAACATAAAAGAAGAGGGAACTGCCTGTTATGTGTTCTGAAATGATCCCTTTTCATTACAGCTTCAAAATTTTTCTCTCTGGGGATCGCTGACTTCAAACCATGAAGAAAGGGAGAAACAACATCATACTATTTCCATTAAAAGCAGCCATGTGCAACCTATATTTTTTCCTTTTCTCTTTTTTTTTTTTCCTACTTTACAATAATATTTGCATTCCAAAAAACTTTTTTTATTTTTGATGTGCTGAGGTTAAGCAAATGAGGTTGCTGCTGACAATGTTGTACATACCACTTGCGTCTGCCTTGTTTTAAGCCAGCAGCAGAGAAACTGCTATGTCTGTGTGAAATTCATTAGAAAACAAAACATTCCATCTTTCTTCATTTGGCTTGATCCATCTTTTTAACCATAATTAAGTTATAACAGAGCCATCTTACACAATAGGAATATAAAACTCTTTTGGTCTTGCAATTGCAAATGCATAGGCTACGCATGATGGGGTTTGGCGTGTTTTTATGATCCTACATGCAATATTTTCAGAAAACTTTTGAAAATGAAATGCTAGAAAAGAAATGAGAAAAAATAATTCAGAGATTGTAGGAGACATCTGGAGAAAAGGTGTTAATTACGATATGACAGAAGTTTCCTCTGATTTTAATAGAAATAAAATGATGAGGGAACATCCAGTATGACAGAAGATGTGCAAAAAAAAAAAAAAAAGAAAAAAAAAGGTGTAGTCCCAGAGAAGAGTTTTTCTAGGTCCGGTGACATGGAAACAAGAAGTTAACTTTGGACAGTTCAGCATGAAAACTAGAAGATTATTTCAGGAAGAGTTTAGAGAGTTTAGAAAAGAGACAAAAATGAATGTGAGACATAAATAAACTACTGATTTGGCACTCATAATTTACATACTGTTATTTAGATGTTCAAAGTAGTGCATTATAAATAAACTGCCATGTAGTATCTCTGCAAGGCTGCTAAAACCTTAATACTATTTTTACATATTGGGAAACTAAAGCAGAAGATTTGAATTGCTTGACTAGGGTCTACATAAAAGGATGAGACCACTTAATTTGCAATCTTGTGTTTTTTTCCACTGGGTGATAAAACAGTAAAATCAAAAGGTCTGTCCGAAATATTCCAATGCAGATGTTTTCAACAGTTAAATCACAGCAATTACAGAAGCTGTGATTTTTTTTTTTTTTTTATGAATTGCTGCAATATAAGCTATCATGGAAAAAAAAATCATATAAAATGATACAAAGAATAATGTTGCATGAAATATTTCATACTTTGTAAATAAAAGTCTATGTGAAAACATTCAGATTATGGTGTCTGAAGGCCTGAAATGGTTTTTTAAACCATATTGTGCCAATTCTGTAGCTGCAATTACTTAAGCCTAGATTCTTCCAACACTGCATCCTAATAAAGTTTGGCTAATAATACGTAAATTGATTTACAGATTACAAGAAAAATTCACAAGTGAAGACTGTAAATATTGCTATGGAATTTGAAATTAAAAGGTGCCCTAAAGATGTTCAATGCTACTATCAGCATAAAGAAAATGGCACTTGTCATAAATCATGGTTGAATAGTATATATGATTTCTAATGTCTCTTTTTTTCTTTCCCCCAAATAACTGCACAGTACAGCAGCATTAATTTTGTATAGTCTTTTCTAGAACTTATGATCACAGTACTGAATCCTGAAAGCACTTCTATTTCTTCCTCGTGCTGGGAAAGACTAAGGCATGAAGATATTTCTTTCTTTGTCACTGATTCATTTTCTTGTCTTTATTGATTTTCAAAATGTTTTCAAAAACATTTACTGAATAGCTATGGGAAGTGATCTGGACATCCAGTATGTTCCAAGAGATGTTAGATTCTTTCTTTGTTTTATGAAAGTTGTGTTCTGCATTATTTCCAGCCTTTCAGTGGTTTATGATCTTTTCCCAGTGTAAGTCATCTGCAGAACTGATTAATATGCTTTCTTCCAATCATTCCTGAAATTACTGCACACAGAAAAGCCCCGGAAGGCACCTTCTCCCAATTAGTATTGGAGATTTTTTGAAGGCATTTCTCTGTATTCCCATATTACAGATTATGACATCAAACAATCAAGATTAGGATCAGAGTCTAAACAAGCAGGAAGGATATATGTTCTTAAGGGTAGAGATCTCAGACACAGAGATACTTTCAGTAAACAGCAAGTTATAAAAGCTTGGTGAAAGCTTGGGCTGTACATTGGTTTATTGTATATGCCACTCATTCCTATGCCAAATTTACAGCAGCATTTGGTCTTTGTGCAAGGAGTAAGAGCAAGCAGCCTGAGACCAAGTCAGACCTAGCCTGAAGGAGGCATCTCTTGCTCATAAAAAAAATTTTTTGCCACTTTTTCCTGAGAAACTAAGGTTACTCAGTCTCAGTTCAGGCCTCAGGCAATTTGAAGGTGACCAAGAAGAGCTCCTTCAGATGGGTCATCTTCTATTTACAGGGAAAGATCAACCCAGGCATGAGCAGAGAGAAGGCAATAGAAGGATTTCTCAAGGGAAGGTAATTCTGGCCATTGTGCTTCTTATTCAAGCTGTCTTCTTGCCTTGCATGAGGAAGGCTGGTAGGTGGAGAGATATTTGGGAGTACCACCTAGTCATAGGCCTCTCCTTCCAAGGTTGGACAGGAAGCAGGGATGTGAAATTAACTCTGGATTCACCCCAGTCAGGCTGCATGGTGGTGATTGAATCTTGTGAGGTCTGCTAAGGCACAAAAGGCGGTGTCTCATCCTTGATGCAGCGCCCCTGCTTTGTGGGGAATTCTCCACATTCTGGGGTACAGAGCTCTGAGGAAAGAAAAGTCAATGTCTTTGCCTTTGGGGTGGCTCTTGTCTTTTCTGCATGAGTTTTTCTCATGCCACGGTCAAAGACAGATTTCAAACTGTGCCCAAGCTACTCACGTCCCCAAATTAAGCATCAACAGGTTTTTTTTTAATAAGAAAGTCCACAATATTAGTCATGACAAATGATCTCTAGTATAAGTTCTATTAGACACATTTATAAGTATAAAAATCATGGTTTTTAACTTGATTTCCACACAAAAATATATCAGATGCAGACAGTAGGATGGATTATTTTACTAGTGTGTAGCAGCACAAATTACTTAGTAGAATTACCTGTGTTGGGATTTCAAAATTGTCTATTTAGTTAGGCTACACAGGCCTGGGTTTTGGAGGCACATTTGCCTTCTTGTTACCTAAATTAGGTACAAATTTACTGAAACACAAGTGTGTAAGATTAGAAATATTGACAGAGAGAGCTGTTAAGGCAGTTTTTTTATTAATCCATTATTCTAGAATGAATCCTGTTGGTCTCTCAAAGCCTGTACCTCCCAGGCATTTTCCTTAGAGATGCACCTTTCTGCAGTAAAAAATACAGCTACACAAGCTGCCAGACTCATTTGAGAATTCACTGTTTCCACGGTTAATAACAGAAGGGTTGCATGACAACAGGAGCAGCAAAGAAATTTAACTCATTTACATCATTAGGAAAGAGCTGCTCGTGGACTCCCACTAAGTTAAATGTAACTGTTATTGTTTGAAATCAAAGTCATCCCACTGAAGACTTAGGGGACTGTATCCAGCCAGTACAGTGTGGTGAGAAATGTTTTAACCTTTTCTTGTCACTTGGAGGTAATTCTATTTTTGATGGAAAATCTAAGTTAAATTTCTTTAAAAAAGAAAATCAGCATTTGTTCTGCTTAGATAAAATGACATTATTTTCTTTGTTAACCTTTTTTTACGTGAATGCAAAGCACATTGCAATACTCTTTATATGGCGAATATTGATTTTAAATATGCCTCTTAATCAACTTGAAACTTAAAATGTGATCAGACAAAACTATTTGTCTCTAGAATAATACCAATAAACTGAATGTTTAAACACTTAATTCCCTTTCTACTTGAATTCAAAGGAAACAATCTATCTGATCCAAATATTTTTTAATACTTAGAGAGGAAAGCTATCTTAAGACAAAGAAAATACTTTAATTCTTTGGTTTGATCCTATATTGTATGGAGATCTGAAAATATCATTCTAATATTTCCCCTGAAAGGGATTCATTCGTATAGAAAACCAAAAGGAAAGGAAGTGGGAAGGTTGTTGGGCAATGCTTATTTTTTTTCATGAACCTTCGAGCTCAAGCTAGTGTTGGTTTATTGGGTCAGATGATACTTAATCACATGAATAAACATCTTTAAGAAATTAGGCACATCCTACTGGCTTAGTATGAGCATTCCATTTATATTTGAATGAATTAAACAATGCATTTTCTTAAGAGGCAAAAGGAAACTTTCCTCCCCCTAGTCTTCTGATGTTTAATTTTAAAGTTTTCCAACCACATATGGTTGATGTGCTCAGGACTGCTGGAGCAATGGAATCAAGAATAAGGATTTAGCACTATAATTTCATGAACGTTAGGAGATACAAGAGCTCACTGTTAAGAAGTATTGATTGACTCAGAAATCAATCTCTTAAGTATACCCATTTACTAGTTAAAAAATATGATTTAATTGATTACAGCAGCTTTCATTATGTCATGGTTTAGAGGCAGAGATGGCCTTTATCGTACAAGCAGACAGAATGTAGGGTCAAAATGGCATATAGAAAAATGAAAGAGAAATCTTATTGTATACAGATTTACTTCAGTCTGGAGGAATAGAAATATACAGTTGTTTTCCAAACAGCATTTTGTCCTGAAAGCAGGAAAGGTAAACAGCATTTTTCAGGACAGCCGTGAACCAGGCATACTGATGTCTAGGAGGCTTGGGAGGGCAACCACAAAAGGAAGATGGAAATGAAAAGCACACTTCTACAAGGTAAAGGGCCAGTAGCAGGGGAGGAGTTAACAGAGGCTTAGGATTGCTTGAGGTCACGCTGATACATTTTTTCCACTCTTGAGGCTTACAGAAAACCCAGATAACAATGGTGTATTTTTTGCAACCTCCTTTTCAAAATGGAAATCTTTCTGCAAAAGCTAATAACCTTCTTCAGCTTCTTCAACTGGGAAACTCACAGAAAGCTCTATGGAAAAAATCTCTTAAGTTTTCCACTTTTCTAACTTTAGTTGGTAGATAATTCATAGTAGTTCACAGCAGCTGTTGTTCATGAGTGCTTATAATAAATTAGTATTAGCAAGAACATTTATTTCTTGGTTTGACTCATACCTTTCTGGCAGCACTTTCATTCCTAGAAAAGGCGCTGCATCTTTTCCCTGTCTTTTCCTCAAGAGAGTGTGCAAAGTGATTCTTTATCTTCCTCATGGGTGATGCTGAGCTAGTTTCAGCCCTGGTCATTCTCTGCACCCAGAAAGAAAACCTTATATTGACCTTTTATATCTGTTTTTCATCTTGCAATGCTTTACTCACAGAAAAAAATCTCCTGAAGCACATGCCAACTAGCCCACAAGAATGATTTATAGTTGTACTCCATCTATGGAGAAACGTTTGCAAAAATCATGAAATACATACATACACAGTTGATAGACATCACTGACAAATACTACTGCAAACAAGGTAGACAAATAGGACAGAATGGCTTTTTTAATTATTGCTACACCTCTGATTATAGCTTGGAACACAGGATCTGGTAAAATCTGGTAGCAGCTGGATTTTCAGTACATTTAGTCATTTCCAAAGGCGTGTTTAATTTTTTAATGGCAGACCTTTGGGGTTCCTGAAAGTATGAAGGGTAATACTTGTATACACTCATTTTTGTTTTTAATTTTGAAGTTTGGAAATAACTAGCAGCTTTATGTATAGCTAAAATGTTAAAGGTGTGAAAATATATCTCCTATTCATTTTGTAAATAATAATAATAATTATTATTATTATTTCTGAAATAGTCACTTTAGCCCCAGAAATATTTAAATCTTGTTTTTTCAAATTATTTTAGTTCTAACCATAGCAAGTTTGTAATTTTTGCTTCTTTGTTTTGTTTTTAAAAATGTCTTTTTTTGTGTTCTTAAAAATATCATTTTTAGTTGTACTTACCTACTTAAAATTTTATTTTTCAATTAAAAGATGGTGATGGAAAAAATTCAGTTCCTTTCATTTCTAGCTTGCCTACTCATGTGAAGGATAACACATTTCTGAATCTATGCTCCTTCCTCAAGTTTTGTCAGCCCTTTGTTTTACTTTTCAGTTTAAATAAATTGGGTCCATCAAATGACTGTGTGGTACTCCTTTTTGTTTTACTCTACTTAGTTTTGTCACTTTGTTGTATGCAGCCCTTCCTTCCTTCTAGATTTTTATGGCATTTTCTGAATTTAACTGTTCCGTGGTTTAGAAATCTGTTTGTATAATTTAGGGATCTTAAAGACTTGACTCTTTTTCTACTCATGTTTATCACATCCAAATCCATTTGCAATCCTTCTGACATTATTTGCACCAGACCACAAGGGAGGACACAAAATATGCTTCATAATTTCCCATATTTAAGCATCAAAGAACCTATACTAGCCCTACTGGCATCGCAAGTCATGTTACATCTTTTGATACACATCTGCAGGGGGCAAGTTCTTTCTCATATTTCTTTAAAACTGTGGCTTAAAACTTTAAAAAGATGATTTAACTTTTTAATACAAGCATAAGAAGATCGTTTACTTGCGAAAATGCACTGAAGTCATCCAGAACAGCAGACTCCAAACAGAAGTGCACCACATAAAATACGCCTCCCTCTGTGGCTACAACTCTCTCTGTTTCTTGTACACAGATGTTAGTGAGGACAGTATGGGGAACATCTCATGTTGCTTTCTGATGACTACCAAGAAATACTACTGACAGTCTCTGCTCTCTGTCTCTCTCTGCATCCAGCTCAGCCTCTGCTCCGTCACAGGAAGTTTACATTACAAATTATAAGAACACAAGAAACTTCTGGAGGGGTGCTGGATGAGACTTTGGAATGTTTGCAGAAAAGGAAGTGTTTAGGCATGTAAATCCTGGCTCTCGGTGATTGCAGAGGAAGTTGAAGGGCTACACAAAGTGGATGGTGCCGGAGAGGTTGCATGGAGCAGTGATGCACTGAATGATGCTGGTGGTTGCCCCATCCTCAGAGCAACTGCTAATCTGTCTCTGGAGTTAGATCTTATTACCTGGGTCCTGAGACGGTGCGTATAAAAACCTGGGCATCAGAACATTTTGTATTTTGGTGACCTGTACATAGCGTGGGGGTTGAAACTAGATGATCACTGTGGTTCTTTTCAACCCAGGCCATTCTGTGATTCTATGATTTTCAGATTTTCTACTCTCAAAAGGAAATTCAGAATCCCCATGTGGCATTTTAGTCTCCCCTCATTGCAGACTGCAGGACGCAAATCACATCTCAATTTTCCCACCCCATGCCACTTGAAGCAGTGAACAACCTGAAGTTAACATGCTGATCCTTCTGTATCTACAACTAGAAGGAACCAGAGTGCAAACCTTATGCTGTGGAACTGCCACTGTACAAAGTACAGTCCTTAGAGCAGGAGCCAGCAGCTAGGTGAGCCTCCCAGTTTTGAGGATGAACAAAGAATACCTTTCTGAGAATCTCGAGCTAGACAGAGGAAAGTCACATCTCAGGGTCTTAGTCAAGCTTAGAGGTAAGTTGGAAATCAGCTGTTACAGGCAAGAAACTTCTGTAAGTTCCCCATGGCAGAGCTTTCAGATGTCCATACAATTTTAGAAAACAACAAATCTTTAAGGTTAGGTTCTACTTGGACTGAATTTCAGTTGACCATTTTTATCCCAAGATCAATACTCTTTTTCAAGTTCTGTCTTGTTGACTAAAGGAAGGACTGGACAGTGTGTCACAGAAGCAAAGTTCTTGCAAACTTCATCTGTTGCGACATTTTTCTGACAGCTAATGGAAGTTTTTCATGTGTTTGTATCATTTTTATAAATTATTTTACTGCAAATTTTCAACTGCCGTGGAGAGAAACTGCCCTGTTAATTGATGAAGATGTGCATCAGGATTAGTTGGTCATGGAAGAACATGCACTTTGACATGACCTGAGCAGGAAAATAAGGAATAGCAATAAGTAATCTGGTTATTTATTTATTTAGGTGAGAACAAGAGTGGGTGAAAAGTAAGCTGAGGAAACCTGTACTGTTCACTGAAAGAGCACGACATTGTTCACACATCAGCCTGCCCCTTCCTATTAAAGACTGTATTGACATCTGATCTGATCTGATCTGGGAAAAAAATAGCTGATGAAAAAAGGGTTTTCAGTGAACAGGTTTTCATTTAAATCTAGCGTCAGCAGGACAATGAAGAGATATAAGCAGTTTCCTTAGACCTAATTCAGTAAAAGTTTAAGGAAACAGAAAAAGGCTAACATAATCTGGAGGCAGGGTGCAATGGGCTTCCAGTGCTTCTTCGGAAAATCATTTACCGCAAAATAAAAAATACTTCTGAAAACTGTATTTAATTCTCCTCTATTTATTACTACTTAATAGTACAGACGCCACTGACTCCAGAGGACCCAGGCAGTTCCTATGTAATTAGAAGAAAAATATGTTTTTGACTACCAGGCAAGTTTCCCTCCCAGCACTTCGTTTCCCGGCTGGGCTCTTTGTAAAGCGGGTGGCGAAACCGGCTTTTGTGAACAAGAATCACACACGCAATCCAGATCCTTCGGACAAGGCGCCATCATTCACGTTGCTCACATGTTGACAAATACTTTGATGCTGTTGCTACGGCAATGGCAGTGTGGCAGTGAGCACATCTCTGCTAAAAATGCCCCTGGAGGGTGACAGGGTGCAGGGCAGCAGAACCAGATGGTTCCACTCACTGCTGGCACTTGGCTATCGTTCCACGCAGCACTGACTGGTAACTGGCTTTTTAACCGGCCGGCTGGCCCAAGCGGCTTGTGGGTCGCTTGCCTTTAGTTGCTTCTTTTAAAAAAATGTATCAAAGGCCATTTTCTCCTTCTATGCAACACACTTGCTCAAAATTTTTCCAGAGTGAGCTGCAGCAGCAGTCTGGGGAGGCAGGGTGTTGGAGCGCTGGGTGTGAGTGGCAAAAGCGAGGAGCGCACTCTGCCTGCCAAACTCTGGCCCTCGCGGGTGGTTCTCTACATTGTCTGTGTGCTCTCAGTGCCTGTGTGCTTTCTGGGCAGCTGGATGCGTGCTGTGAGGGAATGCTGCCGTGGGAACAGCAGCATGAGAATGTACTGGTGGCAGAAAAAAAGCACTGGAAGGCTTTCCTTTTTCTTTTCTTTTCTTTTTTTTTCTTTTTCTTTTTCTTTCTTTTTTTTTTTTTTTTACCTGTTTTTTTCCCCCCTTTCTTTCATTTCTTGTCAGGCAGAGCACATCAGCAGAGGGGGTTGCCACAAAACATGAGTTTCCCATCTTGCCTGTGTGCGCAGCTCCAGTTTCCCGTCCTTGATCCTGGATTATTTTCTCCTGTCAGAAGACAGCTGGCTTGGCAGCAAGCGCTGCGGGGGCATGGCGGCGGGGCGGGAGGAGGAGGAGGACCACGAAGGCCGCCCGGCGCGAGCCGCGCTCCAAGCTGCCTGCGGGTCGCCAGTGGCAGCGAAAGGTCCTGTGAAAGCCGGCAGGGCCGGCTCCGCTGGCCGGCCTCCAGCCAAGGCTGTTCACAGGCCTGTTCTCAGACTCTGCTCAGCCACAGGCCCTGACCGGGAGCAGAAAATGAATTGCTTTTTTTTATCGACCTCAAAGGGGGCCTGTTACGGGCAGGCCTACGCTTGGCATTTCTGTTTGATACTCTCTTGCCAGACCAGCCCCAGGGCCCCAGCCTGGCAGCAGGTGATGTTCCCAGCCTCCAGCAACACTGGGGCTGAGGCTGCACCCACAGACGGTCCGTGCTCTCACACAAGCTATGAAGCCCAGAGTGGGTGTCCCTGAGTTGCAGTGGCACCACTGGGGCTTTGCAGCAGCTGCTCACAAACTGTTCCTAGAATCATAGAATGATAGAATGGCCTGGGTTGAAAAGGCCATCTCAAAAATCGTCTAGTTTCAACCCCCCTGCCATGGGCAGGGTCACCAACTACTAGACCAGGCTGCCCAGCGCCACATCCAGCCACATCCAGAACTGTCTGACAGGCAGAGATGATGCTGCTTTAGGTCGTGTGCTGTCAGGGTTTTGTGGTTGGGTTTCAGAGGCTGTATCTTGCCTTTTGTGTTCCTCAGGAAAGGAGCAGGGTTTGACTCGAGGAAAGTAAATAAGAACTTTTAAAGACATGTTTATTTATGGGCAGGCTTTCATGCATGCATCTGACAACACTCCACATAAAATATAATTAAAACAAGCATCATGCTGAATATGATTCAGAAAATAAAAATGTCTTTAAATACAGTTAACTGCCAGCGGTTCAACATACCTCATTCCTCTGGGGAAGAAGGAACAGAGACACAAAGCTATGTGACTACAGAAGGCATGAGATTAGGGTATTTTTAGGGGAAACACAACTTGGGGAAGTAACTGAGTCCTGACAAAGGTCTACTGCAAGAAACGCTCCTGAAGCCTTACAGCACCAGAGCATGGCTGAGCCTCTAGGGTAGCTGTCAGACCAATTGCGAAGTCAGGAACATCAGTGCTGCTATTCCAAACTTTTCCTTGTTCCTGAAAATCCACAATTTTCTATGTTTTCTGCCTATTTTTTTCTTCCATTTCCATTCAGGCCTGCAAAAGGCAACCTCCAAAACAGAGATGTAAGAGGTTTCCTCCCTCCAGCCTTGTCATACCATGCTTGCCACCAAATCTGAATGGCAGAAGCTGCTTACAGCTCTGAAAAACTGCTTTTTCTTTCTTCAGTCTACATGAAAAAGAAAATGCAATTCCATTATCGCTCCTGATGTCACAAAAAGCAATATCGAAATCCTGAGAGAACATAGTAGAGTCAGGATAACTTTTCGTTTAACTGTAGAATTTATAGAGCAGATATTACCCTTAAGAAAATCTCGTTGAAAATTACAGGTTTCTCTAGTCAAAGTGACAGATTAATAAGTATAATAGTGAATTTTTTGTGTTCATACTTATTGTCAGAAATGCTGGATGCTTTACCTGCCCAATTTTAATTATACTGCTATAGCTTATGTCTTCCACATAAAGAAAACTGCATAAGAAAGAATGATCCACGTTCTTACCCTTTCACTTAAATTTTGTTTCCTAAGAGATCAGATACAAATTTTAGTTTCTTATGCTCTGTACTGGAATTTATTTATAAATGTCTAATATGGGACATGGGTCCTCTAGACAGATATTCTTTTTGCTCTGGATGCATCTGTGTATCTAAATAGACAAATAAATGCCATAGACAGAACAAATGAAGCCAATACAAAGCTGTGTATTGGAGTGTTACATGAATTCAGGTGCTAAATGAAAGAGTTTTATTCTGAGATTCATCTTCCCATTGTACTCTGAGACAACACGTAGCAAACAGGGAAATGAAAAGTCAGCCTTTGAGCAGGATTTTCTCTGCTGAATTGACTGGAATTTTGCCATTGAGTTTAGAAGGAATGGGTCTCAAACACTATTTGCCTCACCTTCACAGGACTTGTCTATTCATTTGACCTAGGCAATGCACTTACTAAGATGTTTCCACTAAAATAAGTGAAACATCAAAGCTCATAATATTAAACAGACTTTGAGTGGTCACAAGTTGATGTATGAATGTATGTTTTAGGAGGAAGTTTTTCACACAGAGGGTGGAACAGGTTGCCCAAGGAGGTTTTGGACGCCCCATCCCTGGAAGCATTCAAGGCCAGGCTGAATGTGGCAGCCTGATCTAGAGGTTGGTGACCCTACTCACAGCAGGGGGGTTGAAACTAGATGATCATTGTGGTCCTTTTCAACCCAGACAATTCTATGATTCTATGATTGTATATATCACTGGCTAAGGTACTAGGATGTTGCTGAGGTGTTAGCTGGTTAATATGCCTGAATGGGCTTGAAGAGGGAAGGAGCAAGGTAGTGCAAAAGAACTGGGGGGGTGCAAGGTGTTATGAAGATGTGTAGAAGTGTTTGGATCTGTGTAGAGAACAGAGGTTCGCTTTCAACTTGCTACATTTGAGCAAATTCCCCAGAATTTTTTACATTTTGTCCATTTTGTCTAGCAGTTTGGTGGTCCGAACAGAGAAGATAAAATGACAGAGAGAGATTTGCAATCAAAAACATGGAGTTGGATGTCCTTTATAACCCTTCCTAATACAACTTTGTCACCTGGAAGAACTGATACTGTGCCTTGTGGTAAGATAAACTTGAGAGAAGAGCTTTGCAATAGCATGAGAGCCACAGGTGCAAAATCTTAAAATGCTGTATAAATGGACTCTGACATCTCAAACTGCTCATTTTAAGGTGAAATCTAAATCTAAAAGCAGATTTGTAAAAATTATATTTTGTCTCTCATGGATAAAAATATATGTTTTATGTTCCTTACTGTTCACTAAATATCTCAGCCCTGTCCAAGTGCGTGACTGTATTTTCCCATGCACCGGGAGGAAATGGAGCGTCTCATTGCCCTGCAGCTGTGACTCCCCCCGCAGTGAATAGGTGATGACAGATGGGACATTGGTTTTGGAATTCACATGATTTCTGAAATCCCGTGTGCTTGTTGGTGGGCATGGCAGTGTTTATTCTCATCATTTTACACCCAGATTTTCCCTCTGCTGGTTTATCTTAGAAAAGAAAAAGACAATTACTATGTGTGTATGTATATATTACTATTACTTGAAACAAAGCTTAGATATTTCCTGCTTTTTCTACTCCTGCCTCCTGCTGCAGCCCAACCCAGCCCACCCTGGGGAAATACTTCTCATTCTGAGGGTGTGCATTGTGTGGGTACTGGCAAGTGCTCAGGGTTACGCTAAGAGGGAGGCAGCAGCTGAGTCAGAAGCACTGCGGTAGCACTGGGCTGGGGGCAGTCAGCAAAGAAAGAGCAGAGGGACAGTTCTGCTTCTGGCTGCTAATGAGCTTTCTGGTGGCAGCAACATTCTCATCAGGCTATTTGTTTTTACAGGCTGCCCTTTGTTGACTTTAGACTTGTTTTCCTTGCCATGCAATACAAATATTCTCAGGCGTTAAGCTTTCCTTGCCCTGACTGCCTTCTTTTCGTCTGGGACCATGTAGGAGCTAAATTTAACGATTGATTGATAGTGTTTAATTCAGAGAGGGTCAGAGCACTATTTTCTTCTTAAATGTACTCTGGTTTGCTTCCTCCTTTGACTATCATACAGTCTCTAAAGTACTGTACTCAGTCCTGCTTTCGTGAAACCTTTTCTGCTTTCCTTGCTGATGTGAGATATTTGCTCTTTATTACGTGAAACTTCATGCCACTTTGTCTGCTCTTATAAGGAAAAGACAAGGCTTTCATCACACCTAATTTAGATGTATGAAAATTAGATGTCCATCTTGGGAAGCGCTTTCATGACGCTTTGTCAGCATGTGATATAGGAGCGGCCACAGAAGTGTCTGTACTAGTTGAGAGTGAATGAACTAATTACCTGATACTCCTTCTCCTACACAACATATGATGATGATTAAGGTGTAAGTAATGCCATGGCATGAAGAGTTCTTCCCTCTTTAAGTCCTCTTTCACATCCAGTTTTATAGGGTCAGGACAATTGGGAGGGATCTGATTCAGAGGGTCTATTTAGTAATCTTTGATGTGCATTTATTCTGACTATCTTGTCTGCCTTGTAGCATAAGCAAACCTTTTTCTTCAACAAGATCAGCTACAGAATTGTGTCACATGAAGTACCATTTCCTTTTGTTTGCTACAAATCTGGATTTTAGTTCCCTTCATGTGATGTTTCCTGCTTCATATATTGAAAGAAACAGTAAAAAAGTTAATCCCCAAGCATTTTCTTCAGTGCATTCACTGTTTTGCAGACACCACTCTGTTGTCTCTTTTCCAGTCTGAAGACTATTCTGAAATACTGTTTAACTTCTCTGAATGATCATCACTTAGTCTTATGGACTTAGTCTTGTGGAGAGCATTTAGGAGTTATTCCCCCTATCTATACCAGACCTGAAACTGCCTATCTTGTTTCTGACTATGGGAGAAACTGGGTGACTAACTTAGGAATTAGCGTGGGTGACTTATGGTGAGATTGCTATAGTTAGGTTCGTTTCACTCTGAAATAATCCAGTGCTGTTTCCTCAATCAGTTTGGAAAAGCGGTGATGTAAGATAAAGAAAAACATTAAAACATATTATCACGTGCAAAAGTATGTGAAATAAAAGCTCTGATGAAGCCAGTGCTTACTGGAGATTAGCTGCAGAAGTCATTTGACAGCAATGACTGTTTTTTATCAGCTTCACTTGATACAAATATGCTTGAATATATCGGTGTTAGATTTATATCAGCTGGAGATGTCTGGATCATTTGAAATATTTCTCTCCCTTCCTGTTTTTCTTTTAAGGTCTGCAGCTTTTCCCTCACCCTCATACTTCAATAAGCAGGGAGGAGGTTCAATAAAGATATTTTTTACTCTCACTTTCCTTTTTCTTACCTGACTGATCCAAGGTGATGTGAGATCTCCCAAGATTGCTGTTGTCAGTAAAGGGAGGTAGGGAGATATGTAACAGGAGACAGTGAAGGAGGGATTGTGGCTTTGGCAAAGTTTGCTCATAAAATGGGCTAAGCCAGTCATGAAATCACCCTTGATTTACAAACACAATTATCTTTTAATGTTACCATTGTAGTTAATGCTCTATTCCCATTTCTTTGTTTATGCTTCTCCCTGGGAGAATAATTTATATTTTCATTGTCTTTCTCTGTAGAGAAAAGACAAGCAAATTCTTTTTAAAAATGCATTAAAACGTAGTAGTCCCTTCACACCCTACTGAAAATCACTTGGTGTTAAATTACTCACAATAACCTTACCTTAAATCTTGGTTACTGTAATACATTTACAGTCAAAGTGAAGTTGTCTAAGCTGCCAGTCTGAGGACCACTGTTCCCTTTGTGCAGATTTCATGGCTACAGAAGAAAATTTGAGTTTAGCATTGAAAGACAGTTGTGGTCCATCTTTGCAGTCCTACAAGCATATGTGTATGCCTGATAGAGCAGAGATGGTGTACATGTGGGGTCCTAGCAAAAAGCAATTGAGTTGTGGTTACTGGGCTCCTATAGGATACACTAGCCTCTTTAGTGGAACATTAGGAAGGAACATTTTTACTAATAAATTATTTTTTTGGGAAGCATCATGATGCTTATAAAAGGCTAAGACAGACAAATGTGGGAAATTCAAAATGAAGACTTGGGTCATGACACTGCATGAATTTTACTTTTTCCAGAGCAACTTCAGCAGGAGAAGAAAAATTACATTCCTCCTTTGAGTGTGTTTCCTTTAGTTTCTCAACCACGATGTCTTTTAAATGAAGGCTTTTATGTATCAAGGTCACAAGTGCTTGAGCTTCCAGAAAGTCCTTCAAATAAGAAGCGATTGTTCAGGGGCTTACATTGGACTCTGTAATTTACAGCTTTCAGACTGTCCCTTTACATCCTGTTTAATGTGTCTTTCACAAATTAAACACAGCTTATGACAAAGGTCTGAAATGATGAGAAATCATTCTCCCCCCTCCTAAATCACTACTAGCTTCAATTCTGTAGTTAAATCAGGAATTACTGCACGTTTGCAACACAACTAATTTTGAACAACAGATAAATTCCCATTTTGTCCATCTTGAAGATTTATTGCTAAGGTTAGTTAATTCATGTTATTTGAGATTTTATAATTTGCACATGAAGTAAGTCCCTGTACCGGTGCAATTAGGACATGGCCCAGCATCATCTGATGCAAAAGGCAGAGCTCTGTGGATGTTAGTAGCTTATGAAACAGACCTTTCTAGTATTTCTTCTGTTGGTCTTTCATACTATATAGGAGGCTTTAGTCAGAGTATTTCTCTTTTCCCCCTCTCTTCCTCCTTCCCTCTATCTTTTTCACATTCATGGAACCAAAATGCCCCAGAAAATATTACAGCTATGCACACTACACAGATGCCAGGGCAGCATGTCAAATACTTTGTTTTCACAATGAGAGTGCAAAAAAACTGCTGCCTTCTTGCTCTGTTCCTGTGTCTACCAGCATTTTCAGAGTTGTCATTTTGCCAGACCTTGCTAGCCAGTAACAGAACAACCAGCTAGAACTAAGACATCCCAGCCAGGGGTAAGACAAATTTTGTAATAACTATGAGGAACAGATAGAAAGTGCCTGGCAAAAATCTCTCTTTCATCGAGTAGAAGGACAAGGGACACCTTTTAGGCCTCAAAAAGTCCAAAACTTACAAGTTAAGTCTTGGTTCTCTCAGTTTCATCCTGGGTACTAGACGAGCGGAACAAACAAAAGCAAAACAACAAAAAACTCTTCTAAGTCTCTTTCAGTACACAGCAACTGCCTGAGGGATAGTCTTGTCTATTATGTGCTTTTCTCATAGGATGTTTCTGGTAAACAGTTTGCCTTAAAAATGTCTGTCACTATTATCCCTGCACTTACAGGGAATTCTGTTATTTTGAATGCACAAAATGCCCCACTGAGACAGCATGTAATCAATACAAGACTTCCTGATGGTGCTCTGAAAAATGCTCCTTGAGAATCATTGAGTATAGAGATTTCTTGAACTTGCTCCCCATAGTAGAGTACAATTGCCTGAATTTTTCTAATAGAGAAGTCTCTTGTAAAAAAGTCCCCTACAAAAGTAGCCTGGTGAGCTCCTGAAGGACAAAAACCTCTGTATAGTCTTTTCTCTTTAGAAATCTTTTTTTTTTTTTTTCTTTTTTCTCTTGTGGTACTAGCCAGCAAGATGTGTGCCCATTTCTTAGTCTTTGTCACATGAAAACTCTAAAAATTAGAGTCCAAGCTGTATGTCCTTCCTTCCTTAACTGCCAGACACATATTATGGAATTATAGCACAATTTGAGGAGAATATTCTAACACCTTTAAATCTTCCAGCAAGACAATGAGGATCTCTGAAATTCTTGCCTATAATTTAATTCTATTTATCATGGATGAACAGTGGTTATTGTGAAGGTCAAAGATACCTGGAGTGCAACTCCAGAAATATTATTTGTCAAAGCTAGGAGTCCATTGTCAGTTCATTCTGGTGAGATGCTGACTGTCCAGACTACACCTAGGAAAATGAAAGAAACCTGAAACCCCAGGGACACTAACCTCTATGAAGGAATTAGCAGGAATACAAAGATGAAAAAGCAGAGGTTAAGGAAGCCTGGCTTATGAAAAGGGCTGGAAAAAGTGATTTGTTTAGTCTGGAACTGACAAAAATGAGGGAGGACATCATGGCTGTTTTCTCATATATGTAAATAGTTCTAAACAAGATAAATTATTCACCATATCTCCTGTTCTTATGGCAAGAAATAATCAAATTAATATTAAATAGAGAGGCTTTAAACTAGATATTAGGAAAAAGCATTTCTTAATGAAGGAATCCACAATACAGAAGAATAATCTTCTTTATTGACCTTCAAAACTTGGTAACTAAACAATTCCCTTGGCTCACAATTTACTAGTTTCTAGCTGTGCACTGAGTTGAGGAACATTATATTACTCCTTTATACAAGGCATTTTAATATTTCTTGGCAAGCCAAAAGATAAGTAGGACAGTAGAAAATGGAAGCCATAAAATGCAGGGTTTCATTCTAGGTAGAAGGCTGAGAAAAACATCAGGACAATCTTTCTGGTTATTAACTAGTGTCCTAGTTAGACAAATGTGGTCATAAAATCATAGAATGGCTTGGGTTGGAAAGGACCTTTCAGATCATCCAGTTCCAACCTTCCTGCTACAGGCAGGAATGCCTCCCTATAGACCAGGTTGCTCAAAGTCCCATCCAGCCTGGCCTTCATAGGATGGGGCATTCGCAACCTCACTGGCCAACCTGTTCCAGTGTCTTGCCACCCTCAGAGTAAAGAATTTTTTCCTAGTATCTAGTGTAAATCTACCCCCTTCCAGTTTAAAGCCTGATTAGAGGAATTCATAGAATAATAGAATTGATTTGGAAGGGACCTTTAAAATTTATTCTTAATGTTCTTTTTGAATGGGACTGATTCCAGCTCTCATAGACAAAATATTGGGTCATTTTTTTTTCTTTCCATCACTGTCTTTGATACCCACCTGTCCATAAATTCCTGGCTTGCAGTGGACCATAAGGATGTCTCAAAAGACTCTGCAGTCTCACTCCTGGCCTGTAATAGCATCCATGAATGCCCTGTAGGGAGGCCACCAAGCTTTGCTTCATCAGTTCTCACCATCCCACTCCAGAGAATAAAACACTTCAATTATTTCTTATTCCATAAAGTTGTCTTTACTCTTCAACTTACAACTGCATTGTTGAGCAATCATGTACATGATCTCGAATAATCCCAGCCAACATCCATTTCCCCAGTCACTTCACATTTGGCTTGGAGCAAGATGTTCATTGCACAACTCCTCATGTGATCATGATATACACAGTTTGCTGAAATACCTAATTCTCCCCTAAAATGTAAAATTCATTGCCTTTTTTTTCCCCAAAGACAGCATTCAAACACATTCTGTAGCTTTTTGCCCTTGCGTACTACATTTGTTTCATCATTTTAAAATCCTTACTCTGTGTTGGAGATTTCAATATGCTTTCTCTATTTAAGTTTTTGGGTTTTTTTGTTTGGGTATTTTTTTTCATATATTTGTTGGTTTTCATAGAATCATAGAATTACTGGAGTTAGAAGGGATCTCAAAGGTCATCTAGTTCCAACCTCACTGCCATGGGCAGGGCTGTCACCCAGTACATTAGGCTGCAGAGGACCCCTTCCACCCTGGCCTTGAATGCATCTTGAGACAGAGTATCCACAGCTACTCTGGGCAACATGTTCCAGTGTCTCACCACTCTCTGAATAAAAATATTTCCTCCTAATGCTTAATCTAAATCTCTACTCTTTTAGTTTAAAACCATTCCCCCTTGTCCTATCACTATCAGACTGTGTAAAAAGTCTTCTTCATGTTTACAAGCTTCCTTTAGGTATTGCAGGGCCACAATAAAGTTTCCCCTAGTTCTCCAAGGTGAACAAAGCCAAAGCTCTCAATCTTTCCTAATAGAAGTTCTCCAGACCTCTGATCATTTTCATGAACCTCCTCTGAACCTGCTCCAACAGCTCACCCACTAGAACCCCCAAATCCTTCTCTGCAGGGCTCTGCTCCCTCTGAAAAATATCTCCCAGTCTATATACATATCTGGGATTGCCCCAACTCAAGTGCAACACCTTGAGCTTGACCTTGTTGAATATCATTACATTATTGTAATGATATTACACTAGATTATCCAGGTCTCTTTTGATGACATCCCTTCCTTCATATCAACTGCAACACTCAGCTTGGTGTCATCCTCAAACTTGCTGAGGGTACACTCAATCCCACTATGTCATTGATAAAATTGTTGAAGAGCGCTGGTCCCAAGACAAACCAGTGGGGGACATCACTCATGACCAGCCTCCACCTGAAGACAGAGCCATTCACCACAAAATTCTGGATATGACCATCCAACCTTAGAGCTGGAAGGGACTTTTAAGATCATCAAGTCCAACTTCCCTGCAATGAACAGACATGCACAGCTAAATCAGATTGCTCAGGATCTGGTCCAACCTTGCCCTGGAAAGTCTCCAGGGATGGTGCCTCAGCACCCTCACTGTAAAAGACTTTTTCCTTATACCCTCCTTATACCCACAGACCCTCCTAAAGAGTCTGTCCTTTTCTTTCCTATAATTTCCTATTAGATATTGAAAGGCATGTGGCAGGGGAGTTGGAGATTCATGATCCTTGAGGTCCCTTCCAACCCTGGCCATTCTGTGATTCTATCAGGTCACCTCACAGCATTCCCTTCTCTAGAATGAACAGTCCCAGCTCTTCCAGCTTATCCTCGTAGGAGAGGTGTTCCATCCCTTGGATCATTTTTGTGGCCCTCATCTGGACATGCTCCAATTGTTCTGTGTCTCTCCTGTACTGAGGACTCCACTTCTGGACACAGTACTCCAGGTGAGACTTCATCAGTGCAGAGTAGAGGGGCAGGATCACCTCCCTCAATCTGCTGGCTACACTTCTTTTGATGCAGCCCAGGATACTGTTGACTTTCTGGTCTGCAAAGGCACATTGCTGGCTCGTGTCCGTCTTCCCATCTACCAGTACCCCCAGGTCTGTTTCATCAGGGCTGTGCTCAATCCTTTCATCCCCCAGCTTGTATTGGTAATGGGGGTTGCCTTGACCCAGCTGGAAGATCTTGCTTTTGGATTTGTTGAACCTCATGAGGTTCACCTGGGCCCACTACTCAGGACTGTCTAGGTCTGTTGGGATGGCATCCAGTCCCTCTGGTGTGTTGAACGAACCCTACAGCTTGTTGTCATCTGCAAACTTGCTGAAGGTGCGCTTGACCCCACTGTCAGTGTCACTGAAGAAGATATTAGAGTATCGGACCCAGCACTGACCCTATGGGGCACCACTCATCACTGATCTCCATCCAGACACTGAGCCATTGACCACCAGTATCTGGACTCGATCCTGCATCCAGTTCTTTATCCATTTAATAGTCTGTCCATCAAATCCCTGTCTTTCCAATTTGTAAAGAAGAATGTTTTGGGGTACCGTGTCAAATGCCTTACTGAAGTCCAGATAGATGACATCAGTGGCTCTTCCCTTGTCCACTGTTGCAGTGACACCATTGCAAAAGGTTAGGTTGGTCAAGCGGGATTTGCCCTTCATGAAGCCATGTTGGTTCTCTTGTATGACGTCCCTGTCTTCCATGTGCCTTAGCATAGCTTCCAGGAAGATCTGCTCCATGATCTTTCCAGGCACAGATATGAGACTGACAGGTTGGTAGTTCCCAGGGTCATTCTTTTTACCCTTCTTAAAAATGGATATGATGTTGCCTTTCTTCCAGTCACCAGGGACTTCACCTATTACCACAACTTTTCAAATATTGTAGAGAGTGGCTTAGCAACTACATCAACTAGTTTCCTTAGGACTCTAGGATGCATTTCATTGGGACCCATAGACCTGTGGATGTTCAGGTTCCTCAGGTGGTCACAAACCTCCCTAAACGAATGCAGGAAGACCCGAAATCCCTCAGATTTGCCCCAAAACAGACATTTTGGGGGGGGGGAATCTTTGATTACAGTGGGAGGGACTTTGCTTTCCCTATCCCCTCCTACCAAACCAAACATTTGAGGGCTGTGTGGTGAGCAGTTATCAGAGAAGACCAAAGCAAAAAAGTTGTTGAGTACCTCAGCCTTCTCCTTGTCTGTTGTTACCAGATTGCCTGTGTCACTCACTAGGGGGTATACACTCTCCCAGATTTTCCTTTTCTGTCCACAGTGAAGCAACACTGGCTGTGATGGATCACCTAATTTTCTCACATGTGCCTTAACATAGCTTAGAGGAGGATCTGTTTCTTGGCTAAAAACCTGCTAGTCTTCCCCACTTTGACACTGTTTTGGTCTCTTAATAGCAATCTTTCTCTCTGTCCCCCCCCTTCATCCTTTCAATACCATTACCAGTTTACTGTTGTTGCAGCTTCACACGTGATGTGGGAAAGGGTGGAGAAAAGGCTCCTTTCACCCTCCTGTCCCACTTTTGGGAAGAAGGAAAAAAAATAACCCAATTAAGATAAGGAGGGATAACAAATGCACTATAAATGGTATAAGAATGTAAGATTCTTACATTCCCCTCTTACTAAACATAGAGATTATTAGTTGATCTCCAAGAACATAGCTTGGTGCCAGGTTCTGTTTTCTCTGTGGATGTTTCAATGTGTATGCATTTGTATGTATGTGGCCTACAACAATTAACTCTTATACACCCAAATTTAAAACTGTATGTAGTAGCTTAGATCAGGAATTTTTATATTTCTGCTGTTCTTTTTTCTTTTAATATTCAATTGTAATCTGGGATTTGCAGGGATATGGTTACCTGCGGTGTGTGAGGTAATGTGGAGAGAAAACTGGAACATTTTCGTTCTTTGCTGTAGCAGACATTCATGCTTATAAGCAGGGTCTAAAGTGGGAATGCTTGTAGGCAAAGTGCCATGCCACAGACTAGTGTATAAGACGCCGAGAAATGAAAAGAAAGGAAAACCCAACATGTTAAGATCTGCAAGTTACTTAAAACTTAACAAAAGAAAACTTTGTATTATGCAAAATACTTAGGAAAACAAACCTTACACAAAAAGGATTTTTGGAATTATTGTCAGTAGCCTCAAATGGCATACTTCCTAAATGTCTTTTGAAAATATATGAGGGAAGATTTATTTAAAGGTGCCTGTAGGGGGAGATGGTTGCCCAGGAGACTGGTAGTAAACACTTCATCTCCAGGTCACCACTAAGCCTGTTCTGCTCACTAATGGGCAAAAGCCTACTGCATTACTGTCATTAGGAAAGTCCATAAATCATCTGAGAGTCTGTGGAGATGTGAGAATGCCTGTTTCAATAACGTATATAAATAATTTTCTTACAATCTTATAATTCTCAAGTATACATGCAAACATTTTTCTGAATGTTTATATAAATGCTGGTCTAGAAAATCCTGTCATTTTAGTTTAAAAGCCTAAACTCGTTAATTACATCAACAGAGTCTGTCCTTTCTTTCTCCCTTCCTTCTTTTTTTCTCCCCTTTTTTCTTGTTCGTTCTTCCTTTCTCTCTCTCTCTCTCTCTCTCTCTCTTTCTTTCCATTTCTCTCTTTTTCTCTCATGAATAATTTCAGTTGGTTTGTGAAGTGTCTTAAAGACACCAAACTTTATAAGAAGTCTTTATCATCTGTTTTCTTTTAAAGTATAGCACATCACTGGAATTTTGGAGAAAAATAAAATGACATCTGGGACAATTTTTCCTCTAGAAAAACAATAATAAACAAGGCACTAAAAATGTTTTGCAGCAGCCACTGTCTGAAGTATATTGTAGCAAAGCAAGATATGCTAGAAAGCAACTTGATCAGATTCTATTCAGGGTGATGTCTTTCTTTAATCCACTGGAGAAGAGAACAAAGCTTAAATGATTTTGTTTAATAGCAAACAGACAATAATATCAATAGTACTTCCCATTTAACTTATGGCAACCATTAATATATGCTGTGTGCGTACCCAGCGAAGATACATTTTCCCCAGTCTGGTGGGTTTCATCTTTTGAAGCATGTCTCTACCAAAAAACAGATTTCAATTTCCTTCAGGGACCACAAAATACCCAGTTCTTTTCCCCTCCTTCACTGTGGTTAGAAGTTTATTTTTCAGTTGTGGTAAGTGCTTTGCACCATATTTATCTGCATGTTGTTTGTTTTAGGAGTGGAGCACAGAACATGCTTATTTTCAACATATTCTTCTACCAGGGGAAAGGCTAACAAGCAAGAGGCTGCACAGAAATAGTTTAATGAAATTATTATGCCTAGCCATACTGGTTGAATCAGAAAGTCTGCGAGAGTCTCTAGACTATAACTGAGGAGTGTCTCCTGCAAGAAAATGTTACTGCTGACTTGAACACAGGCCCAGCCAGCAGTGGGACTGGGTGGCCTTTGGTTTGTAAATCCAGACAAGACATTTCACTTTCCAAAGTCTTGTCCGCATAAGGGATATCTTCTGTATATTTTCCCACTTTGTATTTTATGGCAACTTTATAGTTTCTCAGGACTGAGATGCAAACATGGCTCTCACAGTCTTTTATATTGCTACAGTGGCAAATTAACATTGACAGCTGGTGAAAGTGTGAAGTCTCATGGAAAGTATGCAAGCCTTCCATGAAGCAAAATTTTGGGACTATGAGGGATGTTACATTATGTAATTTCTTACATAATTTGTTACATTATGTAATTTGATTGTGTGCTGATTCTACTACCAGTGATTTCAGTCATATAGTTTTTCAGATTTCACATTTCAAGGAGATTTGCAAACCTGAGGAGAGAGTCTGGCCTTTTATTTTGGAGGACATCACCACTGGTGATGGTGGAAGTCATCATTGTGTAATGAGATTAAAAGATTTGCAGCATCCTTTCTTCTTTCTGAGGCAAAGAAGGAAAGGAATGGTTAAACCAACATCAAAATGCTTGCTAAATATGTTCGCATGTGCGTGAGTGTGTGCACATTTTTCCCATTACAAACTCAGGGCTGACTATGTTTTTTTTCCTTAAGACCATCTGTATGAAAGGAGAACAAGTATTCTAAGACATCTCCAAATAAAGTTTCAGCAATTTGAAAAGGCTGATTTTAATTCATTATGTTTGTTTTTTTTTAATGTCAGTAATATTTGTTTAGCACAAACACTCTACAAGGAGTTGAAAGCAGGAAAGCAAGACTTTGAAATTTCTGATACTACCCAGGTAAAATTCATAAGGGAAAATACACGTCCTTTTTGTGCTTATGTAGTACATACATTCTGCGTGTTTCTCGATTTGTCACGATTCCTTTATGTATTCATCATTTGAATTTGCTCTTTGAGATTCTGGCCTATATTTTCTACTTCAACTACTGGATATTTTGGAGCTGTAATTATCCTGATCGTAGCATCACTACAGTGTCACTCATATCTTCTGCTGTTATCATGACAAAATCAGAATAAAATGAATATATCTATCCTTCAGTCCTGTTGCAACATCACTTTTACATGGCACTACTCCTAAATCTTGTCATTCTTTTTTTCCAGTCATTTTCCTCTTCTACTTTATTTGTGCCCCTGTTTGATTATCTTACCTAAGCAAGGGTAAGAGACCATTTGCCTTTTGCCTTTTGCAGCTTCACATGCATGCATCTACCTCTTACAGGGCTGCATTAGGCCAAGTGTCACCAGAGATTGAAGGAGATGATTCTTCTCTGTTGAGCACTGGTGAGACACTTGGAGCTCTGGGTCCAGTTCTGAGTTCCCCAGTGCAAGAGAGACATGGAGCTACAGAGTGAGTCTAGCAAAGGATACCAAGGACTGGAGCACAAATTGTTTGGGAAAAAGCTGAGAGAGCTGGGATTATTCAGTGTTAAGAGGAGAAGGCTTGGCTGGATGCCTACTGCTGCTCGTAACTACTTTAAAGATGCAGTAGACTTTGGGTGATGGACTGATGTAGGACAAGAAACAATGGATGCAAGTTGCAAGAAGGAAAACTCCAGTTAGAAAGTTTTTTCCCCCCACAGAGAGCAGTCAAACATTGCAGTAAGTGCCTGAGGAAGACATAGAATCCCCACTCTTGGAGATACTCAAAACTCAATTGGACAAGGTCCCTTCTCTTTTTTTTGAATTACTAACATGAAAACATGGATTGCAGTGTTGTTTGATTCTCTGATTATTGTGGTCATTTTGATCAGCAGATGATGAATAAATTTTGCCTTGTTGTCTGTACACGCATCTCTTCTGCATGTCTGTCTCTGTGTGTATTAGCAATTGCTAATACTAGATAATGTGTTTTACTGAACTCTGAGAAAAATAAAACATATCAATAATTATTACAGTGTATATTTTATTTATTTTCGGGGCTAGATTTTAAGGTATTCTTTCACACAAACAGAAGAAATAACGAATTTGAAAAAAAAAAATCCAAAAATTTGGCAGGAAGGGGAAAGTATATAATGTCTCAGCTTTAATTTGAATTTGTACATACTGGGTTCAAAAAGAAAACATATATCTGCATCAGAAAACAGAACTTATATAACAAAGTATAATCATGTTCCTTGTGCAAGCCTCAGAATTTTGTTGTTGATTTCTCTTTCACTACAGAAAAAAGCACAGCTTAGAAGTATGTTCTTTTTTCAATTCTGACTTTAGTAAGACTTAGAAAATATCATAAAATCATATCCAAAATCAAATCTTCCACATTTGGAGTTGCCTTTTCACATAAAGAAATGTAGCATAAAAAATTCCCATAATTTCATAGTTAAAAGGAAAATAGGGCATGAGTTGTGTCTCACCAGTTTGCTGTGGTTCCCAGCTGCTATACGGAATTATTGCCTGAAACAAAGAATAATAAAGCAGAGAATAATACACAAGGGATATACATATAGTACAGAAGTATTTGAATCTTGGAAAAGTGTGGCATTTTTTTGCCAGTAAATGTAGCATACCATTAAGATAATGTCAGAGAAAAAATTGGCCTATTTTGTATTTTGAACATTATTGACCTAAATCATGCTACATTTCTGACTTGAGAGAGAGGCTGAGGTCTGACTACACAACACATGCCTCCAGAAGTTAAAATAATATGAGGAAATGCTTCCTATTATTTGTTATAGAATAAATTGACATCAACTTCTAGGGCTTCTGGAAATTTGCCTTTTTTACATCCATTCTTTTTTCTGTTTTGTTTGTTTGTTTGTTTGTCTGCTTTTTATTCTTAGGGTTTTTGGTGTTTGTTTGTTTGTTTGTTTGTTTGTTTGTTTGTTTGTTTTTTGCACAAGACATTTAGGATTGATGGTGCTGAGGCAAAATTTCTATGTATATTGAATAAAGTTTATGTAATTTCATTCTGGTTTTTCATGAGAAGGTGAATTTGACCCATTGAAAATGGCAGTGTTTGTCCGTAGCTGGGAAATTTATGGATTTCATTAGTTGTTGGCACATGGGTATTTTTTGAATAAAATATGCTATTTAATTAAATAAAAAATTGGAGGAAGCCTGGACTGCAAATAAAAATTATTAAAGGGGTGGGAAAATAAATGGACATGAGTTGACACAGTTGCTCTATTTTTTTTATATATTCATTTTTGACTAATCTGTAATCCAATACTTTTGACTGCATTGCTTTGTTTTGGTTTGGGTATGGTTTGGTTTTTTTTTTTGTATGTGGCACGTATGCTTTGGTACTTTTATTAGTCTGCATAGAAATGTCAAATTTAAAACTGAAAGAATGGAGTTTCTTAAAGCTCTCTTATCTCTCTTAAAGCTAACAAAAGCCATATTCCATAGTCTTTCATCTAAATCCTTGTTTAAGCAGCAGTGAGAAGTACTAAGGGTTGCAACACATGACTGAAGTAAATATGATTTTTTGTAATTAAACTGAATCAAATCAAACAGCTTTTACAGACCTTGTAAAATCCTTTTTTACTGAGACAATTCCCACTGATACTAATGAAAGCCTTAACTGAGTATAGACAGAATTAATAATAAGAAATACCTAGAGTTAAGCCAGAAGTTTCATTACTGTTAGCCTATAATGCATTCTATTTTAGGGCCGTTTCCAAGCTTTTAAAACCTGCATTTTAAATACACGCTTCTTCATGTCAGGGAGTTTAGGAAATACCATACTGAACTGTGATATTTCTCATCTTCAGTGCTGAAATTGAGCTTCATTCTTTTCCAGGAATTATTGAATCTGATGAGCTCCAAAGTCTCTTCCAATCCCAGATTTTCTGTGATTTTTTTCTTTCACTTTGGTTCATGTGAATTTGTACCTCTGCATCGCCTCCCTGGCATGAAGATTAAAACAAATTCAACTGCCAGTGTGAAGCTTAACTAAACTGCATGTAACAGTGATATAGCATGGTTCCTGTTTACTGCTTTTTCCCCAGCTTTTCTCACTGCTTAGCACAGGGTACTCACCAGCATTACAAGAGAAGTCTAGAGCCCACCTTGGGTGTGGACTGATTTCTAGCAGCATGCTGCAGGCTCTGGTGCACAATTTGCACAGCAAGCTTGGCAGGAACACTGCGCTTCCCTTCAGGGACATTTTTTGAGAGACACATTGCTGACCTGCCCTGCAAGGAGTGCTCATTCTGCAGGACAGAAGTCTACAGAGAACAGTTGTCTGTGCCAGGCATGATGAGGCTGTCCCATGCTATGCTGCAAAATTACATTAAATGGCAGCTTGGTTTTCAAGCAGTACAGATTTGGGATATAATCTATGCTTTATTTGTACACAAAATCCCAGCTTGTTAAAAGACCAGCTGGGACATAAGCAGGGTGGTTACTCTTCAGGAAAATGGTATGTAGCAACCAGCAGGGAACTTGTCAGCTACTACTGACTCCAAATGATGCAAAGATGCTGAATAATGCTAAGATGCTGAATAATGCAAAGTTCTGGGGATGCTGACAGGTTAATGCAAGCAAGAGGTCTGCAACCTAGCTAGACCAAGACCTGCAGCTGTACTGAAAATGACTGCAAACAGGACAAGCTCCAATAGCAGTGATGAGGATATTTGTGTGGTCAGCAATTTTTGCAGCACAATGGTTACTGTTCATACGTATGAAATATGTACAGTCATCTGTGCAGCTAATTAACAACACTGAGTTTTAGAAATATTTTGTTTATGGAGAGAGTCAGACTAGTAAACTTGTGGATCCTAGCTGCAGGGTGGTTATACCCATTGCTTGATGTTTGGCCAGTATTCTGCTGCCTGTCACATTGCCTGAATTAAGGAAACTTGAGTAATGAGTCTGATATCAAGTCAAATTTGTTGCAAGGCGGGGGGGCCGGCAGTGGGGGGGAGAGGGGCTCAAGTCTCCAGCTAGTAGGAGTGGTAGCCCTGAGAGAAAAAGTCATTTCCATCTCCTAGGAATCCTAACTCAGTGCCAATGCCTGCTCTCCAAGACCAGCATTGTCTTAAGCACTGATTCTAATCAGGGACCAACGCAGAGTCTCCCTTGTTTGTATCCAGCTCCATTTATCCAGCAGCTCTCTTAAAAGATCTAACAGTGCCAATAGCGTGTGCTGCTAGCACAAAGTCTTCACATACACAAAGCATGTGTAGGGTATACTTTTTGGACAGACCTTTTTCCTAAAGGATCCTAGAGCTCCTTTGCGGACACCTAGTGCCACTTACCACAACAATAACCATATCTTTAATTGATAGATGGCATGTGCTTCCCAACCACACCAGGAAAAACTAAAATCTAAAAACTAAATCTAAACCTCAGATCTATTACTGTACATAATATCATTCTGAGTTTCAGTATACTCTAAGCTACCTCTGATACTGAAGGGTCCTGGGACAAACTTTCCATTCAACAAATTTCAGCAAATTTGCAAGTAGGTAACTTTGTGAAGTCAGTAGAAAACACACTAGAGAGAAGGCTGCTATGTGTATAGGGACTTTCCCCTTCTACTACTGGGAGTAAGCAGCTATTAAGCAGTGCTAAGAGTTTGAAAATACATGTGATGGTGTGATTGCCCTGTGCAGTTAATTATCATTTCTACTTCTGGAGACCTGCAGGATCCCCCCTGTATACTGAGAACAACTATCTGTAATATAAAACAGCAACAGCACACTCTGTATGTCTCCTACTGAAACTGGGAGAAAATTGGTTTGTCCTACCTTAGTTACTTCCTCTGGAATTTGGCCAATATAACAAGGCTAATCTAATTCTTGCCAAATCTATGTCACAGGGTATTCATGTGGTCAGCACCTTGGCAGACACACTATACACAGCCCCTGTTTAGATAACTCTTTTCATACAAGTGCAGAAGAATCTGTCTTTTACGTATAAAGTGATTGTGAACTGGATTGTACTAATTGCATGAGTGCAGCAAAATATTTCTGGAAAATTGTTTTCCTCCTCCCTGCTAATCGGTTACAATTGCATGGGATGGCCAGGGTGTAGTGCAGATGGAAACAATCAAGGCTCAGGAAAATATTCTGTTTCCATTACTAGATATTTCCGCACCCTGAAAAGCTTATAGTTTGATTACTCTTATTTTGATGTTCTTCAATCTCTTGCACATAAGATTATCCTCTTCTCCTATGAACATCTTGATTACAAGTTTGGGAGTTTAAATTCAATCAAACTGTTAACTTGTTCAGAGGAAACTCACATATTGCCCAAGATAACTCTCTTTAGACTCTCACTGTAATCTGAGGAATGACAGATGATCTTCAGCTCCAATTTCAGGTTTCTGCTCTGAATCTGGCAATGACACCAAAATTAGGTGTATAAGATGAAGACAAACAAATGCTTTTCTTTGATTCTTTCCAATAACCAATGGGCTAACTTAAGAAAGATTGGCTAGGACAGTTACTTATTTTCAGAGAAAACAGATCATGTTCAGAGAGATGGCTTAGATGTGTACAAATAAAACATGAAAGAAATGTTTGCAGCTGACACTTTATGCCCGATTGACCCTTGCCTATGGCAAGAAGGAATACTGAGGAGTCACCATGAATCTCCCTATTCCTTGCACCAAAATGTTGTCCTCATCCTAACCCCCATGCAGGAGGTTCCAACAGAAGGCATTTTGGGGGCAAGCCGAGGAAGTGAAACAAAATGCCTAAAGGAATTTCATACACTGGTGATTCTGTAAAGGGCCATTCCAAAAGGGATGCAAGTCAGGGTTACTGGTACTGAACCAAACAGATGCATATCAGGCCGAAAAAAATTCCACATCATTAGCATTGGCACATGGACATATTTCCCCGTTATCCTTAATACGAGCCAGTATAAGAAAAAAGTACCAAAGGGAAGGCATGACAGATGTGAGTCACCTCTATTAACTTGCAAAAGTCATGTACATGTGTCAAAACAGCACATTAAAATGGATTAGCCATTCATACAAATAAGAACAACATGTGCATTTGTTTCAGCTAGGATAAAAATCACAAAGGCAATCAATTCTCATACAGCATATGTGAAAAAGAACTTGGCACAAACGACAGCTTAGCCCAAGTGTTCAGATACACATTTAAGTCTGCATGCTATGGGTTTTTTTTTTCAGCTTTCAGGTTACTAGTCTGCTCCAGAAGGCCATGAGAAACCACAACTTGAAGGAAGAAATAGTAATTTCCTACTCTCAATTTGTTCTCTAAGGTCAATATTTTTTTCCCCCGTGTGCCTTTATATCCTATTCACTTGGCTGTGTGAAAACAACAGTAAACTGCACAGTAAATACATTGTAATAAATACATTTTTTATGGACAATAAAAAAATATTTGGACATTTTTCTATGACTGTCTTAATGATAAACAATTTTACCATATACATAGCAGCCATTCAGCATAGAGGATGTTTTTCAGCAATTGGACTCCCACTGTCAAAGAGACACAACAATGCTGATGGATGAACCATATTTACTAGCATGATTTTGGGTCAAAGAAGGAGATTACGACCTAGGCAAGCATCAGTATTTTGATATTACCACATAATATTCACAATACTTTGTTCCTTTCATTGGGATTTTGCAAACAGCCCTCAGTCATTTTTCAGAGATGATAAGAAAAGTTACTTTGCTCATTAGTTCACACATAGAGCAGAAATTTATGATATTTGAGAGCAAATACTGTTTCTCAACTTCAAAAACCACTTCCACAAGCACTCTCAGAGAGCAGGGAAACAGAGTCACAGCAAGATGGACAATCAGCCTTGCTGCCTTACATCTGTCCATTCTGAAAAGTAATCAGAGAAAAAACATTTTAGGCAGACAAAATCATAGTAGCTTGTTTTCACTCATTTCATATAATCACAGAATTGTAGGGATCGGAAGAGATCTCTGGTGATCATCTACCGCCCCCGTTAAAGGCAGATTCTCTAAAGTGGGCAGCCAAAGAAAGTGTCCAAGTGGATTTTGAATATCTCTGGAAAAGAAAACTTCGCCACCATGATAAGTGGCATGTTCTAGTGCTCTGTGACCCCCAAAGTAAATTAGTTTTTCCAGATGTTTGCATGGAACTTCCTATGTTCCAGTTGGTGCCCACTGCCCCTTGTTCTATTGCTGGGCACTACTGAAAAGATTCAGGCCCCATCCATTTGACTCCCACACTTAGATATTCACAAGCATTAATAAGATTCTTTCTCAATCTTCTACTCTCCAGGCTGAACAGTCCCAAGTTTCTCAGTGTTACCTCATATGGGAAATGCTCCAGGCCCCTCATCATTTTTGCAGCCCTCCACTGAGTTCTCTCTAGAAATTCCCTGTCTTTATTGAACTAAGGAGCTCAGAACTGGACACCATACTCCAGATGTGGCCTCACCAGGGCAGAGTAGAGGGGGAGGTTCACCTCCTTCAACCTGCTGACTGCACTCTTTTTTAATGCACTCCAGGATATTATTGAACTTCTTAGCCACAAAGGCACACTGCTGGCTCATGGCCAATCTGTTGTCCAACAGGACAACCAGAGTTCCATCTTCACAGAGCTCCTTTCCAGCAGTTCAGCCCCTAACCTGCGCTGATGCATACAGTTGTTCCACCCCAGGTGTAGGGCTTAGCACTTGCTCTTGTTGAAGTTAATCAGGTTCCTCTTTGCCCAACTCTCTGGTCTGTCCAGGTCTTGTCCAGGCAGTACAGCCTTCCGGTATATCAGCATCTCCTCCCAGATTTGTGTCATCAGCCAACTTGCTGAGGGTGCATTCTATCCCTTAATCCAGATCACCAATGAAGATGTTGAACAAGATCAGACCCAGTACCAATCCCTGGGGAACACCACTAGTTACAGGCCTCCAATGAGATTCTGCACTGCTGAAAAAAACTCTCTGAGCTCTGCCAGCCATTTCTCAGTCCACTTCACTGTACACTCATCTATCCAATAGATTCTAAGCAAGGATGTTGTGGGAGACAGTGTCAAAAGCCTTGCTGAAGTCAAGGTATACAGCATCTACTGCTGTTCCCTCAGCTACCCATCTACCCAGACAGTGATGACATCAGAGAAGGCTACTAGGTTGGTCAAGCATGATTTTCCCTTGGTGAATTCTCATTGACTACTCCTGATAACCTTCTTTTCTTCCACTTGCTTGGAGATGACATCCAGAATCAGCTGCTCCATTACCCTCTCAGGGACTGGCCATTTTATCTGGCAGCTCAGCATATATATATATCACCCATTCATAAATTGTTCTCTTTTCTTCGATGGCAATGATGAATTTTCAGAAAAATGGTACTGCTTTGGAAAAGAATTACAAATACTGAGCTCTTGTTTTGGTCACTCTTTGGATCAGTGCCCTTGCAGCTGAAAAGAAGCTGCAACCATGCATTTTTAAGTATAAAAGCACTACAGTCTTTGGCTCTTCTGAAGAAAAAGCACTTATTCCTCATGCAAAGCTGCAGTAGCACACAGCCTTGACAGCACAAGCTTACTGCTGTCATAGGCAGGTAGCACAGTAAGGTAGGAGTCTTGGGCTTCATAGGTAGCTTTTGTGAAGTACTGGCTCTATTCATTCGGGTACGTTGGGGAACATGCTGTGATCACAGCAACAGGTACCAGGTTGTGGACATACATAGAGATCATTGCTTGCTGCTGCTGAGACAGATTAGCTTTGCAGCTGATATCAATAGCAAAGGATTTGATTCTCAAGCATCTGGCTGATAATCTACTTGAAATCTCTTCCTTGTTTTCAGATGTCATTTTTTGAATATGCTTAAGTTAATCACTTTTATGTTTCCTCTTAAATGCCAGAAATCGAGGAGAGGAGAGGAGAGGAGAGGAGAGGAGAGGAGAGGAGAGGAGAGGAGAGGAGAGGAGAGGAGAGGAGAGGAGAGGAGAGGAGAGGAGAGGGGGAAGGGAAGGGAAGGGAAGGGAAGGGAAGGGAAGGGAAGGGAAGGGAAGGGAAGGGAAGGGAAGGGAAGGGAAGGGAAGGGAAAGACATTTTTATGATCCCTGAGCTTTTTTTGTTCCTGTCATTAGAGGGTGAAAAGGGTTTTCTGATTTAATTAATTGGAGAATAAAAATCAGTATCCAGCATAGATGCAGGATCTTTCTTCCTGTGGAATCAGTTCTCCCCCAGAAAATAGATGTTTGCAGTGGAAACGCTGAATCAAATGCAATGAGACTACTGTGATTGGAGATGTCAAGAGCACCAGAGATTAATGTTGCATTAAATCCTCACAGCTGAAAAGAAGCCACAACAGTCAAGCTCCTTCTCCCTGGACACCAGTTACGCTTCATTGCCCTCCCATTTCTCCTTTCTTTCTTGTATTTCACAATGTGGGTGTATATGTGTGTGTGCGCATAGACATATGTGGGAGGGTGCTAAGCTTTGCTCTCATTATGCTCTGCTTCCTCTGATAGTGCCTGCCTTCCACCCTGAAGTTTGCAATGCTGTGCGTGCCAGCAGCATCTATGCACACTCAGTGAATTATGCAGAGTTGCCTCAGAAGCCAAAAGAGGAGGTGACAATTGGTGGACATCTTTCTCTGCCAGACAGCATATGTAGAACCAGTCCAGCTGAACAAGCTCTTTCTGTGTTGAGGGGACAAGCAGATCATTTCTGCAACTTACTGGCTTGAAAGTTCAGCATTTTAATGCTTCACTGACTTGAAAGCTATTGGGCACAAAATCCTGAGAACATGAGAACAGGCCTCCGAAAATGCTGTTTGTGTCTCCCCCTGTTTTTCCATCCTCATTTCAGTGGGCAAAGAGTATTGTCAGTGTTGAAAGGAGAGGTATAAAAACACTGATAATTTATAAGCTGGAAGTGGGAGGCAGTATATAGAGTGAAGCAACAGCCATTCAAGTTTCTGAAATCCTGGTAACTAGCATAAGAGTAACTGAAGTTGTTTTGCCTTCCTCGTCTCTACCTAGAAAGCTCAGCTATTCAAAGCAGCAATGGGGACAGAATCATAGAATCATAGAATCATAGAATCATAGAATCATAGAATCATAGAATCATAGAATGGCCTGGGTTGAGAAGGATCACAATGATCATCAAGTTTCAATCCCCCTGCTCTGTGCAGGGTCGTCTGCACATTGAAGTGGTCTTTCATTCTCATGGCTTGTCCCTGTAACTCAGATGGAAGCTCAAGGGCAAGGAGAGGGTAAAAGAAAATCCCTTTGCTGCATTTGCCATAGAAAGAAGATTCTGGTCTCTCATCATCTCATCTTTCAATTATTTTAACTCAAAAAGATTTTTAAATTTACTGCTATTACAGTGAAACCTATAGCAGGACATGCAGGGGGGCAGGAGGAGGGGGGCTGTCATTTTGTTAGCAGTGGTCCCATCACCAGTGTGGGAGCAGACTGCTGGTTAGTGTGCTTGCCAGAGCACTTCCAGCCAAAGGCACTTGTCTTGCTCAAAAAGCCATTCAGTTCTCAAAGGAATTATGTTCTTGAGCTGGATCCTCCTGGGTAACATTCTGTACTGTGCCTTGTCTTCACCAGGAAAAAAAATAAAAGCTGGTCCTCTGGGCATGTTAGCTCAGGGTTTCCAGAAATTGTCAGAGTATCCCTGGGGAGCTACCTCCAAGCTGGCCACAGGGACACAAACCCACACAAACCACCAGCAGTAATGGTTCTTGGGGTGCGTTACAAAGAGTTCCTCAGCCCTGAGACTATCGCCGAAAGCAGCAGAAGGACAACTCTGTTCCTAGGCAGCTGTGAGGCGCTGCCCTCAGAGGCTTCTGAGCAACCCTACTTGGTTTAAGAAGGCTAGAAGAGACTTTTCAATCTAACAGCCTTTGAAGGGGAATTGCCTTAAAAAGCAGTAGTTCTCCCCAGAGCTCAGGGAATAGTCTTTTTCAGTCAGTTGGTTTTTACAGTCAGTGACCTGAACACAACTGTGCTGGTACAGTGGATTCATAGTGAGACCTTTTCTGTCTCACTATGAAGAACGCACATTTTGGATCAGCACATCTAAGAGATGGACTTTTGGGGTCTTTTGGGTAAAAAGCTGTTTGGTATATAAATTATATCTACTTTGAGAGAAAACTGCTGGTGCCTTTTGGAGAGCGTCGGGATAAATTATTTTTAATTTATGCATTTGGCCAAGCACCAAATATTATGAGCCAAACACTGTAAAGCAGTTCTGTACGAATTTTGACTTGTAACTTGATTATTCAAGTGCTTAAAATGGGACACTTCAACATTTTTCTCAGTTTGGAGACATACAGCCTGTTCCTCCCTCCCCTCCTGCCATGGAAAACAGAAACTCAGAGCCGCTCAGATTATTTTGGAGTCTCTAAAGAATGGAACAGTGTGGATGTGGAGTTCTCTGCCTGATTCATGAGGAGACCATAAGTACAGGGGTTCTTCAAGTGTCTCTTGTGAGTACAGTTTAGGGAAAAGAGTAATTTTTAATTTAGCTCTTACCATGTAAAACTTCACATTTTCCTGGTGTTACTGTAATAGGTTAGCATATTTGTTTCAGAATTACTTATATGCATAAAGGAAATCAACTTAGTGGTTGTATTTTTTTCTGTATGTTTGTGGTGTTGGTTATGTTTTTGTGTTTCATGCCTGCAAAATGCTGGTTTTTTTAGAAAATGGAAAATCCTAAAGCAATCTTTCAACAGAAGGTGAAAAACAGACAAAGAGAGCATGAGTGTAATAAGGTTCTGTGCTGTAAACTGCTTTATGAGGCAATCACACTCCACATAGTAAAATAAAAGCTAGGGTTCTTTATCTCTGTTAAGCAGCAGTATGAAGGTTTTCTATTTATCACGCTTCTTTCAAAAGGAGACATACTACAAAATAAAAGATGCACAGAGACAAAAAGCTCATAAAGATGAAGTGCCACAGATCCAGGACCTACAAAATGTGAAGCAAACAAGCATACAAACAAAAAAACCATAATACAGCATTTTATGCTGCACTACCAATCAATGGAAGTTCTAAATCACTGTAAGCTATGGGCTGTTCTTGTGAGTCTGTGAACTTTTCCAAGAACCTTATCTGGAGCCTGCACGAAGCTGCATTGTGTATTGCTTCTAATTTGTAAATCCAAGTAACTTGGCCTAAGGGAGTTTTAAAATGTAATTTTAAGTATGTCTTCTCAGTGTTAAATTAGAAATAGAGGGCATTACTTTTCTAAGACAAGTAAAATCCTAAAACAAGCAAAGTTTTGCTGTTCCAAGAATTACTTTTTAACCATTCTAATATATCAAAGAAGGATATTTAAACATTTTCCCTGTTTATATAATACCATTTGAGTATATTGGTGCATCCAACAATATCCATCTAGCCTGGGTACAAAGTGCATAACAGCAGTTCCTATAGGAGCATGTATGCACAGGTGTAGGTGGGTTTGATCATCACCAAGAGGGTGACCTCTCTTTCTTGCTGTTGTTATCACTTCTTTCATTAAACATCCCCTGTAACAAGCACACATTCACATACATGCTTCACACCTTCTAGACACACTGCATGGCTGCACAGAGACATGCAGACAGAATCCTGAAGAATTTACAGGCAACTATTCATGATCAACACTTAAGCTAGTCTTCCGGCAAAAGTCATTACTACATATAGAGGTCTAAACTAGACTGAGCAAGATATGACTTACTGGCCTCATGTTCCAACTTGTCCATCATAACCTATGAAATAAATGTTGTCAGGTGTTGCTGCAACATTTCAGTGGATTTCCCCAACAGTAATTCTAGGCTAGCAACACACCTACTTATAGAGAGATTCCTACTGCACCTTCTGAAGGCACAACAGCACATGCTTACTAAATATTGCATGTGGGCATTCACACATCATTGCTGTCAGAGATCACACAGCAATGGCTAGACATGTAACTTATAGACTTATTGCTGGGAGTGGTATTCCTGCCCTCTCTCTGAGTGACCTAATTTTCTTGCAGGCACAAGTAGTTCTACAACAGCTGGAGTCAGATGAAATTAAATTTAATGTTGAAAAGTGTTGAGGATACTGACTGGCTGGGCTTTTCCTGAAAATGGAGGCAGGCAAGCCAAACAAAATCTTTCCAATACACTTAATGGCAGCCTTCAAACTCATGAGGGCAATAGCAGGACTGAAGCACAAATGTTGCAGTCAGTGAGACAGATGGTGACACAAACTTCTGTTCAGAGGGACAGGGGTTGATGTACATCTACCTCACCCTGGCATGGGAACAGGCAAGAGAAGGGATGGCATAGAAAGAGTGAAGCCCCCACGCTAAACTGCTAGGAAATTTCCTCTTGCCTAAAAAATTTCCATCACGTTTTGGTTCCAGCTTTCATCTTCCATTGTCATGCTCCTCCTGCACATGGCCACAGCTTGACTCACAGCTACCTTCTCTACCAGAAAAAACGTTCTTCAGCCCTAATCCTGATGAAAGGTTGGAAAGCATCACTAGCCACTGTAATAATGACTTAAGGTCCAGGCTGCGCACCTACCAATGTGGGGGCAGGTGCCAGCCTCTCCACAAGCTGAGCCAACCCCTTGCTGTGGCTCTGAATGGTCACCAGGATGGCTTTCAGCAGTGCCTGCACATCTCATCTGGGTTCACCACTACGAATCGTCAACCTTGATTCATTGTGAGTGTCCTCCTGCCCTCACACTAGACCATAACCCCAGTTTCATGCATCCTCCTGTGATGATTGCTTAAAAAGGATGGAGATAGATGGAGGAAGTCCAGAAAAGCTGAAGAAAAAGTCTTTTGTCTATTTTAGTTGAATTTGTAACTGCCATCTGCATCTTCTCCTTCCTGCAGTGATAATCCTGTCCCCCTTCCTGTGTGACCCAAAGCAGCCCTGGCAGGAGGAAGTAATTTATTACTCATCCCATTGTTCTGAGCATGTCTTTGTGTTGGCCCCTGAGACCATAAGATGTGTGTTACCCACTGGCCCACCAGCCAGCTTCTTGCCACCCTGCAAGAGGCTCAAGGGCAGCTGTGGTGAGAGCTGACGAGGGACCATAACCAGGTTGGTCTGTGTGACACCATGTCCCCAGTATCTGCGCTCTCAAAGGCACCAGCAGGCCCTGGTACAGTGGTACTGCCTGCATGCCATTAGGAGGGGGCCACGCTCCCATTGCACACCTCTTGCTTTGCAAATGAACAAAGGAAAGCACACTTCCATTTCTCCCTTTGTAATTTTTTTTTTCTTTTTCTCACAGAGCATTGTGAGAAAGAATGAGTTAGGTTATCAAAAGCAGGGATTGCACTTAGAGGCTAACTGTGACTGAGATGCACCCCACAGGGCTAGGCCAGGCCTGGGCTGCTGCCTGTGGTGGCATGCAGGAGGCGGCTGCACGATGAGCATGCCACAAGCCAGCTGTCACATCTGGTTCGCATTGGGAGTGCACAGGGAGCTGGGCACTGGAACTGGACCGTGTCTGTTTTCTCTTGCTCAAATCAAAGTCTTAGTTAAAGAAAGCTTAGAGATGCTTTCAGCAAGACAGCTGAGAGTGAGGGGGACTTTTTCAGGAGCACGAGCTGTTGGCAGCCTGACACACTCTCTTAGTGAAGGGTGTGTTTGGGGTGAGGGTGCAGTTATGCAATTGCACTGAAGCAGCAGTGGTGTTGCACTTGGACCCTACAGCTGTTCTCTGAACACATGAAGAAATAACCAAAGTCTGCCAAAATCACAGTGCCACTCACCTCTCTCTTCTCTCCAGCAGCTGCCCTTTGACTGATGCGGCCCCTTCTACTCCAGAAATCCTATGGTTCTCTTTTGCTGTTCTCTTTTCCACTGTTCCTCTTTTGCTCCAGGTTTGTCCTGGGATTCCCTCCCACTGCTGCCAGCAGCAGCCCCACAGCAGTGCCCTCTGTCATGCTGGCTGTGGGCCAGGCTTGCCCAGTGCTGCTCTCCAGTTTCTTTCGCACGCAACCCTTTTTTTTTCAGATAATGGTTTTTCATGCTATTAGAAACTTTGACAGTTAATTTATGAACCAGACTACTCCTACGGCCACTTCTGAGCAGTCAGTACCACCATAATAAAATATCTCAAGCCATCAGATCTCCATAACCCCCTTTAGTCAGTTCCCAATCCCCATTAAAACTGCAGCAGCGGTTCATCTCGCCAGGCTATGCTTGCTTTGAAAAACAGTCGGCACGCATTCTGTGCCTCCAGTGCGAAACATGCTCCATGCAGCTGCAGCTCAGGCAATTCAACCCTGAATCAATGTGTTAGAGCAACAATAACCAAAAAGCAGACACCCAGAGCAGAGAGGTAGGTCTGTGGGATGCCCATCTACAAAGACTGGTATTAAAGGGCATTAGACTGCATGATGGAACTAAGACTTCTAGAGTGGCTGCTGGTGATGTCACAGCCACCCGTGTGCCCCATAAATCTATTTTCTGTTTTTATGTGCAAATGATGTAATACCCGCAAGCTTCCTCAGTCAGAGTTCATTACTTAATTTCTCAGGTGGCTGAAGTTGTAGGCTATGCGGCGTCTGCGGCCACCCACGATGTGCTCTCTCTGCCCAGAAATGAACTTCCTCTTCTGCCCTGTTTTCTAATTGGCATCCACAGAATTAAAAGTTCACTGACCACTCCATGCCATGGGAACACTTAGGAAAGTATCTCTGGAATGATAAAACCATTTTGATCCCAAAATAATTTGTGTGCTTATACTAAAGGCTTCTCTGATAGAAGGATGACAATTAGAGGTAAGTTTTCGAACCATTCTACGTTGAGAAATTTATGTTCAGTTTTCATGAGCAAATATCTACTTGGAGATCAACACTTGCTAAGCAAGATAAAACCCTGCTTTAATTAATCTTGTATTCTGCCTTTGGCAGAATGATATCCTGAAGTTTCTTTGCTAACCTGGGAGTGCATCTTTACTAACAACACAGTGCACCTATGTCATTAGGACTGATCTGTCACCTGTTCCTTACCTGCTGGGGTCAGGTATCCTCTGTGATAAGTGTATCTCATGCTTTCTTTTTATCCTGCTAAACTCATAACCTCAATGTTGCTTTATCTGAACATTTCTAATTTATACAATATTTATATCTCAACATTTTGGACTTGATGATCCTTATGGGTTCCTTCCAACATGGACCAGATGTTTCAAGCAAGGAGTCTCTGCCTTCTCTCCATTGAACATAAACCAGAAACTGATAGGTGGCAGTAAGAAAAGATCCATAAGGACACTTTTTGCCCTCAACAATACAGAATGTTAGCTGTAGAAGAGTCAAGAATAAACCCCTGTTGTGCAATTGGAGCCCCTAATGGATTGGCTCCCAAACATTTCCTCCCGTGTTTTTTATTCATTATTTTCTACACCAAATGTATCTTGACCAGATTTTCATCACCTGTATTTCTGGCAGGACAGAGCAGCTGTGCCAAGCAATTTAGGCCACCTGTAGCCTGCCAGGTGACCTATGGCTAGCCCAGAAAGCCACTTTATTTTGCGTCACATCTCTGTGGCAGCTGGGCTTCATCCTTTTCTTGTGTATGCACTAAGGCTGCTGCTTCCTGAGCCCCAAGATGTCAGCCCAGGGCCAGTGAGCTGTGTCATCGAGGGCAAAAAATAACACCCAAGCATCGCAGGCTGCTGCCAAGCACCCTGGATTCCCATGAGAAACTTGCAAAGCTGGGTAATCTGCGTCACGGCGGCGTGCGAACTGGGGGCCTGAGTGGGTTAAAAATACTGATTGCCAGAGATTTCCCAGGCCATATATAGTTCACACATCTCACAGTGGCAGGAAGGAGCTGCAAAGACACACAGAGATACAGAGAAGGAAGAAAGTAGCAGGGGACATGGCCACCAGCATACAACCAGAATAACTTAAAAATAGGTTAAAAATAGCCTGTGCTGCAGTGTGGGCGCTGGTGCATTCTGTCTCTGACTGTCTTTCAGCTGCCTATTTTCTGCCACAAGGAAAAGGGAAGGAAGGAAGCTCTCCTTTCCTGTTAACAGCAGGAGAGAGGATTGTGGCTGTGCTTGCTAGGGCTGGCAGGTGTTTGCAGGACATCCTGACTGACACGGCTTGGGCTGGGGCACAGGGACAGCACTGCCTGAGGCTTGGTAGGTGCACTGAAAGATGGTCCTTTTGGGTGTCTTCTGACTGCTGAACTGGGGGTGAAGCCAAGCTGTCTGGCCCTTCTCCCATTACCCCACAACACTGGCTCTGCTATTGCCTCCTCCCTCCCCAGATCCACTGCAAAGGGAAAGAAGCCAAGGGCCAGGTAACCTCTGCAGGGGTCTCTTTGGGCTGGACTCTTGCAGGACCAGAGACTGAGAGCCTTTGCCATGAGGCCAGGGTGTGAGGCCTCGACCCCCAGTGCTCATTTGTTTGTTGGGATTTCCAGCAACTTGGTGGGCACTACCTAGCTGGTGATTTGGATAGAAAAAGTGCTGCAAAAAGCCACATCATTCACTGTGGGGTCAGTTTTAATTTATCTGTAAAAATGCTCAGATTTTTTTTCCTCAATTCTTTGTAATGTTCATCCTGCAGACCTGGCTTCCCAGCCCGCAAACAGCTTCTGTCAACTCCCAGATGTTGACACGAGGCACCGAGAAGCACTCAAGCCAAAAGCCCAGATTCCAAACATCCCTGAACTCTGGAGAAGTTCAAATCAGAGCACACATCTTCAGCGGGAAGGGGAAAGCTGTAACGTGATCCCAGCCCTGGGCAATGGAGGTAACACTCAAGTGCGGTCTGAAGGTGACTTCCAGAATATGTGGTACAGAGAAGAGCGGAGTGGAGGGGAGGAAGAGAAAAAAAAGCATTAAGGCATTTTTAGTATGTGGAAAAAAACAAATGCTGTAGCAGGGATCTCGGTATCTGCTGCCTGTGGGAGAGTAGGGAAGGTTGCTGAAAGAGTCAAGCGGGGTTAGAGAGGTAGATGGACTCTGAATTACACAAGGACTGACATAAAAGAGCCCTGCAGGATGTCAGGTGTCAAAAATTGGGAAGGAGTAGAAAGAAAAGACATGCAGGGAGAAATCCAACAGAGCATATCTGCACATCTACAAGACCTAGCAATTGGCAGCTGTGCTCAGGCTCATGCGTGTTCCTGCCATGCTCCCATTCTGCTTTCACATGGACCAAAATCCTCTTAAAGCCTCAGCACCAGCTGTGGTTGCAGGAGAGAGATGCACTCAACCAGACAGATATCTTAGGGCACTGGAAGTGCCATGTGCGAGAACATGAGCAGCAGCATCCCCGCTGCATGCTGCTGGCACTCGTTCTTCCTCTGGAGCACAAGAAGCTGCATGCTGCTCCTCCAGCCCTCTGCCAGCCTGCATCTCAGTCTATGAGTTAGGCTTGTAAATCTTAAAGCCAAACATTAGCAACATCAGAATGCACAAGCACAGATGCTTTGTACACTCTACATCAAAATACAGACTTTTTGATTTACTTTTCCAGGTAAGCTCCTTGGATGACTCACACAGAAACGGCAAACAGCCTAGATGGATTTGCTGAATGCTATATTAGTCCACCAAGTGTGCTAGGACATACCAGCCTCTGCACACAATGGGAATTGTATCTTACCCTGAACCTGAAGAGTACTAAGCTGCAGGTCTGGGCCATCAGATAGGGCGGCTGCTCTCACCAATAACATAGGGTTAGAGTTCAGAGCCGGTGTCCATGGCTGCAGGAGGATGGGATGACAACACCAAGCATGCTTGAGCACATGGTGTGCCTTAGGGGGAGATGCTGTGCGCCTGTGCCCCTCTCCTGAGCCAGAGGAATGAGCTGCTGGAGGTGTCTGAGCTTCTGTCAGCAACTGTTTTTATGGCTTTCATGCCATCCTACAACACCGCAAAGAGTGAAGGATAGCTTCCTGGCTCTCACTTCTTAAGTTAACGAATCCCACCACTAATTAGCTGACAGTAACATGGAGCTATTCTTGGCCGTAGGTGGATCTTACTGAGGTCATAATGATTGCGGGTAATTTAATTTATTACTCTGGGAGGCGTTTTGGGATACAGTGCATGAAGACCACTTGGGAAGTGCCAAAGCAATATTACAAGTCAAGATTTTCCACGGTAAGGTAATATGTTCCATACTCACTGTGCCTCAGAGAAATAAAGCTTCAAAGTAGCCCTGGCTCCCGTGCAATGCTGTAAAGATTTCCAAATACATCGTTGGAAACAGAGAACAAATGTGCTCAAGAGGTGGGTCCCTCTTTGGAGCAAAAGAAGTGCCGGCTTTTATTTTCCTCCTTGAAGCAGCTCTGAAGGCAACAGCAGCCCTGTCAGATGGCAGCTGGGGCCAGGAAGAAGAGTTGAGCTGGGGCGATTCAGCAGCTGGGGTCAGCAGCCCGGCCACGCTGGGGCTCCAGCTGTACTCCGGGTGAACTCGACCAAATTAGCTGTACATGGTGCTGCATTCCCTCATTTCTGGGAGGATCAAAGCTGCTGGATTGAGTCCCAGCTTTCTGCAGATAAGCGGGTCACAGGATTAGTTTACACCTATTTGCTGCTTGTAATACACCATGTTACAGATTCCTCTGGACTTCCTAGTTTGTACTCATATACGTGGGATACTCATGGTCACATTTTTTCACTTTAGTTGCCTGAGCTAATCTAGTGAACTGAGGCACTTCTTCAGATTCCTAACATCAGCACAAATTCCCTGGCAGTGTTATACCTGAACTGCTACTGCTGTTCTTACCCAAATCCTCATCCTGATTCCGTTGTTTTACATAAAAAACTCTTTCTATTAATCAGAAGGCTTCTCTTATCACTAATGCAGCATGAAGGCAGGTGCAGCAAGTCTGGCTTTGATTAAACATTTCTGAACAGTGGAGGAAGAAACACAAGTTTGGTAATCTGTGAGGCAACTGTTTTTCCTAAGCAAAGAGTCTGTGAAAGATAGAGGGTAGGAGGAAGACAATAATAATTGGAATCAGTATCACTTGTATAAAGGTGCTATTTGTTGTTGATCTGTAAACATGCTGCAGGCTTCACAAAGACACACACAGGTTACAGAAATTAATTACTAGCAGGATCGGGGAGACTCTCTGTAGTCAAAATTTGTGACCAAGTAGCATCATTGGATGGTTCAAATGCAAATAGCACACCACATATGTATCTATTTCTTGAAAAACATAACATGGTTTTGTGTCGTAGAACTCGGTGATAAATTGACTGTCATTTTAAAAGTTGTAGTTCAAGCAACAGAAGCATACCTAATGTGCATGCTATGCCTTCAGAACGAGTCATTTTTTTTTTCATCTGAATGTTTTACTTGTCAGTACAAGCAGACACACATAGAACCTGCAGGAATGTACATCAGAAATGGCAGATAGATTTGGATGAAAAAAAAAACAGAGATAGAATTGAGAAAAAAAAAATTCTCTTCAGAAAGATGTATTTAATTTTGAAATGCTAGCTTATGATCTAATGTTCTTATTTTAATTGAAAAAATAAAAATAAATCCTTCACCCCAAAGTACTCTGTTGATTTGAAGATAAATATATTTTTCCAGTTCTCACACCCAGCTGCAGTAGTAATAGATAGCACATGCTACCAGTGTCTGTCCTCCCCAGAACGTAAAAAGTTTTTAAGGACTGAATGAAGGAGAAATTTAAACAGAGGCATCTGGACAGCAAAGAAAAAGACGTGGCAATGCTTTGGATAAAGCGCTTAAATGTTTTATTTCATCTATGATTAATACATTATGCATAATAATAGAACAGTGCTGAATTAAACTTGCTCAACTCCAGTGGGACTGGAAGCACCCTGAAGATTTCGGTTCAAGATCCTTCTTTATGAGATTTAATTTTTTTAATATCTGATAGCTGGAGTAGTGAAGACCGTTCTTAAAATAAATATGCTCCTAAGAAGTATTTTCATAGGCTGTACTCAACAAGGCTGACTGAAAATTATTTCAAATGACTGGTTTCAAAAAGTGACACATTTATCTTTTGTTGTTGTAAAGTGTTCAGTTCACAAAGATATTTATTATAGTATGTACACAAATATACGAATTGATTTTTTTGGCCAGGAGATTAAGACAAACTGTGAGTATTTTCCAGGATGTATCTGAGCTGCATTCATCACAATGATTATGGCACCTTCTGTGTTTTGCTTTGCTGCTGACTTAATATCTGCAACCAAAATTTCAGAGGCTCTGAGTTAATTTTTTGCTAATTGAAACACTCATTTCCAATTTTAGCAAGTTACCAAAGCTCAATGTTTTTAGGAATATTACAGCCAAGAAGCCAACAGAAAGGTTTTCTAAAATGTAAAAAAAAAAAAAAAAAAGAAAAGAAAGAAAGAAAAATGAGCAGAACAAAGTTCAAACTGATGCCAACAAACAGCATTTATGACAGTACAGCCTGTTTCTCACAGCTGTGTCCAGAGACGAAGGAAAATGTTTCCCTCAGAGAGGTCTCAGATTATCAGGAAACTTGTAAGGGCTCCCCAAAAGGGAATGAGCTTAGAGCAGTGAGGTTCACTTCTCTGTGTAAGCACTTCATAGCAATGAAGTATCAGATCACATGGGAGTCTCTGACTGTAGAAAACATGCCACTTTCATACACAGCAAGTCACAGATTCAAAGCAAAAAGTTGCATGAAATGGAGCTGTAACTCTATCTCCAAATATGTAACTCATTTATACACTGTGAATTGGCCACAAGAGAAAAAACGTCTGATTAATCCATTTATAAAAAGAGTTCATGGTTAAAAACTGAAAAAAAAAAATTGAAGACTTGCTCTTAATTGCAATCCAATGCCCATTAATAAAAAGAAAGGAAGAAAAAAAACACTAAAACCAAATTCATATATAAATTATTATTTCTTGATAGTACTTCAGCCTTCTAGGTTGGACATTAAAACATTTTTGATGTATTAATAGGGAAGAGACAGAAAAACTTTTTTCCTCTGCCAACAAACCAGATTTTGCAGTTTTACTCATGCGGAAAAAAATTCCCTTTCAGAACAGCACCTACCTAAACTATCTACCTTACAACATAGTTACATAAAAAGGAATGATGGTGGTTCAGCTTGAAAAAGCAAATAAATTTCAGATCATGAAAAAAAAAAGGCTTGTGAGAAAGTAAGGATTTAACTGGCACCTTATGACACATGTTTGTTATTTCTTTCTTTTTTATAGCAGAAAGTGCACAAGAGATATAAAGTAAAATAACAACAATGAATAACTGACAGCAGGGTGTCAAAAATAATATTGAAAGTACTTACAGAATCAGAGGGTGGGAGCAGAATGCATTGTTGCTCCCTATGATAAAAAAGAAAAAAGAAAAAAAGAAGATGCTTACCACTAGAAGAGTCATAATCTATATTAAGGGAGGCACAAAACTTTAAGCCATGAACTGAATAAAAAGTCATTACTAAATTAGCAGAATAAAACTTCGATGAGACAAGACTCCCCTTTCTTCTAGTTAATTCCAGCAGTCAGTCCTATCCAACTTAGCTGGCGTCTGCATCTTTTTAAGTTGTCATACTTGGTTTGATTGAAATGTTCACATACTAAAAAGGAAAAAGAAAAAGAAAAAGGAACTTTGAGACAGGGGGAGTCTTACTGACAAGCTTTGTAAAAATCAAACCCATTTAAAAAAAAAAAAAAGAAGAAGAAGAAGAAAAAAAGAAAGAAAATGGCTACAGAAAGAAGCCAAAAGATAGGCATTTTATTGAACTGGGAATTTCAGAGTAATGGCTTTACAAAGGTCAGACAACTATGTTATCCTACTCCACTGCAAACTCACCCCAACAATTTGATACTGTGCTCTTTTGTAGCGTTACGTGGAATCTCCCTCCAAATAGCCAAAAAGCCATGAATATTTTTCATGTTGAATCATCATTCAAGCATTGCTGCTTTCTTCCTACTGTCACCAACACAAACCTGTCAGTGCACCATAAGGGAACACTTCTGCATGGCAGTTTATCAGAGTGACTTGCACTGGGATGTTGTAACTACCAGCAGTCTTGAAATGCTTTCTTGAGTCTTTGTCCACTTGCTGTGTATCTTCACGTTCAGAGAGCTCTGTGACAGAAATCTTGCTTCTGTGCTTACGAAAATATTCAGTAATTTTACACTCAGCAAAACAATAAAAAGCAAAATACATGTTCTCACAGAGCAGAATAGGAAGCGCACGCACAGGAAGGTATGTAAATATGACGCCCACCAAGGTACTCAGCCAAAAAGCCTATGAGACATGTGCAGTTCACAAAAAAAGCTTACTCCTTATATATGTCCACACAGTCTTGTTAACTGACTGTAAGTATGCATGAAAATATCAACAATAATCAAGAAATTGGAGACTGTGTACTGAAGTATCCAAATGAAGGGTTTTTGTTTTGTTTTGTTTTGTTTTGTTTTTAGGAAAAAAGAAAAAAAGACCTTTCAAGTAACTTCATCTGCACTTTTTTTTCACCTAAATTATCTTAGTTCAAAAGGCAGGTAAGTTAAAGTGAATATTTTTCTATGCAACAGAAATCCAAGTTGATACTACAGTATTTGATTTCCTAAATGAAAAACAAGGGATGCAAAATGAAATGGTACCTCAGATCTACTGCAGAAGACAATTCATAATACTGAAAAATCCCTGAAAGTTTCAGTGGCGCACGGCTACGTCTTAGCTTTAAAATTTTCTGAGGCTTTATGATCCACTTGCAAAGAAACAGTAAAATTGTGGTGTAAAAAAGCACTTCATAAAATCCTTCCACAATTTTTTACATATAGATAAAAAATGTGGAGTCAGCAAAGCAAAAGGCAGAAGAAGTTAACATTTTTATTTCTCATTGTATCATGATTTTTTCTAATTTAAACAGCAGCATATGGGAAGTTCCTCTCTTTTTAAAGGTGGCATGGAGGGGTGATACATATTATGTCTTGGAAGACACCCATGTTGAAAATTTTTGAGTCCTGTTACTTTAATTCAACATGTACACAGGTATGTGATATTCTTTTCCCTCTAGATAATTTCTAGTCAGATAACATCTTTTTCTTTTTCTTTTTCTTTTTTTTTTTAAGTCTAATCAATGATGACCATGATACAGTAGCTGTAAGTTTACAGTGTGTAAAGATCTGACTTTGAAAGTTTTGTACTTCCAAAATACACGTTATACTTCTGGTATACTTCTTGAACTCATAAGCTAAACTGAACTCAAGTAACTATTAGCAGCTATGATAAGTACACTTTTTGCATCCACAATACTAATTCTTTTACCACTAGAATTTTTGATATGATACCGAACTAAATCACTTTTCATCTTTCTACTGGTTTCACCAAGCTTTGAAGCTGTTACAAAACAACCGAGTCTAAGGTGAATATGCGTAAATATAGACGAGAAGTTGATTGAATGATTATCCCATGTTTTAGTTAGCTATAGGCCACACTGCAGTACTATTTTTGATAAATGCTGAAAAAAGAGAACTATTCCTCACACACGTTTACATATGTTTATTCACATTCATATAGTGTCATAGCACAGATTTTGACCATCTAGTGAAAACTTAGATGTGAGGTCTGATTTAACATATAACATAACCAAATTGCCATTGCCAAGTAGTAACAATACTACACGTCAGATTCAGGGGGAGCAGAATCCACCAGACTGGTGGTCAGATAATCTGTGTCCTACGCCATCAAATACATCTTCCTGGCATACACCTGGTATATATGAAGACAGAAGAACTTTGCTATGCATATGCAACCAGCAGAGCACATGAAGCGTGCAAACTAGTTAAACTAGTGCCCACTTAAGAGTGGCTGGCTGAACAACTAAAGTGCATGTTCACAGTGATTTCTTAAAGAGCATTGAAAATGTAATGCAAGAAGCCCTTCTTTCTTTTCCCCCACTCCTATCTGCACTGTTTTTTAACAGAAAAAAATGCTCAAAACAAAGCATTAATTCATACTTTAAAAGTCTGTGCTGAGCCATCAGGGATGCTTTTCCTTTTCCCCTGTCTGAATTCTCTTGGTCAGTTAATTTGTATCACATAAAATCACAAATCACTACAATTTGCTTTTTGGTACAACTATTCACCTTCATGACTGTGGCTAAGTGCAGTCATTCCCAGATCTTAAACTGTGCAAAAAAGAAAAGGATTTGCCAATACAAATTTGAGACATAACCAAAGTTACTTCTGCATTAAGAAATCTTAGATGTAAACAAAAGCTCATCATGCCCTACCGCTTGGAGGCTATAATATTTTTCTCAGCTCCTCCCCCATAGTGCCCTGTAGTCTGCAACCACATTTGGCAAAAGCTTATCTTCTGCAGGCCAAAAGTGGAAGAATTTTCCTTATCTACCATATTTGCTATCATGTGATTAGACTGTACACACTGCACTCTGTAACTATGATGTGAAATGAGGAATCTGTGAAGATTTACTATTGAATGTCCAAATGCAGCTTGGAAATATATTTCTATAGGAATAAACTTACATGTTGACTTTGAAAGTAGAGAGTGCACATTGCTTCAGAATACTGAGGAAAATCAACCTAGCAGGAAATTTCCGTGTTGATGAGCTCAGATTGGTGCCACCATTTTGATCTAATCAGGAGAGAAAAGGACTTACAAGAAAGACCTACAAGCTGGGATTAGCAGCTTCTATGAAGCATCAGCCAGGGGCAGGTGGTGCTTGCGGTGGGCCTTCCTGGTGGCTTTCAGATGTGTTTGGAGCACCTTCTCAGCCTCCCATTTTGGCAGAAGTAAAATAAAAGATGAAGTTTAAAAAAAAAAAAAAAAAAAAAAAAAAAAAGGTTACTCTGAAAGCCAAAAAAGGTTGGCTTCTTCTTTGGTAGGCTGCTTTATTCCCTCATGGGCTTCCACAGTTCTTTTAGCTCTCTAGGCTAAAAAGTCAATCATTTTCATTGATCTTTGCAGAAAAATTCATGTCTGCCTTCTAGCTGTGTTATGTGTTGACATTGCTGTCACCTTCTGAATATTGCTTTCTGTTGCCCCATAGCAAACCCCTCACAACCCTCAGGAGGGTTTGTAGTACAATGTGCAAAAAACACAGGTGGGTAGCATTTCACACATCAGATTCAGGGGGAGCAGAGTGACAAGAAGGAGCATCCTCAACATGCTTTCAGGTAGCAAGGCACAGGTATTCCCTCCAGCCACTTTTAAGCTATGGAGCCACACAATACATCTCAGCCTCACCACAGGTTGCTCCAAAACACTGCCCTGTGTGGGTGGGTAGGAGACCAGGCTCTGGGGAGCACTGCTGTGTGCTACGGCCAAACACAGCTGGGCCCTGCAGGGATGACGGGAACCATTTAGGACAAGGCAGGATGGCAGAGCCTCACTTAAATGGTGTGGAGGCAATCATACCATCTAATTTCAGCCACCGAGCTGAAGTGGCTGGGAGAGGAAGTAAGTCTTGCATGGCTTCCCTTGTGGTCCACAGCCTCCACAGGGCGTTTCAGAGGCAGAGTCTAATTGAAGGAGTGGTGCTCAGAAATGTGAGAACTCTCACATTTTCTGCTGTCAGAGCTCATTAGAATTTTACCTCTAAGTACCCTCCAAGCAGCAGCACTTCAGCAGTGCTGTGACCTTGTACCAGCCTTGATGCCAAGGGCTGCTGAGGGCCCAGTACCTCACTGGCTGCCCAGACCCCTCACACTACATCAAAGGAGCTCCCTGAGCTGATTCGCAGGTTGTCTTTAGAGTCTGCCCAGCTGAAAAGTGTGGTGGCATTAAACTGTATACACAGATATTTTTTTTTTTAAACAAACTAAGCCTCGGAGTCTGACAGGCAAGGGCAGAGATGGGATTAGGCAAACATCCTATGCAGACGGTTCCTCTTTCTGTCTGTCAGCTTGTAAGTGCTTTCTCTTCTGGAACTATACAGTACTAACTGAGCCGGAAACAGCTATTTAAAAAGTGATTATAGTGTGACATTTTTGTTTGACCTAACATCAAGCCATGTGCGGCTTAAATGTCAGCAAAGCTATTTACTATTCAGGCAGACAGGCCCTAGCATGCTTAAATCTGCCCAGCGTCTTGAAACTGCTTGCTGTCTCCATTCAGTGCACATGAATGACACTGAAGCCAAGATGTAGAGTAGAGTGCTCCATAAGCTGTGATGATTGACTAATGTGCTGGGTGGCACAATGAATTCAGATGTAGGCTCACAGAGAGGAAGACAAAATAATGGATAATTAAAATCTGTCTCAGGTTAGAAAGCAGAGGCCCGTGCAAAAGGTTTCCTTGGATTAGCAAGAGAGTGCCTGGAGCTGATGTGTTTCTTTCTGGGATATCTGAGGAGCTCAAATGTTTGGACAAAAATAGCGAATGGACTTTTTTTTTTAATTAGCACACGAGATGCATCAATCACATGAAAGAGGAGGGGCCATAGCCCTGAGCTGCTGCCAGGGACTGTGCCTTTAGCAATCTCCTTCCAGCCTGCAGCCCCACAGTGGGGCACAGTGGCCTCAGGGCTGCAGACCCCCAGGCAGGCACTCCCTTGTCTGCCAAATAATAGTCTGGCAATAGGGAGGAGTGAGGCTGCAGCTACTGCATGCTCCTCTTCCTGTGTGAGAGCCAAAAGGAATGAAGCAGATCCAGGTCTTGCAAAGATGTATGAGCAGATACACTTATGTATATGCAAAGCTGAGTGATATCATGAGCTCTCCCTGGAAGACTGTGAATTGCTTTACAGCGGATGGAGATAAGTGTGCTTACAGGTCCTTAATGGGGCTGGAGGCATATATTTGGACAGTGTTCCCAGTCTGACCTTCTTCTCAGAGCCTAAAATAACAAACAAGTCAGGGTGCCTTTATTTTGAAAAATGTTGCTCACAGTAATAAGGGTGGGTGGGGGAACTCAACAGGAAGCCAAGCTGTGATAAAGCTTCCATTCTGTTTTTTTTTCCTATGTCATCAGAAAAAAAAAAGAATGTTACACTACAATTCAGAGTGCCTTTGAAGGTTTATTTTTCTTTACATTGTTTCATGCCTGATCACATCTGATTCTGAAAGCTAAGCAGGGCCTGACCGGGCTGGCAATTTGAAGACTGCTGAAAGTGAAGCAGGCTTTAAGCAGGATCCATATGCTCATTATATGAACGTGCAGTACCTAAAAGCTTGACTTGGGAAATAGGGACAAACAGGAATATTCACTGCTTTTCCATACTTCTAAATATTGCTTTGCTCCAGATAGAACAACTGAAATAATATCGTGACTCTTAAATGATTGGTTTTGGTTTCTTTTTGTTGTTGTTGTTGTTTAATTACAAAAAAATAGAAAGAAATAATCCTTGTGTATACTGGTTAATACTTTCTAAGGAGCACAGAAAAGCCCTTTGAGCAAACTGACCATCAGGACATTAGAGACAGGAAATAAATTCTTTAATTTTGATCTGCTTGCTATTTACTTTACTAACTGTTGACAGTAGCAAGGGACTGTAAAAATCCCCTAAAAATTCACTGAAGTATGATAAGTGAAAACAGTATATGCTTTTTAACTGAAAAGAAATGAGAGGTAGCCAACAGATTCTTTTTTTTTTTTTTTTTTTACATGTGATTTCATGTTGCTCTTGGTGTTTTCAATATCAAAGGGCACAATTATGTCACATAAAGATTCCTTTCACCTTGCTTTCCCTTAGAGAATTCTAGAAGATCAAGTTTGGTCTGTTATGATTTTGCTAGTTGCTCCAAAGCAAGACTTAAACTTCAACAAAAGTTTACTTCATTAGAAGTGTTCATTAGTCATTCATATTAAAACAAATACAACTCCAGAAAATAAACAAATGTGACTATAACTCCCTCCCTCTCTTGTTTTCTTATCAAATGTTGTCAGGGGGTACATCTCAGTGTCTCAGTGGGTTTTGTGGTCAAGAGGGAGCTTCTTTATTTTTTTCCCTCCTAAAAACAATTAAAAAGGCAGAACAACAGTGAAGGTATTAAAAACAAAACAAAACAAAAACAGAAATCGTTGAGTATCTTTCTTCTATCTCAAAACAACAAGTTTCACATGCTGTATGCCTCTCTCAGGTAGCATCTGAGGTACACTCATGCAGTTTTGCCTTCCTTCTTTGTTATACTGAAATGCAGGGGATTTCTAAATCCTGATTTGGATGCATCCCCCAGCAGCAGAGAGAAAAAGACAATTACTGAAGCAAGGCAAGTTGTTTTCAGTTTAGCAGTTTTTTTCTAAGCCAGGCTTGTGGTTTCATTTAAGGTTTGAAATCTTCCACTCTCTGAGAACTCCAGTGACTTTTCAATAGCTGAAGATCAAATGATGTTAGTCAGGTGCTGTGACCTAATCCTCTAACAGATGCCTTTTTACATTTGAAATGTTCTGTTCGTGTAAGATTTGCTTTTAAACTGACTTTTTGTTTTTCTTCTGTTAAACTTCTGTTCTAAAGTTCTGCTCCTGGCTCCTTGGACCTGTTACATCTGCACAAAGACAGGCTAGTCCTAAGGATTCAGACAGAAAATGTGCTCTTAAATCACAATGATGTTATGCAACAGCGATGAGGAGAACGTTTCTCTTTTTTGTGGTGGTCTTACAGGTCACCTACGCTGGCAATATCTGACTCCAGCCTTCAATGTTCCCCAGCTCTGTGCAGGTGGCTGGCAGAGCACAGTCACCCTGAAGCGCAGAACTATAGCAGGGAAAACTCCATAAATGATGATGGAGATCACCTCAGGCAGGCATGAGTGAGGGGGCAGGTGGATGATCTCCTAACACATCCTGTAAGATTTGACAGGTGTGCTGACACTGTGACACAGGGTGGGTTGTATCTACTGACCTCTGTGGCAGCTTCCATTAAGGAAGCCAACATGAAGGTTTCTCACGCCTTTAGCTGCAGTCACTACTTCTCATTTGCCTATTTGGAATTAAAAGTCTGAACACAGGCATTCCTCCTACATCTGTTTGGTCTTGACTGTGTCATTGCTAAGGATTCCTGCAACAGGTTTTCACTAGCTAGTTTTACATCATTGCTAAGATTGCGTTATATGAAGTAAGATATAACACAGTTTGGAGAACTGAAATGATCCTTTGTAGTGTCTAGCAAGTGTTTGTCGATATGTTTTCTCATAAAGAAAACATCAGTGTTATTATTCCTGCTTAGGTCTGTGATACACAATCATCCTAATGCCTCTACTGAGCTACACATCTCTTCTTTTTTTCTTTTTTTTTTCTTTTTCTTCTCTCAGAAAGTAACAAATGAATCCAATCCATTAATTATGTTTTCTCAGGGTATTTCACCAGTGTAAGGCTTTCTAAGTCCATACTGGCAGAACACACGAGAGTTTTCAAAATTTCAAGCGCTAAGACTGGTATTACATCGAGTAAAGCTCAAGGTGATTAAGATCCACCTTAAAAGTGGCTAAAGATTCTGTCGCCAGTCACCTGGCATTTGTAGAGATGATTTTCATATCACAGTACAAAGTATGTAAAAGACCTTCTTTTCATTGGTGCTTTTTCTTGAAGGCTTTAAAGCATACCTTTAGCCAGGCTCTTGGGAGTAGCAAACAAGATCGAAGCAGAGATGTGTGAGCCAAGTGCGCCATCTCCCGCTACCAAATACTAATTACTCAACGGCAGTAAGGGATTGGGCATTTCTCTTTACGAATTGCACCTGTTGCAGAGAAAGATGGGGAAAGAAAGCCATCTGACACAGACGGAAGATTGAGACTTAAGCCTTAACATCATCTTAATATCCTGTGGAGAGAACTGGAATATCCTTGCTAATGTTTCTTAATAAAATTAAAAAGTGGATTACAATTGCAAGGAGCTGGGCATCCTGAATTTGTTGCTCTTTTCGGACGATGTAGTCAAGAACAAAATCATGTCTGGTTTTAAGAATTTGTATTATATCACAGTCCTCCAGCCCTACAGAGGTTCTATATATTTAACACTACATGCGATGTATATGATGAGTACTTGGAAATACTCATAAACTGGACCTCTGGTACAGTTCCAGAATAACACGATAGAAAACCTTTGTAAATAAGCAGTTCTGTTTGCATAAAAATTGAAAAGAATCACAACTGCTGCATAATGTACATCTCACAGGTACGTTTCATCCACATAAACAGTGTGTTTTAATGCATGTACTTAAAGAAATGTATTACACTTTGAAAAAAGTAATCCAAGACATTATGTATAGCTGATGCCTAGAAAATTGTTTTCTATCAATACGATAAGTGATGTTGCCATGTTCAGCATACCATTACCTAGTGGCTTTCTGCCCTTCCAAATGCCATTGGAAACTTCAGGTCTCCAAAGGCTTCAAATGGAGCAGAGATCTTAAGTGCAACAGAAAACTATATGCAGTCATGTTGATTTTGATGGCATTCTCTAAACTTAAAGGACAGCCAAGGCTGGGGATTGTGGGCCAGCCTTATTAATGTCACAGAAGAATTGATTACAAAAATTTATTTCTAGGACACCAGTGGCAAACAGATTATCACACTATAAAACTGAAAACCAAACCTCCTTCCTCTATGTTGTACAAGCTTTATCCATGTTAAAGAATTGTTAAAGATCCTGCAAAAGCCAAGGAGTTACTCAGTTTAAAGAGCTACATATTCTAAACACCTACACTGAATAGAAACCTTCAGGGAAGGTTAAAAGACAAAATATCTGCTATTAGCTAGCTCTAAAAGTAGCACTGTTGAACTAGATACAGCATCTTGTTTAAAATGAAAATGAAAGTCTGATATTTTTATGATTGCCTTAGGTGAGAAGGTAGTTGAGAACTGTTCAGAAACCAGAAAGATTCAGCTAGTGGACACCAAGACTGTAAGATACGGAAAGAAAGTTGATGAAGCTCTAGTGGAAAGAGGGATAAGAAGGCAATCAAGAACAGCTGGTATGGATTTATGAAGGACAAACGACACCTCACCAACCTGATTTCATCCTATGATGAAATGGAGGAGCAAGCAATGGACATAATAGATTTTGACTTCAGTACAACTTTTAAAATAATTTTCCACAACATTTTCACTCTCATGCTGAGGAAATATAACATGAACATAGCTCTTAGATGAATGGAAAACTGTCTGGACTGCTGGGCTCAGTGGGTAGCAATTGATCCTTGATAATCTGCCTGAAGGCTTACAACAAGCTGAATTTTCTATGGGGGAGATACTAGGGCCTACATGGTTCATTACTGTCATCAAAAACGTGGACAGGATGTACCATCAGCTTATTTTTAGGTAAGGTTAAGGCAGGTGACTGACATACTAAACAGTAGAGCTCCAGTTCTGAGGGCCTTTGAGAAACTTAAGGATTAGGCTGATAAAAGCCTTAAGAAATTCCAGGAGAAATGCACAGCCCTGCTCTTAGGGCAGAATCAGCCCTTCCATTGGTACCAGATATGAGAGATATGGATTGGGAATTCAACTCTGCTGAAAAGAACCTGGGATAATGTGAAATTTAAGTCTAAAACGAGCAACAGCTTCCATCCACAAGTAGACAATACGGTGGCCTACATTAGGAGCATGGTCAGCATACTGAGGAAAATTAGTGACCCCCTCTGCTTCATGATGATGAAGCCCTGCTTAGACAAGAGTCCAGGTTGGTGCTTCCCCAGTCCAAGAGGTATGAAGGTCTACCAAGATGACCAGGATCTAAATTGCTTCATGAAGAGGCTGAAGGAGCTGGTACTGTCTGATGAAGATCTTAAGGGGTCACAGAGTAGCAGCCTACAGCTACTTGAAGGAGTTTACAAACACCACAGAACTAAACTCCTGTTAGTAGGCAATGGAAAAACAAGCAATGGCCAGAAGTGGTTTGGGATGTCCAAGGAGGACATCATTCTCTTGTAAGGCAGTTAACCCAGAGAAAAGGTGCAAGTTTTTTCTTTGAGTGGTTTTGGAAGCTTCTGAGACAAATCTCTAACTGATCAGATCTACTTTCACAGGGGAGGTTGGACACTATGCGGCATCTCTGCAATCACGTACAAATGGAGAACTGATGACTTTCCTGATCTATCATCCTTGTTTATTGTGGCAAGATAGTTTTTAAACGGTTACCAAAATGTGTTCAGGCTTTATTATTAATTTAGAAATGTGTTGAAGTATACACAGGAGCAAAAATAAAAATACTTCTCTATCTGTTGATATCTGACAAACTGGACATTCCTCTCTGAAAAGAAGTATTTAATTGCCACATTTAAACCTTTATCTGTAATTTCAGCTGGCAATATAAAAACAGCAAAGAAACACAACACATTCTGAAAAGCTAAAGATTGCAAAGCAATTTAGTGTATTTTAGGTACTTAATTTGTGAAAGTGATGAAAAGTGCCTGTAGCCAGATTCTGGGAGTCTCTAAACTAAAAGCTTTGAGTGCAGCATCTGTGATAACCTCCCCTTTACTCTGTATCATTACATTAGCCTACTCCATTTACTGAGAAGAAAAGCCTGCTGAAGGTCATAAATGTGATCAGTTTTGACTGATTTATGAGCTGCTCAGAGAAGGCCTCAGCAGCAATTTGTTTTTGCCATTGCCCCTATCCACAGCAATCCAGTTTCTATTCTCCGCCTTTGTGGCAGTTCTTAGGTTCAAAGAAAAGCTTTAGGAGCATGAATAATTTAATCAGAAGAAAACCTGCTGACCAGCAGGGTTTGTGTAGCCCATGGTTAGATAGTTCATTCCTGATTCTTCCCTCACAACGCAGCTACATGAGCAATATGTATGCTTTTATCACGTTATTGAGTAACTTCAGCTGCAGCACCCACAACACACAGCTGATGCAACAGACATGACACGTGAAGCTGCAAGGCTAGTAACTAACACAGCCTATGCCAGTGCTGCTCTTTCTTGGCAATTTGTTGAAGAACTGCCAGCAACGCGGCTCACGCAACCATCCCCCCTCCACGCACTGTATCTGTAAAGCCGTCCCTGCTCCAGGCTGCGGTCTGGCTTTGTGGGCAAGCCCAGTGCTGGGCCTCACGGCGGCGGCGCCGCAGTTGACACGGCGGGAGGCCGGGCTGGGAGGAGGAGTAAGAACAGGAGGAAGAGGGGAAGCTGGCTGTGGCTGCCGGGCGCGCATGGCGGCGGGGCCCGGCGGGAGCGGCATGCTGCCCTTCCTGCGGCTGCTGGGTCAGCTCAAGGTGGGCGCGGGGCCGCGGGGCCGGGGCGGCGGCACGGGGAAAGGTGCTTCCCTGCCGGGCAGCGGGCGCTCCCCGGAGTCCGGAGAGGGCCGCCGCGGTGAGTCGTTGGGAGTCGGGCTCGTCGGGCCGAGCTGAGGCGAGGCCCTAGCGGGTGCCGCCGTAACCATAGGCCTGCTTCTGGGGCCTGGCGGCTCGGTGTGCCCGGACTCGAGACGTGGGCGCCTGCCTGGGGAGAGCAGGGGCTGCCGCTGCTTTGCGAAAGCATCGAGATATGTGAGCAGAACGTTTGCTGGCGCCTGTAAAGCGGGATCCTACCAAACCTGAGGTTGCCACATCTAAGTGACTGCCTTGCTGTCTTCACCCAGAGAGTACCGCGGACAGGATGGGTGTACAGGAACGTGGCAAAACCAGAGAGCGTGTCTGATCACATGTACAGGATGGCGATGATGGCCTTGGTGACCGAAGACAAAAGCCTTAACAAGGACAGGTGAGACTGCCTCAGGTTGTTGTGGCTGTCAGAGCTGTGAGCACAGCTCTTGGGAACAGCTCTCAAGCTGACAAAGAGCGTTTGGAGCACATTGAAGGTGTTTAGAATGGTTTCCCCGCATCTTTTAGGAAAAATTTCTAAAGAGTGATAGTGCGTTGACACAGGTTGCCCCAGGAGGAGGAGTCACGGTTTGTGGAGGCACACAAGAACCTTGTGGATGTGACACAGGGAGATATGGTTGGTGGGCATGCTGAGGATGGGTTGGTGGTTGGACTTGATCTTAGTGATCTTTTCCAATCTTAATGATTCTGAGATTCTGTGATTATTTTTTTTTTTTCCCTTCATGTTCTTAGCAGGTTGCTGTTTTACCAGGAGGCGTGAAGGAGACGAAAGCTTTTTGTCACTAATATCAGAGTGCTGTGTCTCTGAGCTGGCTGTCTCTCAAGCCAGAAGTAAGCAAGCTAAACGCATTCAGTTAAAAGCAGTTTGGTGCGGTGGACAACAGAGGCGAGCACATATGCTGTGTGGATTTGGGCAGACTGAGTTAACACTCAGTAGCAATCAGGAGCCTCTTCAGTAACACAGTGTAGAAGAGAGAGCATCATCAGTACTGAATTAGTTGTCAGCCTGGGGTCATGTTTAGTGACTTTACTATGGTGACTTGGGTTCACTTCAGGAGCTGATGAAAATATGAAGACTTTCTTGAGTATTCCATTGTATACTGACATAGGTAGCTATTTAGCTGTGAGCTTGTTTTGTCACATAGATTGAATTTGGAGATTATTCTGCCTGTTACAAGGATAATGGGAAGTGTATAATGTAGTTGGCTTTATATTCTTGGCTTTGAGAGATGTTGTGGTGATGAAGTACCTTACTTATGAATGGTATGCCCTTGTACAAGCTATACTTATACTTAAATCTCTACTTAGAGGTAGCAGTAGCTAGAAATTGGGAATTTAATGCACGTATAAGTGGAATCCAGTTCCTTTAGCAAAGTAGTAAAAGATACCATGTAAAATTAAAAATACTTATACGTGTGAAGGAATAAATTTTGCAGCCTCTTAACTTTATGAATAACAACACATAACCTAAATTTCTGAAAAAACAATTATTTTGTTGTTCTTTCTTGTCAGATGCATACGATTAGCTTTGGTTCATGATATGGCTGAATGCATTGTTGGAGACATTGCTCCTGCAGACAACATTTCAAAAGAGGAGAAACACAGGAGGGAAGAGGTATGGAGATCAGCTGTGAAACTGTATCTGCAAAGTGTTTGGTGTATTTTAAATGCAGTGGTGCTAATGAAGAGACCCTTTCAATAACCTGGTGTTGTAACTGACGTTGTACAAGCTTGTCACAAAGCAACCAAAATTTTCAACGCTTTTTTTAATGTGTTAACTTCCCGAGGTTACAGAAGAAAAAGTTTTGAAGTAATCTTCATGGTAGTCACTTAGTCCTGTAGTGGCTGGATTTTTGGTAGCCTGAGTTAGCTCTTTTGACCAGCCTTTTATTTTTGGACTTGTACATGTCCAAACTGGCCTGTTCTTTTGGCCTGTTCTTTCTGATGCACTGTTGAATAAAATGTGAACTATTCCTTCAGTCAAAGCTAGAGGGCAGCATGATGCCTTGGAAATCATTTTGAGGTTACAGTTAATGCTTCAAAGAGCATACAAAAATGTTGCAGTGATTTATTTTTTTTTTCTGTTTAAAGGTTTGGAGTGAGGGGTTATGACTAGTTGTAGAAGAAAGCTTTTTGCTAAGGAAGTGGAACTTTAAAGATCAAAGCAGCATTCAGCATTCTTGAAGTACTATCTTAACAGACTGTAGCTTTGGTATTTCTTGTTTTCAGTGCACTTTCCGTAGTGTGCTCTTACCCTGCTCTTTCCCCAAAGCCTCCAAAGGTTGCTTCATCACCCATGATCAGATGTCTCATTTGTATTTAGACAGTAAAAAGATTATTTGATGTCTGAATTTGTTTCATTTTTTCATTCAGTATTTGCATCTGCTGCTTCCATTTAACTCAATTAGTACTTTTCTGTTGATTCAGTGGTAAACAGGATGAAGCATTAAACAGAGCTGAATTATCAATTTGCTGGTGAATGCTCTTTTTTCCTTTTCTAAAGCTGGTCTGCTCGTGGTCTGCTTGTTTCACTATGGGTTAGGCATTGCAGTGTTGGGGAGCAGCTGATTGTGAGCTGCATTCTGTGTTTCAAGTGGGGTAACAGTCATGGTATAAAACCTTTGCCTTTGCCTGTGATGTTGATTGTTGCAGCAGCAGCCCTAAGTGTTACTAAGAAGATAGTAGAAATAGCTCAGAAATTAGACTGGTTTGCTGAGAGAACACAAAGAGCATGCAAAACAATTTCTGCTCGCTGATTATACCATCAGTTTAATACTGTGTTAAACCTTCTACCACAATTTTTATTGTTGAACAGATGGTATCTCAATCTGGCAGCACTGTGCTTTATTCCTGCAGAGCATTAGATGGGTTATCAGAAGGCTTATGTTGTATCACCTACCTAAGAATGGGTAGCTGTCCTCATCCCTACCAGTGGAAATGTGTTAGCTGTGACTTTGGAGTTTGGGAGAGGGTGACAAAGATGATAAAGGGCCTGAAGTATACAAGGAAAGGCTGAGAGCCCTGTGTCTGTTCAGTCTAGAGAGAAGACTGAGAGGGGATCTGATTGATGTTAATAAATATCTAGAGTGTGGGAGGCAATTGGATGTGGCCAGATTCTTCTTAGCGGTGTGTAGTGATAGGGCAAGGAGCAATGGCCAAAAACTGGAGCACAAGAAGTTCCACAGAAATATGTAGAAGAACTTATTTCCAGTGAGGGTGACAGAGCAATGGAAGAGGCTGCCAAGGGTGGTTGTGGGGTCTCCTCCTTTGGAGATATTCAAGTTCCATTCTGGGCTGCTTTTTCAACTTCTTAAGTATCTTTAAGATACTGAATGAACTTTTAGGTTGTTTTGCTTCTATATTCGCTCAAGGAGTCTCAGAAAAGATCCTCTACCAGGTAGTCCTGCTGTTCCTCTCTGGCTTTCATATACACTTTTAAGTGTATTAAGTACTGTATGATTCTACAGACGTAGTAACAAGTAATTAATTCTTCAAAACAGATAAAATTTACTCTGACTATTTTTCAGGCTGCTATGCGACAACTGACCCAGCTTTTATCAGAGGACCTCAAAAAAGAGATTTATGAACTCTGGGAGGTAAGCTTGCATTCTTTTAATCCTTTAATAAAATTGAGGGTAGTCTGTCAGTTTCTTTCTGTTTACTTATGAAATGGTGTCATCTTTCTTTGATCTCAAGCAAAGTAGATAGACTCGCTTTGGAGGTGAAGCTGACAGTATGAATCAAGGTCACCTATGAATTCCTTTTTTAAAAAAAAAAAAAAAAAAAAAAGGAGCCCCAAAACTTAGTAGAGTAACAGCTTCTGCCTTTGGGCTCTCAGTTCCAGATGAACCTGTCCAGGGCTTGGTTTGTGCAGCTGAAGGAAGGGTTTGTCTACTCCATCCAGCATTCTTGGATAAAAATCTTTTTTTTTTTTTTTTTTTTAACGACACATTAAACCACTTGTTGACATCTGGCTGTTTTCAGCTCATGATCTTTTAATACAGGAAAAGACAATGGCTACTGACTGTTGTGAAGTACTTTCTGCTTTTTATGCAAGCAATAATTTATGTGGCTTCCATTTCTTTACTATACAGCCTATTAAACTAAATATTTAGTACTAACTTCTTGTTTAAACTTAAATGTGAAGTACTGATGAAAGAACAATGTTGTAAACAGAGTTAAGTGTCTTGGCCTCCATAACCTGAAACTGTATTTCATGTTGGCACTCTTGTCCACTTGGACTGTATTTAAATTCTAGGTATTAGCAGCTAGTTTCTGCATTTGGTTATAGCCCTGTTTGTTTTGTTTTTCCTGTAGTTACTTGGTAAGATGGGCAACAGGGTGGAGTTGTCAGTGCTGTCCTTCAAAGTAGAAGGCATAAATCAGCACAACTAGATCTAGAAAATAAATTCTGTGTGTTTATTTAGTAAACACTTGTTCCTTCTTCTTTGGAAAGCTGTTATATTAAGATGGATAAGTTTAGTCATACAGAATTTCATTTGCCTATTATTTTTCATTGCTTTAGGCTTCTGATTGTATAGGAGCTGGTTCAGTATGCAGTCAATTCTTCAGCCTTCTAGCTTTCTAGCATTCTCAGTAACCATAATTTAACATGTACGTGCTTTTGATCTTTTGTTCTCTACTTTCAGGATAATTTATTGGCACTGTATCTCCAGTGTAGCAGCATGAGTGTAACCTACATAACAATGAGGGTAATCCAGAGAGACCGCATGTGCATATTAGATTTTTAGTCTTATTTTAAGTGGAACAGCTAGGTGCTTTTTAAAAAGAAAAGCAAAAAAGGCAGAAAATAAGAAGCCTGTGATCACAGGGTGTGATATGCTGCTCTTAGCTAGCCAGAGCTTTTTTTGTGGCTTTTTTTTTTTTTTTTTAATTTAAATGAGTGAAGAAAGCTATAGCCCAGAGCCAAATAGTGGCTGGGGCAAGATCTGCTGAGACTCTTATCCCATGCTCTTCTGCACTACTCAGCCCACAGCTCCGCCCCTACTCCTCCATGGGAGGAGTGCTGCTTTGTCCTGCCTTGGTGAGCAGTCCTCAAATCTGTAGGGTGGTGGGGAAAACAGCAAGAAGATGCCTCTGGTGTATTTTCAGTTCTTGATTAAACTCCGAGTGTATTTGAAAAAACACTGAAGTAAACGAGTTGGCACACTTAACTCTGTCCTGCTCTTTTTATTTTCAAGAGCAAAATCACAAGAGTCATTTTAACAGCCAGGCTGCGATGTTTGAAGGACCTGTTACTCTTTTCCAAAGTATGATATTATTTCACATTCTTAAACACCTGTGGGGAGGAAAACGTATTTGTTTAAGCGCTGTGTGCAGTTGCATGTATAATAGGTGAAGTTTCCTGAGGTTAATGTGAGCTGAGGTATGAATAAGACCTGGTGGGCTGCATGACACAAAGATTGGTAGTGGGTTGTGCTTCCGGATAATTGCTGGAGGTGGGACAGAGTTTTGCAAGTGAACAGCCATAGTTCTCTTTCTCCTGAAGTTGTCCTTTGTAAAGCTGCCAAAAGAAGTTTGTTCTTTTCAATGGTTAAAAAAAGCTGCAAAAGAACAGAAATATGTAGATTTAGGAAAATAGCCTGCTGTATTTAAACAATTTAAAACATAAGGCAAAGATCAGCTTGAAAGAGGAATAGAACAAACATGGCTGCAAGTTGTAACAGAGGAGGTTTAAGTTGGGCATGAGGAAGAATTATTTCTTTTAGAGAGTGGTCAGGCACTGGAATGGCTGCCCAGGGAGGTGGTGGAGTTGCTGTCCCTGGCAGTGTTCAAGAGGTGTCTGGATGAGGAGTTACGAGATATGGTTTAGTGCTGGTGGTAGCAATGGTAATGAGAAGATGGTTGGACTGGATGATCTTACAGGTCGTTTCCAACCTTGTGATTCTATGATTCTAAACAACATAGAACAGCATTAGTTTAGTGGAACAAAATTGATGATTCAAAATAGTGATCAAAGTGATATTGAAAATGTAACGTGTCATTTAAGTTCAAATAGAGTAGTGCATGAATCAAATATGGCTATCAAAATCTGGATTTTTTTGAGTTTCAGATGTAAAGCAATAAGTTTTTAAAAACAAATGGGCTCCTAGCAGCAAGCTGGAGATGCAAGTGACCACATCACATTCATTAACTGAGTTTGACTGCACAGGGATCACAAACCAGGATCTTGCCATTGAATGCCAGCTACAATTGTCTTCTTAAGATGCAGAATGAGGTTATTGTTCATCTATCTATTCCTCTCTCTTTTTTTTTGTATAGAAACAAAAGATTCTGCTTTATAATGTGCATTGAATTCATATAGCATAATTTATGGCTTATTTCAAGGTGGTGAAAACATCCTGCCATGTTCTTTTGTCAGTAGGAAAAACCCTTTCTAGCTGTTACACTACTCTGGTTTGTGGACCTGCTGTGCACAGTTGAATGTGTGCATCTGAAAGCACTGCTGGGCGTGGTGTGGGCTGGAGCCTCTGCTCTGATAATTGGCGGTGGCAATGAGGAATGGGTCAGAGCTGCTGTGGGTGCCAAGCTGATGATAACTTGTGCAGAATGGCTGCCTGGGGAGGTGGTGGAGTCACCATCTGTGGAGGTGTTCAACAAATGTGGAGATCTGATATTCAGGGACATGATTCAGCAGGCAATATTGATAGTGGACAGTTGGATTGGATGATCTTTAGAGATCTTTTCCAACCTTAATGATTCTATGATTCTAGAATCTAAGGCTTCTAACAGAGAAGCCTTTTTCTGCAGTTGGCTTTGAAGCCGGGAGAAAGCCAGTTGAAAAGATAGCAAATTTAATCCAGCAGATTTAGAAAAGACAGGTGAACCTGTCTGCAGCCGTCACTGGAGCAAATGACAGCAAAATTGTTCAAGTTGCCTAGAAATGTGAATGACTCACAAGTATATACTGACAGTGAATGGAGGGTGGGTAAAGATAGCAGAGATATTAAAGTCTGAAGGGAAGGAAACCCATAAATTACTCCCTTCCCCACCTCCTAGGAGTGAGATAAAGACAATAGCTCAGGCAGATTAGACCAAAGAGGTTAAGAGGAATTGACAGGAAAAACGTAAAGAACAACTACTTATGAAAATACTACCTGGTGAAAAAAGTGTAAAATAGGCCTTAGAAATAGATAATGGTAACACATGGATACATGCCATGGTTAATTCATAGCCTTAGTCAGCTGTGAAAAAACTTTATATAGATAATATTTAATTCTGTGTCTGATAGGGCTGTCTCCATATTCTCCCTAATTCAGCAAAACTCTTTGGTACGTACTTAAGCTGAAGTATGCAGAAGAATTCTTGTCCTTAATTCCTGTTACAGTAGAAATTTAGCACATATCTAAGTGTTTCCTCTGACTAGATTTCTTGAAAAGAGAGTGAAAGAGTTAATTGTCACGAATACTGTACTAATGAAAAATCCTAGATTGGTAAAGAATTCTAATATTCTATTTCAGAATAACATTATTGTGTTGTTTGTTTGTTTGTTTTTTTCTTACATCTGCAAATCTCTTCAGGAATATGAAAACCAGTGTACTGCAGAAGCCAAGTTTGTAAAACAGTTGGATCAGTGTGAGATGATACTGCAGGCGCTTGAGTATGAAGAGCTGGAAAACACTCCTGGCAGACTGCAGGATTTTTATGATTCAACTGCTGGTATGGCATTTGTGTGTGTGAGCTTTTTGTGATTGCCTGATTGTGGATATTTTTTTTTTCCCGTCTGGTAAATGAACTATACAAATTGCCTTTTTGTTTTCCTGCATGTAGAGCAAGTCAGGACTAGTTATTTTACTAATCTCTCAAATACCCATAGTATTTTGGGGAAAATACAGCAGTGTAAAAATACCTTGCATTTATCTGTATGTATTGAACTGGAATCTCATTTATGTCAAGTTCTCTTTTGCATCACTTTGGTCTTGGAGAGAGGCTCTGCCTTTATTACACTAGCATGTGTTTAAGGATCTCCATGTATCACTAGAAGGGTGTAAAAGAAACTTCAGTCTTCCTTGGTGCTCTGAGAGGAATTGTTCCTATTTTGTTAGTGTTTCACAAACCAGTTTGTGAGAAACAGCCCAGTGAGAGTTCTAGATGCAATTGTATTGTTTTTTGCCCTACTGTGTCTCATGGAAATTAAAAGGAAATACAGGTAAAATAGCTGTTGTCATGGTTTTAGCAAGGGATTTGAACACCAGGAGAAGACTGACTCCAATTCACTTTCTCCTGGACAATAGACTATAGAATAGAATAGAACAGTGATTGCCAAAGGCAGTGACCCTGACAAGTGCCTGGGTGACTCCTCAGGAAAATAATGAGTTCTCTGAAAAATACTGTTATTTCAACATCAGGGAAGTTAGAATGCTTCATTTTTTTAAAGGGGTATCTTTGTTGCTTCAGTAACTTAAACTATAAGCTACTATCTCAGTAGAGTTTAGGGAATATTCCCTAAGTAAGTGCTCTTGTCATTGGAATGGTTTCCTGCAGAAAGATATGCAGCATTGGATTGTCTTAGTCAAGGTGCATCCCTTTTTCAGCTCTTGTCTTAACAGAGCAAAAATATGGATATGGACATTTTTCCCCCCCAAAAAAAACTTATAACTAGTTGTAATAGTTATTCCATGTTTGGAATGAAATGTGTCTGCAGTCTTTCTTAAAACAGTAACTTGGAATTCATTCTGAGCCATAAGCACTGATGACCTCTCACTGCCAGCCTTTCATGCACACAAAGAAATGAAGACATTAACTTTTTCTTCCTCTTGTTTTGCAGGAAAGTTTGTTCACCCAGAAATACTCCAGCTTGTATCTCTGATTAACACAGAAAGGAATAAAAAAATAGCTGCTATGTGTCATCCGCATTCCTGAGGTGTTCCTAAACACTGTAACTATATTAAAATATATTTGTTTTACATTGTCTGGTGTTTGTCTCTCTCATAACATCGCTAATTCTGCCAGCAGATCTTTTTCTCCGTGCATTCACTGCTGCAAATCTTGGGACCACTTGCATAAGTGAGAAGCTCAGAGATTGTGTTAAGGACCAGATATTTAGAATGAGGGGTTTTGCTGTTGTTTCAACCAACTTTCATGGATGTAGTCTCACAAATAATTTCTCCACTGGCAAAGTTCAGGTAAGTTTGAAACCTATCTGATGGCAAACAAATGAGTTCATCTAATGCACTGACTGGGACTGGTAGTCAGTCTTGTGATGTCTAAGTGTGTGTGGATTTAACACATAACTGTGTGAGATGGTTTTGTAGCTGTTCACTAGATGAAAGCAAGACCAATGGCCATGCTTGTCTAAGCTTGGCAAGAGCTTCCAGAGATGAGATTTGTTTTGGTATTTTTAGGTGTGTCATCCTGAAGAATTGATGATGGACAAAACTGTGGTAATCACGTTTTCCGAATACATTCATTGTTTCATGCAGTTCTTATACTGCTGTTTTGAGTATCGAGGAGTGGTGCTGAGGTTTATGTTAAGACTTGTATGCCTCACATCAAACTGGTACCCTTACAGACACTTGCAGAGGCAGTTGATAACTAAGGTTGGAAGGGGCCTTTGGAGATTGTGCAGTCTAATGCAAATGCCTGTACTACAATGTAAAACTCATCTTCACTTGTTCAAGCTTTTCAAGTTTATTACAGATTACATTTGCTAATGGAAATAATGATGCCAAACTATGCAACCTGATCTAGAGGGAGGTGTTCTTGCCTATATAAGGGGGGTTGAACTAAATGATCTTTGAGATCCCTTCCAACCCAAACCATTCTATGATTTGATGGCTATCGTATAAAGCTGTAGTGATGTTAAATACCCAAAGAACACAAATGTATGTGTTATTAACTGTTGCATCAGGAATGCAGCTTGAGTTTAAGGGGACATTCCAATTATCAGATAATGAAAGTTTGCGCTTGGAAAAGTTATGGTAGGACTTACAGCTATCTTTTCTCCCTAGCTTCAGCTTCGTGTCAGATGAGGCAGCATAAAACTAAATTGTAATCCTTTTTTAAGGCAGGTAAGTTAGCTGAGTGGATGTCTTCAGGTGCTGTGACTCCAGGAGATTCCCCTTTACACAAACCTTAGGGGCCTGATGAGAGCTTGCACTGTGTTCTGCAGTTGATGCCTTTGGCAGACACATGGACTGCTTCACTCAGGGGCCAGGAGATTTTGCCTTAAGCAACCTGCACAGAGGCTAGAGGAGGTGTGAGATGCCTGCTCTGCTCAGGGTACCTCCCTAGAGCAGCAGTTGTGCCCTGTGGAGATGCTGAAAGAACAGGTACAGTTTAGTGAGCAACAGGCAGCTGATTAGTAGTCAGTTGATTGTCATAGCTGATTGTCATGCTGCAGGAATGGGTCCCACAGGGCAGGGCCTACCATTCTCCAGCATTTGTAGTCCACCAAGATATGTACAATCATAGTCTTTATTGAGTCTTATTGAATGCCAAGCCTAAGAGAGCTGTAGATGCTTTGGAGAGTAGACTTGAGAACAATGCTGACAAAGAAGAGAAGTAGTCCTGAAAAGGTGGTTGATGAGAACATGCAGCAGGTGCTGCCCCAGAAGGAACAGTCGGTTCTTCCAATGCAGCCAGAGGTTTTCCTGGCTGGCAGTGCACAGTGCTGCTGGGGATGCAGGAATGAAAGTCTTTAAATTGTTCTCTTTATGAATGCAGCCAGAAAACAATCTACTGCTTTCCTCAAAACATTTTTGTTGTGTATGTATGTACATGTAAAATTACACGGAGGGTTAAATCCCTATCCTGAGCTTGGGCTCTGTGTTTTAACCTTGGTATGCCTTTTGACCCTGTTCAAAAGGTGAATACTTTCAGATGCTCTCTGCCACATATTTCAGCTTTACTGAATGCTTTCAACCATTCTGTCCTTCAAAGAGCAAAATTTTCAAAACCTGGGCCACAGATTTTCATGGAGAATTTCAGATTTGGAAAGAAGTAGACATTTAAAAACTAGAGGGATGGCTGATGATAAACTCACATCATAGCTCAATACCCTCGTGCAACAGCAAGGCTTAGGCAAGGGATATAGGGTGTTACTGGTGAATAAAGGGAATTAAAGAGGAAACACGACCGAGTAAAAGAGTAAGAGAAATTTATTTTTAATAAGAATATCAATGACATCATTTACACAAACTAAATGGCCATTAATACTTTTATGTAAATTAATTCATCTTTATGCACAAAACCACTGCAACATAAGCTAACAACCTATCACAGAAAAACTGTACTAGAAACCTAATTCAATTTACTTCCATGCTAAAAATCATATTGAAGAGGCATTTGAGATAAGTGTCCAAAGTTCATAATGTTCTACCAGACAGAAGTTAAAGGATTTCTAGCTGTCAAAACTATAACAAAAGCCACATTGAAAAAACACAGAAAGCCAAGTTTCCTCACAAGATTTTAAGCAGTCTGTAACATCAAACTCACTAACGCTGATCTGAAGTTTTGGCTTAAGCTCAAAACAAGCATCCATTTTGAAAGTGGCCAGACTGTTTTCCATTTTGTTTATCCTTTTGAAGAAGCTGTGCTCATCGCAGTCTGGTGAACTGAGCAATGCAACATGCAGACTGACAAGTGCTCATTAAGACAGCAAGATATTGCCACAAGTGTGCTGCTCTTTTCTTGAAGAAACGTTAAGAAGATGCAAGAAAACATGCTGCATCAAAGCTCAGAGAGATGACTGGCTCTCGGTGATTAAGTAGATATAATGCAGTTGGGATGCCCCAGAAAGAAGGACAAAATTTGGGACAAGAAATACCTACTCATCGTGTGTAAGAAATGAGTTTCAAGCTAGCAGCTCTGAAATGTGGACTGAAGGCATGAGCTCTCTATCTTATGGCACATCTTTAATCAGTTGCTGGAATTTATTCTTTAGCATAAGGCTGTATCTTGACTGAAACTTGTGCTTTTCAGTCATAAATAATTTACCTTCCCTTCTTTTTGAAGGGAAGATATGGAGGCAACGTTATTGGAGGCTCCTCCCCCCTCCCCACTTCCCTTTTTAATTAGCTTATGCTTTTGAATCTTATCAAACCACAGAGAGCAAGCCATGGAACATATTTTTAAACTGAAAGCCATTCCAGCTACAATGATCAGCTTAAATGGGCAGCTGTGATCTGCTTAGTTTCTATTTGAATAACCAAGTGTCTCTTCCTGTCCTTCTTAACTCTGCTGACTAACTGGAGGGCAATGCCAGATCGTATCAATGAAGGAGAAAAAAGCTTTTCTTGGGTGACAGTAAGTTATTTTAATTTCACTGGGAAATAAACCGTGTACAGACACCCCAGATCGAAGGGCACCTGGTATGGCTGGTAGACAGCTGGTGTATGGACTATTGCTGGCAGCAGAAATCTCAAGGTCCATCTGTCTGCTGTAGCACTGATAGAGGAGCTGGAAACCAAGAGATAGAAAACTTCAAACTGAAAGAATCAAGAAAGACTGGGAGATTTCTGGAGATAAGTTAGGTGAAAATGAAACTTCTTTTGGTCACAATGTTACAGAGCATAGAGTGCTATGACTCATTTACTGGCATGTGGTTCCTATAGCATACAAAATACCCGATGATAAAATAGCATGTCCAAAATGCAAATACAGAGAGGAAACTTTTCTCCAGCACAAGGCCAGGGAGGCAGTTTTCCAAGACCCACAAAACTTTGTTGCACATGTTGGTTGTTGAGGGAGGTCTAGAAACCATGGCCTGGGTAAGTCTCTGAGCGAGGCCTTCCGCCTAGCATTGAAGCTCTTCTTCACTCTCAGGAAGTCGGGTGCCAGCCAGAGGACTCTGAGCGCTGGCATTGGCTGTGGAGCTGAGAACTTCTTCAAAACTGCCCCCAGTGTGGCTTGTCCCACCAACCTTGGTCTGTAACAAGGCAAAGAAAGAGAACAGCAAGTTCCTCCACTCACACTGGATCAAGTTCCATTTGCATTTCACTCCTTGGTCGCAGAGCTGAGAACTGCTCAAACCAGGCAGAGCGTGGTGGTGGTGGTTATTTTTAAAAAGCAAAAGTTATCATCAAAGTATCCACCTCTGCAGTTTTTAAACTTCTCAGTCAGAATCATAAACCTGCCTGGAGAATTCATGATAAACTCAAAGGAACTGACCCCTAGGTAGATTCCAGTTAGGATCATGTATCCTGCCAGTGAACTTTACGTGTTTCTTTACATGAGTACCTCATGCTTGTTTCTCTGTTTTTCCAGTTCTGCACAGATTGATGGGTGCTGAAAGGAACTGGTATTTTTGCTGAGTTAAATGGTCCATCCCCCAGCATTGGTAACATAACTTCTCTCCAGCTATATGAACCTTGGGGCGACTTTGGACTACAGAAGGAATTTTGTAACCAAGTGACCAAAACAACAACTTACTTCCCTTTCAATGCTTGTAGGTATCTAGTGCTGATATGTAAAACTGCCCACCACATTTTCCTGGGAGAAAAAATATCCAGTTACGTTAATGAAATGCATGACTGCTCACACATCATCTACTTTCAAAAGGCTACAGTTCACTGAATTTGTAAATATAAGTACTAAAGCACAGTATCACTTGAAGTCTGAAATAGAGTTTTCCTAATCAAGAAAAAAAAAAGCTTTCTCCAAAGATTTGGAAATGGCCAAGACTGTGAGAGGAGACAAAGCTCATTTAGAGGGTAGTCTTGCTAAGAGAATATTCTTTTGTGATTTGCCTTGCTGATATGCCTGCTTTAAGCTGATTCAAGTCTGAAAATAGGGCAAACTTCCTTACTCCATCCCAGAACTGCAACAGGAATTAAAGCTGGTATTTTTCCAGCTTGCCAGTCACCAAATGCTTGGGAAGATTACTTTAATCAAATGAACACTGTGTCCTAAGTTTCCAAAGGGTTAATCCTACATAATCCTTTGTTTTATCAGCAAGCACAGGAGCTTGCCTAGCTTGAAAGTTCAATAAACAAGGTAGTAGAATGCTGGATTTATGCTCTGACAGTTTGAAACACACTTACTAAAAGCTCCTGTCTCAAGGTAGAAGTCTGCATCCATTCTGTAAGTCAGCAGAGCCTACTAGAAGATAGCAGTTTATCACCAATTTTTGTAAGTAACAATACTATATATATATATATATACATATATATATATCTAAATATATATATATATAAATATATATTATTTGCTGGTTAGTCCAGAACTTGCAAGGAAAAGGCAGAAACTGCCTAGTAAAGCTATTATTAAGTTTTCACTACAAAGCTCATGACTGTTTCCCAATTTAAAAAACCTCCACAAGAGTGTAGATTCCAACTGATCAGAGTGGGTATGTAGATAAAGACTGCTGCTGCACCGTTTCAAATTATTTGGATCAGCTGCATCTGAACTGAGGCACATAAAAATAATAATCATAAATTCGGTTTTATTTTCTGTTTACTTCTCTGCCTACTCTTCCATGAGAAAACAAGAATGATGTGAGTCACTTTACTAAATGCTTCTGCCAAGGTCTCCAGTAATTGAATACAAGGAACAGTTCAGCGGTGTTCTGATTTTCAGAAGAGTTTAGAAGTCAGGCACTCAGATCCTGTCAGTCTTCAGGGGAAAGTGAACTAATACATTTCCCCAAGAAAGCTGCAACCCAAAATTCAACCTGAAGAGCAAACAAAATCTAATTTAAAATTTGACTTCAAGATGAATGAAAGCTGAAAATCAGTTTTCATTGGTTACAGAACACTACAGGACCATTGATTCTGTACCTAACATGAAAAACACATAAATAAATAATTAAGAAAAACTAATGCTGCTATTGTCTGTGGTCAGAAGCCTCTCTGGGAAATTCTTCGCTTTTTCAGATCACGACAGGTCCCTAGAATCAAGGGGACAGCCTATACTTATCCTCCTGTAGGCCTATTTAATCTTGCAAGCCTTAAAAGGGTCAGGGAAGAGGAAGAGGAAGAACAATGCTGAGGCATTCCCAGCTGTCTTCAGCCAGTGTTAGTGGCACTCTAGGGCCAAAACTGCAACTCCCTTCCAATATTTGCACAAAGAAACTAAAGAGAGAAAGAGAATATAGACAGAAAATATTTCAGATAATGTCAGAGGGTATTCCAATAAAGTTGGGCAATTAACACTGCATGGGATGTGGAAGCTGACTTTGGGCTGGACTTTTTGTTTTGACAAAAAGGCTTTAATCTGTCCATCTCAGGTTAGCCATAGCTGTAGGACAAATGCAAGCCTGGGAGCTAAATATACTGATGAGTCTAAAAGCCCTGTAAGTAGGTTTAGTAGGTTCAAAAAAGCATTGTGTTTCTCCCATGTAATTTCTTCTAACTATTGAGTGGAAGGAAACAACAAAAAAATCCATTTCAGACCTCCGGTGTTCCAGTGAGGATCTATCTAAATGGGCAGAGGTAGAAGGAACATGAAAACATAAGCAAGTGGAACATTTGACATCAACAAGCAATAATTCAGACCTTTCAAGCTGTGGCATCCCACTGAGGAGCAATTTCTCTGACAGAGATGGTGAGCATAAAAAGCATTTGCAGCAGGTGAACGAACGAACTGAAAGATATACCAAGCCCTGAGCTGAGGCTATAGAAGTCAACATTCTGTTCTAGCTCTGCCACTAAACTTCCTTGGGATGCTGCCTCCCACCTGTGAAAATTTCCATCACTGACAAGGTGCAATGGAGATGAAATCACTACCTACACTACCATAATTTAAAGCTGTCAGAGCAGCCTCTCTCTGAATAAACATGAACAGGCAAAAGCTGAAAATGATAGTGCAGTTCAGCATCCTCTGATGCACAAGCTGATTTAGAAAAATAAAACAAAATAATTCTCCCTAGAACTCCATACTTTCCTCAGACACTGCCTGGAAAATAGTAGCCTCTGTAAGTTTTCACATTGGTATGGAAAAAAACAGACCTTCCTCGTGCAACTGCTCCAGTTCTAGTGGTAATCTGCATTTTATGTAAGAAGGAATGCCTGCCCCGAGTGGAAGGACACCTTCTTGCACTTTAAAGTTTTATAAGTTTAAATGTCCATTGACATTAATCCAGTATAGTCAGTTCCACCTAAAAAAAAGGTACTAAATTTTGCCCTTGCCCACTAATGGGCTGTACTTAGAACATGTTGGAATCGTTCTGTAGCAGTAAAACACCACTTTTTGGGCACACTTTGTCGAATGAGAAAGAACCATCTGAGGACACCTCTGAACAAGAAATTTCTCGTTTTCATTTTTCATGCTGAAAAGATTAGCTCACTGCAAATTTGCCATTCACTCTCCTGCCTTAACAAGTGTTATTAGTGGTGACTGATAACTTTGTCATCAGTCAAAGATTATCTAACAGCAAACATACACATATGTGTATAGTTTTGAAAATTTAAACTTGGACAAATATTGAAATTAGAGAGGAAATGAAGAACTGTATCAAGGAAAGACTGCTTCACCATGAAGACCCACACAGGTGGTGTGACTTAAACCAGTTACACGGCAGCCCTCACCAGCTGAGCATGCAGCACTTGGCAAGTGGGTCTCTAATGCTGAAAGGACTTGAGTTCACTATATAGGCAAAAAGCTGTGTTGTCTGGCAGGTCACAGCACAAAGTTCTTAAGACCATATCACTTTCAAAATCTGACCTTGTGACTCCACATGGCTCTGTCTCATGCAGCATAATCACATGGTCACACGTGACATATCTCTACACCTTGGTACAACCATATTTTTTTTATATTTTTGAGACCACTTGTTTACTTTGGTAAACAACAGAAGTAATTTTGTAGTAGTGAAACAGATAAAGACTATTTGTCTCTGCATATTATCTTCATTTTCCGTTAGTACTCTTGCAGTTCCATGAAATTCTTGATGGAACAGCACATTCAATCAATTTCCCACAAAAATGATAGAGATGTCTTTAAGTGTGATAGATACACTTCAAACACAGCCATGTAACTCAGCCTCTAATCATTACCTTAAGGCTTGTGACAGTGGTCTCAACCTTCTCTTCAAAAGATTTGAAAGTGGGAGAATTCCTAAGAGAAAAAGAAAGTTGAAGGAAGGAGAGTCAGTTGCAAGCTTAATGAGGTAACTTTGCAATTTCATTAATTTTCACCAGGCAAAAATGGTAGGAAAGGGTGAAGACTGTCTGGCAGCACAGGGCTGTTGACTGAAAGGGTATGAACAATCACTTGCCTTACTGTAAATCAAATCCAATTAAGGTAATCAGATGAGTATTTTTTAGTTACCGATTTGCAAAAGTTGAACCTCCCTAGTAAACCAGTGACTGGTTTGACTGTTTTCTGAATCATTATGTTCTAAAGTGAGAGCATGGATCCCCATCGAGATCTATACCCAAGGTGCCCTCTAATAGCTTAGAAAGATGTGTCTTTCTCCCCTCTTACCAGCAGTTTCCCCACTGCTGAAAAATCCATCTTCCATTCCATGTGGAAATACATTCCATGTGGAACTAAACAAAAAGCTTGTCTCCTCCTCTAGTTGTTCAGTCAGCACAAAAGACTTGGACAAACTGATAGTAGGTAAAGGGAGTTTACAGTCTAATAATCCCTTCTGCTTCTCTGCTCCTTGCTTGACAACAGCAAGCTCAATTACAGCATGCTTTGTGCTTCATTATTAGCAAAGAGCCTCCACTGTTGTTCAGCAGGGTTCCTCTTGTTTAGTAAAGGGAGTACAAAACAAAGAGGTAATAGGAACTCCCTAAGCCCGGTACAGCATAATGAAGCAGTTACTTAATGATTTAGTTCTTAGTTTTTTTTTTCACCTACTGTGGTATACTGAGTTTTCCCCACATGCTTGGTAGGGAGCAGCAATATTAATATATTTAGAGACTGAGAGGGTAAAAAGAAAAGTAGATCCTAATTTTACTGAAAACATTAAGACCTTTACTTCAAGTGACATTGATATTTGGCAAGTCAAGTGAAGCATGATTACAGCCATATAGCACTCATATAAAATCCATGCATAGGTGCATTATCCAAAGGGAGTGCTAAGCATTTCTGACATTAATGGGCTTTGGATGATGTTCTGGAGACAGCAAAGCAAATGATTTTCAGGTTCAGTAATACAAATCTGATAACATTCAACCACTCAAATACATTTCAGAACTGCTTCCTTTACTCAAAAGATTGAACCAGAGGTTAAACAGTTAATGCAATTTAAAAAAAAGAAAAAAGAAAAAACAACTAACAACAAAACCACAGATGGCCAGTCCTGTGGTCCTTATCTACATGAATAGCCTTAATTGATTGAAGTAATCTGACTAAAAACTGCAGGATTAGGATCAAAATATGCAAATCCTTCCTCATTACAATATTGAACATCAACATAGAAAGTACAATATGAGTAGTATATTACCTCATTGCAGGCATGCTTATGGAATGGCGAATAGAATAGCTGTGGGATGATAGCAAAAGATAAGAAAAAAGCTGTAAAATTGTGTTTGCAACGTGATTATAACACACCATTTTTATATCTTGAATGCATATTAGTAGTGCAAGTTAATATAAGAGTAATGATACTTCATTCCTGATGGCAATATCCTGTCAAACTCACCTGAAATCCAGTTCACTTTTGGCACTGAAGATCTTACCATCACACTCTCCTGTCAGCTGAACAGCAATCGCATAAGGTTCAAAAAATGATGTAGAACATACCGTGGCAATATGATTTAAAGGATACAGAACCCTGCTACCTACAAAAACATGCAACATGACAGAAGAAAAGAGAGCATCTTTGTATTCCTCAGATAATAATTCCTCACAGATAATACACTCTGTATTGAGTGAATACACCTCAGGTTTGTGAGCCTGAACACTGCTCATTCAAAGCAGTTGGTAAGCAGGCAGCTGCCTAGCTTTGTTGCATGTACGATGCATATGGCCCAAACAGCCCATGCAAGCTCCTAATTTTCAGAGCTTCATGCACAAAAAGCTATCTGAACAAGAGGTTACTTCAACAGAGACAACCCTCACAGCTGCAGCAGTTCCTGTCCCTACTTCTCTGAGACACTTCACCCTTTCCTTCACACCTCAACATCACTAAGTGTAGAAAACTGTTCTCCACAGCTTCCATCCCACTTCTACATGCCACACTTTTTTCTTCTGTCCTCAGACTTCCCAGCAGAACGCATATTGGAAGGTTGGAAGACAACGGATGGGTTCTCCAGAACACTCAAAGATCCTCTTCTACACCTCTATCCCTGCAGCTGGCTGCCCATCCCAACTCTTGAGTTAACTTTCCACATTCTCCCAGCTGGGCCACCAAGGTCAGCTCTGCTGTTATCTGCTGGGAAGAATCAAGCCTGTTCTGAATATTCTCTATTAGAAGCGCAAGAACTGTTCAAAATTGCATTTGCATCTGAACATTATGATTAAGCAGAAGTATGTATTGTTTAAAAACTCCATGTATGGTTACTTTCAGTGTTGCCTGACAGCTGCAGCTTGGTCTGATTGAAAAGAGTAAGAGTTTTGTGGGATACCAGTATATGGCTGCAAACAAGTAAAGCGTGATTATAGCATTAAAAACAAAAAGAGAGCGCTCATACATATAAACAGCACATTTGTTCTAAACCATACAAATTCAGAGAGATAATGTGTCCATAAATAGACAAAAGCCATTTTTTGTTTAGATTCAAAAATAGGTGTGGAGGGAAGAACAGTTTGGCAAGGAGAGACAGTGAGAATCACATAAACCATTTCTGCTGTAAATATTTCAAGGCTTTGTTCAACTCAGATAGACAAGAACTGATAGCAGATAATACAGAGTTTTCATGTTCAATTTTCCACATCATTTTTCAGATTTATGAAAGATTGGCCCAAACACTTCAGGAGTGCAGATCTTTAACAATTCTAGTTAATTGAAATAAGCGTGTTTGCCATGTTAGTCTCGTAACACATGACAAACTGGCAGAAAATAAGCATTTGGAAGTATTTCAGCATAGATTGCTCTTCTAGTAGCAAAACATTTCAAAGCTCAGAATAAGAAGATTACATTGCGCCTAATTAAATTTGCACAGCAGAGAGATGGCATGTGACAGACAATCTGAATACTGTGTGTATTTTACTGAGTTCATCTTTTATTTTCTTTAAAGAGGTGAGGATGCAAGTTATAGGAACAGTGACAACATGTTCACATTTTACCAGAAGCCTCAAACAGAAAGCTTTTTAAAAGGCATTCATGTCAGTGATGGTGAGAGATTTCAGGGGCTCAGTGCAGAGGCAAAGGAACAGAGATCTTTCATGACACAGACTGCTGGGTGCTAATTTTGGTTTCATGCCAGAGTGAGACAGAAAGGTCAGTTTATATCACATTTTGAAGTCTTCACAGTGAAGAGCCCACATTTGGGTGACACTTGGCTGGATAGAGAAGGTTTTCTTGAGCTGCCCCATGCACTGGAAATGCTACAAGGCTGGACAGACGGCATGGACTCACAGCTGTGCAAGGCCTCTCTGTTGGGTGGAGCTTACGGAATCTTTCAGCAAACATTATCCATCATATGCTGAAGTGCTTTGAAGCATCAATATATTCAAGCTCCAAAGAAGATAAAGACCCTGTTTTATTAATTAGGTTAAGAACTTGTCTTACCTTTGGAAATTTTCCCAGGACTACAGACTTTTAAACAGTCAGCATGCACACCTCATGGCTAATGCAGTTTTACATTATTGATGAGATGGTAATTATTTTTTTTTAATGAATCTTCATAATACGCTGCTGGCTGAGCTGATTTTTTTTGCGAAGTGTTTGCTGTTTATGTTCTAACCTCTGACAGCAAAAGACAGTTAAAGGAACGGGATTACATAAAAGTAGGTTTTCCCAAGACCAGCATTTTTTAATGCATTCATTATTTGAATTTAAGTCAAAACTCCTTAAGTGCAAGGCAAACTCTAGGCGCTTAGTCCAGTCCTTTCCTCGTTACACAAACTATGCTTTATAAATAAGGCATTACACTTCATGTAGCTAAGTTTTTAGAATACACATCAATGCTGAAAAGAAAGAGGTTACTGTGTTACCTTCCATAAAACAAATCCTGCTACATATAGAGGCACCATTCAAGGAATAATGTGTCTTACCTAATAGAATGTGATCTTTGTGGATGCACAAGAAAAGAAAAGCAAGAGTTAGAAGTATTAGAAAGAAGCAATAAAAATATACATATATACATCTGCAGCATGCCGAAGTGCCCAAGGAAAAACAAGTCATCCTCATTCAAATCTCGATGTCGGAATTCACTCTACACTGTGGATCAGCTTACATTGCTTCGAGACAAGAATTTTCACACACTCCTTCACCACATAAGTGACACACTGCGTACAGCAAGGAGAAGAAGTTGTGCCTGCTAAACTTCACATCCTCACTCTCAGATCAGGTTTAACCAACGCTATCTGGTTTCCCTCCCCAGGTCCTACCTTAACTTCATTAAAGAGGAAGTACAGGCTAGTTTGAAATTTACATGTACAGCATCAAATACTTGTTTTTCTTTGCCTCTTTTTGGATTTCTTAATCATCTCTAAGTTGAGGCGGGTACAAAACATAGAGAGCTTTTTAATTTCTAAGTTGACATTTTCTAAAATACTTCTTCCTTGTTTAAAATAACACTTGAAACACTTTGACACTGCTTTCCGGCTCACAGGAAACTTAATTAAGGCAGTAGAACTAGGAGAGTCACACTGATATACGATATTTAAAGGATGTCATTAAGGTTCAGAAGTTGAGAAACAATGAGGCGGAGTGCCTCTCCTTCATCAGTATATTACTGATGCTGCCTTTAATTACAGACACTTCAAGGGAACACCTGCATCCCACAGGGAGCCAGAGAGGTGGCACACATTTAATGAACATCAATTCAATGGTTACTCTCTTGACATCTTTTTCCAGTGTGTGGTGTGACATATTATTTACTGCACACGATTCACACCTCGTTCTGAAGAAAAGCAAGGATTTCTTCACTGATGTTTACAGGGCTCATTATCTCATATACTTGCACTTCTCAAAAATACATGGACTTATCTGTATCTCTCATCTTTTCTCTTTTTGTCAGTCAGCCCCACTGAAGCAGTGATAATTGTTCTGATTCTTTTCCACATTTATTCCAGTTCTCTTGTACACCTTGCACTGACACAAATACTTCAGCTGAAACCCCACCTGAGCTGATCAGTGCAACTCCCTCCCAAATCTTGGATATACAGCACTCTTGCAGCAAATGCTGGAATTAAGCTTAGCTTAGCAGAAGTACCATGACAGCATGGACTTATGCTGCATTTGCAAGCCGCTAGCCCAGCACATACCAAGTCCTTACCTTAACTGCAGAGCTAATCAGCTGGCTGCTCTGTACTTACCACCTCTGCATTTGATTTTTTATCATCTGTTAGTGCAGCACTTTACTCTTCCTTCCATCAGATTTTATTTTAACATCTCATTTTGAATTCTTATCTTGCTGTCTAAAGAGCCTGCATTCCCTCCCACTGCAGTCACCTAGGTGGTTTATGTGCACACACGATGCCATCATCTAAGTCAGCAGTGGAATTACTGAAGTGTAACAGACTCAGGACAGAAGCCTGCTAAATCCTGTGTCACGATGAACTACTGACACCTATTCCTTGAATGTAATTGTCAACTCCCTATGCCCTCTTCCTGTTAAAGCATTAACACCTGAACTGTACTTCCCTGGCTCACTTAAAGGACTGTCAAAAGAGTAGGCAGAGCCTTATATAATTCAAGTTCCATCACAAACTCTGCCCGTAATTCTATGACTGATAGTGATGCCAGTTTAAGGCAATTTTCTTGACAAAACCATTTTTTATATTGTCATTGTGCTATTATCTAGATGCTTAAAAAGTAACAGATTAATGCTTTCCCCTAGCACCCAGTCAACTCTGAGGGGAAAATCATCTGCCTTCATCATGCCACAAACCTCTCCCTGTCTGCACTCTTCCACCTGTGTCTTTCAGCTTCTGGAATAAGGTATCATATTCATCTTCAGAGTGGGCTCATCCCAGGAACTGAATTTGAAAGGGCTCCACGTGATCATGTAATTAAAGATAATGCATGAGACAGCTGAATGAAGGATGTATAAGCAGTATAACTGCTGCTGTCCTAATCGTCATGCATGCCTTTGTTAGTTTAATTGCCAAATAGATTTTCTTGTACAACAATGTACGTAGTGCATTTTGCAGTTTCCTTACTGCTGTGGCATCTTGTTGTTTTTCTTTTAAAATAAACAAACAAACAAAACAAACAAACCCTCCCACTTGGCATGACAATTCCTATAAAAGCCATGAGCAGAGCTGAAACTGTGAGATCCACACAGATGGCTGCAGTGCAGTCCAGTAGTATTACAGGAGAATATCCAAACATTGGCAGTGTGCAAAGAAGCAGGAAGTAAAGCCCCTCAGCCCCATGTCACATCTCTGCTCTACACGGCAAGAGACTTTGAAATACCCAAGTGTCTGGGCCTGGATCTCCCAGAAGCACACTATTGCTCTACAAGAGACCTGGAACTCCCCTCTTCTCCACTGCCTTCCTCCTCCATGTCAGAAAACATTAACAGAAATAATATGAGATGGAGGTGAAGTGGTAAGAAAATCTGGTGGCAACAGGCCGACTATAAGACCATTCAAAATCACCATTGTCACAGATGGGGTAAAGAACAAAAACACCAGACACCCAGAACATATGGGGAATTACAGTGATTATCTAGGTTTTATAAAGCAGTTTCAAGTGTCTATACTGAATGAAAGCAGAACTGGGATTTGCATCTGGATGCCACTGGTGAGCATCAGCCTTAATGCCTAAGCAACAGAATTAAGCCGGAGTCTAATGTGTGTTTAAATCAGCATTACAGAAAGAGGCAAAGGTAATGCATGTGCTTGATTGCTGAAATAAAATGATTTGGATTAGGAAAAAAAAAGAAAAAGCAAACAGTGAAACAATGAATACATGCCTCCTTACTGCTTATTCCTCCAACCTTGACCAGCACTGGAGTAGGAGAAAATATTTTCAAACCAGGCCATTTAAGTGGTAAGGTTTACAGTGTAACCCCTCACAGAAATGTATCATGCCAGCTTCGTTGCTGGAGTAAGCACATAGTTATTCCAGATTTAGGGTATTCAGCAAATGTAGCATGCCCAATTCATGCCATGCTTCATGTAACTAGGGGACATCAGCTCTGGTGCTTGCTTCTTTGTGTTTTGTGCCTCGAAAACAAAAACAGCATGCCTCTACAAAATAAATAAATAAATAAACAAACAAATAAATAAATAATAATAAAAAATCCAAAGCTGGTAAGTTCATATTTTCCTAAAAATTTCCCAACCACATTTCAGGTAATGCTTTTTATCACAGAAAGCTACTAGAACCAAGCTTATACATTAATTCAAAAGCTTACAGACTCAGCCTCTTGGCTAAAGGGCTAATAAGATAAATACCACCCATCTGCTTTCCAAGTGTTAGTCAGAAGCACAGTCACTGTGGGGTTGGGGGTTGGTACTGACAGGGAGGAGAAATGAATTTGATAGCAGTCAGTAATTAAGAGCAATATTAAAAGAAAAACACGCTCTATTACAGCGAAGACATTTCTGCATTTGCAGAAATTTCATGCCCTACACAAGGCACAGTAATAAGACCTAAGAAGTACTGAATGGTTGGTCATCCTTCCCTCTACCTCCAGGAACCAGTGTACACATCAATTCTGATCCCTGCTGTGAGGATCCAAAGCACAGAAGCAGCAGCACTGTTCACCAAGCACTGGCTTTGTCTCTGTTATGTAAGTAAGTGTGAGGAAAGAACACAAGATGAAACAGAATATGTGTGTGCCACATGGCCCACAAACTCCTCATCACGAATTTCTCAAATATACACAATACAACCATGAAAGAAGGAAAGGCAGTAAGAATAAATAGTGGTAGAAAAAAAAAAAGTGAAAATAAATACCATAAGCAACTAAGCCTGAGGCTGGAAAAAATATCATCAAACCCCAGGAAATTCTGAGTAACACAAAAACCAACGTTAGGACTGTGTTCAGTGTTGCTCACACAGAAGACCCAGAAGGTAGGAAAAGGAAGACCAGGCCTATATACTAAGAGATGTTTAAGTGTATGAAGTCAAACAGCTCTTAGCTTACGTTCATAAGCTAGTTGCAAACCACTGTCTAGATTTCTATTTTCAACTTTAATGTGAAAATAAACATTGTCAGGCGGATAATATTGTGATGAAGATTTTCCTAATTTTTTCAACTTGCACCTAGAAAAGCGGTGGTGCTTTCATAGAGGTTTTGTTTGGCTGTATATAAAAGATAGACTTGACTCTAAAGATTTCAGAAGATTCAGATTAAGAAATGAGTGGGGAAAAAGAAATTGCATAAAAAACCCTAAAAGTATTTGAAGTACTGTAAAATGAACTAATGCAGTGAAAATGACAAGAAAGTAAATGTACACTAGTATCTCTAACAAATGAGACCCTGATTCTAATATTCAAGACCATTTATTTCATCACAAAAAATAAATCAACTCCATCAAACGCCCAAGAAGAAATTCTATAATCCTGCTGCCAAACTGAAAACTTAAGTGTTGATTTACAGTTTACAATTTCTTCTTTTGTGCTCTCATTCTGAGGAATCTTACGTTTAATACTTTCAAAGATACAACATGAAGACTGATTTTTAAGTACTTAAATGGTAATTCTTCCCCTCAATCTCCGTTATTTCCATCATAGTTTATCTGTCTCCTACGATGAAACAGATTAAATAAAAAAAGAAATAAAAAGAAAAAAAAAAAGAAAGAAAGAAAAAAAAGGAAAAATGAACAAGGCAGTGAGAGTTTGCTAGATAATAAAAATTCATCCTCAGGATGTGGTACTACTTTTGTTACATCTTTTGTGAAAGAGATGATAAAAAATAGCCTGATATATTTCTTTGTTATTTATCTTTCCACAAACATATCTACAATACGCTTGTTTTTCTCAGATGATCTTTGTGTCCATAATGCACGTATGAGTAAAACTGGGCTAATAGAATTTTACTGCAGTATTTTGTTCCATTTTATTGTACGTTTCCTCCAGTTGCTAAGTTGTTCCTAAATGATTATTTATTTGTTTATTGATAAAAACAGGACTCAGGTAAAAATGTTACTTTCATTCATTGTTACCCTTTCCTTTTGGTTCAGAGCAATGAAAGTTATAAAACACTCCAACCACTTGAAATATAAGAACAGTAATGTAGACCAGAAAGAAAAGCTGACAGGCTTTTATGGTGTTTCTCCTCAAAGTAAGGACAGTGAAACAGCAGCTCCTGTACCTCATATCTCCGAACTTCTTGCTGATAGCAGTTCCTACATTGCTGATAGCTGCTGTTGCTTTTTGTCCTGCATGGCTCAGGGTCTCATGTGTCTTCTTGTACCTGGAAACAAAAACAAAGAGCAAAAATAATAATGCATACTTTAAAAAGAGAGGCTCCAATGCTCTGCAATTAATTCCCTCTTTCCTTCTTTCTACATTTTAAAGTCTCATCCACTGGAAGGCTAAGAAACATAGTAACTTGCACAAAACAAATCATAGAAGTGCCCACTTCCGCACAGCTTTGTAAATGCAGTTTAATCCTAATGTGAGCAAAGCATTCTTCCTCTCCCCAATGCATTTAACGTCTTCCAAGACAGTAAGCAAAAGCTGTTTAAAAGCAGAATGCTGTGATCTATTGAATACCTGCTTTATATAGTTTCTGTAAATTCACATCAAAAAAGAATACTTTTAGCAAACACCAACTTTCTGTCACAGAAGAATCAGGAAACATAGAACTCTGCTCTTTCATGTATTCACGGATTAGAAACACACACATATAAATTAGATACACTTCAATATTATTTACTGATATTTCAGATTACACAAAACAGATCTCATATGTTCCTGTGTGTCACAATTTTTGTATTTTTTAATTTTTCAGAGAAAAGGAAGGAGGCTTGATAAGAGAAAGAAAGATGAAAGACTCCAGACAGTGAATGCATATTCTAAATAGCACCGATTCCTTTCTGAAGTCACTCAATTCATGTACAGCATATACATTCAAACACAGAGTCTTCTTCATTTACTGATTTAGGATATATGCTCTGCTCTACAAAGACCTTTGGAATGGTTAATTCACATCCTCAGAGTAATCAATAAGTTTTTTCTATTCAGATGCTTTTTTTACTGAATAAACTAACTTTAAGCACATCAGAGGTTTCCTTCTAAGGAAATTATCTGAAATTCCCAGTGACGCAGACAAGCTCATAATTGGAAATACTGACCTAGTAACAAAAGCAGAGCACATCAGAAAATTACTCTTTGTATCCCATGGTGTGCCTTGGCAGAGAAGAACTGCAGAAATGATCATGAAAAATTCAGAAGTACAATTCCATCAGACCTAATTCTCCTTTGAACAAGTTTTGTAAGATTGCAAATGTGTACCAAAATACACAGGAGATTAATGCAAAAATCCCCCTGCCTAATTCTTAAACTGGAAGCAGAGTGCTTTCCTCTAACTTTTAGACATATGAAAGCTATATATCTTTGTGGAGATAGGAGAAGTAAGAGAAGACCACCATTTGCAATATTGCACATCACATTTTTTTGTCAGGCTCTTTTAGCCTCGGTAGCATCTACTGCTGAAAGTCTTCTGCTGAGGACTATGTTGTAAAAACTGTAGGTCAGAAGGAAAATGCTGAGCAATGTGGTATTCTTTCAGACCATATTCTGTCAAAAATAATTTTCCCCAGTACAAATACTTCAATTTTATGTCCCTGAACAGTAAAATATCTTAAAGACTGCCTAACAAATTCTTAAACTGCCAAGTGAAATGTGTCATTCTGTGAAGGAGCTTGTGCTGGTTTACAATGAATAGAAAAAAAAACTTAAAGGAAGGATCTCAGACTGAGATACCAGATCTCAGAGAGACCTACAGTTTGTTAGATAACTTGAATTAAACTCAAGCACTGAATCGGAATGGTAACAAAAGCTAAAACATTGCAGCAGTAACGGAAGGAGAACTGGTTACGCTGTTTGTTTGTTTGTTTGTTGTGGTTTTTTTTTAATTATTATTATTAGTTTTTAGGAGCAGAATACAAAGAAAATGAAAGAGATCATTCTTGTTGGGTTTCCTTTCTCTGCAGTCCTGCTGTTTCCAATTGGACCCAAGATTGCAGTGCTCTTATTTCACCGAGGCCTCATTCTGCAGCTCAACTAATTTAACCTTTGTCATTCTAAGTGGACATATTTTCACCTTATAGTGTAATAGAGACACTAAAATACATGTTTATGATGCCTTAGTTAAACTATGAACATGTTTCTTCTTGATAAGTGTTGTCTACAAAATTCTGTGTATATATTCAATGAAGTTGATAATAATGTAAAAATACATCTAGGAACAAACACTATTTAAGCACAAATTGACAGTAAGAAGTAAAGTACTTTGCAGAACTCATTCTGAGATTTTTTTTTTAACAATACACTTCATAGTACATTTTATGCATGGACATGTTTATATTTATTGGACAGTACCTTCACATCTTGCCTTTGCACTGCAGGTTCCTTAAACTACATAAACCCATTAACAGAAGAGTCCCAAATGCTTCTATACAGGAGAGGCATAATTTCAACTATAAAACAGGTGAGTCCCTTAAATGCTTCTGAATCATAGCATTGCTTAGGGTGGAAAAGACCTTATAGATCATCAAGTCCAACTGCAACCTAACCAAACTACCCTAACTCTAACAACCCTCCACTAAATCATGTCCGTGAGCACCACATCCAAATGGTTTTTAAACACATCCAGGGATGGTGACTCAACAACCTCCCTGGGGAACCTATCCAGTGCTTAACAACCCTTTCTGTAAAGAACTTATGCTTAATGTCCAATCTAAACTTACTCTGGCACAACTTAAGGCCATTTCCCCTCATCCTGTCACCTGTCACCAGTGAGAAGAGACCAACCCCACTCTCACTGTAAGCACCTTTCATTGAAAGAGAGCAATAAGGTCTCCTCTCAGCCTCTTTTTCCCCAGACTGAGCAGCCCCAGTTCCTTCAGTTGTTCCTCATATGGCGTATTCTCCAAGCCCTTCAGAAGACTTGTTGCCCTTCTTTGGACCTGGTCCAGCACCTCAGTGTCCTTTCTATGTTGAGGTACCCAAAGCTAAATACAGTCCTTGAGGTGGATTCTAAGTACAGAGGCAGGACTACTTCCCTAGTCCTACTCATCACACTATTCCTGATACAAGCCAGGATGCCATTGGCCTTCTTGGCCACCTGGGCACACTGCTGGCTCATATTTAGCTGACTGCCCATCAGTGCACCAAGGTCCTTTTTTATCAGGCAGCTTTCCAGCCACTCCTCCCCAAGTCTGTAGGGTTGCCTGGGGTGGTTGTTGTGACCAGAGCATTAACTTCAACAAAAAACACCTTTTGGGAACTGGCTGAAATGACACTGATTATGGCATTTCAACTAATAATGTATTTTTTTTTCTGTAAATCCTCTAAATAAAAAGTCTTCCTCAATATTTCTACTAGCAAGAAAGACATGGAGACTGTATTTATGTTCCTAATACTTCTGATGTTACACAACAGCATAAATCCAGCTAAGACTGTTATGCAACTGGTCTTTTTTCAGCATCAACTAGCAAAAATGACCTTTGACATGAACTCCCTCATTCTCTCTAGTAATGCTGAAGGAGCTTTAAGGAACAAAAAAGCAACAAAGGTAAAAATGCTGTGCAACATGGAATGCCTGGCAGCAGAGACAAGCAACAACAGCTTTCATCACCAATGATTACCTTAAAAATCAATCTCCCCCATCCTTGCCATAATGGTGATATGCACCATTCGTATCACCATGTCTTCTTCACAAATAAATTACCTTTCCACAAAGCACACTTCCTTACTGTAATTAATTATGCTCTTTATTTATATTCAGAAGAATGTTTTGGCTCAGACTTTTTTTATAGTTACATTTTATTTACGCCATTCATTTGATACCTTACCACTGTTACTATTTTAGAACTGATGACCTCCAGCATATTCTTTCTGATCTCTGGGAACCTTCTCAATTGGATGCAACACCAATAATAGGAGCCACCAATGTTCACTTTTTCATGTAATGCATTGCTTTCCTACAGCCACACATCAGCATCATGGCTATGATTCTAAAAGCATTATGCCACGTGCCCTATAGCATCAGTAGAAATAGAAAAGGACTAATTGGATACAGGAGTATCTTGATTTATTCAGTTACAGCAGGAATGCCTTCGCTGTTTGTGTGACACCTAAACGTTCTCCACAGCACACAACAATTACTTGTAGCGAATAACAAGGGTCAGATTTCATGCTTCTCATTTAGCACATATTAGTAAATATTTACACTGTATTTTGCAGACAAAAAGATTAAACAGATACTTTATCAGAACTGTAAAATTGTGAATCAAGCTCATTGTGATATTATAAATATTAACTTTTTTCAGATGACTTTCACCTGAGAACTGTATCCATAAATTTCTGGTCATAATTTGGATTTTAAAATAACGAATATCCTTTACAAAAAATAAAATAAAATAAAAATTGTCAACAAAACTGATATTATTAGAAGTTATCATAAAATATTTTGATATGGCACAGTTATATTCTGCTGATACACTCTTTCTAAAACATGTAAAAGCAGCTTACATCCCAGTACTGTAACATACTCTGTTGACAGAGAGATTTATACCATATTTTGAATGCATTTTTACCTTCATATAAGGCATTTAGGTCAGACTATCATACGACAAAACTGTCTCACTAGCTGATTTTTACAGCCAACTACAGTAAAGAAGATTATTATTTCATTCTCGCATTATGCTTTATGAAATGGTGTTTCATATAAAGCACAGTCAAGCAGCAGACATATAAAGAGGTCAGAGAATTAGATGTTTAAATGACCAACATCATCTGCAAAATAAGATGAGATAATCATACTGCATGGTATTTAATCTCATCTCAACTCAATGCAGAACTGCCCTTCATACAGCAGAGTTAAATCTAACCAGCTTTCATAGGCACAGTATTTGAGCTCCTGACAGAAGAGGGCTACAAACACATCATTCATATTTCGCTTGGCCATCTGCATATTTGACCTACCAGTGAATAAGAAAGATTTTAAAATCAGCATCCATAAAATACAACAACACATACTGCTAATCAGTACATCTTCATTCAGCATTGTTCCTCTTCGTCAATGCTTGCTTGCAGAATTAATCAATTTGAGAGACTAACTTCTGTGACAGAGCTTACATAAGATGCAAGAAAATGCAAACAATTAACAACAAAAATCACGTAGAGCAGAGCCTGGTGGTGCAAACCACATTCTATGGAGTTTGCCATGTCTTTCCTTTCAAACTATTAGTCAGATTAGAATGACATTTTCTGGAATAGGTGTAAAGCATCTGGATCTCTGAGAAACTCTCAAATAGGAAACTATTTTGTCATTGATTTTCTGTGAAAAATAGAGAGTATTAAATAAACTACACTAATGCTAATAAATAAATAAATAAATAAATGCATATATGAATGATAGATAATATGTACTTAAAAGTACTTATAAGGACATAATATGTACTTAAAAGTACATATTAACTGTATGTGTTCTCTAAGAGCATTCATATTCCCATTCTGCCTACAAATGAACTGTTCAGAGTTTTGTTCAGTTTGTTCATTTTTGAACAAAAATTTTGTTCAGTTTGTTCATTTTGTTCATTTGTTCAGTTTAAACGCTCACCTGAAATTCATTCCAACTTCAGACACAATAACAGATGTACTTTTTAGACATTTCTCCTTTTGCCAGATATTCTAAGAGTTAGTTGAAACCATGCTAGCCCCTTGATGGATGTAAATGCCTAAATCAGTTAAAGGAGCTACGCCCCAACTAACTCCTGTCCCAGAGAGACAGTAAGGGAACAGAACCTCTTCAGGCTGCGTGCAACCAGCCTCCAGCCAGAAATCTGTGTGCAGCATGGAAACTGCTGTGTTCAGCAGGCAGGAGAAAGTCATGAATCAGGAAAGGCGTCAAGGCAACAGCGACGAATATTCTGTACTGTCCTGCATTGTTGTCTTCAAAGTCATGGAAAACACTGGAGATGCAAATGTGTGAAGGTATGTCTTGTACAGTGCAGCATAGAATGAAAGAGAAACAAGCGGTTGTGATACAGTTATTATCAGGGTAGAAAAGATATAATACATCGGCTCAAACAAGGACAAGCTTAAGACATTCCAGGACAAAACTTCAGAATACATCACACCTAAAACTGTGCCAATAACACTGTCTGCGGGCTCCGTACTATAAACTAGATGAAAATAAACTATTCTGATTCAACGTATTCCCTGCCTCCCTTTTCCTTTCTTCTCTTTCCCCTTGTCTCTTCTTCTTCCCTTCTTTATTCCCCCTTCCTGTTCCTTCCTACTCTCCCCTTCTTTTTTTTTTTCCTCTTTTCTCTCTCCCCTTTCATTTTCTTACTATGTCGTTTTTCTCTTTTCCATTCAGTTCTTCCTAATCTTTTCTTTCCCTTCTCTTATTTTTCCCTGTATTCATTTTCACTGAATCTCTCCTGGTTATTTTAAATCCCGGTCATTTCAGAGATTCATATTTAGCTCACCTCTCCTTATTATTAAGATATATATTTTACAGCTATCTATAATGTATATATTTCACATGTTTTCTGGAGTAAAACCATAATTACTGTGAATATTTCTTCAAGAAACAGTATATTCAGAGATCTGGAATAGATCAGACAAAGTCCCTGTGGAATTTCCATTAGCTGAAGCTTCTGGTGTAAACAAATGAATGTACATTTTTCAGGAAAGGGACAATGAGAATAGACTATGTTAACTTCTTCAAGTCCTTTCTCCAATCTTATTTTCCCTTAGGCCATCTTTCCACATTCAAGGCCAGAGATACATGCAGAAAAGCTGCTCAAAAAAGCCAACAAAACCAAGCCTTTGAAGAAGGTGGGAACATTGCCTTTGAAGAAGGTGAGAACATTGCTTGACCTGACCCAAAGGACACCGAAAATTACTGGAAATGAGAGGCCTCTTTTACTTTTATAGAGCTCACACCCACACTCAGGTAATGTACTTGCTAAAGTCAACATGCCTGTTTCTTCCCTTATACAACCAGTACATGTACTTTCAAGTTTAGAGAAGAAAATGACAAAAGGTGATTACACATCACAATGAACAGAAACACCCACATTTCTCTTACTACCACTTGTAACAAGCATGTGTGTGGGAACATGTAATACTAAGTTCATAAAAATCACAGTAGGCCTGTGGTTGTCTAGAAATTATTGCCAATTTCCTGAGAAAATTCTAAGCCTCTGGAACACATTGCTATGTATTTAAAGTTATACTAAAGGAGGCTCTGACTACTGTAGATTTGAAGCCCAAAATACACACAGAGCAACTATTGCTTTCTATTTTCTATCACCTGGCAGAAATTTGAATTACAAAACATGAGTTCACAGTATTTGTAGAAACCCATATTATTATCCTCAGGGTTCCTATCAGCAGAACTAAGCTGGTACGTATAGCTCTCAGTGAGTAGTCAAATACGTGATTCTTATTCTGTTTCTGGAGGAAAAGGCCAAGTCCATGTTGAATGCTGCTTTCTTAGATCTCAGGCAGATGTTGCATGTAAGAGCAGAGCAATACTGAAGCCTTCCTAAGTGAGCTACAGAAATCTGGCAGGGTTTGAGTGTGCGTCAGGTGCTGTGTTAGAAACATGGAAACATGTTGGAGTTAGCATCTACAGCTCTCTTGATACTGGTCACTTAATTCATACAATTTTCAGCATCTAGAAGTGATTATTTTGTCTGTGACAGCAAAATTGAAAAGCCTGTTTGGAAACACAGTTTTGTGAGATTCCACTTTCCATCACCTCAAAGCAGTACTAATGCCCCAGTTCAAATTACTAAGTATATGGGCTTTGAGACATTTCATTGCTACAGCTCTTGAAGAGAGAATAGGTTTTCTTTCAATTTTTAGATATTGCAATGATTTATTGGCCACTAATGAGCAGCTCCCTACAGTGGTCTGAATGTCTGGGGTACTAGTTTGGTGTTTTTAGTAGCAAAACCAACCAAAATCAACTCCCTAGAAGCAATGCCTGTGGTTATTTCACATTCTCTTTTATGGGCTGGAAGGTTATCCACTTAAAAAAGAGAAGGCCTATGATTTCTAAGAGCTGCTAACGTTCCAAGCAAGAATGAGGAGGAGTTTACGTGAACTGTTAGCCTGAGTGAGGTTATTGGTGGATTGTTTCACAGATAGAGCTGCTGCTTAGAAACTCGCTATCCCCGACTCCTTAGAGTACAACATTGTAACATCCCATTGTTTTCTTCTGTGAAAAACAGCTTAAAGGCTGAAAGACAAAGTTGGGCATGGTTACAATGCATCTGATTGCTAAAGGTGAAGGTGCTTTTAGCTGTCTCTATGAGAGAGAGGTGAGAAATATAAATTAACATTTGTAATCTTATATATCATATATTATGCAAGGCAATTTTGTAACTGCTTTTAAGAATACTATTACTTTTGACCTTGACTAGAAAAACTGGGCAAGAGGAACCCAATCATGTTCACCGAAGGGAATACTGACTAGTAGATTGATGGAGGTAATCCCTTTCCTCTGCTCACCACCAGTTAAAGCCAGACCTTCAGTGCAGTGCAGTGCAATCTTGCTCTAGGTTCCTCTTACACGAAGAGGACATGGACATACTGCTGAAAGTTCAGTGAAGGGTCATCAAGATGATTAAGGGAATGGAGTATTACTCCTATGAGGAGATGCTAGAGAGTTGGGTCTGTTTAGCCTGGAGAATACAAGAGTCAGGGGGATTTAATCTGTGTACATGAAAACCTGTAAGGGAGTGAATAAGATACAATAAATAGTCAAATGTAAGAAAAAGGTTTTTCACAGAAAGGGTGACTGAATACTGTAATCAGCTGCCCTGAGAGGCTGTAGACTCCAACCTCGGATTCAAAACCAGACTGGAAACAGTCCTTAGAATGCCATTCTAGCTCACTCTGCTCTGGGCAGCTGGACTGGATAAAATCCAGACATCGCTTCCAACTTCAACTATTCTGTGATTCTGCATAAAACTAGGTAAAACACTCACTGGAGCAGTCATTTTACCTCTATGCACTACACAGGGAAAATTTTAAGTGCAGAAGAATAGAAACCACTGTGGAAATTTTATTGAATCATCACCAATCAAAAAGATTTAGGTAAGCAAACACACTGTATTCAGGTTACGTAAAACTTTTCCTTTGTAGCAGAACACTTATAAGAAAAGCTCAGTTGTGGTCTCTGTAAATATCACCTTGAAGACATTTTTAATGATTCCTTAGATAAATAAATAACCTCAAATCTTGGCAACGTTAACTTGAAAGTCAAATAAATGAATTAGATATGTTTAAAATATAAATAAAACCCTGCATTGCTAGAAGCTAACATAATGTCCACCCACCTCTATTCACTGTAACACTGATCTTTAAAAAAGTGGTGATGATGGGGAATCATTCCAGCTGATGAAATGAAACTAAGCTTGAAACAAACACTTGTTCTTTAGTTACTGATATCCTCTATAGTAGATCCTCCTTTCCCTAACACCAAGATCGTACTAAAAATAAGCGTAATGCAGAACAGCAACAGAAATGAATGAAGAGCATAATAAATGCATTATGATTCTGGTTATCATAAGTGAATGACTTCCAGGTTATTTCATAGGAGACAAACAACATTATAGCTTTTCTTTACAGAAAAACAAAGCTGATAAAAAAACTAGTTTGATACAGAAAGAGCTGTACGTTACTGCCATGAATGCAGTGTCTTACAAGAGACAGAAATGCTTTGGCATAATTTGTAGCATAAATTAATAAGAAAGGAATAGACCTTATGCAGACTTCTATGCTGAGCCTGTCATAATCTTCAGTGTAGAACATTAGCCAACTTGACCTTCAGCTCTGGCTTTCTTCAGTGTGATTATGATCTTTTTTTTTTCCTTTTTAATCACATCAGAATCTTTTAGTGACAATTTCTGACATGTACACAGAATAGAATCATAGAATTGCTCAGGTTGGGAAAACACTTAAAGATCATTGAGTCCAACCACAACCTAACCACACTACCCTAACAACCCTCCACTAAATCATGTCCCTGAGCACCACATGTCAAACATGCTTAGGCTAACTCTAACCTACCTGGACAACCTTTTCAAATGTAAATACTTTTAAAAAAAAGTTAGGATCTGAAGTTTATATTCAGTCATTCCCAGTAGCATTCATTCTTTGGGTTGGGTGCTGAGTCTCTAAGTGCACTTTAGCCCTGATAACGTATCCCCAGTTGGAGAGTTTAAAAGATTAGTAAGATTTAAACGACCAAAATTTTGGTGCATAATTGTGCTTTGTGGGTTTGAAATTATTTTTTTTTAATGGGGACAATTTTCAGAAAAAAAGCGGTTAGAAAACCTATTAAGATTCAGTGAAAGCAAAAGTAGCCTCTTTAAAATATTATACATATATATTTTAATTAAAAATAACTAATTTTGGATATAGAAGTTTAAAATACAGGAATGTAAGTATTTTGGATTTTTATTTTTTAAAGCAAGCCTTTTCATCCTTATTAAATCAGAGGATGTTAGTGAGTAATTCTATCCCATTGCTATTTTGGACTAGCAAAAACGAATTACCACTGTATTACATAACACATCTGTTTTTAAGAATGTTGAATTACCATGATTTGTACAGTGAGTATCAGGCAGAATAATATCACAGTTGGACTACAGACAACAGGACTTTCAAGGGCACAAATGGACTCCTTCTGCTCACTTCCAAACACTGGTGGCTTGGAGAACTGAATGGCTTTTTGTTTCTGAAGCTCATTTCAAAGAGTAGCAGATACCATACTGATAAAGTCTTCTAAAGTCTATTTTTTGTGAAAAATATCAATTCTCAGAACGGAAAGTGAAAAGCTATCTCAGAAAATGCTACAAAATTTCAACTATTGAAGGTTTTATTTTGAAATCCTGCTAGTGTCTCCCAGTTATCACAGTTTAGGTGCCTTCTGCTTCTCTTCTAAAGTCCACTGCATCTGGGTTACCCTCTCCTAGAACTTGTGGTAGACAACAGTGACAATGTCTCTTAAGTGCATCTGTTAGTGACAATTTCATGAAAACCAAATGACATTTAGACCCAGCTGAAAAACTTCCCAAAAGTAAATGTTAGGAGGCATGCAAATCACAATTCCTACTAAGGAGCTTATGCCTTATTTGTCCTCTTGACTCCTATCTTGATTGTATGTACTGTCACTGAACCTGCTCTGCTCTCTTTCTTCAGGTATTATGAGACTGCTCCATCATGTAATCACTGGGTAATGCCAGTGCCCTGCCTGCCTTTCTATCAACTCCCACCTCTATCCTTGTGTGAGGTCGCTCACTCTTGCATCTCCCTGTGTGTCTCAAATACAGTTGTCAACTACAAAAACAAAGAAACAAATAAATAAAATCTTGAAACTTCTGTCAGTTTCCGGTTCAGGAATGGTAGATTTAGGACAGATCCAATCACAATCTCCATGTGTGTATTTCAACTCCTTCCTTACACAAGGCTTGCACTAATAGCTCTTGGCAGCAAGCTGTAACTCAAGTAAACTCCCTCCCTTGCTCAGTTCACCTAAGCTCTCAGGGATTGTTCAAATGCACCTTTCTGGAAGGCAGCAACTGAGACTACAAATTTCCACAGTAAATTGGTCTGGTCCTAGAAAAGAAAGTTCACATTAAACTACTTGAACAGATGCAGCAGAGTAACTATTATTTACACTTCTACATTACTTTTCACCCTAGAAACCCTGAGCTGCTTAAACATTCAAGGAGATTTTCACTGAACTCTTATGAACTAGTTACCCACTTTCCATAGCGGTAAACCAAGGCTGTGATACGTGACTTGCCAAAGAACACAATGCTGGTAAATTGCAAAACTTGATATACTTGATATACAGAGGACTTAAGATAACCTTAAAGATGCCACAGTTAATGTCAACAAAATTTTATGTTTCCTTTGGATAGCCAGGAGCAGGAATTCAACAGATCAGCTGATTCCATCCGTAATCCTTTATAATTCAGATGATGGGATATTTATTATTTGTTTTTGAATAGTTGCTAATATTTGGTAATCTTTCTTCTCTCTGAAGTTGGAAAATACATTGAGATCAATAATGTTTTTTTCTCTCCTCAGTAAAAGCTGTAGGAATGTGTCATGGGACAGGAAGATTGACCTCAGTCCCGTGACAGATTTATTTGCTCTGATTTTGCAAAATTAAGGCACAATAGAGTAGCAAAGCATATTGTTGCTGTGGAAGCAACAATACTCTGAGAGGCGTGACATACTTGCTCCTGTTTTCTACCCCTTCTGGCAGGTATTTCTATGGAAAAATTTCATCCCAGGGCTCAAGGCAGTATCTATCTCCAATGTGCTACAAAACATATCAAAATGAATTTGTGCAGTCTGTACTCACGCAGAAGTTGTCTGCATATCATGCCAGCTTTTGCTAAAGTTCTGCTTCAGCTCGTTCATCAGGCTCATGCCAAGCTTTTGTTTAATTTCAATCAGGTGCTTTTCTTTGGCTGCTAGTACTTGCCGCAAAGTTGAAATTTCATCCTCTAGCTGAGAGAAACAAAGAGGGAGGAGAAAGGAGAGAGTTGTTAGCCTGTTCATGCAGAAAGATAAACACATTCTATCTTGGGAGATTAAATGCATCTCACACAAACTTGTGGGGTTTTTTTGTTTGTTTGTTTTGCTTTTGTTTTTGTTTTTGTTTTTTATGTGAAAGAGAGGCATAGAGATTCAAGTGTGTATAAAAAAGATGTCCATAGCTGATGCCACTGCGATGGGTGACTCTCTCTGTATACATCACTGTAAGCATTTGATAAGACAGACAGAATACTCTGGACAGGAATTGACAACTGAACAATCTGACCAAGATCTGCCTTTGGACATCAGGAGCCTCAAATATCACCTTTTCATTCACAAGGAAATTGGACAAAAGACAATTGGATAATTCAGATAGATATCTCTCTTCTGAAGCACAGGCATTTAACTTAAAGATTATGTTTTAATCTCGCACACCTATGAAAAAATAAACACAAATTGTTAGCAGCAAGTTAAATTAAAAAAAAATTTCACATAATACTATAAGGTAAGGGTATCACAGGTGTCTGTCCCTGTAGCTTAGTCCCTACATGTTTTAAAATGTAAGTGAAAATTGTTCAAAAAAACACAGCAGGTTAATGCTTTCAGAGCTCCTTGCCACTATGTAAATTCAAGCTGTAAAAATCACATTCATCCCAAACAGAACAATACCATTCCCTCTGCAGTAGACATTATTTCAAACACATCAGAACCAAAACTGAGCTTTAGTATGGCAATGCCCAGAACACTCAACTAAGAAGGGGGACAACTGAAACAGTTTGCCACTGACTGTTTACCCATTGGACAACACTCCCATGAGCACAGGCTTGAATTCTTCATTAGGAAGATTCCTAAACCAATTATGCAACCAGCACTCAGAGGTACTGAAGCTAACAAGGGTAAGTGACATGAGCAGATGCCTTTCACTTCAGGTTCAAAAGTTCCCTTACCAACTGTGTTCCTTCCTCCACGTGTTAACAGTATAACATATGGTGATGTATCATACCATATGTTAAGTTCCTGGGATCACACTCATCCTGAGATTTACCTCTGTTGGCTGCAGGGAATGAGGCAAGCAGCAACAGATTCAGTTGTGACCTCTAGGGCTATATTTACAATGTCAGTACCGGCATTATTTTTATCTTACATAATCATGCATTTCAATTCCTTGTAAAAGTGTCTGCAAGCCCACTGTACTTTAAAAAGTCCACTGTTTAATCCACCAGCCACCAGTTTCTTTCCTTTGTCACTACCTACTATCCAAATTATTCAAAAACTTAAGCAGTAAGACTATGAACACAAAGCAAAACCACAACTACAGTGAAGCAGACACCAGCATTCACCAAGACTTGTGATACCAACACTTCATTGGTAGAATGGGGTAACAACCCAAAATTGCTTTATTCTTTCACCCTATCTCTAATGCTCCATTGTATTTCTAACCTGCAAATGAGATGCTGTCAAGAGACAGTATGAGTTTCTATTCTGAGAGGATAACTGGTTAAATGCATACAGAATGGAGAAATCACAAAAGTCAGCACACCTTAGAATTTACAATTCTCTTTGTTTCCCAGAAGTTTGCTTAAGTAACACTGTTAAAGAATTTAATTTAAATCAACACCAGTATGCTTTCATGTACATAAACATTAGCTTTCCACTTGGGTAGCACTAGACTGATCATTAGGTACTTGGATATGTAAACATTTGAAGGTTTCTATTAACATTAACTTCCACCTGTTCACTTGAATAGATGCCAAAAGCTGTGAAGCCCCAAGAAAGTATTAACCCCATGCTCATTGTGCATGTATGAACATTTTTGATTGTATTAAAAATAATACATTATTTTTCTTAAGAGATCAGAAATTAGCTTTGAACTGACAAAATGCTCCTCAAGTTCCATCATTTAAACTTAATAGCAGACACAAAACTTCCCCAAAGTGCTCAGATACCAGTGACCAAAGACTGAGAAAGAATTAGGGACTTCCAGTGAGATCTTGAAAACCATTTAAGCAGGTTAGATACATAACTCCCATGGAAACAACAACAAGATCCACAAACAACAATTCAGAGAGTGCTTATGAGGTAAAATAGAGCATTCTGAACTAACTGATATTAAAAAAGAAGTATGTAAATTGGTATTATCTGTACATTCTGGAATACACAGTACTGTGTAAAATGTGGAGGTGGAAAGATGTGTAAAAATGCAGCTATTGGTTGGAATAATGTTGATGGCAGGCTGGAATGATAAGCTGAATATTAATTTGAATATGTTTATTATATTAGTTTTAACAATCAAGGCACTGAGTGATAAATATCAAGTATCAAGTAAATATTTACTTATCAAATAAATATATAATATAAATATATAAATAAATATAATATATAATATATAAATAACTATCAAGTAAATATCAATAAACAACAACAGAAGACAGCACGGTTAATCCCATATTTCTAAGCCAAATTAAATATCCTTTTTTCTTGCCATATCACCAACCAAAGTGTAGTGTCCTGGTCCTGGGTGTTTGCAAAGCCCTCTTCCGCAGAGGAAACTGAACCAACACATAAAGATATGGAGGAAAACAAAACCACCATTGATGCAGCAGAGCAGGACTTGAAGGCAAAAACAGATTGCTTTTGAAAAGGAAGCATCACCCAATTGCCACATTTTTATCCTGGAAGAGTTGAGTTCTTGCAAGTTTTTGTAAGTCTTTTTAAAGAACCATAAAGTTCTTCTAAGCATAAGAGTTCACCAAGCTCAAGTTCCATCCCTTTCTCAGCACAATTACAGGGTTTTTTTTCAAGAATAAGTTGTATGCTGGTGAATTGCTGTGGGTAAATTCAGAAAATAATTTCCAGATCAGCCAAGATCAGAGTATTTGAAAGGCAATCTCTCATTTGTTTGTTGGAATTAGAGCATTTCTATCAGAAAACTCATATCTCACAGGAATCTTCAGGCACGCAAGAGAGCCAAGGAACAAATCCTCTTGCAAGGGACATATCTGTATCAGATGGTTGAAGGAAGATTTTTTATTCCTTGTTTCCGTATACCTAACTTGTCCCTTTCACCTAAAAAGGGAAAGGAAGCATTTAGCCTGGAAGAAATCTCTGGGTTTATGTGGTCCAACTCCTGCGCAAGCAGGACAACCCACAGCAGGCTGCACAGGCCCACATCCAGGCAGCTTTTGAAGATCTCCAAGGAGGAGACCACACAGCCTCTCTGAGGCAACCTGTGCCAGTCCTCCATCACCTGCACCAATGCTCCATCACCTGCATAGCACAGAAGTGCTTTCTGGTGTAAAGAGTGAACAACTTGTTTACTGTTGGGCCTCTTGTCCCAACATAAACCAGTAATTAACGGATAAATCCCTTCATCATTGTGTGATATAACGAATCAACGCTGCTAAAATGACTTGAGAGTCATTAAGACTGATTACAGCATTCTTAATTATTGAAGTATTTTATATGGTGACTTAACATTGATTTATGTATTTGTTGTACAAAAGACAGGAATTCTCTCAGGAGGAGAGCTGTCTTTTGGGTAAGCCCATTCCATGTGCAATGGTAGCAAATCCTTCTAATAGCACTCTCTTACCTTAGGCCAAATCTAGACAAACTCCTGAGTCTTTGTAATAAAAAGGACATATAATTCACACTTCTCATCTTTCCTCTCTTTTTTATTAAATATTATTTTAAAAATCTTTTCATTGTGTTGTGACATGTCCTGAAGCTCTGTAATTTAAAAAAAAAAAAAAAAGCAAACCAAAAATACAACCCTCTCCAGACACATCAGTCATGAAGGAAGCAAAAACTTGATGAAATTGCTGTGCTAATCACCAGACTCTTCTGTAACCATAAGCAGCAGATTTTCCTCTGAGCACCATACAAAGAATTGTTTCTGTCAGGTGTCACACCACTACAACAACAATTTCATGGATGTAATAAGAGCATCCTTCAGTCTTTGTAAAGAAAGGCTTATATATAGTGGCTTTTGTAGACTAAAATGACATGTTTAACTTCATCTCTATAATCAGAAGGTAAAAGTTATCTAACCTTCCAAAAATACATATGGAAAATAATTGTTTCAAACTATTATAGCCCAGAATAATTTTACTTAAAGAAAGAGCATTTTATTATGATGTATACTTCATCCTACAATTAATATCTATCGATTAACAGAAATAGAAACATTAATACTCACAGAAATTCAAATTAATTACCTTGGCCAGCTCAGCCTTTAATTCCTCTTTTTCTTCTTCAGAAATCATACTGGTGAAATCAACATCAGTGACTACATCTTCGTCTGCTTCATGCAAAGACTGGGTTTCCAACAGACCTGAAATAAAGAGTTAAACAACAAGAGTACAACAACTACTGTTAATTATTTCAACTGTAATATTGACAAACTCTAAAAGAAAGATATTCAGGCACTAGGAAAAAATAAAAGGGAACAACAAATCAATGTTCTCCAACTCAAGGCCATTTGGATTCTGTTTCTCATTTCTGAGAAGTGATTGAAAGTATTAGATGGTATTTACTATATAAAAACAATCTAATACATGAAAACACAATTTGTCCCTAGAGGGCAATCACCTTGGAGCACATGGCAAGACATCTTGTTTCTTACAACACAGGAAAAAAACCAACAATTAAAACAACAAAAAAACCCCATCATCACAAAACACAAATAAAGCAACCCTGTTTTTATTTGTTGTTTTGTTTGTTTGTTTTTGTCTTTTTTTTTTTTTTTTTTCAAAAAAGAAAGTTGATTTATGTGAATCACTGATGTTAGCTAAGCCAAATTTGCTTTAAAAGTACCACTGCAGAAATTCAAGAATCTTATAATTGGACATAGTTTGCAGAAGGAAATGCCTCCTGTTTGCAGATTCCTCAAGGTTTGAGAAAATTATACCTTGATTCCTTCATCTAAGCATATGAAGGGAGAACAACTGTACTGGACCTCCAGTTACCTTATTCTGCTTGATCAAGATCTGCATCAGCACCTATGGTTACTCAACTATGCACTTACATAAATGTTCATGAGACCTGAATTTGATTGGTATTCAGAAGATTCACAATATATCCTATCTTCCAGTCACTTAGTAAGAAGAAAACAGTGACTGGTGGGAATTTACTCATTTACAGCTTCTGGTTTTTCACTGTCTGAAAACAAAATAATGCAAAACACGAGATTTAAAAAAAAAAAACAAACCAACAAACATTCTTGCTCCTTCAGAACTTGTTTTAAGGTTCTCAATATGTTTCTCTTGTGGAAGAAAATTTCCTTCCTATACCTCAAAACAGCACTTTTCCCCATATTTTAGTTCTTCAGCTGGATAACCAGCAAACTCAGGTGACTCTTAACATCAGCGTGCTACTTAAATACGGGAGAGACCAGCTTCTTCCCCAGGCTCGCAGAGACCTGTGTACCCTTTTTCACGGACATTAGAACTCTGTTAAATTTTGGCCTTAGGGAGTAGGGGTTACGAGCAGAAAGTCTAGAGTATTCAACAAGTTGAAATTGAGTACTTTATGTAGAAAGCAAGAAGAACAAAAAGCTCCCTCCAACTTTCTGTCATTTCTTCCATCACAGCATACCTGGATTTTTTCTTATTTAACAGAATAGAATAGACTTGACTCTTACTAACAACCTCACTGCAGAGCACAGTGTGAAGAGCTCAGTTCCGTTAATTACATATTCGCATGAGTGGGAAGATAAACAGAAGTAACACGCAGGTCCTGAATCCCTGTTTGGCATCATGTGGAAGAATAGAGCACTGCCCATAAGCACAAAGACATTTTTAAAAGAAGAAAACATACAAAAGATGCTGATACCTTTGCTATTGCTCAAAAATGAGCTTGCCAGGATAATCAAAATCGCAACAAAAAAAAAAAGCATATTTATTCAGTAGGAATGATCCAAAATTACCTTTATTAGCTCCACTACATCACTAAACAAAATTGTTTATTTTAAGGTTTGGTTTGTTGTTCTTCATTATCTTTTTTTTTTTTTTTTTTTTTTTTTTTAAGGATTTACAGAGTTCCTATGGAAGTTGGCTTACACTTAGTTCTCATGATCTTCAAAGCAGTTCTCTTTCCTCATGGATGGAGGAGCAGCAGTACAAGATGACTCTAGAAAATATTGGGAAGAACCTTAGGCCAACAAGGTTAACATTGAAAGTCTTGGGGCATAATTAAATATGTGAGATGAGGAGATATTGGAGCAACTGATACTTGAGCTAAAAAGTAAAAAGATCTGTTTTCAAGGGATAGCATTAATTTGGGATTGCCTAGATAAAGGGGCCAGAACTACTAGACAGTGGATATATACATATATGGAAGCCAGCATGGGCCAAAATCACCAAAAGATTAACTCTTAACTAGATCTAAAGATCAAGTTCAATCTTCAAGATAGAACTGAAAATTACAATCCATTAAAAAAAAAAAAAAAAGCAAGCACATGCTTATCAATCTTCTCACAATCCTCTCAAATTTATCCAGAGCCAGTCATAATTCTTACCTCTTGCTTCTCATGTAAGTCTCAAGACACCTAAAATCTACTTTGATCTCTCAGTCTCCACCTTCATTCTATAGCTTGTAATGCAGACCTCCCTCCTTCTTTGTATGACCATAGTTAATAGCAGCCTTCCCTCTTTCCTTGCTGCTCTCAAGCTTCTGCCTTTTCTTCGTGATTCCTACTTTTTCCAGTTACACCTTGTAGTAGTTTTTAGCCTGGACTTCAGATTCCATTCTATGATGAGGACTTCTCTACTGGTGTCCTCTCACCACACTTGTTGGATTATAGTTCTAGAGCAAGTCTATCAGCACAGGTAGGATGCTTCAGTTCTGGTGCTAGCTCACCTGAACTTCCCAGTTTCTTCCCCTCTTGAGCAACAGAAACTCCTTTCCTGAAAATGGCCCAAAGATATCTTGTCAGTGTCTGGTGCTTCCCTACAGATTTTATCCCCAGTTTGCCTCTCAGTATTCAGTTTAGGAAAAGGAGAAAAAAGAGCAAAGGAACTTAGTAATCCTTGAGAGTTTAGCATCCCCAATCTAAAGTCTGCAGCTGAGATTTCCAGGACTTTTTTCCTTCTGTTTTTTTGTGGGTTTTTTTTTTTTTTCATTTTGTGTGTGTGTGTGTGAGAGAGCATGTGTCCCTATTTCCCCTCCAGTCAATAACCATTGAGTCTTGTATTAGACAGAGTTAGAGTTCCCTTATAACAAGCTTAATGAAAGCAGAGACACAAACCAATTGGAAATTAGGCTACAGACAGTTAGACAACTTAATTCTGCAGTCTCCAAGGAGAACAGGAACCTGTATTGAGATTCACACCAAAACATGTAAGGATGACGATTGATTTTGTTAGTAACACAGTAGTATCACTGAGCCCAAAATATTCTTCACCTTCTACTTTGCAGGAAGCACTGCCTCCACTCCCTCTTCCCTGCAGGTTTCTGTCAATGAGGCAGCAATACACCTTTCAGACATTGCTTACAGATGTACCAAATACAGAAACATAATAGAACGCAACAACTCATAGAGATCCCTAATATCTTGAATTAACCACAAGTAACTCTTTAAAGAACAAGGTAGGACCCTATTTACCATATTTAATGTAGCTACACATTTTGTTAAACGGACTTGATCTACCAACTCTTGAAAATACACAAAAGGATGAGCTGATTCAGCCAACTGCTTAGAGCTGAGTCCTAGAATCTAGTACTGTTCTACGCAGTAAGGTGATACATTTAGTTAATTAAAGGTAGAATTTTAAGATAACGCTATATTTTTTTTTTTTACTTCATCACATACATTCAATTCCAACAATTATGTACTCTACTCAGGGGAAAATAAATCGCACTTTTTAAAATGCAGACAGCCATCTGTATGCCTGTACACACTCACTCTATACATAGAGCTGCTGCAACTGAGTAAACAGTGCAGACCTTTTCCTGGTTATTTCACACTTCTTTTCTTTGGAGACTGAAGGAAATTAATTTGTTTCTAATTCACATATCTACATTGATATTGGTATACATAAAGTTATAGGTATATAACTTCTCACGGGAACTAAAATACAGAATGGCATTTTGATCCCAAGCAACTCTTTCCTGCTGGATATCTGCAGCACTGACATATGACAGCCTCCATTGAGCACACAGATTTGTAAATGCTGGTCCCCGGGTAAAATTTCTTTTCCTTCTAATTTAGTCTATCTTAAATAATAGCTTTCAAATGATCTTCAGCTATGTATTAAAATATCAGTTAACCCATGGATATTTTATATGATCCTGATGATTTGTGCAATATACACACAGGCCTTTTTTTTTTTTTTTTTTTTTAATTAAATTACTCATATTTATATTTCCTGTAAAGTTTATGAAGACCATGTTAAATCCCATATTCACTTGTATCAGAATCCTGGGCCCTGAATCTCTTGCCTTGATTTCAGCTGGTGCAAGACACAGACAAAAACTTCACTTGTTGCGAAGATGCAAATCCAGTTAGGTAACATTTCAGGGCTCTGTTTTCACAACAGGTCACTAAAAGTATGAGGAGGCTGTAAATTTAACATAGAGTTATTCCTTCTCCTAACCTAAAAAATATAGAAGTATTTATTACTTATTAACTTCCAGGTATGACTTGCCTTACAAAGTATAGAAAGTGCAAGATTTTTAAGTGAAATATTTTTCAGTGGTTGTGTTTTCCACATGAAGTGACAAATAAATGCCTGATTAGAATAATTATTGACAAGTTATCAGCTGGCTTTATGTGCAGGAATGTAATGTAGTTTTATCTAAGTGCTCATAAAAGCAGACACTCTAAAATATGACTACTCTACTAGGCCTTCCACCCGTAATGATTAAGTTTAACTTCACAGAACTGAAGCTCACATACTTCAACAACTGTAAGACATCTGATACTCCCCAGACCAATGCATAACGTTGCTATAATCCTGCTAAATTAAAGTTCTATGTAGTCATTGGCACTGCAGATACAATATGCAGAGCTGTTACAATTAGAACATATTTATATTTGAAATGGAACACAATATATTTCAGCATCAACTAGCTTAAATTCAGGCTGCAGTTGCATCAGTGCAGACTTATTTACTGCTAGCAAGTGATGCTGTCACAGCTTATCAGCTCAGGCATGCTGATAACAAAATATACTGCTCTAGAGCTTTGAACCAGTACCTCTGCTTTAATTGATGTATGCATCAGTTGCCCAGAGTTTGTGCACTGTGCTGGTTTGCAAAAGATGGCCAAATTTTTCTCCCAATTATTGTTTTATCTCTAGATTCTGCCATCTCTCACATTTGCAACTAAAGCATGCAGAGAGAAATGCATACTGTGAGTCTCTGATGGAATCATCCTTCAAGGGTGGATTTCCAAGAGGCAGCCTATTGTCCTCTAGCACACTTTACGGGTGTCATGTAAGCCCACCTCTCATAAACATGCATAGGTATCAGTTATAATGTTTGGAATCATGCAATGTTTGGTCATTTTGGGGAGTGAGTTTTACAAGTGGCTGAAATTAGTATTAAATATTAAATGTAAAAGCTTAATGGCTTTCACTTCCATTTTAGGGCACGGATGTTGAAAGCTGCCCAGGATGAACTGGGAGCTTTATTTAACTGATTACCAGTCATGTCCTTTCCCAGCAGCATAGAATTTTAGACATTGACCTCAAAGGACGTTCACTATGTTAGATGAAGACAAGTCTCATTCAAGCAGTCCACTAGCAGATGGGACAGCAGAAGAGAGAAGTCCACACATCACCACTTCCTAGTGTCTATTTGCTGGTCTACCTTTTCCAGATTAAGTCATTCATATTCTTCCCGTATTGCATCTTCATTGCTGTGCCCAGCAATTCTCTTCCACAGAACAGTCACACAAGAAGCACAAAAGAGCAGAAGTCATCTCAGAGCATATCCTATGAACCTAACCATCCATCATAATCCACAGATAACTAAAGAGTCCTCATTACTTATTCTCTCCACTTCTAGTTAGAATCAAGCTCAACACAGACATTCAGTTTAGGTTTAACTCTGAGATGCACCATCACAAGACTCTGTCCAGAGACAGACAGATGCAAGACCCAGCCCACCTGACCCATTATCTCTTTCAAATAGACCCTCTTCTTATGGATCTTCATATCTTGCCCTCAGCAATCTTAGGCCGTAGGGTTCCATGCAACTTCATATTCCTAAAGCAATTTGTATTAAGAATATACTCATTTCTTACCCCCATTTACCCTTCACAAACAGACAGATTTACACTTGTCTGGACATATTTTACTCCAAAACGAAAAAAAAAAAAAAAAAAAAAAAAAAAAGCAACTTGTTATTAAGCATGGGAAAGCATAAAATAGGTATAAATCAGCACATGAGAGCTATTTGATTTTTAGTTTTAGTACTTACTGTTAGACTCTGTCATATGATTAGGTAAAACATATAGGAAAGGTGAAGAGTATAGGATTATCAGTAAATAGGAACCCAAATCATTTAGAAGGACCCAACTGGTTTAGCATTGGACGTGGAGGTTGGTGGCCCTGCATGTGGCAGGGGGTTGGAGATTCATGATCCTTGAGGTTCCTTCCAACCCTGGCCATTCTGTGATTCTGCGATTCTGTGAACTTAGAAGGACCAAGCAGGCAACCATTTCTATTAAGGTATCTACACAGAGAGTAGAAGGTGAATAGCTGGCAGAACACATCTAATGTGATCTGAAAGATTCATATGATAAGGCAATGCAACAACAGTACAAGGAGTTACTGAAACACTTGATGAGCATTTCAGAGTTTTCCCCTGAAGTCCGTGGTTGTTGTAGCTAAGGCTAGGAAAAGAAGATTTAGAGTCTGCTGTTAAATCTGATTTAATGCAAGAAATTGTTTCAGCACTGATCTGTACCTGCACATATGTTTCCTATTAGGATTGCAGGGATGACAAATTAAATAAGTCACTTAGAAACTACAGGATTTGTAACTATACCACAAAGTCTAAATAAACCAAAGAATACGCTGAAAAAGATCCCAGACATTTTTAGATTTCTTATTCAGATACATGAACACTATCTGGATAAAAGCATTTTATTATGCGTTATGTACTTTTTATTCATTTTCTCCACACTCACCTCTGAGGCATTTTCTACAGTATTAAGTATCTGGCCAAAGTATGTAATACTTATGTATTATAGTTCCTTGGAACCATGTAAAATGGTTCCTTATTAGGAAAAAAAAAAGAAACACACCAATGGCAGTGATGTCTTCTGAATTAACCACAGTGACAACAAAACTAAAGGCAACACAAAATTATTGCTTGTGTACTTTCCCTAACATGCCATTCAGGGACATAAATAGAAGATGATCCTTTATTCCAACAACACTGAAGCTCTTTTACTGTTCTATCTTTCTTTCTTTGCTTCTTGACCAGTTAAAAATAGCAAACCTCTCTCTTACCTAGTACCCACATCAAAGCAAAAAAACCCAACCCATCATTTAATTGCATAGCCCTTAGGCTAAGCAAAACAACGTTACACGTTCTTTTGCCATGTCATTATACAGTAGGTAACAGCACAACAAGTTATGCAGAACTGTATCTTATTTAATATTGGAAAATAATTGTTTACAAATTTAAATTGCAATTAAATCTTCAAAGGGATGAAATGGTAAGTAGAACAAAGGAACTGTCCAGACACTGCATTAATGTCTTTGATCTTCTTTATAATGTAGTCTTAGTGCCAGATACAGAGATTAAGGAGGGGGTTGGGAGATCTAGATTCATGTACAATAAAATAAAAAGATTGTAAAAATTGTTGAAAATTGCAAAGATTTCCAGTACTGTTTTTTTATTCCTGTTATTATGGAAAGATCTAAACAGGAAGACATGCTAGAGGACCTGGAACTCAGAGCAGAAGGAAGGCTGATTTTGAATTTTTGTGACTCGAAATTAAAGCCAGTGGCTGGGTTCATCTTTGTTCAGCGAAGGAAGCATTCAATCCACACTGGCCACTTAGATGAAAAGTGTAAATATTTAACAGAATTCTAGATCCTACTATTGGTTTAACTCTAGGACTCAACCTGCCTTTTTTTCCCCACCTTTTTTTTTCTTTCTTTTTTTTTTCCCTCCTTGTAAGAGATATGAATGGGCAAATGTCTTCATTTTCTCTCTCCAGTGGACTATGTGCCCAAGGTGGTCTCAAGGAGAATGAAGGAGGACAGCTTCTGGGTGTTCAAGAGCTCTAGGACCTAGTCTACTATCTAAGAATAAATGCTCCCAGTCAGTGTGCAGCATCTTATTACAAGTCTTACTTAAATCTCCCATTCCTTCCTTAAATCCCCAAAACAAGGCATCCATCCATAGCTATGAGATAGACTGGCAGGTTTGCAAACAAAGGAAGCCTTTCATTTGGACTGCATGGCTAAACAGTCAGTTGTAGTGTGCTAAGTTTCTCTACACTCTAATCAAACTGAGAATCTCACTAGGCTATTTTTTTCTCCCAGAAGGCTTGCGACTTATGCTAGTGAAGGAAGACAAGTTGTGCAAAAAATATTTGGGAGAGAATAGACTCTACAGCTTGATCACTTACGGAGAAGACACGGACATTGGTAAAGAGTTTCGTGATCGTCTCAAACATAAAAGTGCAATGTATGAAAGTGGGAGCAGCAATCATCATGAAAATGTTTATAGTACAGAAAGGAAATACCAACTTTCAGTGTAGAAACTGATCTCCCAAGCAGAACAATTAACTAAAACATCCAGAAATGCTTGGTTGTCATAATCCAAAAAAAAACCATTTTATCTGAAAATATCTAGCTTGCTTTGTATAATATAATAATCCTGCCTGCTTGGGGAAGACAAGGGTGACATTGCTTTCTAAGCTGTAGCTATGGAAATACAAAGCAATTGTTGTGAAATGGAACAGTTTAAAGACAGCAGATGCTTCTATTATGTCAATACTGAAAGTAATGACAGTATTGTACCGCTTACTGTGCTTACTATTGATCATTCTGCATAACCTTCCATGAGATCAAGGGTAAGAAAAAGATGTCATAAGTGGAAGTGCTATCATCTCTTTTCTTTCTTTAGGCAGAACAGAAAAAAAGAAAAGAAAAGATGAAGTCACGATAGAATAATAGGGAATGAGAAAGTGGATGACACTGAGTCACAAAAGAGACTTGTTCTCCACAAATAAGGTACTCTACAAACTCTAACAGGCTGCGCAAAACAAATGAAGGAATGAAGCATATCTAATTAGCTAGAGAAAAAGAAATGTAGGGGAAGATGAGAGCTATGACATGAAAACGCTAGCAGTCAGAGGTGGAAGTTGTCAGTTTAATTTTTTAAACCCACCCTTTCACACTAAAAATACATGGAGGTACGTTTTTCCCAATCTCAGAATAGACAGGTATCTTGGGTCCCATTTTCAGCTGGTAAAAGTGATTGTGATCCCACCAACTGTATAATTAAGCTCACACATCTGCTTCATTGAATCAAAATCACAGAAGCTTAACGGCATGATTAAATAACCCTTTTCACCAAGGAGAGGAACAGTTTACTGTACTTTTCTAAATCCAGGTGCAAGAGTATTGCTTGATAGTGATCTAACTGCAATATAATTAAACACAAGTCTCCTCACTTAACTCCTAACGAAGTATCTGTACTGCAAGAAGTGATAAAGTGGTAGTTTTTAATTAAAAAAGAAATTCTTCAAGTAGTTGTAATTTGTATCCTTTCGATCATAAGCAGTAAGATCTTTAGAAATTTGATTTAGAAATGAGACAATTCTTCCTATAATCAGCAGGTTGCTTTCTTCTTTTTTTATTTCCCCTCCCTCTCCTCTTTTGCCCCTACCCTCACCCCCATCATCTATCTCAGCTAGTAAGGCAGATACGCCACTTCTGATCTTGTGAACTTACTAGAGAAAATACACAGCAAAGAATTATAGCTGGGACCATCACAGAGCCTTTATTCTCTCCACATTCAAATTCATAATTTCCATTGTTCTAATTCAGATTACACCTCAGCATTGTTACATACACTGAAATTAAGAAATAGGGATGCTGAAAGAGAGGGGGGAAAGTGTCTCTCACGATATCTGATCACTCTCTCATTTTGGGAGAATAAAGATTACAGCTTTTTAAGAACCAGGTTTGTCTTCTTGCATATCACTTAGCACAAAAGTTGAATGATTTGTGACTAAGCTTTATAGACATCATCGCATTTATAAATTTGTAACAACAATTCCCTCACAAAGTTGGGGCAAAGGTGCATTTCCTGTAACGAGAGTTTACCTTACAGGTTGATGGTAAGAGCGCACAGCCGTCATGAAGCAGAAGTGAATCAGCACTGGCCACAAACCAGGCAGGTCTTCTGTTCTTCCTCCTCAAATGCTTGTTTTTAAGCACCATCTGCTTCAGCTTGTATTAACTCTTACCTTCTGTGTGATTACAGTTAGCTACTTGGTGCCTGTACACTTCTGCCTTCCAATGAGATTCTCTGACTGCATGGACCTCTACCAGACTTCCTTACAGAAACTTAATCTACTCATGGATGTGTCCATCTGAAATACAATTGCATTCTCATTTAAAACCAATAAATATAGAGGTCATTGTTTCAATGTTATTTAATCATATTATTATTACTATTACTATTATTATTACTATTGTTCAACATAAAATTCCAAATTTTTTTCCTTTTGTTTTTTAGCTAGCATCTTGAACCATGAAACAAGGTATTTATTATTCTGCTCTCAGTGTTAATTTGCATGTTGAGGCCTTTTTGGCATCAATAATTTCTTGCTTTTGCCCACTCAGCATTTTGGAGTATGCAATTACAAAGAAATGTGTTTGTTTTGTGAACCTGTTTGAGGCCCTGGGCACTTGTGACAAAGTTCCCAAAGTCCCCAGCTTTCTGTTTGGTACAGTTTGAGGACAGGAGTTTTGCCTCTGAAGGTAGTTACACAAACAACTGTGCTCCAGGATAAGTGACTTCTTAACAGAACACAATACAGAGCTTGGCACTTCCAGCCACAAACTCAGTCTTTGAGGTCCTTATCCTCAAGTATCAGCCAAAGTGGCCACCATCATAGGCAAAGAATGTTTTTCCTCTTTGAAGATCAACAAGGAGGATAATTATTGAATCAAAGAGGGTCAGTTTCTCTGGAAGCTGCTCTGAGTAGCAGTAACAGCAACTACACTGATGAGAGGAGGAAGGGGGATAGGTAAGTAAACAAAATTTCTTCCCCATCAGGGTTGCATTAGAATACACTGAGTTGTAACAGCATCAAAAAACATCTACCACAGTCCACACAGATCACCCCAGCTGCTGTTGTCACTGGTATAACTCCTACCTTAAGGTCTAAACAAGAATACAGGAGTTTTGTTATATTTTTTTTTCCTGCCCTCTTCATGTATATATTTCAGTACATTTTCTCTTCTGAGGATGTTGTCACAGGATGGACATAACACCATGTAATTTTCCAAAATAAACCAGTATTCCTTAGTGCTTGTAACTCTGCTAATAACTTTCGTTAATGCCTTCAATCTCTATTCAGTTGTGAAAATCATGTCCTAACTTGCTTACCTTTCCCCAGTCCAATTCCCATTTGCAGCACCTTGCTATAACAAGAATACCACTGACCCTTTCAGGTTGCATTCATGTTCTATATTTCCGTGCTGACAAGGACACAGAAGTGAACAATTTTATAATTCAGTATCTATGTCTAAATCTAGCACCCATCTTCGAAACTCTCAGAAATGGTACAGGTTATTACCACTAAATACTCTCTTGCACTCCTTGTGCTCAACGTAGACTCCCTTTATATCGCTCTTTATCTGTGCTTTTCTGTTTTTGAACTAATTTAAAACCACAGGGATAAGAATTTTTTTTTCTCCCCTTAGCATCTGACTTCCAGTTTCCTGGCATGTCTGTTATTTATCTCTGTGAAGATTTACTTACATCTTCTAAACCACACTGTAATTCAGTTTATAGAAATATATATTTTTTTTTTTTAATGGGGCTATTCAAGTAATTTTTCCTTCTCCACCATCATCATCTTATTTTTTCCTCCCTTTTATCAACGCTTCTGCTCAATCTGACACATAACATGACTGAAGGATGTACTCTTGGAAGATCACAAGGCTTCAGTGGTTATCCACTACACTCATATGCACATAATAGTTAGATGGTTTAATTACGCCATCATTACAGCAAACATCATTCTCCCTGATTGTGACTTTGATTCCTTCCTCCCACAATAATAAGTTAATAGCTGCCATCTGCCTTTTAAAATACTTAGAGCAGAAGATAATCTTCTGTTCCTGCCACAGTTGCCACTCTAACTCTGTTAATGTACATAGATTACACTTGTCTGTAAGGAAATCTGAGAGCTGTATTTAAACACAATTTCTGATCATTTCTAAATGAAAATTTAGTATGTACCAACCCAGTAAAGAAAAAAAAAAAAGCATACACTTAGAATACTCATTCTCTAAAAATCTGTTTGCTTTCCCTAAAGTGACTGATGTGAGATTTACCCAGAGGAGCTTTCAATTAAAGTGTTAAACATAGAAAGAAGAATTAGATCAGCACTTACTATGCCCAAACCAACATCAGCAAAACTTATTACCAAATCCGATCAAAGCAACTATCCCAGGGAAATTTTGTGAAGTATTTTAAATCTTAAAGATGGTAATGAGGAACCTTTTTGCAGCCAGACACATGTACCCCCTTAGTCTCATCCAAATTACAGGTGAGGAAACAGGTGAATCCAGAGCAAACAGCTGAATGCATACTAACCTAAATTTTCACTGAAGGAGCAAACATGGAGCATCAGCTCCCTTCAGCCATCATTTGTAAAAATTCAGAGGACACAAGTTATGCGGTCTTTTAAATCCATGCCATATGTAGCTTCTATCATCTTTTTCATACTTTATTTGCAATTTATAAAGTAGTCCAGCAACTCTAACATGCAACATTAAAGCAGGGCACAGGAACTAAAGAGAGACAGTTTCTGTGTTTGGATGGCCAAAGAGGGATGGTGTTTCACAAGTTAAAGCAAATCTCAGAAATCAGACCATACAAGTAGAAAGAGAAATCAGGATGGCTCTTAGAAGACGAAGAAATAGGTTCCAGCAGGATCTGGTCCCTTGGGGTCAGGTGAAGTAACAAATTTAACTTACTGGCAAACAAAAATAGAGCTTTCAGCAAGAAAGCACCTGAAAATATAAGACTGAGCTACAAAAACATTTTGAGCAAACACTTTTTAGTGGGAAAACCAACACTGTATCAATAACAGATACTTCATGTTTGCAGAAATATTTTTAGGTTTAATTTTGTATCTCTCTTGAGTAACACTAGAGCCCCTAGTTCTTGTATAATACCAAAGGCTAGATTGTATATTTGCATTTTGAGGATTTTGTTGTTAAAATTACTGATCTAATTCTGTTAATTTGCAAAACTCTTCTAACGGTTTTGCTTCTAGAACAGTTTTTGCTTCTAGAACAAAAGCTGAAAAGTGACCAACTGCTTTTGCTACGTATTTTAAATGCTGTCATTGCTTTAAAGCACTTTACTGACTAGGCTCTTGGTTGACAGCAAGGATAACTGCATGCTAAGGTAAATCAGTGGTGATAGCAGGGCAACTTTACAAAAACCAAATGCCAGAAAACCATGAAACAACAAAGTCCACAGCAGCAATGAGAAGCCAGCATTGTTCCTGGCTGCTTTCCTCTACTGGAGAAATCAGATGTTCAAGGCATAGCATTACCTCCCCTTTTCTGGAGGGGTTACAAGTCATTAGAGCTACTTCTCATTTTTACACCCACTACCTGAGTATCTGGATTCTTATTCAGTGACAAGGAGCATGAAGGTGTAAATACTACATAGGAGGTGGATCCCTGAGAAACAGTTATATGGACAACGACTAAATGAAAGAAGCTATTATATCTGACCACAGGTCATACACATATAAACATGCATTTTCCTTATTTCTGTAAATCTGTTTTTACAGACTTTGCTGCAGTGTTACTCCTATTTGGGTGCTGTAAAGAACTTGTATTTTAGTGACCAGCTTTAAGGAGAGAAGTTCCCAATAGAACAGGTAGAATGGGAGACTCAGTGTAAGGTCATTATCATCATGATAATCATTGTACTTGTGCCATTATCACACTTCACTATCACTTCACACATGTCCAGCTTTTTGCCTTTGTTCTGCACTTTCAGATAAGAACATTTGCAGAAAGATTCACCGCTAGTGAATGACTTCTTACAGACCAAGAGAAAAGAGATGAGAGGTGGCAGGAGAAAGAGGAATGAGTGCTAAGATGTAAAAAAAGCACTTGCTAAATGACTGTCTTTTGCAGTTATCCACCTGCAGTACTTAACCACACCACTGATGCAGAAATGTCATGATAGCCTACTTAGATATTATGATATCGATTCATGGATCACAGAGGTGTCTAGGCAGCATGACCTCTGTCCTAGGGAATTGAACAAAACAATGCGTCCAAGGTTTTGGTGAAAGCGTGTGTGACGCTGGGTATTACAGGCCATTGTTTTCAGTCCCCTGCTAAACTATCCTAAAACAAGCTTCTAAGCCTCACCTATACTTCTAAATATGGCTATACGGAACACTTTTCAACCACTCTGTAGTCTTCTGACACACTTTTTGTCACATTCTTGAGCTTCAAGCAATACGTGGCCTAAGCAAAGCTACTCAAACCCTCCACACATTGCTGTACTGTACTAAACAAGTCAGAAAGATGCATCAGAACAATATTAACAGATTAATCCTTCCAATAATGCACCTGAGAACACTAGTGAGGAGCAGACTCGATCTGTACTTGAGTTGCCTCACAGTAGGATTCATATCAACAGCCGAGTAAAGAAAAGAAGATAAAGGAGGATAAAATAGCAAGATTTTGGGGTCTGATATGCTGGGTTTTTGTCATGTTCTGCATTTTGTATCTCCATCACAGAGTCACAGAATGGCTTGGGTTGGAAGGGACCTTAAAGACCATCCAGTTCCAGTGTGCTGCCTTGGGCAGGGTTGCGACTCGCTAGATCAGGTGCCCAAGGCCCCATCCAATCTGGCCTCTAGGGATGGGGACATTGTAAAAATAACAAGGCTACAATGCATCACATGTTGGCCCTGGATTTTAGAGGAGGTTTACTTTTCTCTTTTCCAAACCCCACCATTATTCTGCTCTCAGATCTCATTTAGCATGAAATCACTCAGCTTTTTTCAGCTTCAGCAAAGTGAATCTCCACTTGTGACAAGTATCATTAAGCTGCAAGCCGTACAGGTTCACAAGGGTAAAAGAGAAGCAGTACATTTGATTTCAGAAGTTTATTTGCTTAAAATCTGATATTACCAACAGCTCATCCCATGCATTCCCCTCCATTTGGTATAAAACAGGATGAATGATAAAAGAGCAATTATCTCAAGCTCTGGGCACTCTTGTTAAATATTTAGGAATCCTATTATAAATTAAAACCCCATCATTTTCACTTGGCCTCATCTTCATATCATCTTCTTAGTACAGCAGCTGAGACTTCCATCATGCAGTCAGATGCACAGTTACTGGTGGCTGGTCCAATTACCCCAGTTTCTCCTGACACTTTGGAGAAGGCCTCTCTCCTGCTTTGCAAAAGTGAGCCATGAAGAGCTCCAGGGGGCAAGAAGGAGACAGCACAATCCTCTGGCTAATAGAATTGGATCCTCTGAAGCACATACACATAATCACCTCCCTTGTAGAGGCAGGTGGAGAACATTACTGCATTCTTCACAATGGAAGCAACTAGCAGCTGCTGCTGGGCAAGAAAACAGGATTCCCCTTACTGCATCCTTCCTATTTTCTCATGTGTATCAATACTGACAAACCTATATGCAGACAGACTTGACTGAGTACAGGGATTTTCTGCTCATGAAAAAAACTGCAGTTATGCAGCTCCAGACCAGACATCTCACTCAGCACCTTACGGAAAGGCTAACATAGAACAGAACAGCCAGTATTCCTTGGTTAAGCTACTAACCCTAAACACAAATTTAGGGAAGATGCTGCCCTCCCAAGATGTCTTTGGTGAGATGGCCGCAGCAGTGATGCTGCAGCAAAGCAACCTCTCCATGCACTGCTCACCCACCTTTCTGTAGCGAGATTCTTTCCAGAGACACAAGCCTCAGTGAGGATGGGCAACTTATGAATTAACTACAGTTCTCACCACAGCACTTCACAAGTACTGTATTCCACTGCAGACAGGCATTTACTTTGGAGAAGAGAAGGCTCAGAGCCTTACAGCTCTCTATGATGACCTGAAAGGAGGCTGTAGCAAGGAAGAAGTCTGCCTCTTTTCTCAGTTAGCAGCAACAGGACAAAAGGTAATGTTCACATTGGTTATTAGGAAAGATTTTATTTCTGAAAGAGAGGTCAGGCACTGGCATAGGCTGCCAGGGAGGTGGTGGAGTCACCATCCCTGGAGGAGTTCAAGGAACCTGTAGATGTGGCACTGAGGGAGGTGGTTAGCGGACACAGTGGTGATAGGTTGATGGTTGGACTAGATGATCATAGTGGTCTCTTGCAACCTAAATGTAAAGCATTATGCATGAATTTGTTTATGTAGTATATACAGTTATTTCTTTAGAAAATATTCTTAACATTGGTTAATATTATTCTCCATCTGACAGCCTCTCTTAGCAAGCTGGCACCACAGTGAGGCAGGATGTATTTGATACACTTAACTATAATAGTAATTAATTTTGTTTCAGTCCATGAAATCTCTCCACTGCTTTCAGGTAGATATCAGAACACTTCACTCCCACGGTCTCTGGGCCATGGACAGACTGTGCTTCACAGCACACAAACTCCTGGAGTCAGCAGTGGCCTCTGTGCAGTTCCTTGGTGCACTTACATGCAATAATACTTTCCCCTCCTCCCACAGCTTGAATAAGATTGTCAGCATTTTTATGTATCACCATGAATCAGCCTCATAAAAAAGAATTTTTTGTCATTTTCTGAAAAAATCCACTTTTGGTATTTGCTCGAATATATTTCTGGAACACGGAATTCATCTACTTAGTCCTCCCTTCAGGGCAGTATAAAATGGCAAAAGCACAATTATGTAGAAAAGCCCTTTTGAAGAAAATCTTCAAAGTGTTAAATATGAGTAATTCAACAGCACTTTCAAATTTATAGCTTTACTTTGTCTTCTCAACTGGAATGCAATGCCCCAGCAGAGCATGCTGGAACAAACTATTCAGGATTCATTTCTTTGTGGGTTCCTTAGAAGTAATTCATAAACTCATTAAAATGTATGCGTGTTTCTCCCGCTGCTTAAGCAGATACTTGAATTCAGTGGGTTTTTTTTTTTCCAAAGCAAATTGCTACTGTTTTGTTACTAACCTTCTGTCACTGTGCTCTAATAATGGCACAGTGGAATTGAGAAGCTCACATTTCTGTCCAGTGTTTAGATGCACATCACTGAATCCAACTGTATTAGAGACCGACAGGTTAAATTCTTTGCACCAAAAAGGCTCCATAGCTGCAGTAGCATGCACTGAATTGAGCCTATGAGGAAAAGTGACTTAAGAACTGAGCGTATAGACAAATACATTTCTAGAAATGATTTTTCAAGGCTTTCTGTCAAATAACTTAAAGACTTTAAAAAAAAAAATAGTCCTGAAAAAAATATTCTACCTTGGAAGCAAAGAAGCCCTAATTAGATAAACCCAAGCTATACAAAATGCTGCTACATTCCCTCACTAACCAAAAGTAACTCATTCCCATGAAACTATTAAAGAAAAATGCCTTCTTGTGGCAGTAGAAGGGCTGCTGACCAAAACGTATTAGCAAAACACATCAATTGGCTTCAATTCTTAACATGCACTAAGGACTTCTGTGTCCACCTTACTTACTAAGGACTTACACGTGCTCACTCCTTACAGGGGGAGGAAATACAAATGAACACAGACCCCTGCCTGGCTAACTAGAGTTGGATACTGCTTGTAATCAGCTCTACAAAACAAGAAATGATCCTTTATCATATGAAGCTCCTGTTTAAAGAATGGAGCTACCACTCACGTGTCTATACAGACATGGTTGGGAAATCAGTTTAAATAACAGATGTATGCTACAATCTTAACACTGACTTTAAAAAACGCAGGGAACTGAGCAAGGCAAGAATTTGTTTTGCCAGCTGTGATGGGCTATGGAGCCAGTAGGGCAGGAGACACAGCACGTTTTGCCAGAAAGGCTTTCTCCTTTCTGAGCATCACTAACACCCGTTTACCTTTATACACAGCAGCACTTGTAATAAGCATTTGCCTCCTTTATTGGTATTTATTTAATACAGTCATTACCCAGACTGGAAGGCTGTTTTGTCACAGTTGCAATAAACAAACATCTCCTCACCTATTACTTCTTCTCCCTGTTTATTTCACAGATGACAGGTTTCTAAACATCCAGTCCCATGGAAATACCCATACTACCTGCCAGCTTACAGACGTACACGACCAAGTCATGCTTCAGAAAACAACACAAAAACAACAATTAAACAAAAAAACACCCTCACTGAGACTGAACTCACTACCCCGACCACGGAGCGTTGAAGAAGCCCAAAGAGAAAAAAAAAACAGCCGCTCGGCACGGCAAGGAGCGCCAGCAGCAGCCGGCGGGGCCGAGGCACAGCAGCCCTCTCCGCACCCCGCGCTCCGGTGCCGGCAGCGGGACATCCCCGCACGCATCCGCAGCTCCGGCCGCCACCTGGCAGCGCGCTCCGCTCCCCGCGCCGCGGTTCTCACTCCCGGTTCCGGCGCGCATCATCCGCGGGCCCCGTCCCGACCGGACTCACCTCGCGCCTGAGGCTCCATGACCCCGGACGGGTCGGCAGCACCGCCGTCAACGTCGACCGGAGCGGCGGCTCTGACGGCGCTGACAGAAGCCGGCCCGCGGCTGCCCCCGCCCCGCTACCATCCAGCCCGGCGGAGAGCTGCGCCGCCTGCCGGCCCGGCCTTGCCTCGGTGCCGGGAACCCGGGACGACCTCGGTTGCGGAGCACGACCCAACTCCCCCTTTGTCTCGAGTTCAAAGCCGGGCAGCCGAGTCCGCCCGCCGCGGTTGTGTGGGCAGTGGGCAGTCACCCGGTTTGTTTGCGGTTTTCAGGTGACATCTCCTATGGCACAAGTATCCGAAGGAGTACCGATGGTGTCTGAGCTGTCATACACGTGTGGGTCTCTCCAAAAGTAATGCCTCCTATTTATTTCCATGGAAACCACAACAGATACAAAGAGCATAGTTAACACTGCTTGATTCTCTGTTCTCAGTTACAAAATACTATTTTCAACAGCCACCACTGTTACTACGTATTTTTGCCAGTCATGAACAAGATCCTGCGTGCCCTGCTCTTAAAAATCTCCATGGCTGTCCAGAATGTGGCTTGCATTTCACATCACTGTTGTCGCTGCTGAAATGCACCACGTACCACCTTGCTATGCTCACATTCACTCTTCTGACTCCATCAACATTCAGCAAGTGTCAGTGAATGTCAGTGGGTGCCATTTTTTCCCGATGGAGGAATTCAGTGACACACTACTGCTTCATGTGCACTTCCCTGTCAAACACCATTTTGTCAGACTGCCCCTCTGCTGCCACTTGTCACACAGCAACAAAATGTAACAGAATATTGGTGTTATATGGTGCCTCTACCACCATACCACCAACATCTGCCTCTGACATTGTAGCCCAACATGATAAAATAGGAAGCATTACTTTCAGAGCAGCCCTTGTATTTAGCAATTTAGGTAAAGATGAAGCTTTTTCATTACATAGCTCCTTATCCTACCATTCATGGTAAGTTCTTCACAGTAATGCAGTATAAACATGATGACACAACATCAGCAATGCAGATTTACTCAAGGTTTTGCTAACACCAGCATATTATCAGTCCACGTCAGTTTTGCTCGTGAAAGGGTCCGGAACACTTGTGTTAGCAATGCTGCATTGCCATGTATTTGCCAGTCAGACACTGTATCTGATTTGTGTGTCTGATACTACTGAGTGACTTCCAGGACAAACTGAGGGCAGGTAGCTTGCTGGCACCTGTAATACCTAGAAGTAATGAAAGAAGGAAGTAAAGGCAGGCAATGGAAGTACTGGACATTTTTTGTAGAGCTATTCTAACAGGTAATATTTTAGGTCAAGAGCAAGAAATCCAAAAGAAAATGATTATGCAGTGAGGTTAAAGAGGTGAAAAATAAGTTCTTCACATTAAAATACCATAGAAATAAAATACCATATTGCAAAGTATCAGCATTACTTACTTCTCAGCTTTGCTTTAGAAACAATTTAGAAAATAAAAGCCAAAGAAAGCCTTAATTTTTCCAGATATCTAATATTTTTCCTTAATATATGCATGCTGCGGGTTTCAAACCTGAATTCTTGTAAAACATGAATTATTTTCTCTAGACAAGCCTCTGTGATTTGGCATGTCCTCAGGCTGGAGTTTACCACTTACAGATGCATATCAGAGGTTTTCAGATGAATGAATTCCTGTACTTGTGCCATTTCAAATAACAAGACATACTTCCATGACAATATTTGAGCTCAGGAAAGCCATCAACTTCTGCATTAAAAAACCCAAACCCAAGTCCATCAACATGATCCTTTGCAGGAGTACCTTATTCAGAAGATTCTATTAAGAAGCCACAATTCTGCGACATAGAACTTTCTTATATGACTAGCAGACTTCTTAAACTTTCTTCCAGTCTGCATGGGAAGTACTATGGAAATGCAAAGTTGTATGGAATGAATTTGAAATACATATTTATTTTCCCTTCATGTGAACCACAGTGCCTGGAACTGAATGTCATGCCATGCCTCTTCAAACCAATACAAAGGCCTGAAGACATTGTTCTGTAGTGACCGGTTCCATCTTTGAAAGCTTACATTCTTACACTTTTATCAGCAGATTTTCATGGCTGTTGTACTGAAACTACTTCCACAGTTACTTCAGTGGTCTGTTGATAAGGTATTTGAATAGTTTATTTTTTTCTTCCTATGGAATGTATTTTCACCAGCTGCTACTAAAGGAATGTACGACAAAGACACAAACCTCGTGTGTTTTCTCAAGTTGGTTCAGTACTCAGCACTGTATAAAGTATAATCCATGAATAACAATGTACATAAAAGCATGTTTCTTTTATTAGTAAGAGTTAAAAACTGTCTGATCCTTCCATAACTCAATTTTCTTTTGAACATCTTGAATTTATCGTCACAAGGGTCTGTGGAACTGAACATCATGTTGGCTATTTAGCACTGAACACTATGCTGCTACCTCAGGAGAAAATCAGCAGCTGCTTCCAATGCTGCGTAGAGAACTTGGATCAAGATCTTTATCTGACATCAACCGACATCTCTATTATAGCCAATGCAATTCTGATTAGCCACTGAGGTCATCTTTGGTAAATAAACAGTGTGACAGTCAATAGCAACTTACTGACTGTCACAGCCAATAACACAGGAGAGCAATTCAAACATTATTTACAAATGAAAGAAATGCTTTTTTTCCCCCATTACTCCACATATTTCTCACTATCCTGTCAAAGGAAAGTGTCTCTTCTTCTCCTTCTCAAACTTTATCCCAGTTTGCCTGAGATAAAATAGGATAATGTGAGCTGAATAATGAATGTCGAGCCAGTAAGTAAACACACCAGAAAGCTTAACTGAACTCAATAAGATAAAATATGAAGATTGTATAAGACTAGAAGTTATAGATGGAGTGCACAGGAGTAAGTTAATTATAATTTTAATTTGTATATTTGGGCCAGGGAAGTGTAAATTTAACTGTAATTAATTGCTGAAATACTTGAAAGATAATTTTTCCAGCAGGTACCAAAGTGCCAACAATGCATTACAATTCAGAAGCTCAGAAATCTTGTAGTGCTGTGGAAAATTCTATTACAGATGTTCATATTGATATGAACAGGCAATAAAAGCGAATGTAAGAGCAAAATATCAGCAAGAGAAGGACTATTAAAATGGCATGTGTGACTGACACCTGAAATAGAAACAGTGACTAAACTCCAGTGACTCACCAAGGTTAGACAACATAGAGAGATTAACCAGTCATTGCCTGAAGGGTGCAATAAGACATCCAAAATCAGCATACATTCAAGGAGAACCCAGGAAGCACAGGGAGGAACTCCAAAATTGTTGCCACTTTTCTCCGTGGTGTCTTTGCAAGCAATCCTGGACTGTCTGGACATAGAGCCTTGGTACTTGAATGCTCTGCAAACTGAATGCACATGCCCTGGTCTCTGTGATGAGCACAATGCAAGCATGACAGAGTGAAATCAGCTGTGCTCTAAAATAAATTATCATGTACTCCTGTGAGGTGTTGCACTGAGATACGTTGTTGCATTGGGATGCTATTTCTTACAAGGTGATTTGACAGTCATGATGTTTGCAGGACTATAAAAAAAAAAAGCATAAATACTATGAATACTGCAGTAAAGAATTCAACATTCATTCATATAACGTGTGAAATGAAATGCATTAATTGCTAAAATGAAGAGCCGTCTCTCATGTTACAGTGTAAAAGAAAACCTGCACTCCTAGAACTGTGTTTGTGGCATCCTACCACAGACCTCAAAGGTGGTTCAGATGAGCTGCAGCCACTAGAGCACAGAGCTGAATCCTGACAATGGAAAATTGTAGGAAAACAATATAAACATGCCTAACTTATATCTGGAGAGCCGTTTTAGGTGTCTTTATGGACCTAAGATGGCAACGTAGAACTGCCATATTACAACACAGGATCTTTTGGGGGATCTGTGAAGTGTTCCTAGTAATGTGTCAGCCTTGTGAAACAATAAACACGCTGCTTTGAAAATACTGCAAAATGATGTTTTTTTAAAAAAAGTCAATTTGGTGAATTTATATTATAATTAAAATTGTAATGAGCCAAAACCGATCTCTGACACAGATTCAATGCAATTTCATTTTAATTCAGCGTAACTCATACAGTTATTTGTATCCTCTTAGAATGTTATCTTTATGCCCAAAAGGTACGAAGCTGTCCTAATTGCAAGAATATGATTTGTTTTCCAGATGTAGCTAAGAAGTGCAGTTAAACTGGGATTTCTTTCATGGGTTTAGACAGCATTCATTTGTATGTGTGCACTGGGAAGCTGGTACACAGGCTACTTTTGAGAAGTATTTAATTCAGCCTCTTAGAGGAGCTCTCTATTTGAAGAGATCTTGATAATGTTGGAAAGCCTAAAAAATTCAATATTTTCAGTATTATTGGATTTAATATCCATTTCTGCAGTTTATCCTGCATCTACAGGCTGCAGTGGAAGGGCATCCTGCCACATGACGAGGAGTGACCAAAATAACATGAAAACATTCCTACCTATTTATTATCTGGATTACCAAACTTAAAATATAGTGCAAATGAATGAAAGACTACATCCTTATTTTTGGTATGTCTGTGTACTTCAGCGTTTATCTCAGTCTAAGCAAATTCTTGTTAAGCCACAGCTTTACTCATGCAATAAAGTGACTGCACAGTCTGTGGTGTTGTGAATTCTGCATTCAGGGAAAGTCACAATGACATGAGGATGAAGCTGAAGGATGTGTGATCTACAAAGTACACTCCTCTCAAAGGCCTAAAATGAAGCCCTCCATCACTCAGAGTACATCTGCAGAAGCTTTCTGAGGCAGACAACAGAAGCAATCTGCATTTCAGGGCAGCCTGCCCAAGCTCCAACTCAGAGGGTTGCAAAGATAGCCCCAGCCAGCAAACTGAGCTGAAGGCAGAGTCACAGTCTCTTACAGAGAGGCAGAGTTTATGCAGGGGAATTATACTAAGGACTTTTTGTAGACTTCATAAAACTCAGTACATCTCCCTTGTATTTGTCCCCAGTGCTCCCAGTTCCTACCCTTTCCCTTTCCCTTTCCCTTTCCCTTTCCCTTTCCCTTTCCCTTTCCCTTTCCCTTTCCCTTTCCCTTTCCCTTTCCCTTTCCCTTTCCCTTTCCCTTTCCCTTTCCCTTTCCCTTTCCCTTTCCCTTCCCAAGGAGACACCTATACATATTTTGGCCTTGCTTAGCCATTTGCTAGCATCTAACACTGGCAAGCTGAAAGAGAATTTTTTGCCTGCTTCTGCATACCTCTACAATCACCAACCTTTCTCTCTGTGGACTTATTCTCCCTTTCTGATGCTGAGCAAGCTTTAGCAATCTAATGACTATTTTTTTGCATGTGATTTCCTAAAATTTGGTCAAGATCTCCCTTGAGGTCCTTCAAAGTTTCATCCCCCTTTTGGCATGTTCAGAAGACCTATGAGAAACATTACGAGCTAATGATGTAGCAAGGTGTTGAACTTCCTAACTATCCAAGTTTACTGAAGGCTGTGCATGCTCTTCACTTCTCCCAAGCAGAATTCCGGGCTTATTTAACACCAATTTCAAACAAAAAGTGGAGAACAAAGACTGCATCTGTCAGTAAATACTATGCTTATGTGTCTACAGAGTAGATTTTAAGAAAGCAATTTTAATGGTAACAAGAATAATTTTCTTTTCTGATAAGCTGAGTTCCATCCTTATTTACCTACTGCAAAATGGAGGAATGTTTTCTGCACTAGATATTTCTGCTCAGAAAAGCATGGGAAGTCAATCCAAATAAGTGCTTTGAGTTATTCAGTGATATCAGGAAAAGTACATTTGATGAAACACAAGGATATTCTGTTCACTGTTTCTCAGGTTGGTTTGCTGCAGTTTTAGTTCCTGACTGGCAGATCTCCAGAGATCTGCCTGCCTGTCTGTCTATTCTTCCTATTCAGTTGTATGCTCTTATCTTAAGCCTACTTCTCATTAAGGGGACTTTTTCAGAAACAGAAATGTTATTTTAACAAGATTTTTTTCTTTTTCTGTAACACAAAAAGTTCTTCCTTTGTTCTTATTTGGTAAGCACACACTGACAAAATTACAAACATTTATGAAACAAGAAACCTGGATAATTATAGATCATTTTACCCCACAGGTAGATCAATTATTCCTTTAATCAAGTTATGCATAAATTAAGTGTTATTAACATCCAGGCTGGTATTAATTGAAATGATGCATGATTACTGCCTAATTTTAAATCTCAGCAGATTGCAGAGTTTGGCCTAGCAAAGGACTTTGCTGTTTTTATTTCTCTGGAATCAAATTAATTGTGCTGTTACAAATTCTGTATTCCATTTCTATTCATTTTATTTGGCTACAGTTGTCTTTTCTGCAGATATTTTTTACTGTAAATTATAGAATTGTAAAGTTTGGAAAAGATGTCTAAGATTCAGTAGTCCTACAGTCAATCCATTCCCATCATGCCCACTAACAATATCCCTCAGTGGCACATCTACATGCTTCATGAATGCCTGCAGCGACAGTGACTCCACCACCCCCCTGAGCAGCCTGTTCCAATGCATCACCACTCTTTCAGAGAGAAAATTTTTCCTAATACCCAACCTGAATCTCCCCTGGTTCTACTTGAGGCAATTCCCTTTAGTCCTTTTGCTGCTACCTGAGAGAACAGCGCCCCCCACAAACACACAACCTCTTTTCAGATAGTTGTAGAGAGTGATGAGGTCTCCCGAGCCTCCTCTTCTCCAGACTGAACAATCCCAGTTCCCTCAGCTGCTCCCCATGAGACTTGTGCCCCAGACCCCTCACCAGCTTCACTGCACTTCTCTGGACACACTGCTGAGCCTCAGTGTGAGGGTTTAAAACTGAACACAGTTCAGTTGGTTGTTAGAGGTGGAATACCAGTAGCTATCTCCATCCAATAATATTCCATGGCCAACAGGGAATAGTCAAGAGAGACCAGTGACAGTGCAGGTTATTAGCTCTTTTCCCATGATGTAGACCTTCAAATCTAAGGCAACACAAAGAGCAGGACACCAAAAAATTCTGTATGAACTTTTATCTTAAAACAAATATTTCTGTGCTGACCACGTGCAAATAAACTCTACTTCCGTACTTTAAACTGAAAAATACTGATACTGAATGCTGATAATGAATATATTCCAGCTGAAACAATGATCGATCCGAGCTAGATTTGCTGGAAGCACAGGCATTTTAATCGGGTGGTTTTCTACAGAAAAGCTCAGGAACATTTTGAATAACCTCACTGAAGTGTATTCAAGGATTCTTTAGGAACCTCTGTAATATGCAACCAAGCAGTTATCTGGTTGCTACTCCTGAGACTGTAACGAACAAGCAGTACATCATTTAACCACTTGATGGTGCTAAGTGTTTTACACACTTAACCAAAGCTATTAACGCTTCAAAAACGACTCGCCTTTTGAAACACAGTTCAAGTTGAAGCTTGAATCATATTTCATTTTAATGGGAAACGTACATCTATCATTTGATATCATGGATATCTGAAGATTTGGCGTTACCACTCAGCTACTATATCTTCAGCACTGAGAACTGTTGTAAGCGGGCATGTGTGCCAATGATTCATCTTGCCTCCCCCTCTCAAATCCCCACCCACCTGGTATTTACATTCAGTAGATAATGACAGCCTGGTATGCACAGCTCTCTGATGGGCTCCTTTTGCACATACACATCCCTGCCAGCATGTCTACCCCATACTTATCTCCTTTCCAAAATCAGCATAATGTCCTCACCCTTTGCAATACTCTCACTTATGTTTAAAGCTAAATAAAAATGAACTTACCTGAGCATCTTGACTCACCAGTAGAAGAAGGCTGATTCCCTAAGAGCAGGTATGAGGGTTGCAGTAAGCACCCTGTGCAGGTCATCTTCTCAGCCCAGTTACTGGGTCGTAAGCTGAAGGATGTCTGTAGATACCTTCCAGTATGCATATTTTGTGACCTTTCAGCCTGAACTCAGGCAGGATGACATACAGGATTCATGGCAATGCCATATCTGGAGAAGTGAAAGTGACTGCAGCCTGTCACTGAGCCACACTGATGAGTGTGCACCATTCTGTGCATGAGAGGAGATTTTCTACCAGACCTATGAAATACACCTTATGACTTGCTGCAATTTGGGAAAGCTATGTAACTGCACTTTCTAACATCTCTGCTAATGGACAAATGTCTCAGACAAAGGTCTGCCATCATCTTTACTTTGCTTTACTTCAATTCAGTGTGGGACAGTGGTATCAGAAACCATACTAAAAAATGACAGTAACTTGCACAGCTTCAGAAGTGTTTGCAAAACATACATACGCATTACTATCTCATTGCCATTGTGCATACTGTATCTTGTCTGCCAAGGTGTTTCACAGAAGTCTAAGCAAATCATATTGAAATGTGTTTGTTCCCAACCACCTCCCCAACCCAGGAGTTCAAAGATTGAAGCCTGCCAGAGCACAATTAGAATCAAAGTGCAAAATCATACCATTGCCTCCCAAACTCTAGCATGCATTCCAAGCATTTTTCAAGGCAGGTTTTTCCTGGAAAACTGATCTTGCTTCCAACTCTTCAGTTAGCCCCAGTTTCTAATCTTCTGCACTGAACACAGCATTTAGTAATGAAAAATTTTGTTCTGAGGCTTTACTGCTCTACATTTTGCTTGAAAGTACATTTCTGTCTGTTCTGCACAAGACGTCTGCCATCACTGCTCTCCTACCCAGTTTTATTTTTCAGCTCCCACCCTGCTCAGCTCAGGTGGGATCCTTGGCTCAGGCCAGCACTTCCAATGGGCACTGACACCAGAAAATCTTCCATTCTCAATTAATAAATAGAGCTGCTCCAGTCTTATGTCGCCTGTGGTGGGAGGGATCTTTTGGCACACATGCTTCACTGTGATTGTACGTATTGTATGATGGAGCCTTGCTGCAAGTGCTGCTGCTTACATGTAAGGATGAATGTAAGTACTAATGAACCTCATGTAATCACATGGACAGGACTAAACAAATAGTTCAATGATTGACAGGGTTCAAATTACATACGTACACATATAATAAATACTTAGTAACGCATTTAAATATCATAATAAATACTGCAACATGTAATAAAGCGTATAGATAAAATCCAGAGGAAAAGATAATCTGCATATAAGAAATATATATATATACAAACTACTGATTCAAATACTGTGTATGAGGTGTGCTTGCCACAAGACATTGTGATTAATGAAAATTTGTGTCTATTCAAAAATGACTGGGAAAACTCAAATAGAAAATAACTGTTGAAACAATTAGATTGAAAAATACCACTTCTCTTCAGAAGACTTTTTGGGAGAGTGTTTAACAAGTTCTTATACTACCTTAGTCATGTGTTATCAGACTGCTTGATCCAGCACAAGTGTTTCTACAAGCTGTCAAGTACAGAAGGTGGTGATTCAGGTATGCTGCTGTAGGCAGGTAAGCTATTGCTTGGCTGAAAACTATAACCTCTGGAGGGTCAAAAATTGGACTTAGTATGACTGTTCCCTCTTTCTCATTCTCTCCCAGTGTCCACAGTTTAGTCTAAAATTCTGGAGAACTTCCTATTGAGAGATGCAGAAAGGAGCAGAAAATCTATGAGAAAAATGACCTGAGCAAGGATTGGAAGCAAATGTTGCCCACAGCAGCCAGGAAGAAGGTATTTATGGTCAGTGGAGAGATCATTTTATGAAAATCTAAATGCTCTGCCCCTGGAGTTTTTTCAAATTGCATAGACTGAAGGAAAGAGAAATGGAGATCACAAAAAATGCATTTCTTCTATTGAAAAAGAAATAATTATTGTCAATATGGTTATTAGGGCATTCTCTTTCCACACAGTATTTATACCAATTTCCTTTTGCCTTAGTTCCAAGTGAAGTCTGTAATGCTTGGAAGAAAATATTTATGGTATTTTACAATAAAAATTTCATTTAATCTCATCACCTAAACATTGCTGTGGAAACAGTCCATCATCTGATTTTTTATCTTTCAGGTCAAACTGATAAATTTTAACAAAAGAAATAAAAATCCATCCAAATAAATGCATTCAGATACAAACTTCCATACTTAGTGTCTGATAGTATTCCACACAGGCAGCATCAAATTGTTACTAACTTCTTACTGAAAGCAGTATGTTTTAGTATGCTAAAACTTTGAATTTTGAATGCATGACATTGGTCCCCATTCCTGTGCTAACTGCAGTAACATTTCAATTAAGGTAGTTTTAATTGCTTGTACTGATAGGGGTTGATGCATAAATAAATGATATTTGTGACTTGTATCAGTTTTCTGAAAACATCATATTAGGCAATCTTAGTGCATCCAAAAATTTGTTGGCAACCAAAACAGTTCCTAGAGAAAGAGAGTTATGACTAATTTTCATTATCATATTTGAGGAAAACTGGGCCATTTTCAGCTAGTCTCACTTCCTATGCTTTATTCCCAGCCAATGCTGCATATCTCCCAGCTAAGAACTCTTCTGTCTCTTTAGGATAACTAGCAGTGGGTCCCATTAAAATTTAAACACCTACATACATCTAATTGTAGCTCATCATGACCTGCGCATACAGCAGCTTCTGAGGGAAAACACTATTCACCACATCAAACTGAGTTTTCTCAGGATGCAGTACTCATGCTGTGGTTCTCTGGCTTAATAACGTGTCCGGAGGCCAGAGACAAAGCAAAATGTTATGTTTGATAGGCTATGTCAAATCTGCAGAGAACTGGAGCTTATATGCTGAAGCAGCAACATACCAAGGACCTTGAGTGACAGGGGTATATTGCCTCCAATGGTATTCTCTGCAGGGTCAACAGAAACGTAGGTGACTGTATTTTTCCTCTTCAGTTGCACATAAAAAAGTGTAGATAATTAGAACTTCAAATACCTTTGAACTCATGCACAAAAAAATGCAGGGTATGCATCTGGCTAAAATCTATTTTGAAAACATAATTATAGAACCCCTTCTCTGCAAAACATTGTAAAGATATATGCCTTTATGCAACACTTTTCAAACAATTCCTGCCCCTTTAAAATATGAGTCTGGGCTGCATTCTTGAAAAAGGTAAACCAATGTACTTCCAAGTACGTGGCATCTTTTCAAAGATACCACACATCCATCAGACCCACCGAGGTCACACAGTGACATCATCCAATTTCAATGCATTTATGAGCAGTACTCCGGTGATTATGTCTACTTCAATTTAGTATTCTATTCTTGGGCAAGAAGTATAATATCCTTATTCAGTGAAATGGCTGCATTTCTTTCTTTTTATTACATACAAAATGTCTCATAAAAATTCCTTAATATGATTTATAATAGCAAATATGTTTGATGTGCTGTTCTTCTACTAGTTCATTTTTAACTTTCGTTAACTCCTGCACAAATTCATTAAGTGCCTGGTAACAGAAGAGCATGTCACACAATATTACTTAAACATGATGTAAACCAGTAACACACAATAAATCTAATGTCACATCTCTTAACCCACTTGATCCTTTCCCTTTTCTGGCAAGGTGGGCTGTTGATAAAATAAGCAGGCATGAACGTGACAGGTTCAGCAAAATGAAGTGCTTTGTCTCCTACGGCATCACGTTTTTGCCAATATAACCAAACTGAATAAGAAAGTTTTTTCCATGTATAGTTATATTTAACTATATTGGGCCTTTTGAAAGTAATCTGTTTCTGATGCTTACCCCTATTTAAGTAAGGAGACAGGTTTAGATGGACTGCATGGCTCCTGATGAACCAACATTTTGAGGATATTTGTCTGCTAGGGGGAAAAAAGAGGCAAGGCTGCCTTCACCCAGTAATTTTATTGGCTGGAATGGAATATGTGGGAAAGCATTTACTTCTGTATCAGCATTCAGAAATCAGCAAATTTTTCCAAAATAAAGTAACTTTACTCCAGAAAAGAATGCCCACAAGGAGCACTTAACTGGCATAGCTACCACAGCACAACTGCTTTGCATTAGCTATGTTGGTTGATGGCTTTGCGCCCTGTTTCTTACATCCCAGCAATTCACCATGGCTGATTCTATTGATTAGAGCAATGCCTTAACTGAACATCTTGAGGTCTCTTTTCCCACATCAGAAAATTTAAAGAGGAAGCTGTTTCAATGGTAGTTTCAGAAAGTTGAAAAAACACATATTGGTAATATTACTTCTAGTGCTTAAGTTTATGACAACAGATACAATCCAGACAGAGTCTTCAGTCTTTTATCACTTGTTCAGTTTCAGAAATGATCCATGGGTGAAGATCTGTGGCTCTTATAGTATGCACAGTGATGATTAAAGTTTGTTAAGTAACTTCTAATTTGCTACATGGATTTCACAATCTTTTACCACCTTGATTATGCACACGAGCCACCAACTGTATAATGTAAATATACTCTTACAAAATCCATGTGCTGAGGAAATATGAATGTGAAAGAAGGTGTGGTGTTCCTGGCTACCTGGCCAGATCTACAATGGGTAGCAGCCAGCCCATGCAGGCATGCAGAGACCAGTGTTCTGGGATGTGCCAGACTTACTCCTCAGGTAGACAGGAAGTATGGCAGCAAAGGACAGGCAGCCACCACCATAGCAGTTCCTGCTCACATTTAAGCTCGCATTCAAGCTGCCTTTTTGGGGCATTCCTCATCTGTCAGGCTGTCAGCTGGATTAACAGATTTGGCAGAGGCAGCTGCTCCTCACTTATCCTCTGCTCAGGCAAAGCCATGCCATGGGCTGACGAGGGGCCCCTGTGGAAGATGTGATCTTATGACAATCACGTTTCATGCCTGAATGCTTACTTACGGGTGAAGGAAAGACAGTCTTCTCTGTCTCATCTCCTCTTACTGCTAGAAGAAAGATAATACAAAGAAAACATAAAACAAGGACAGTTTAATAAACGATAGTTAAATGGAGGCCATGTGTTGTCTGTCATCTAAGTAATGTTTTTTTTTTAAATAGCACGGTAATTTGAGTGGTGACATAAAGTTCTTGTTGTAAAGGAGTCTGAGAAGAAGGCAACAGCACTCATTGAAGGTCCAAAACATTGAAGGCTTTGTTAGAAAGCTGTACCGCATAATTAATGTTTGATTTGGCAGAGGTTTGCCAACAGCCAGTTTATTATGAGCTTTGACTTGTCTGTCACTTCATAAAAGCCAGATGAAGTTACAATGAAATATGATTTAAAACATATTTTAGTAAATAATAAGCATGTGGCAAAACTGAAAATTATAGAATATGTTGTTTGACAACATAAAATGTTAAAACTCAGAAGCCTTGAGGGAAGCTCTGAGCAATGAGAGAATTCTCGCTGTGGCATGGCAGCCACCTCACAGCATGCTATTGCTACACGTGCACTGGTTTTCCTGCAGGTCACAGCCTGAAGTATTTTCTGCTCTGTGAGGTTATTTTGGTGCTAGGCACTGAATACTTGAGGCTTCTGTTACTGCTGTTTGACAAGATATGAGCAAAATGAAAATCTGTATCCAGGCTTCCAAGCCAGGGGTGGCAGGGAATGGGTGAACTGAGTGATGACTTTGGTTATACAGGAACTCAGGAGAAGAGCCTTCAAGACAGTTTCTCAGTATGCCAGCTGAGCTGCAGGTGTAGGTAAAACCCAGGGCCAGGACCTTGCTGTCCTCACTGTGCCCAAATCTACCGAGCCAAACACAGAAGAGACAGAAGACAGACATAAGTGGGCAGTAGGCACTTAAAATGGTAACCATCTCATTAAGAGACAAAGGCTTCCGGAGAGGAGGAGCCTGGACCATACAGAACACAGAGTTGGAGGTGTTACGTCACCTTACTGGATAAAGAAAACATTGCTCATCTTCAGATCATTTAGTATTACAACAGGTAAATGGTCAAGGAAGAGGAAAGAACAGCTGGGGAGAGGCGTAAGTGACTATGAGTGGATGCAAAGAAATGATAAGGAGGCAAGCTAGGTAAAATTAGGCTGAGGCAAGAACTTTGCTTGTATGAGGAAACAAAATAAGGTGCTGGTGAGAAAATAGCATGCTACAAAGTGGACAGGTTTCCACCACTTCAGAGCTTTGTCAATCAGTGTTTTATCTAGAAGCACCTCTGCCTGAAAAGCAGGATAGCGTTTTCCTCAGGAAGCAGGATGAGGGAGCCCATCCCCAGCATATCAGTACTGGAATCTACTTTGACATTTGCCCTGTCTAGTGACCTTCAATGACAGAAAGATGATAAAAGGCCAGACCAAGGTTCTAAGGAATGAAATATCCTACCTCTGACAGGAAGAGAAACCAGATGTCTGGGAAAGGAAGTGAGATAATGCAACCAAAGTTCCATGACCCAAGAATGGGTATTCTTTTGTTTAGTGGCCTACCACAAACATCTCTTGTAACTTGTTCTGCCTTGCCACATCAGGATCTACAATATCCTTTGGCAGGAGATTCCACCAATGTTTTACTGTTTGCATATTACCTCTTCATTGTTACAGCTCCTGTTAGCCTCATTTGATGCTCCCTAGTTCATCTGATAAAGAAATACTGTCATTTTTGCTGTGCTCAAATAGAGACCTATTAAAACCAAACCCAACTGTGCCAGCTGTATCATTTCATTGGTGAAGAGCTGCCTTCTACTTTGCTGTTCATCATCAAAAAGCATTCATTTGATCATTGTTGCTTTCATGTTTACTCTCTCAGCCGTCAGCATTTTATTTACCTCTTTCTCCAGATTGCTTAGAAATAAGCTCAAGTGCAAAGCTCTCCAAACTGTCCGTGCAAGATTTAACTGGCATGCTCCCTTCCCTGCAAGAGCTACTTACAGCTACTCTGCTCATCTTCTGACCACAACAGCTACATTCTCCATGTTAGATTCTCTTCCTTAGCCTACATCTACTCCATTTCACCTGAAGAACTCCAACAAGTAGTTCTGCAAATCCAAACAGGCTACATAAAAATGATTATTTACATGCATGCTTGCTGCTCCTGACAAGTAAACTTGATAGGCTGGAGAAGGCGTTCGCTTTTCCGAAGTATGACAACATTACCCACAGGACTGCTCATTTTTGTTTATAGTTCTATTCTCACTAAACAGTATTTCATGTATCCCACATTTCACTACACCAGTGCTTGGCTGTGCCGCTGAGCCAAACTCCTAAGCAAACACACAACAAATTAAAATAGATTGATTCTAAGTTTTTTTGAATGTTAATTTAATAAGTAAAATTCGAATTTCATTTCTTGCAAGCTGACATAAATCCATCCATTATCTAAGGAAAATACATCTATTTCTGCAAAGGAGAAACTAGCCTTTAACTGCAGTTTCAGCTGTAAGTATATTTCTTTGGACTCCTGAGCATCCTTTAATTGCTGCAGATTGCATGCTAAAGTTTCTACAGATAAGGAAACCCTGGTATGATAGCCTTGATATTTGGTTGCAAGTCTTGACTTTTTTGGAGGGGGGGTAGGAAATGGAGAGAAGGCAAAAAGACTCGCCATTGGCCAGAGACACCTGGCATGGAGTTCCATCTGTCTATTTCATGGCAGTGAACTTTCTTTTCCTGCTTTATTTTCTACAAAAATGAAACGTAGATGATTGCACCACCCTGTCTTCTGTCTTGGCTGCTTGTACATAAACACACCAAACCTATTTTAAACTCAGCATTACAAAATCCCCAGCAAGTCAGACAAAACTTCACATCCACATAGTCAGTCAATTAGCATGGAAACTAAAATCAGTTCCTTTTTCTGAGAAAGGCACCTGGCTCAATTAACAGCTCACAAGTTTCAAGTTTACAGCCAGCTACAATAAAGACTGCCTTCTCTAAAAACCTCACTGGAATATGGAGCTTTAGCATTCTACAGGGGAATGGGATAATTGGAAGACAGTGTTTTTCTTCTTTTCCTCCTAGCATTTCAGCATCTTTATTAATAAAGTAAAATTGTGTTGCATATTAAGATACTTTAAAAAATGGAAACAGTAGCTCAGAGACAGAACCACATGGCTGGCCATATTTTCCATTAAAAAATATCCAAGAAATAATTCTTTCTAAGTTTTAAAACAATGTATTAGAATCACATTAATATTTGTGTTTATGAACACAAATACTCTGAAGTTTGTAATTCTATGTGATTTTTAAGAAGCTATTACTAACAATCATAAGTTTACACATTTATTTGTCAGCTGACTGACTAATATTTACGAAAATAAATGTTTGAAGAAAAAAAGTGAAACAGACAGCTTTTCTCTTTTTCAAAACTTTATTAGGTAGACATTACTAGATGACATTGTAAAACCCCTTGTGTGCAAGTGAATGAACTCTACATCTTCTCACAATTCATTAAATGCACAATCCCCCCACGGCTTCCAAACGTTAGTTTTAAGTTGGAGTGCATTCAAATGCTGCTTTACATTCTTCTGTTTCACCATGGGGGAGCACTTCTTCAGTTTGTTAATAACAAGGGATTGGGATATCAGTGTAAGTGAAAGGAATGCTTTGAAAGGAAATGAAGAACCGTAAGTCCAGACTTAGGAACTTCACTCAATACGGACACCAGAATCGACGCATAGCTTTTTAAATTGAACTGCCTACCACAAGTGTGATTGTATTTAGCAAAGTGAAGCAGTACAGAGACATACCCACTACTGAATACTAGTGAGGTAACATATTGAAAACAAACTGTTAAAAAATTCACTTACTTTCAAAAGGTCCTGTCCAGCAGGACGAACATTGGCAGAACAACTTCCCTTGTATCCATGCACGTACATGTGCATATACAGCCTGTGTCATCTATAGCTTTTTAAACAACAGGATTTCAGTTATACATTCATCAGGACAAGTTTAAAATCATACATTACTATGGTAAATTCAACAGAGGATTTCAGTGAGCTGTTTCTAGACCTCCTAAACTAAAAGGCACTCTGAAAAGGGTAGCAAAACATAATCCTCACATTGACACAAACTGAAGCAGCCACAAAGGTATAATATGCAACAGGAATTATTGGTATAAATTTAACACACCAACTGGAATTATTTGTAAAATATTGCCCAGGACTACCAAACATCTCTGTCAGGTTACATCATGAAGACCCATTGATGCTATCCTATGCAACAAGCATAGTTATCAGCTAAAAGCAAAAGACATGTATCAGAAGAACTTAACAGCATTTTGGTTGCGTGCCTGCTGGTTTTAAGAGAGCAGAATGATACCCAAAGAAGTAATTTTTTGAAATAAACAGCAGCTCTTGGGAGTGATGAAGAATTTTGACATGGTGCCTCATATTCAGTGGGTTACAGAATGACATAGTTCATGCCTAAAAGTTGGAGGTAATACTGAAATAGAATCTAGTAGTATTTCATGATAATTAATTCAATATGACTGTATCAAATTCCCTACCACCAAAAACTTCAGATTTGAAAGCTGAATCCTGATTAAGCACTCATGTATGATGTGTTATGAAGAAGTGATACTCCAAGTGACAGCCATATTACTAATTAAGAACTCCAGCAGGAGAAAAGGCCTCTTCAGCAGTTCAGAAAAACTAATGAACTTCAAGCAAAAACGTCCAAGAAGATAATATTGTCATCTTCATCTTTTTCCTTTTTTCCTTCACAAATTCTTAGTGAAGGAAATTGAAAACAGTGAAAATGTTTTTATTATGAATCTACAATAAACAGATTTCCTAAACATTTGTCATCTAACACCCACCAGTTGTCAACTCTCAATTTCCTTCTGCTAATTACCATTTTGTAGCTCCATTTTTTTCCCCTAAGAGTTCATATAATTGAAATTTTTTAATAAAGCTTTTCTTGGCACCTGATTCCAAATATACGGACAAAAGAAGAGGGAGCAATGCTAGCAATGAAAAGTCCATTAGAAAAATCTAACTCACAGAAGCTAAAAGCTGCCCCGTTCCCTGGGACAGTAATCCCAGAAAAACTCCACAGTATCCATTGGAAAGGTTTGCAAAGATGGAGAAATGAATGGTATTTTTGCAGATCATATATCTCCCCTTGAAGTAAAGGCCAAAACAGAGATCCCAGAGTTACTTCACTAGGATGCACTATCCACTCAGATGGACAAAACCATCAAGGTTCCTACCCCAGATGAATACCAGTTTGTATTAATGGGATACGTTAGCTCAAATTGGATATCACTGAAATCCTGTTAAACTGCTCTGAATCCCAAACCACCCACAGTGCACCCCTGTGCCCCATGCTTCTCAGTACTCCCATCTTCACAAGCCTTGAAGACTGAAGGTGTACATACTACAACTGTAGCCTGACCTAAAAATTCAGTTGAATTCTTATTTCTGAAGAGAAGTATGTTATTTTAGTAGTTGAAGATGCCTAGCTGATTATGCTGGAAGACCAAACTCATTCTAACAACACACATAAGATGCATTTCTGTAAAGTCTGAAGATGAATAGAGAGTTAGAAAAAACTGAAATGAGACGAAGATCAGTAGAATTACAATAAGCATGTCAAGTTAACGTCACTCTTGAAACAATAACTTGCTCACTAACAACGTTCTTCGACCTTCTGAGCAAGCCAGTATTTAGTCCAGCTTAACAATCTGTGTGTAGGACTGACTACTTAACAGAAATACTTAACAGATATTGCTCTATTGGGGGAAGGTGGAGAATACTTTTCATTTGTTTCAAGCAATAAGGCACTTACACATTTAAAATTTCTCATTATATAAAACACACAATACCGGAATTCAAGTGATATTGCCTGCCTCCAGCTTTTATAGGCTTACTCTTAGTCATGCAGAAAGTTCTAACCGCTAATGCACATAGATTTTATGCAGCTCAAAAGTGGAATTAGAGGCTTCTTTATTAATGAAACTGAATTTTGTCTAGCATTCTTCATGTGCCAGAAACAGCTAAACTAAAAAGGATGACTTGCCACTTTTCTAACCTTGCATCCCATTACTCACATTAAACTTAAGGGGAATTCTTGACACTAAAATAGAGAAAGAAATGGGAAAAGGAGAAAACTTCTCATCAACTCGTTGAAAAACTAAGATGAAGCTCAGCTTTGACAGCCTTCTCAGAAGCACAGAAGATATTTTCTCAGCAACTACCACTAATTCTCATCTAAACCACAGGCAAGATAATTTTCAACTTAAATAATTTTCAACATATATCCTAAAGAGTTATTTAGACTCAGATGGTTAGTTCTGTAACAAAATGCTTCCCAATTGGAAAAAAAATGCAAAATTAAAAGTCATGAAGAAGAGACTTTGGTAGTTTGCATTTGAATAAATACAACAATCTTTTCTCAATATAGCTCAGCAAAATCTAATGTGATCATTTCCTAAGATGCAATTTTGTCTTCAACTATTTCCAGAAATCAGTTTCAGATTATAAAATCTGAAAGGAAAAGGAGTTAGAAATCAAGTGTATAATTAATGGAAATATGGTAAACATTTTATTATGAGATTGGTAAACAGTGATATGGAAAAATCTACACCTGTTCTTGTAATTTCAGGACATGAAACAGCATAATGTAAATTGATACCAAAGAACTCTTCATATTGCATTTTTATGCAAAAGTTAGTACATGAGTAAAAACTGATCTCCTTATCCACAACTTGCATAAGAATAGAAATGTTCAGTTGGAAGGAACCTTCAGAATCCCAATTCCTGATTGCTTCAGAGCTAACCAAAACATACATCATGTTGTTGAGAGCATTGTCCAAATCCCTTGAACAGGCATAGATCATCAGCCACCTCTCAAAGAAGCCTGTTCCAGGGTTTGACCACCCTCATGTTGAAGACATGTTTCCTAATACCTCGTCTTAAGACATGAAAGAAAAATATTTCTTGACTGCATCAGTGTTTTTACAAAACAGATTTAAAATACATGAAAAGCTTGTTTGGATTCTGTGAGTAGATTTTCATTCTAAAAATGAGGTAAACGTGGCACTGTATTAGTAATATCATGTTCAGTAACAGAAGAATAAAATTGCAACAATACTGTTTTAAGTTTGTCAAGTTTTCAGCAAGATAAAACACTGAATGGGGCAAGCATGCAACAAGTTCAAGCAAGTATGTGCAAAATCCATTTTATACTAAAACCAAACATTTTTTACATAGCTTTCACCTCTCTAGACTTCAATCCATACAACACAGTTCAGATCTACTTTTCATGTTTTGATGAGTCAACTAAACTCCAAAGACAACTTCTTCCACACAGATATGCATTCTTAGATTAATTACTATAACACCTGTTTTTAAATTAAAAATAGGTATTGAGAAATGGACAATTTGAATCACTCTTAGAAATTTATGTGTTTTTTCTTGTTTTTTAAACTAGGGAATAACTAATTAAACAAAATAACTAATTAAAGCCTGAAATAAGTCATCACCAAAATCAAGCATGAAATTGAAGCACTGAAATCAAGCATGCACTGGTTTCATTCATTTCTCTATGTCGTTTCAACATCAGGCTAAGAGCATCAGTGATTAGTTGCACTAAAGGAATAAGCACTCCATTCCTTACTGGAGAACAAGTACAGATCCTGAACCCATAGGCACAGAGTACAGAAGAAACAGCAAGGAAGTTACACTCTCAAGTAACTGAAACAATCCACATTTGGTAGCTTGCTTTTTTAATTAAAAATAAAACACAAATAACTGTAGCAATGTGCCAGCTTCAGCAGTGACCACACTGCTAGTTTTGCAGCTGAATCAAGGCTCAGTTGTTTCTTTCATGCAGTAGTAGTACAAAAAGCTAGCAAATATACCAGCAGTGTTACTTTTTAAATACATGTGCCTTCTTAAGTTTATGCATTAAGCCTGAAAAACATTAAACAGCTATAACTCCAATTCCTATACCATGCTTACATTTGTTAGAATTTTAAAATAGATTATTTAACACTTTCTGTGGACGTTGTTTTTAATGTTACTGGTAAGTCAAATCATTAAGATCCCTCTTGTATTAAAAACTTACATTCATTCCCCTGACTATTTGCTTTAGTAAGAATGCTATTTGGACAATCTTCCTTTATGATTCCTTTTGCATTTCAGAAATAAATCAAATTTTCAAGTAGCTGCATAATGGTTGTCAATTATGGCTGTTAACATACTTCTTAGTATTTTGGAATACCAAAGAATTTTGGCCCAATACTGTGCTGGCATAAAATGCGTATAAATTCCCTGATTTAAAAGGGCTAAGGCTGATTTCAGGAGCAGACCCGCTACAAAATTAGAAGATACAAAGAGATTCTCTCTCTAGTTTCCTTCTGTATAATTCTTTTCACTAGCAAAACAAACAGAGGTGAATATAGATTATAAAATAACAGTAATCCATAGTTCTCCTATACAACTTGGCACTATACCGTAATTATCATACCAAGAATTATGACTGATGCAATGTCTGCTCAGGAACAAAACTACCACAACTAATTAAAAAAAAAAAAAAAAAAAAAAAAAAAGCTCATTGTCTGCATGGCAAATTGTTTGGCTACTGATCATGAAATGGTTTCTCAGATCTAAGAGGCAAGAGAAACCATTCTATCACTGGAGAATTTGTAATCTCTCACAGAATTATTCTTTCTACATACCACTGAATGTCACACAGGCTAATTAATATTTTTAATAAGTACAACTTTACATTGGTCAAAACCAATAAATATATGTAAATAATAAAAAAAGTTATCATACCAGGAAGAGTTATGAAGTAAGCAGTAGTAACAAAAAAACAAACAAAAAAACTCCCTTTCATATACATTTGCACTGCCCCAAGACAAAAGATCAAAGTGCACTGTATTTTAATGACATCTGAAAGATTACGAGTAGACTGCTTATGAAGGTGGTAAGAATTGAAAACAATTTTTTTTTTTTTTTGTGCAGAACTAAAATTGATGGGTCTTTCAGAGCACAGGGCTACTCCAAACTGCACTTCTGACACTCACTTCTATCCAACCCAGTTTCCTACTCTCAATGTCAAATATATTTACAAAAAACAACCATACAATTATTTTCCAGTTACGTATCCTGAGTGAGCTCTTTCAATACACAACTACACTCAAAGTCCACAGGCAGGCAAAAAAAGACCTTGCCACAGACATGGTTAAGAGCCCTGAAACTTGACCCAGTTAATAAAATCTCAAAAGCAGAAAAGCAGCATGGAGCAAAAGGAGGAAGAAAAAAAAAAAAAAAAAAAAAAAAAAAAAAAGAGAATGAAAAACCAAAACCAGAACTCAATAGATCTGCACAAAAAAAAAAAAAAGCATTTATTTGGCTATACAGACTTACTCAGCATATAGAGCACATACCTGGAGTGGCCAGTTTGAAGGCATAATTGGAAACTGTGAAGGGTTCTAGCAGCTCAAACTACGTCATACTAACCTGAAAATAGCTGATCTGGAAACAGGAGCTAACTTGAAGACATGAAATACATGAAAGTGTAGAGTGACACAATACTAGAACAACTCTTGTTACTTCAGTCTCATCTGAAGACCAAGATCAAGACAGACATTTTAGTTGTAGTGGGTATAATTACTGACAGGCCCTAAAAAGATAGCAAAGAAGTCCACAAAGGCCCCATGCTGCAGCAAAGGCCAGCACTGCTGAAGCTGTGCACCTCCATCCAGGTTATTAAAATTCAGGGAGAGATGACAGGTCAAAGTGAAAAAGCAGCTTCAGCCTGAATTGCAAGCAGTCTCTTGCAACTGGCACAACCCAGAGGCCTGCCCAAGCAGAAGCCAGCAAAGCTCTGCTCAGCCTGGAGCCTCTGCAGGGCACGCAGCTCTGATCAAGTGCAAAAGAGCCTCAGTACATTAACATAAAGATTTCCAGACAGCTAAGAAATTCAGCTCATTTAGAACAGATTTAAGCACTTAATCTGAATACAGATACTGATGAGCAAGCAATTCTTAGAAGAATAAATAATCCTGAATATGGTGAATGCAATCTGGATACTCGGCATATAGCAACATCCACCTTAGCAGGTTAATCAGACTGCCTGATGATATTTCCTGCTAATGAAGATGTAATAGAAGAGTCTGATGGTTTCAGACTTAAGAGCACAGTTAAAAAAGCCAAAATATCATTGGGTCCTGAAAGAAGAACATCTTTTACATTTCTTACACAGTTCACCCAATTTCCGTAAAAAAATTAATGACTGTAAAATAAATGGCATGACTTTGATGTAATGTAACATTTCCTATAATGAGAATAGTTGTGTAAAATTTAAATTTCAATGGATGAAGTTACTGGGTTAAATTTTACATTTCAACTGGCTGTACTATATAATGTTAATGAAAAATTGTTTGCTACATATTATTCAAATGGCCACATTTTTATATGGATACAAAGACTTCAGTATTCTTACTCTGCCTGGCTCCTGCATTTTTTTTTCCTTATCTACAGAGAAAAGCAAATATTGTCATTCCTACCTTTTTCTCTACAGAGAAATGGAGATTGGACTCTCTCATCTTAAAATGGTCAAATATGCCTAGTTTTGCTGCATGTAAAAAAAAAAACTGAAGAACCACTTTCATTTAATCTGTTCTGATAAAATCCAAATGCTCTGAATGAAATTATAATGTAGGAGTTGAGACGTATGCTTTTCCCTCCACTCATAACATTCTTCTTGAAAGTAAAATAAATGCAGATCTATTTCTTCCCTTTATGCTCATTATTGTAGCTTTTTAATTTCAGATCTTACTGAACTCAGAAACTGAAAATAGTGAACAGAAGAGAAAATACAGCTAAGACAACTGCAAGAGTATCTCACATAGTTTATAAGGAAACAGGAGAAGAAAGGAAATTAACACACTGTATAGTTACAGATAATCTCAAGTACTAAAACATTCTCAAGTGGAATAGTTTGACATGGTATTACAGACTGTATTGCAAAATGAAATCTATTTATATATATAAATGCATCTCTCACTCTCTGAGGTCTGAAATTTTCTAAATAATACAAAAATATTTTCATTATTTGACATTTAAACAAAGGAATAAGAATCCCTGAGTAAGCCAAAGACAACTGATATGTATGGCCTCAGAAAACACTCAAAACCAAGACTTGATTTTAAGGCAGCTTCCAACCTGCAGATAAAACAGAACTAGAAAAGTGATGTGTTATAAAAGAAGAAATCTAATTAGCAGGTGCATTTGCATTGAGAATAGTATTTGAACTTTACTTCTAAATGTCATTGCTTCCCAGCTTAATTAACACATCTTACAAAGGTACTATTGCAACTGACAGGACAACAGGGTTAACACGCCCTTAAATTCAAACAAAAAATTAAGCAAAGTACTGCTGACTGTTACAGTATGCTTGTGTTCACGGTTTCAACAAGAGGAAAAAAAAATAACAAGGAAACAAAACCAGAAGCTGTCTGAAAAGACACATACTAGCCAACTATGGTCAGCTGATATTTGTGTTTCCAAGTAAACAGAATTCATCAGTTCTTCCACTGAGGCTTTGAAGTCAGAGTGAGTATCTTATGATAACGGAGTATTATGTTGGCAGGGAAGTGGACTGTTTACTTAAAAGTTACAACTAGATTCAGGTGTAATAACTTTCGGAGAAGGAGGTACAAAGTAAACCCTCTCAAAAGATACACTATTTCTGAGTGTTAATTTTGAAGTCTGTAGACTTAGGGCACTGATTATCTCCCTTTCCCATCTCCCACATAAATATGCATCTATATATACACATATACGTGTCTTCAAACATTCAAAAAGTACCTTCACACTACAAATCTAATCTTCAAGACCACAGCTCTTTTCAATATAAGTAGGTATTTTTCTAATTTTCTCACTTTGGTGTATCACTGTTAACACAACTTCATTATTTTCTTTTAAGTTGTATTTGTACGATACATTTGGATTATAACTAGAAATGAAAAACTGAGTCTCAACTCCAAATTACATTGCCCTTGTAGTGATGTGATGAGAAAGAAGTCCAGTGACGAACAGAGGTACTCTGAAGCTCAGGAATAAAGGCCATGGATTGTTATTCTCTTCAGATCTGTTACACACCAGGAACAGTGACACTGGAAGTAGAGAATAAGAATGAAATGGTCTCCTAATAATTAACGATCACTTCCTTTAACCAGAATTCATACATCTTCTTCATGAAACGCCAGTGGATACTCTAAGACTTACGTAGGCTACTTACAAAGCAAATGTACATGCTATTTAGGTTATAGGATTTCATTAAGTCAATCTTGCACACACCCTAGTGTGTAGACTATGTACTATATGCTAGTTCAGAACAGAAGAACAGGTCTCCAGCTTCTCTTCAAATTCATTTCCTTCTATGTTCTGTGTCACATTTCAGTGGATATCAATGGCCTGTTTTGTCTCAAGTTACTTCTTGTTATCTAAACCCTTGAAATCTTTTCTTGTACTGAGAAAGGTTCAAAATGCTCTACTCATCTGGCAAACGCCAATTTCTCATCAATATTAATGGATTTCCAAAAATTAAATACAAAAGGAAAACCAACCAGCATATTTGTAAGTATCATGAAGTTTCAATAATAGTAAGAATATTTCTGAGGCACTGTTATTTGGCTGTGGCAATCCATGCTGCACAAATGCAATCTGAACTCTTGCTCTCTAGTAGGACAACTCAGAAGATAACCAGCTGTCATATTCTGGCATGTGATGGGGTTTTGGTATGCTGAACAGAATGCTGTGTGATGGAAGTTATTTACAGAAGTAGTATTTAATACCAAAAGTAGTATGCTCAGTATACAGTAAGAGTCCAAACACTTCTAAGCATTTCCCCCTTAAAGGCGAACACTGAAGTCAAACAGAACATGTTAGCAGTTACATGATTTCTTCACAGGCCAAATCGGTAGTAGAGTTGTGGCTAAAATACAGACTTTGATTGTCTAGTTCAGGAACTTAGACTTAAATCTTTCAAAAAAACCCCTTCAAAGTAATAATAATAGAAAAAATATTTTAAAAGCAGCAGTCAGGGGACCCATCCTGTTCAGAGTGCACCAGAGCAAAGAGGCTTTCTGGTCTGCAGTAGTGTTTCAGCTGAGAGAAGATGCAGGAGATCCCCCACTCTTCTTCCAGGGCGATGGCTGTGATGCCGTTACCAGCACTGTATTGCTCTGTTGCACAAACCGTGTATAGTCCTTTGCAGGACCAGCTCAGTTCAGTGAGTATGGCCCATCCTTACCAGGGCATACCTGTCCGTGACCTCTTCCTCTGCTTTTTACAAAGGCAATAGATAGGAAACACAAATAAACCTGTCAAAATAAGAAAATAAGAAAAAAGGCATTTAAAAAAAATGCAACGTGTTCTTTCTTTATATGTAGAGAGCATTAAGACACAGCTCTGTATATCTCAAGAAAGTTTAGAGCAGGAATTTGGACAAGCAGATAAAACCTAGCCTGCAACAGTCTCTTTGGCAATCAGTTAAGTTACACTTTCTCTTGCTTAGATTACAACAAAATTCCTGCTAACCCCTCTCCCATCTCTGACAAATTAATTCCTGAGCCAAGCTTTATTTTGTATAAGATACAAACGAAAAACTTTTAACAGTACTTTGGAAATTCTCAGACCTAAATACAATCTTGCTTCCATAAACATGTAACATGCAAATCTAAAAGCTAAGAAATCTCTACTTAACATACTTAATTCAGGGTTCATATCTTCTTCAGCAGACTACCAATTCTAAAAATTCTCTTAATCTTTAATTGAGCCAGTATAACATGCAACAAAAGCTTTACATTTTTATATATTTACATATATTATATACAAAAATAAAAATATCTATAATATATAATTTTTGTTTTTCAAATGTCCTTATCTATTGAGAAGTAACACCAAATGTTTATCCTTGCCCAGACAATGATCTATTTGTTTTTAAGAAGCCTTTTGAGAAAAAGAAGCTGTAAATGATTGAACAAATTTAGAAAAAACCCAAAACGCAGATTTATTCATGTAAGAAAATTGCCTGTTAGATGTACTCTCTCTCTCGCTCTCTCTCTCAAAAAAAAAGTACCTCCTCCTTTCTCTTACCACCAGCAGACTGAAAATGTGCAGATTTACTTCCCAAACACCACTACAGTAATAACAAATTGCACAAGGCTACTTTTGCAATGTCCTTGTTTTGCTGAACCACCTTGTAACTGGTGTAAAATGGTTAAGTACAATATTGAGATTACCTTAACAGTTGTGTTGGCCATAAATATTGTTGCAATCACCTCAAAACCAAAACTTTCTTATAAATAATATTTTTGGACTACTCAAGCTGCTTTTCATGATTGTCTCTTATCTGGCTATGCCCAGGATGGGACTTTAACAGCAGACGGGGTATTACTGCTACCACATTAGAACAGTTTTGCAGTAATATAACTTTTAAGGCATTTTTATTTTTCTCCCCAGCACTTATTATCTCAGATCACTAGAGCAAAGTACACTTTACTGGCTTTAGAAGTATTGGCAAAATAATATTTTTATTTTTATGGCTTATTTCTAAAGCAGAAATTACTAAAACAGGGCAAAGAGTACAGTTGCTAGAGTAACTGTACTTGCAATAAATACAACCACATTAACAGAGCTTTGAAACTATATCACATTAGTTTATGGTTCATCTTTTTGTGATGGAATTCAATTTGGCAGTCTATGCATTAAATCAGACTGAGATTGACTCAGCCTAATTCACTGCTTTTTTTTTTTTCTCCTTATTGTTGTTTCATCATCAAGATGGAGGGATACTGCGACTATAGCTGGCGCCTCCAAAATTTTGCCACGCATATGGCCAAGATATTAGAACTGTGATCCACTGAGGTGACAAAAGGGAGGGCACAAGTTAGACTGCTCAAGCCCTTTCAGTATTTTAACTATATTAAAGACTTAGTTTCAAAAAAGCCTTAACCAAATAATTGCAAAATATGAAATAAAGCCAATAGGCATGAAATGCAAGGAAGAAAAAGATTCCAAAGACAAGCCATTTAAAAAATTGCATGTGCTTCATAATAGAAACGTATCTAAGAAATGTCTGTCTGATCTGAGACTGTCTCTTAGAAATAAACCTACCGAGATGCTAAAGTCATACAGAAAGTCACTGCAAAATCAGACCCAATCATTTATATTATTCTTACCTACTACAACAGCTACGGCTCCCAGTGCCAGTCCCAGAATCAGTATTAGGGGTGTGATGAGTAGCTTTCCAGCTGAAACAGATAATTCATGAACAATTCAAATTAAGCATTCTATTTTTCCCTTTTGAGTAATCCACAAATATTTGTATATCTGACCTCTCACAAGAGCCAGTTTATTATTTTTTATACTTGGTACAATCCCTATTTGTAAAGTCACTGTACAAATTCAGACAGGAGTTATCTATATTTTTCTCTGCTCTCTCCACCCACTATGGCTGAGCACAGCTCATTTTGTACATTAACAGTTAACTTGCATTTATTTCTATTCTGGAATCCCTTAGGCATTGTGACAGGAACATGATGGATATCAAGCTACTATCCTCTGGCACCTCCAACATCCTACAGTACAACAACACCAGAAAGAAGCCAAGCAAACCAACATCTTTAAGAGCTTAGATTGGCTCAAGGTGATGAGATCAGCTGGTTTCTACAGATGTTTTTGCATGCTTTAAAAAGCTGTACAAAAGAAGCATGTTCACATAACTTGAGTTTATAATCTGTAGAACTACAGGGAAGCAAGGCAGGATACCCTCTGAAACACCTAAGCCAAAGCTGAACTTTGAATCCAAATTGTTTTTCTTGTGTTTAATACTTTAAACTGAACAGCAGAATCTCTCACTGAGTTGGCTGGATAGCTATTTCAAAGAAGTCAGTCACCTCAGAAGTGTGAAAACACAGCAGAGTAGGCATGCTTACTAATATCCCAGCTGTTTCAACATGGATTTGAAATTAAGCAATTCTCTACATTAAGCATATGTTTGAAAGATTACCTCTCGAATGAGAGGAAAAGTGAGTTCATTATCTCTCTCTTCTCTGCCCTTCCCTCTCTCAAGCCACTTGTATCAGATTTCAATAAATGGATTACTTCATTCAACAATGATGTAAATCTCTCCATAACCTTAGCCACTAATTTGGGCAGCAGAAAGGAAAAATGAGATATTTTGGAAGCATTTGCAGTGGTTAAATGAATCAGTCCCTTTCATGCTTTTCTTTTGATAGCTTTTAAATTTCACAGGAGTGTTGTGAGTAGGAAACATTAATTCCTAGAAGAAAAAGTTGGCAAGTACTGTTGGTATTACTCTAGTTGCTAGGCACCCTAATGGCAGACCTTCCTGAGATTCCACTGCACTGCATTCTGTAAACACAGAAGTTGTCATTGCCTTAAATAAGTTATTCAAGTACAGGAAGGAATGTAGAGTGATGTAAAAACCTCAAGAAAAAAATGACAAAAACAATCTTAAAGATTACTTCAAAATTGTTAAAGCTCTGGTAAAGCTTACAGAATTGTTTTGATTATAAGCTTTCTATGTGCTAAGTCATGTAATTTGAATGTTAAAAGATTGTGGCATGTTTGGTACAAAACTACTAAACTTAATCTACTAAATTGGTGATAAAGTACACACCAACAGAATCTGCAGAATAGTTAAGCTGTTTGTTTTTTTTTTAAAACAGAGTGACTTCTTTGCCACATGAAGAATGTTTTCAAAGCTAATTCAGTTTAAGAACTTGCGTATTTACATTTGACAAACTAACTTAAAGCAGCAATAAAGCATGAATGTTTGTCTTTGCCCTTCTGCCTGTGAATATGAAACTGAGTACTGTGTAGTTTATTAGTTACAAGATCTTACAGGATAGAGACCTTTCATCATCATGGGACAACCAGCTCACTAGCTCTATCTCCCTTTATTTATCAATGCGTTCTTCCTAAAGGTTAAACTTCAAAAATGAAACAAAATTCCTTTTCTACTTAGATATCTATTGCATTTAAGTCCTTAATTTTATTTTTTACAAAGGTAAAGATAAAAGAACAAGTTAACATAAGGTAAGCAAGACACACAAATCACTAATGGCTAGGAGTATAAACATCACCAATCACTGCAAAGCAGCAGATACCTATATTTTACTCAAATAATCTTCTATTAAGATGGCATAAAACAAATACGTAAAATACTGTTTTCTATGTCTAAATTGCTTTCTATTCAAATGCAGTTTGACATATACCATTCATTACCATGTGTAGGACTACGAGGCTCAGAGAGACATGACAGTCTAATTTATTGTCCTATTCCTGGTAGCTCCAAGATCACTAGCAAATAGCAAATGTAAACCTTGTCCAAGAGTAGAATAAAACCTTTGATTGCCTGTCTAGGTTATGATAGTCATTTCTGGTAATGCCCAAAGTTAGTTTTTAAGGATAATTGCATACATTGTTGCAAGTAAAAGGCTAAAAAAATTTTTTTTAAATTCTAATCAAAATAATAGCAGACAATTTCTCTACAGACTTACTCAATGTGAAGATTTAGTTATTTGTAGTAAAGTAGTAACCATGTTTGCAAATGTTTTGGAGAAGTTTCATTAGTTTTGATAAACAGAATCTGATTCTTCTACAAAAAAGGGAAAATTTATTTCCCTAAGCATTTTTTTTTGCATAACTTTGGTTTGGCTGTGGGTTTTTGTGTTTGTTTTTTTGTTTTTTTGTTTGTTTTGTTTTGTTTTTGAGGGGGGTTAGTATTTACAAATCTCATTAAAGAATTCTTTGTCATTCTAAGAAATTCATATACTAGCTTTAGAAAACAAATTCAGTCACTTAGGATATGGAAACATAGTCTACTTGTGTATATATAATTAAGTAGACATTACAAGTGTCTACTTACAAATCTGAACAGTCACATCTACATAATTTAAATGCTAATACAAGTTTGCATCTCTTTAAGAAGTCCAGTCAAATGTGCATAGGCGACTTTGTACAAGTCAAAGTAACTGTAAAGTTGATAATGAAGACTGGATCCTCAAAATGCACGCTTCCTTCCACAGTGCTCAAAACTATGCACAAAGTGCATCTTGCACTCCATGTTGGGACAGCAGTACGTGTCAATCAGATATAAAAATGTGCTGCTTTCAAAATCCTGTTTGAGACACTACTCACCACACACAGAATTTCTTGTTTAATTGCATCTTGTCTTTTTGTGCATCCATGTAGCAAGCATGTAGCAATTGATTCTGAACACGATTCACCCAATTCAAGTGGCACTTAAATGGCACCTTAAATGTAAGACAGCTAAATGTTGTTTTTCCTTCCTGTGGTCAATAACCAAATCAACACAAATCAATTCATCACTAACTCTAGTTGCAATCAAACATTCTGCTTCCAACAACTGAACCAAAAGGAATCTCATTAGCATGAGGATGAAATCTCCAGATCAGCTTTCCATCCTCGCAGTCCTAGCAACTTCATCTTTTAGTACTGGCTACAGGACAAAGTTCCTCTAAAGATCTCCAGTGCTTCATTCCCCAGTCTGTATGTATAGCCAGGGTTGCCCCTTCTCAGGTACAGAATATATTTGATTTTGTTCAACTTCATGCAGCTTGGTCATTGCCCACCTCTCTAATTTGTCATATCTGGCTAAGGTGGGGAGAGAAGTGACATCAAGAAAAATCAATCATTTCTGCTCCCAGTATATTTTCTTCTGGTTTCACCTTTGCAAAACCATTTGTTTTCACAGAATCACAGAATGGCCAGGAAGGGAAAGGACCTCAAGGATCATGAATCTCCAACCCCCCTGCCACTTGCAAGGCCATTAACCTCTTCATTTACTACTAGACGAGGCTGCCCAGGGCCCCATCTAATCTGGCCTCCAACACCTCCAGGGATGGGGCATCCACAACTTCTCTGGGCAGCCTGTTCCAGCACCTCACCACTCTCTCTGTAAAGAACTTCCCCCTGACATCCAACCTAAATCTCCCCTCCCTCAACTTAAAACCATTTTCCCTTGTCCTGCAGTTGTCAACCCTTCCAAAGAGAGATTCCCCTCCTGTTTGTAGGTTCCCTTTAAGTATTGAAAGGCTGCACTGAGGTCACCCCGCAGCCTTCTTTTCTCCGGACTAAACAAGCCCAGCTCCCTCAGCCTGTCTTTGTAGGGAAGGTACTCCAGTCCCCGATCATCTTTGCAGCCGTCCTCTTGACCCTCTCCAATAGCTCCCTGCCTTTTTTGTACTAGGGGCTCCACACTTGGATGCAGTATTCCAGATGGGGTCTCACCAGAGCAGAGAAGAGGGTCTATCAAGACCCTCAAGTCCCTCTACACAGGGCTGCTCTCAAGGACCTTCCAGTCTGTATGGATGCCTGGGATTCCTCCAGTCCAAGTGCAAAACTCTGCACTTTACCATGTTGAACCTCATCAGGTTCCCCCAGGTCCATTTTTCAAGCCTGTCGAGGTCCCTCTGAATGTCATGCCTTCCTTTTACCGTGTCAATGAAAAATGTTGAAATTTATGCTGCCATAAAGGTTTTCCCCTTATTTTTATTACAGAACAGTCTGTGACAAACATTTACTGCTTAACAGAAAATGACAGCATGCCAATCTGCTAAGAAATGTTCTTCCCTTTCTATGGACTACATCTACCCAGATTTAGTAGAAACAAGTCAAAGAAACTTATCTGTTCAGACTACAAAATCACCATGTTTACTTAAATAAGTATTTCTTCTCCATAGTAAGAGAACAAAATGCATCAGAAAAAGCATCTAGCAACACATTACGTCTCCTACTGGCAGCAAAGACAGCGTTCTCTTAATTTCCACTACTTCGCCAAGTAGCTAAATAGCTAGTAGTGACATCTCACTACACTAAATCAATTTTTTTTTTTTTTTAAATATTCTACATGCTACTAAAGAGACCTGTTTTAATGGCCTGGTTCTCTGCTACAGCCTCCTCTTTCTGCTGACTCTCATAACAGTCAGAGCTCAGTCTTGCACTGTAACACCTAATGACAAAGACTGAATGTATTTACATTTAGAGCTACAAGTCCAGCTAGAGATGACAGAAGGATTTAAGGCCATGAATATCAATGTAGAATTATTTGAATCATTGTGGATTTCGGTGTTAACAAGCAAAGCTAAAAGTCACAGCCAACAAATACATTTCCTGGCAGGTTCAGCTCTATTAAAGTGATGAACATTGCTGTAGGAAATAACTCAATGACAGCGCAGGAAACAAACCCCTGGAGAAATTTGGACTGAGGATTTGAGCTTCAGTAATCTTTTTTGGCTTACTAGTTAAGGCAAACCACAAGCATACTTAAAAAAGGGAAATGAAAGCAAAATATCTTATGCCTTCTCTATGCATACTTTTATAATTATGAACATACACATTTTTACCACTGAATTTTAACTATTACATGTGCTTCCACATTTCATTACTACCTCCATGTTACCGTTTGCATATAAACTAATTCTCTTTTAAACCAGTAGTAGTTGTTTCTTTTTGAAAGAGAAATGACAAGTATTACTATTTCCTAAAACAAAAAACATACAACAAGAAAGAGGAGAACATAATTTCAAAATTAGCATTATGCACATTCATTAAAAAAAAAAAATGTCAACTGCTTGTTTTATGTATAAGGCATTGGAAAAATTAAGACATCATGTAATGTTTGGTAATATAATATTCATGTAATTTTAATATAAACAAAATACTTGTTTATGTTTTTATCTGCATCAAACAAGTTTAATCTTGGGATAACATTACCCATAATTCTACACGTGGATGGCAAAGAACGCGATGTCCCTGAACTCAGTCCCTTGCTATCACAGCAAAGCAGCTTATATTGTGGTTGCTTTTACTGAAAGTTTTTTTGAAACACTGTGAACTACTTAAAAATAGCCCTTGAATTTTAAGCCTACATTTATTCACAAACAGTTTATACCTACATGCTGTAGTGCCAGCACTGTCTTTAATCTTTAATAGTACTTCTCATGTGCTGGAATTTCACTCTAGAAAATGCAACAGTGAAAATATCCAATCGTTTTGAATTTTTATCCATTTTCCTATTTATTTCCGCATCTTGAATTCCCTCTTACAAAGTTTGTTCAAAAACCTTACAAGTTTCAGAAGTCAAACGAACGGGGTCTGGATTACTTACTGACATTCATTATAAATACACTGCAGGTTTCTTAGTTTTTTTTCTACAACTTTGCAGATCAGCAAATTCTTCTTACCAGGCCTATGAGTCTAGTGTCAACCCTTGCGCTACTCTAAAATGGAAGTCACCTAGTATTTTCACTGGAACATATTTGGGTCAGGAGTTTTTACCACAGATCTGCTGACTTCTACTTCCATACATTCAGACTCTTGCCTTTACCTCTATATTTGACATAAGCCAACTTGTAAACTGAAAGCATTTTCTCATCTGAGCTGAATTTCGGTTTTCTTCCAATTCCTGTGCCTTAATTCACCCACTGTGATGTCCCATTTTCGTTAATAGGTCTCCAGCTTTCAACACCTAATAGAACTATTTCCTATCATGTTACAGGTAGCTTTACATGACACAAACTAAATACAATTACTCAAGTTAATGCATACATAAGATAACAAATAAGCTAAGAATTTATTTTTCTTGTGCTTATGTAAGTTCAGACAAGTGCACTAGTTCAAACCAAATCAAGACTACCTTAAAAAAAAAAAAAATCACAATATTCCCTTGAGATAAATTAAATTACATAGTTGCATTTTAAGTTCAATCTTTTTTTCAGACCCAAAGCCAACAGCTAAGTGTCCTCCTATATATACACATAAGGAGAATAAGCTTGAGTGCTTTGGTTATCAAAACAAAGTCAGGTTCAAATCCAAAGGATGCTTTATTCAGACAAACCTTTCACTCAGAGGTTCATCTAAAAAGATTCCTGCTCTTACTCATTTCTCCTGTATGGTTTTAGAATGACATAAGACCCTACAAATACATATTGATTGTCTCATATCTTTCTGTTACTGAAATCATAGAGATCTACTTTCTATTAGAAGAGCTACTGATGACCAAACTAATAAGCTAGTCATCAGCTGGTAGCAAGGAACAAAACTTCACAGAATCACAGAATTATAGGGGTTGGAAGGAACCTCCAGAGATCATCGAGTCCAACCCCTTCAGAAAAGACCTGAAAAGTTTAGTGGAAAATTTAGGATTTCAGATGCTTCCTTCTTTCCTCTGTTCCTACTTGACAGCTCAGGTACCCCTCAGTTCAGTACATGAATCAATTTTTGGGAACAATCATCCCAAGTGTCGTACAGGCACACTCCAATCTAGACATGTAACTGAGATGCCAGACTCCACTGCATCAGTCAAACCTTGTGCTATTGCCTTTGTTCGACTACAGTCAACTTATCCAATGGATCTGTTTCTGCTGCTACATGACCTGGCACTGCTTTCACAGCATGCTTGAGCAAATGCTTCTTGATTTGTACATCAGCAGACGGAAATACAGGCTGACAGAGGTAGCTGTACAACAATATGAGAAAATAGAAACATGAAATTTTAAAGGTAAAACTGAACCAAGTTGTTTCATTGAAAGATCTTCATGTGAAACTACAGCGTGGCAGTTTCACAGCTGCAACATGTCAGAAGGTCTATTTAGGTATCTGAAGTCACTACAATGTAATCAGAAGCAAATTGAATTTTCAATAGAATCAAAGTTATTCTTTAAGGCTACCCTATGTTGAGACACTTTCTTGTCAGTTTGCTTGTGTAGATTTACAGTTTGCTTAAATACTATGAAAAAAGGTTAGGAAACGCAAGCTACCAAAATAGGACACACTAGTTAATCACACATAATCCATACTAATCCATGCTCATGAAAGTGACTCCAAATGTATTCTAATATACTTAGTAAATCATTTTTTACATAGCTAAAAAAGAAGCTGCCCATCCTCTTTAAACCTATACATACACACATACCTTTAAGATACTGATACCCCACCTGCCTCAGTCACCTCTTTATGCCGCTCTCTACAAAGTGCATTTATCCACTCACCACAGACAGAGCCTCGCACTAATCTCCTCAAGTGTGGTCTCTCGGGGAGGTAGCGGTATTTGCATCCAAAGATACTGAGGTTTGATGTGTGATCTCCAAAGAAACGGAGCTGGCGGTATCTCTCCCCACAGCGGTAACAGAAATTAGTGTTACACTGGGAACAGGTCATGTGGTCACACCCTTCTGTTCTCTGGATGTGGATCTTTAGGAACAGAAGGAAAAAAAAAAAAGATTATTTTTAACCCCAGAAGTGGAGGAAAGCAAGCAATACTTCAACGCAGCCCACATACAGCAGATGTGCTAAGACAACTATGTTTTTTTAAGGCATGCTTCAGATCAAACATGAGTTACAGCTGTTTCCAGGCTTTTACGTAAGAAATGACTTCCTACATCATTCTTCCCCTTCATTTAAACAACCAAGGATCTCAGAAGATCCTTGCCTTTACTTAAGATGAAAACTTGTTTTTATTACTCAAGTAGACAAATTAGCATCGAATTTTATTAGAAAAGAAAGCAGCACAGTAAATATAGTTATGAACTCTGTATGACCCCTCCATAGATGGGTTTCCCCTCTCATGGCACCTGTGGCCCCACTGTTTCTCATTACTACCACAAATTGATTTGGCATTTTGTAATAAGCACCACAAAGGCTCTGCTGTAGAAAGAGGGACTTGGAAAGCACAGGATGTTGTCTTTTCTTGTTCACTTGTTTTGTCTTTAAGTGTTTAAAAGAAAGATTCCAAAAAAAAATATGAAAAAATATGATAAACTTTTACAATGCCCACAGCATAGCATTAAGGTGATTTGCCTAGGCTCTGCTTCTACTTTTCCAATCATTTTCTGCATGAAGTACCTTATTTACTATTTCTTTACCTCCATATACTCTTCTGCATTTACTTACTTAGCACACATTTAAAGGATTCAATTTCAGTTAATAGTTCTGAGAAACTTAGAAGTAACTGTGTAATCATTGTTGCAGCACATAATGTGATAGAATGAGACATCTTCCCCTAGACTGCGTCTCTTCTTAATCTTGCCAACTAAAATCATTGCTAATGGGGTGGTGGTAAACAAGTTTTTCCTATCTCACAAAATGGATAAATAGCACCACCCCACACACAGGCTCCATAATGCAACAAATAAAATAAAATAAAATAAAATTTCACAGTAACTGTGGTTGGAAGTAACCAGAGGTTATGTATTTTAATCCCTAGCTCAGCACTTCAAAGGCAGACCAAATTGGTTCAAGCCTTGTCTCACCTGGTACGGGTATGCTGCTCAAAGACTACTACTTGTTCCAGACCCTCCCCAGGAACAGTCTTCACTCCTTATATCTTTCTTGCTGAAACTCGTGATGATTCCTCCTTAATTTATCCATATCAACCCATATTTATTTTGCAGAGAGGTACAGGTATAGACATCACCACTTAATGGCCCTGCAAGCACCACAGGTGATGAAAGCTCAGGTGCAACTGAAGCCTCTAACCTCAAGAGAAGTTTGCAGCTTCTGGGGTATCTGACAGTCCTCAGAGGGTCAACAGTGGTACTGATCAAGCTTCACCTAGAATCTGAGAAATTTCTTCCACCTCAACTGCTACTGAAACTGGTACTCTACATAGGTAACAAGCTGACATTTTCTACTGGCACTTCTTTCAGCAAAAGACTGCAGGGCAGATATAGTCAGAAGTCATTCCAGACAGGTGTGCCAACATGACTGTGCCAATGAAGGCAATCTCAAGATTTCTGCACTTTCAATTACTTCTTTTATGAATAAAACAGGAAAGGCATTCACAGAAACTGACTGTGCTATAAAAAGTCACACCCTGGTGGAAAGTAGATTTCATCCAATAGAAGGGATGCCAGTAGGCTGACTATACAATCATCCCCCTCTACTCTGAAGAAGGCCAACATGATTTTATTTGTTCCTATCATTCATTTACCTGCATGACAGGTTCCTTGTTTTTCACAAGTACCTGAGAAAACACCATTGCTGATGAGCTTTATAATCCGATATATAATATAAACTTCAAAGCTCTCACTTTTAAGCACTTACTTAAAGTAAACTGGAAGAAAATCTACTCAGCTATACCAGTTAATTTTTGAAGTTACACATGGTGCTTTTTAAAAAAGTCAATTTGACTTTCTCCTTCTTTTCAGGCTTTATATGAAAAACATTAACCACATTCATTGAACCATAGTCTATTTAAGTTATTAACCTCAACTGAAATTGAGAAATGATCTATGCTATCTCCAAGCAGCATATAACAAGTTTAGAAAAATCTCTCTTAAAAAAAAAAAAAAAAAAAGCAACGCATCAAAAATCAATTTAAGATACGGAAAAAAGGAGCCCTTTCTACTATTTACATACTTAACTATACTCACACGTAAAACATTTAAGTATTTTGTATGTAACGCTTTATTTTGTAAGAATATCTTGCAGAGAACCAATAAAATACAAGCTGTTTCTATCAGGTGTGCTGAAGCTGCATCCACCTACTGTGAAAAGTAATCAGGCTTAAGCTCATTTAACGTGAGTACTAGCAGCCACTGTTATGAAGGATCAAACATGTTCAAAGCACTTACCAAAAAAACACTGAAAAACATGTGAATACCTGCCTAAGGATTTACCTATATACAGTCCCTCCACCCATAGAGTACTCCTGTTTTCTCAACTGCATGCCCAGACATGATAATCATGGAGAAATAAAAATCATGATATAGCTAGCAAAAAGAAGTTTTGTCTATATATTTACATACACTGAAGTGTATATCCAGAAGATATCCGTGAAATACTGTCGCAATTTATGACATTGATCAGAATTGTATCTTCTAGGTTACCAATAGCTTTAGAAGTTTGCTCAATAAAGAATACCCACCTTACTAAAGTTTCTGTCTTTAGATTCCATTAGCTTTAGTCTCACAGTAAAGACCAAATACTCAACACTCAATTTATTTTACTTTTCTGAAAATTTTGACTGTTGCAAATCTGTAACCAATTATTTTCTCCTTTATTTCATACGACTTATTTCAATAGAAACAACACATGCATCATCAAGAAACTCAATCTGGACACGGGTCAAAGAATTAAAACCAAAATAAGACACTTCTGTCCACTCCAGAAGGAAGTTTGTAAAAGAAAAAAAAAAATGTTACTATAAGACTTCCCAGAAACTGAACATTTTTAGAACTGGCTCAAACCTATCATATCTGAGCAAATAGGTTGCTAAAACTCAATGTCACGTGTATGTAAGAGAAAGGGTGAACAAATGACCACGGATTTCACAGCTTTACTAATTTTTCTTTGTGCTTTGAAGTCTTTCAAACTATGGCACCACATGTGTTTATTTTCCCATTATCAAATTAAGAAGCTTAGTAAATTGAGAAGTATACCCTTATAGACACAGCAAGGTTCCAAGTGCAACTAAGTATCTCCAGATTTTTAGTTCTTACTGTCAGCAGCTGCAGACAACTGCTGAGGAAAAAAGAAAGTGAACAGCCATAACAAACACCTTTGTCGAGGGCAACTGGGGCAAGGGCACTGGGGGTTGTTCAAATTCATTCAAGTGATTAGGCATCTATCTATCCTGGAAGGACAGAAAATGACATTTTTAGAACGTGAGACTGCACTTCATTCTGTTGAAAGTATTTATGAGAAAGGGCTAAATGTCAGTCCTTTCACAGGCCTAAAGATCTTCTGGATTTGCCAAAATTCAAAGTACCTCCTACTTGTCTTTAAGTACTTCCTGCTTTACGCCAACATCAAATTCATGCAATTCTTCCAAGGTCTCTGGAAAACCTGATGAACAGCATCATACTTTGCTAAAATTTTATATTTATTTAAATTTTTGTTATATGAATAATTCAGACTAACACACTCATTACAAGTTGAGACTAAAAATTTTTTTAAAGTTTCTTTTAGATGTTAAGAGCCTGTGAAACCAGTTCAGGGACTGGTAAGTAAAATACCCATTTTTCTATATGGGTCAAAGGTAAGAATCTACACAGCAGGTGTGAATTTTGCTTCAAACCTAGGATAGAAGCTACAAATATTTAGAATGCATAAATATTTAAGCAGTTTTAAGCTAACATCTGTGCACCCCTAGAATGCAACTTACCTTGCATTTTGGACACTTCTGAGCATTCCTCTGCCCGTGCTCAATCTCATTGGCCCAGTGACGCAACAGCTTGTCTCCCTTTTTGTACTCTTTGCAGTTAACACCTTCATGCCAGGGAGAGTGGCACTTAAAACACCAGACAAATTGGCAAGATGGACACTGGATCTGTACAAATGAGAAAACACACATTTACAAGCTATACACTGACCCAACTGGAAAGCGTGTTTTAAAAATGCTGCTCTTAGTCAAAGAGTAACTGCCCAGCAATAAGGGTCTAACATTTTCTGCAATGTCCATTTAAAAAACAAATTCAACAAGTTACGCAACACAACACTGATTTCTTTTTAAAAATTATTTTTAAAGAGAAAAAATTAAAAAAAAAAAAAAAAAGAATTATTAAAACCCAGGAAAGGCTCCAGTCAAGCAAAGGACAAATGAGTAGCTTGCTTTCTAAGATAATTCAGTTGCCTCAAACACACTTGTCATCAGGTAAAAATCAACAGCTAACTTTCACTGTGATGGATCTCATTCTTCCAGAGACAACCTACACTCCCTTAGCCTTCTACCAGAGAGAAAACAATCCTCTGCTAGCAGGAATCTGGAGAACCCAGAATAGGTTATGAAGCTTCTATTAGAAACAGGCTGGGAAAAAGGTGCCAAGTGTGAGGGCCTTTCTCCTTTCCAGTCAAGTGGCCCTACCACCACTTTGATGCCAGACACCTCTGATCAAACATGTGCCAAACAGCACACTTGTTAACAACCACAATATTGGCAGAAAAGGTAAGCCAAGCTCTTTACATTGATAGAAGATCTACTCTTCCTGCTCACCTAGTTTTGAATCATTACAACAAATACACAATCATCACACCCTCTTCTAGAGCTTGGCTATTACTTGTAAAAAGCCGCTGGAGCTGTATTTGTAAAAGCATTAAGCAACACAGGCACTCTGCAGGTGCTCACACATTAAGTCTGGCCACACACCTGGACAGTGACTGAAGACAGCAACAAGCAGAAGCCACATTCAGTGCACATCCAGGCTTCAGGAACATCTCCACTACAGATGTATTTGGTAGCACATGATTTGAGCGAGGCTATGAATACGTGGGGGAAAGCTGGGGAAGGTACAACCCTCATGCAACCACTCATTTCCACCAGCCCATTCACAGTCCATGCCTAATACAGCCCCTACTCTATGCCAATGCACAGACTGGTCTGAGGAATTCAACCAAAACCAGCTTCTCAGCTACAGCTGTCTCCTGCCTCCAACTCACCACAGACACGTGAGGGAAGGAAGGTCTCCCTTGGGGTATGGCCCAGGTAAAGCCCACAGAACACATTTTGGAAGTCCTGGCATGACACAAGCTGGCCAGGTTCTCTGCTCAGACACACCAGCTGCCTGCCACCTCAGCTCTGTTCTCAGGCCAAAGCTGACACTCTGATCTGCCTCAAGTAGTTCGCTGCAGCACAGCCAGAATTATTGTTCGTACATGCAGTTATTACATCCGTTACTACCAGCAAGCTAATACAAAGCTGATCTAATCTCATAATGAGTGATGGAAATGAAGCTGTCTGCAGCCCTTAATGCTTCTTCCTAAGCCTCTTCTGCATAGACTTTTTTTTTTTTTTAATGTGAAAAATTAAAGGCAAAAACTTAAATGCAAATTGATACAATGGCTCTAGCTAGTACTTTTATGTCTCTACTGACCCACTGTTTAGTGGTTGCCTTTAGTTTCACTTGTAGAAAACAAATGTTTCTGCATTGCAGCAGCCTCTGAGAGCGCAGCCTCGTTTGTGTGATGTGAAATATTTCTGGGTAGCACTGTTAAACCAAATATTTTATCTTTATCTGATATGATAAAGTATCATCATCCATATGATGTGCTGCTCAGCTTTGTGCACCACTTCTGCTTACTTCTTTAAGTCAATCCAAATCTACAGATCAGCAAGTGCAAGAATGTGAGTTCATTCTCAAAAGATTTAACAATTTTCTCACTGTATCTAAGATGGCATTTCCCCCTCCAGAATTCTTCATCTGTATGCATGGCTGAAGTGTGAATAAGGAAGACAACCTTGAGATATAGACAGACTTTCTTCTTTTTACAAGATGTTTTAACATTTCAGTTGGTCACCATTTACTGGTCATTATTCCTCTTAAACAAAAGAGTATTTAAGTGCTAGAACACACAGTTCTTTCCTTCATATCTAGCAGACAAAGACAGTGTAATTTAAAAATAGAAGAAGTAAATTCTGATGTCCTGTATCCTGTGCAAGTATGACTTTGTGCTTGTTATAGCAAGACAGGGTGGCATTTTTTCCACAGTAAACACTAAAATACTTGACAAAAGAAAACTGCACTTACATGCTTTTTGTCAATGAAATAAGGTACCAGAAACACAGGTAGGTAACATACAAAACTTGTTCGCATTGAGACAACATACTGAAGTTATAACAAGCATATTACAAACATATGTAACAAGTATATTACAAACACTATTACTTTCTGTATGAGAATATGGTAACGGCCTATGGCCAGGACAAAGTATATAACAACCAACATACAAAATATAACCAGTACCTTTTCTCAGATTCATTGGTCTACTGGCTAAGACTACGTAAAAAAATACATACTATCCTGCTATCTTTGCTTAATTCTTCATAAAAACAGCTCAAGAGGAAAGAGGAAAATCTCCATTTTTCCTAAATGGAAACCTAAAAAACCTAAGAACCTAAAAAATTAAATATTTATTGCTACTAACCAAATTCATGCAGAGCACTAATTTACGTTTCCAGAATCCAACATGCACAACAGTCACCTCTGGTTTCTAGCTTACTACCCTAACCCAACATTTCCTTCGAGCATCATGTCTTCCAATAACATACATCACAGTGATCCACTGCTAGAAAGACATGATATAGCAAACGCCACACTGCGTTACTCAGTGTTTATCACGCCTCGGGCAAAGAATGGCCTTGTGTAGTCACAATTAAGTGTTCTACAACCTGGAAGCTCTTTTTAGGTACAATACTCAGTCATTTCAGACGGAATCTGAATGAATCCATCTCAAACAAACCCCCCATGCCAACAGATCTGGGAAGCTGCTTGCTTAAAAACCTGGTAACAATTTGAAACAAATTTTTTTGCTCTTTTGTTTTTTGAACTTTTAACATTTTTCACATGCTCTGTTACAGCACACATGTAACTACAAGAAATGTAACACACTGACATCAGATCTTTCCAAACACATCATTTAGAAAACACTGAAATAAACATTGAGGCTGCAATCACAGGATTTCGGAATATATTAATCAGTGGCCCTGATTAATTGAACTAAAGGAATCTACTTCATGACAAGCTTTGGAGTGACTAGTTTCCTTTTTCATCTTCCACAAATCTGAATTAGTAAATGGATTTAAGATTCTGAATGAGCCACTTGACTTCTCTTGGTCATTACCATCTGAACATACACTATACAAACAAAAGTATGCTATTTTAAATTAACCTTATTTTCTTGGAAGTAGTAGACAAAAAAAAAAACCCTAAAGGTTTTCTAACTTGGATTCAGTGAACCAGCATGGAATGTGCTCAAGAAGAAATAGGAACACAACAGGACAACTACGTCAGTCTTTTAGATTCTTACTCCATGCTTCCTCTGCTTTTCTGAGAATACCATCAGATGATTTGCTTTATGTTTAGTATTAGTACATAAATCATAATAAGGACTCAGAAATTGAGATAATTCAAAGTAGCAAAATACAGTATAGTCCAACAAAACAGATGCTATTTCTGAAAAAAATATGTTTTTCCAAATATAAACTTTTCCAATTATTTTGTGACTTCCATTTCAGTTGATCAGAATTGAGAGGATACACACAAACTTACAACAGCTGAAGGTCAGTCTCCCTTGAAATAGAAAAGATTACGCAAGTTCTCAGTCTAATCCTCTTGGTTCTCAACTTTCTCACACACTGATCTTTGAGGCTGACAATTTCCATTTTCTTAGACAGCCAGTAAAATAATTTAAACTTTCATTTCCTCACCTGCCAGGAAAAGACCTTTCAAAATTGGTAGGTAACAGCAATATAAAGCACTGCCCACCATGACATGACATTAGCAAAACTAAGTTCACATTAAAAATGTTCTGAGAACTTGAAGCTTCAGAAAGATTAATGGGATTCTCTGCAGCTTAGTGGAATGCTAGCTACATATTAGAGTGAAATAATTGTACAGTTAACTGATTAGTTGAATTACAATATCTATCTACAGCTACACAGTTAATTCATTCCAAAACAGATATTGGCTACTGCCAAAACAGTTGCTTCCTCCTCATCATCAACCCATCTTCTTTCTTATACCAGCTGAAAATAAGCAACAACAAAACAAATCTTGTATCCCATTGGAGCTGATCTTTGATCCAGCTCCCAGTGTAGCACTGAAACATCAATATGAACAAAAGCAAGTTGGCAGGAACAAACAGCTAAGAACATAGAGGAAGTACACAGCAAAATTACCACTTTATGAGCAGTTTAGGCTTAATGCTGACTGCAGTGATACCTAGCCATGAAAGTATCTGCAACTCTAGGTTCCAATTTGATCAGAAAAAGTTGAAGAACTCACTAGTATCAGCTACACAGATCTATTCCATCACAATACTTTCGCAATTACAGATTCCTGACAGTTCTAGAGCAATAGAGTTTCAGAAACTTCTCAACAGTTCCAACAAAAGATAGTTTACTTAAGAACCACGTTGAAAAAAAGCTTCACATTTCTGAAGTCAAACATACTTTACGTGATGGGCATCTCTTCACAGTAGCGACCAAGAAAGTTTTGTCATGAACATCACAGACTAAGGCAGAAAGCCCAACAATCAAGAACAACTTCTTTGTAACAGGTCAAAAAGCCAGCTTTAAAAAGGTGAAACCTAAGGCTTATGGGAGAAGAAAAATAAGCTCACAGTAAAAGCCAACATCCCCTACTGAAACCTGCCTGTTCCATGCATAAGAATTGGACTACTATTCTGTTGAATTTTTTGCACATTTTCTTCAGACCTTGGGCACATCAACTTTCACCAGAGGTTTATTAATCTTTTCTTTGATTGAGTCTTACATTCCCAATTTGATTCATAAGACAAAAGAGCAGGGATGTTTCCTTACTTAAAGCTAGGATCCCTCTTGTGACATGAATACATGATGCAGTATACTAGATAATTAATCTGCTGTATGGTGCTCTTTCAAGTGACACTAACAGGACAAAGAATGTTTCAATAGCCAGTTTTCCTTTTCTACCTCTCTTCCTCTGCCAACATGTGTGCACAGGTTAATTTTCAAGGCTTACATCAAGACTTTGGTTTCTAAAATGAAGAGTAGCCAACTCTGAACTGCTAGGCTTACATCAGTTTAGCTAACAAAACATATACCAAGGAAAAATATTCAAGCTGATAACTTTTATCCTTCTTTAAATTTAGATGTTAGCTTTATTTATAATTTAAAATGGGGTATCTATTGTTAGTAAAGCCATTAATGACATTTAAAAATATCTTCTCAAACATACTCTCAGATTTTACAGTGTCTTCCTGTCCCTGCATATAGTACATATGTACAGCAAGGGTACTGGGAAGAGCCTTTCTGTGCTCCTGACAGTACCTTTCTGCATGGGCTTTCCCCATGCATGACTGTTCTTTTGAAAAGGCAGCACTTCCAGTTCCGGGGTTTCAGTCCAAAATTCCTCTGAAGCAATTAGTGCTTCTATTGCTCATATTGCTCCTAGTCTCTGGTCAGATCTCTTCTATACTACATGTGGAAAAAATGAATCTTCACCTCCAAAGAGCCCATAATCCAAGACAGAAAAGAATGTATGAAAAAAAATCACATTAGAATATAAGAAAACTGAGATAATGGTCCACAGCTACACATGTACACAAGGACAGGTACACTTTTTTTTTTTTTTAAACATCTCATCCTTGTAGCAACTCTTCTGTGTACTGAGCTTCTATCAGTTTGCTAAAACTTTACCTACAACAGAACACAACACAGGTTCAAGGATCAGTCTAAAGCTCTGGACCATGAGTGTCCATACTGTTTGTTAGTACTTTCCCAAGTGTATTTCTGTCCTGTATCAACTAGACATTCCTTACACGTGGGTACAGCCAGCTCAAAGCACATATTTTGACAGTCTGTTCTTAGGAAGAGACTCTAGCTCTGCAGAGCAGAACTACACAACATTTTACCACAGTACCAGGGAACTGCTTCAGGCTTGTACTACATAAAGCATCAGGCAGCTTCAGATTCTTTCTTTGATTAGGATTTCTGGGGAAGTGGTGAGAAGATTTTAACCACAGCATTTGAACTCACAGCATTTGTAAGCAAAGTACTCTTTTGTACTCTGAAGATAATGAACAAATTGAGTTGGCATGCACACACTACCTACAACAGCTGCACAACCTTAGGAGAAGCTGATGCAAAAGCATTACAACAGCTGGTCTACCTTGGACCACACATCCTGTCTGTACCTGAGGAGATGTTAAATGGATGGTTGAAGAAGAATGGCTTCAGGCAGAAAGAATTTAACCTGCAGTTTGGAATTCCTCCACCTTTGCTTAAAATGCCAAGCACCTGAAAATCTTAAGTCCAACACTAGACTTTGTGGCTACTTATATATAACTCAAACACTGCAAAGAAACAGGAAGGAAGCTCAGAATTCAAGAGTTAGCTTTGTTGAAGTTTCAACTGCACTGGATACACAACCTTCTACTTTTTAATCCCCACATTGGGCTCAATCTTATGTCGTAATTAGGCCTATCTAAACAACCATCTAAACTCCTACTGAGGAAAACTGGTTTGGTCAGGGAAGGCCAGCTCAATCATGACATTAACCACAACAAATCTAATAACTGGATGTAAAGCTAATGCGAAGCATGATGCTGCAGACAGAACTTTCATCTTTTGGAAACAAGATGGACCATCAGGGCTCAAAGCTTCTTCTAACTGAAAATCTTGCTCTTTAGTACCTGATTTAAATCAGTATAAGTGAACCTTCTACTTGAAGAAACTCTGTGAAAAAATGTTTTTTGATCATCCTCCAATTTTATGTACTAAGAGTCATGAAACCAGGGTAATCTTTAACCTCTAGTGAGGGATTAAAGAAATCATAACCAAGAGGCAGGACAGACAACATCTCTAGTTCTTAGGAAAGAACAAGCAACAGGAAGCTATCACCTAACACAGTAAGTGCCTCGAATTCATTTGCTCATTTTCAGGAAATAACCTATTTTTGCCAGAGTTGTGCGGCTAGAATAATCAGTTGCAGTGTAATTCCCCTTTCCCAGTCTCTTCTGATCATGATTACTGTTTGCACATGAGAGAAGAAAGAAAATACTGTTAAAACTAAAACACGTCAGGCCAAAATTATGACACCTACCAACCTATCAGGACTAAAGTTCACCTGTTCAAATGGCTAGAAGTGAATCAACTAGTTAAAGCAACCATGTACTAATGCTGTCCTACTTTTGCTGTGCCATCTAATCCACAGCTCTGGCAAGCGTGCTCACTTTGTATTTGTTCTCCAATTTGGCAGGGGTAGGAATGTGGCCTCTCCTCCGGAAGGTTGTAAAGTGCTTGCACTGAGGGCATGGCTTCGTGCTGGAGTCGATGCGGCTGAGTTCCAGGAAATATTTATACTTGATAATGTCCTCGTGGGGCAGGTTATAGAGGACAGTTGTTTCATCCAGGTGTTCGCTGCACTCTGTGATCGGGCATTTTATATCTGCTTGTCCCAGCTGCACCTGCATATGAAAAAACAGAAGAGCTGCATGACCTTTTGCTTGGAAAAGGTACTACTCTGCAACTATTATGGAAGCGGACTCTTGCAAATTCTAAATTAAATTGAATTGTCTTGCAGAGTACTCTAACAGTCCACAGACTATCAAGCATAACATCTTAAAATTATACATAGCCATTTTTCCAGAGGGTACTTTCCAAATCCAAACAGAAAAGCCAATTACCCTTATAACAACTGTAGTTTTAAAATATATAGTCTCAGTGTATGTACCATGGCGATGTACTCCATGAAAACAAAACATGAACTTAAATTAGCAGTACCCAAGCCATACTCTAAGCTTTAGCTGCGATGGCCAACTCTTCACTGCTACGGCTCACAAAGGCAGTGTGAAAATAGGCAGTAGAAACATACGTATATTGCTTCACTTCAAAATGTGCTGGGAATCACAACACAGAGAAATTAAAGTCAATTTAAGATCATCAACTGACTCAATGCTATCCCTGTTGCTCTGCCTTGCTACTAGCAGCTCAGTACATGCCATACTGCACGCACAGAACACGTCAGTTGAGCCCGAGGCTGGCCAAGCTAATAAATTTTCCCAGTACTTGAAGTGCCATAAAGTTAAAAAAAAATCCAACACTAAAAATGCCTGAGACGATGACCAAAACAGAAATGCACACACAAGCAAATTCAATGTCAGGGATGAAACTGCTGCTGATGCAACAAGGCCTGATGGTCTCATGCTGATCCATACCATATGGCCAGTTACCTGTAACACAGGTCCTGGATCTTAGGGCTGGACCCAGGCCTGCACCCTTAGCGCCTGGCAGACTTCTCTAACTTGGAGACTGACTCCATGCCAAAACAACACATCCTCAGCAGCGTAGCTACATTTGCTTGACACTGAGCCTAAGTTAATAAACACTGCTGGGTCTGAGGAGCCTGCAAGGCCCCAGCATAAGCATGTTCACATCTGCCACAAGTGATGTTGAGAAAATGAGTGTTGACTGCAGACATGGAGCTGACCACCAGCTCAACTCCTTCCTCACCTAACTTCTCTGTGCAGGGAGGAAGGAGGGGGGACTGCGGACGGAATCAGTCTCTTTCTAGAAATTGTTTCAAGGCATGTCAGTCCAATTAATTTATACTGTTTATTCTTCAATAGGCTCTGGTATTGGAATCTCTTACATATGACAGTAACCTCTCAAATTCTGATGCAGATTTCCCTACTCCATGGTGACAATGAAAGACATCTTACACCAGAGACTACTAATGCAGTTTTTAATCTAAGAAAAAAAAAAAAAAAATAGCATAAAGCAACAATGCTGTCACTGCTGCCCCAGTTACAGAGCCACGAGCTCTAACTGAACAATAATTTAGCCATTTAGAGGACTGAAAAATGCATACAAAATGTTATAAAACCTATAGTTCATATTGACTTTAGAAAGAAATCCACACTGCACTACCTTTCGTCTCCCAATAACGCAGTGGATCCAAATCAGAGTGAAGAAAAGAAGCAGGTAACTACAAGACAGCAGCAGTCCATCTAGAAACCAGAACACAGCCAATGTGCTGCACAGGTCAGGATGGAGGGAGACCTTCCTATGGGACAGAGGAGGTACACGTGTTCTCAGGAGGCAAACGCTCCAAATTTCAAATCCAGACAAGACTACCACTACATGCAAACAAAGAGGCTCAAACATTCTGGCTTTTACATGTATCAGAGTGAAGAGAGAGGAGTATATGGTTGAAGACGCTTTTAAACAAAGAAATAATAAAAAAAGGACAAGAACCCATAAGGTTCTTGAGGCAATGACCAGTTTTATATCTGGAAGACAAAAAGGCATCTGAAGCAGCATGTGAAAACTGAACTCAGATGCATGGCATCACTCAAATTTCTTCCTTAATTTTTAAATTACTTCTCAGAAAGTCAGAATACCTCAATTTGACACACATTCAAAATTAGCTACAGCCACAACACAATAAGATCACAACATCATGACAGCACATCTCTATTTTAGGGTGCTATCATCTGAAATACTGAATGTATGGCTCTATCATGTGATCCTAAATATATTTACTTATGCTCTCTGCTTCTTATCAAAGTATTTTTGACAAGAAATAGGGGTCTCTTAGCAATCCAGTCACATTACTAGAAATCTTGATGCCCAAAAAGTTTTGCAGATGCTCAAGTCTTTCAATACTGGCAGCTCATGTTCTAGCAATCCCGGCCCTTCACAGGTGTCTCCAGGAGGCATATACAGACTTTCATTTAAGAAAAAAAAAAAAAGAATAAAGAAAAAAGAAAAATATATTCTTGCTCTGCTGCTGCCTATTCCTCCTGAGAGTATATACAGTTCCAACAGCTCTCTGCATCACAGAACACCCACAACTTCTAAGACCAAATGCATATCAGTATTTTATTTGAGAACACTTGTTCTTTCAGCTGAAATTTATCATCTGTGCTAAACAAGCAGAAACAAAAGTCATCCTCAAGAACTCAAATATGCTAACCTAGGAGAAAAAACTTTACAGGAATGCAAAAACACTGTGGTATTACTACAAGGATTAATAAAACATTCTATTTAAAGAAGTGTAGGCACACAGTAATTTAAAGTCAAATAGGCAAATTAATTCCATCTACGGCTACTTGAGTTCTTTGTTTCTTTAAAGAATTAGGAAAATACAAAAGCGGGTAAGCCCTTTTGCTAGGAGTAAGCTGCAGAGGAGAAACACTTCACACTGAGAAGGCTCACTGCATTTGACATTTAAGCTAGTGCTTAAAAAAAAAAAAAAAATATATATATATATATATAAAAATATATATAACATGCTATTTAGAACAAACCTGCATTTATAAAACCAAGGAATACAACACTGAACACTTCCTATTTTTCATGCCCACGCAGAATATGATTAAATGTGTGGTAAAAGTCAAGTGTGGTTTCAGTGTTTATTTTGAAAATATGTTTTACACCCACTTCAAGTAAATCATTTTTATCTTCTGTAATAGTTTCAGCCTTTCAAATTTGGCAAAGATTGATTCTTTTCCTACGTTTTGAATGGGACTGAGTGAACAGAGCTGTTTTGCTCATTAGCAGTAACTTCAATGGAGCCTTGTCTTACCAAAACAGTCTATCTTTGTTTGTGCACTAGGATCAGCAACTGATGCAAGTACAGCTTTAGAAGTAGCTTGTTGGCTACCTGCTGCTGCAGATCCCTGAGGTACTACTGAACAGGATAAGAAGAAAAAAATTAACCTGGATAATAGCTGTTATATTTTTCCCTTGTTTTTTTTTTTCCAAAGGAAATTTCGAAGAGCCTTATCCCTTAACAGCTGAACACAGTATCAAAAGACTGAGTTTTAAGAACTATTTGGATTTTAAAATACCACCGTGTATCAAAAACTTAAGAGCACTCAATTTACACAACAGCACGGTATATTTTCACTGCATGAGGAAATACTGATGTGTCTAAAGGTAGCTGAATGGCAGTGCAATGGTAAATGTCAAATTGCATTCAGTTCTCACACCCTGCTGTGCTTCACTAATGCAAAGCATCTCTGGAAGGGCTGCTACTACTTACAATCCTTCATATGGAAACAGGCTGTCATGACTTCCATCCTATATACAGGTAGTGCTTAAACTATCAAAACAGCAGTGCACCTTCCCATTTTCCCTAATTCTTGACATTTTATCACAAAAGATTGAAGGCAGAGACTCTCCACCAGTCCACATACTGCTCAAAAAAAGACCACAGTGCTATGAGTAATATGAAAGGATGCTATGGTCATTTGAGTCAGAAACCTGAGCAAGGGAAATAATTTTTCACAAAAAACAAAATCTTTGCTAGCTGCACAGAAAGTGAAGACCAAACTACACAAGAAGCACCAATTCGTACCTCTCACTTAGCCTGGCCATAGCTAGCGGGAAGGCAACCTGTGAGGGTAAATTTGGGGGGTGGGCTTTATTCCTGAATTTAAAAAAAAAAAAAAAAAAAAAAAAAAAAAGGGGGGCCATTCTGCTTTAAAACAGACAGATACAAACCAGCATCATCTGAATTAAACTTGACTCTTAATTCAGAGATACATTAGCTAAACAAACCAATAAGCTGTCAACTATTAAGCCAAAAGTGAACAATAACATGCTTAGTCTGCATCACTGTAGAATGGCCCTGGAGCGTGTCCAGAGAAGGGCAATGAAACTGGTGAGGGGTCTGGAGCACAAGTCTTATGAGGAGAGGCTGAAGGAGCTGGGATTGTTCAGTCTGGAGAAGAGGAGGCTCAGGGGAGACCTCATTGCACTCTACAACTTCCTGAAGGGAGGTTGTGGTGCAAAAGGGTCTGGCCTCTTCTCCCAGGCAAATAGTAGGACCCGAGGAAATGGCAAGAAGTTATACCAGAGGAGGTTTAGGTTGGATATTAGGAGAAACTTTTTCTCTCAGAGGGTGGTCAGGCACTGGAATGGCTGCCCAGGGAGGTGGTGGAGTCGCCATCCCTGGCAGTGTTCAAGAGGCGCCTGGATGAGGAGCTACGAGACATGGTTTAGTAGCTTGTGGTACTGATAGGAATGGGTGGGAGGTTGGACTAGATGATCTTGCAGGTCGTTTCCAACCTTGTGATTCTGTGATTCTGTGTGATTCTGTAATGATTAAATTTCTACCACTACTACCTTCCCCTATAACCTAATGTGGACTTCATGTATTTAAAAAAAAACCTTGGAACTGCAGAGATGCAAGCAAAGGGACAGTCTCATCTGTAGAACTTTCATATTCTACTGATTAACAAACAGAAATAAAAACCTTTTATTTTCAGGCAAAATTCTATTGCTTCTGTTTACTGAATACATTGCACATTCATTTTTGCTGGTAAGTTTCAAATTACTGAAGAATTACTTTCTTCACTTCTGGTAAGCAGAGAGCGACATCTTGAATTATTTCTTAAAGAAAAATCATACAGGTTTTTGTGGAAAATTCTTCAAGAGCTCACCATGGCTCAGGGCTCCACAGTGATTGGTGCTAACCAAATGAAATTGAAATAGACATGATTCAACAAGTAAACCAAATAGAAATAAAAAAGGGCTGCGTAAACTTTTAGTAAACACTTTGCACTTGTCTTTAAGGTTGTGGTTCCACAATCATTTTTATGATGCAAGTACTAACTTTAGCAGTCTATATCCCCTGTCTCCATGCTATACCAGTACTGTCCTGGCACTCTGCAAACTGTTTTTACGGAAAAAAAAAAAAAAGGAAGTAATCCTATGAAACAGATTTCAGTCTGTCTGTGCTTACTGCCAAAGTACACAAATCCTCAGTGATTCAAAACAAGTGAGAAGGAACAGCTAGAAGTGATAGGCTTCTGAAGTCACAGAATCATAGAATCACACAATAATCATCCAGTTTCAACCCCCTGCTATGTGCAGGGTCACCAAGCACCAGACCAGGCTGCCCAGAGCCACATCCAGCCTGGCCCTGAATACCTCCAGGGATGGGGCATCCACAACCTCTTTGGGCAACCTGTTCCAGTGAGTCACCTCCTCTGTGTGAAAAACTTCCTCCTCATATCTAACCTAAACCTCCTGTCTCAGCTTAAGACCATTCCCCCTTGTCCTATCACTACCCTCCCTCATAAACAGGTATCCGCCCTTGTAAACAGATCATATCATCAGACTGGGTTTCTCATATGCACTGCACATTTTTAAAGTTCTTGCTCTGTGGTTCATTACTTCACCAATCATATTCCCACCACAAGTTTCATTTGTACCTCCCTTCTATTTACTTCTCTATGTGGCAGACTTACTTTTTGAACTCTTGAGTAAGCCACCACAGCACCCTCTCTGCCACTTGCCACCTGTAACCTTGCTCTAGTCTGCAGCCATCCCTCTACTACTCAGGAGGAAGAAGACTCACCAGTGACAGGTATACTGTCAAAAAGTTCAAAGCTGTTCTCAAAAAGTTCTAGGAGTTCAAAATGATGAGAGTCTCCCTCATGCTGGTGCTGAATTTGTAATTGTTGGTCCTCAGTTTTAATCCTTATGCTTTGCACGACAAACAAAAACAACTATAATGACCAATCTATCTTCACAGTGGAGAACAAGGCAGGCAACTGGCAAGATGCAAAGATAGTTGCAAACATTGGCAACATTTTTAAGTTGCCTGGTGGAAAGAAAAAAATCCCTGTTTTCCATAACAGAGTGCAAGAAGCTTACACCTAACTATTTCCAGCACCAAAATCTTATTAGTATTAATATACAGTGACAGTTGTCCGGGTTAATTTTTCTAAGTGGTCATCTATTATTTGTACATTCAATCCAAGACCTACTGTTAAAAAAAAAAAAAATAGATGTGTCACATGCTCACATAGACTAACTTGGAAACTGTACATCTCAATGTCCTCCTTCCTGTCTCTGAAAACAGACTCTGTCTTCCTTTCACACTGATACCACACACCTGGTTGAAGTCAGGACACTAACATGGCTTCTGCTCCATGTGACATTTATAACGAGAAAGTCATCTGAATACAAGCATTTCAGGCATCAGGACACACTAGCTCTTTCAGCTGCACTGTTACATGATTTGCATTAACAATCACACAGTCAGTGTGAAAAAAGAAGCAAAATCTCAGGGCTTTTGAGGAACATTTCAACATATCGTCATTCACTAGAAAGACATGCAAAAGTAAGAAGCTGAGCAGGAATGACAACAAATGTAACTGCTATCCAACCATTACATCAAAGGTTGGACCTTTCTACTCTGAAAGCAAGCCTGCTAAAAGCTCAACTGGTTTTCCAGCCTGGGATTCTGAGCACAACCATTCCCCCTGAGATTGCAGTACAGAGCCCAGTCAAACAAGCCCACACCTCCAGCAGCCTACAGCAACCCCAGCCAGCAGAGCCATAGCAGCTCAGCAGCCCACCAACATTAACTGTGGTTAGCCTCCATCAGCTCCCCACTCTACCTTTTCACCTCATGCTACACTTCTCCAGAACCAAATCATTTAAATAGGAAAATATTTTATCTTAGCAATGCTTTAAGACAAATACATAGCATTTGGTCATGTTTCTACCCTTTATCACTTAATGAACATACTGCACACAATCAGAAAGCATAGAGGCTGTATATTATCAGTTCTGTTTTTGGTGTCCGAGTTGAGCTAAAACCCACTTCAGAGGCCACAGCAAGTCTTGCAACCACACAAAACTAGAACTGTTTAACCTGGGCCACTGCCTCCCACTGGGTCAATTTCTGACAAGGGGCAAGGCAGAGTTTCCCCAGCAGATATGGAAGGAAGCTCCCACCTCCTCAGAGAACTGGAGGTCACAAGATGAAGCGGTCTCCACCTCCAGTTTTGGCAGGCATGTGGAGGCAGAACGAGGGGGAGGGCCTGGCTGAGGTGGAAGGAGGGCAGCCCAGCAGGAAGTGATGTAGGAACTGCAGGCTTTGGAGTAACCTGACCCAAACCCACAGGTCGCTCAACACTTATTAAAGAGAACAAGGAAGCGCACAACAGCTCTCTAGTTTTGTTCAAGTTTGCATATTAGCAATTCTAAGTAGTAAGGAATAGGAAAATTATCGTGCTCACAAGACACATTTGCTTTTGGTAGAAGAGACAAAGACTCGTAAGAGCTTTGAAGGTGGCAGACTGAGCCAGGTACCCATCCTCATGGAGATAGAAAAGAGTAAAACGTACTCAAGCCCAAGTTGCTATCACCTGCCGATGGGACCAAAATCCCATAGGAGCAGGTGTGGGAAAGGACTGCATGAAGGAAACAGGGGCCCAAGACCATCCACATACCATGATGCATTCAAATGCCTTGGCCGCTGCTGTTCAGAGGCTTAGAAGATTTAGGAAATGGGAACAGAGAAGCAGCGAGACCTTAATGCAGCTAACATTTGTCAGGCTTCCAGCATCAGGAAACTCAGCAGCCAAACACCACAGAGCACACAACCAAAACAAACCAACTCTGACAGCTGATATTTGTAAAGCAAATAAGATAAAGTTGATTGGTTAACTCTTTAGTCAGGAGGCTTAAATTTAGGTGAGAACAGTTTGCTTTCCTACACCCAGTATAAAGCCTGTATATGAACTTATCTGCATTTGATTTTGTTACCAGTCCAGTGCATGTGTGACCAGTGAGGCATGATCAGGCAGCAAAAAGCCCAGGGTGGTGCTGAGTGAGCAGCTTGAGCATGGGGGACCCAAGCACAGCCACAGTGACAAGCACTCTGCTACTGCCATGAGATGACACATTCCACTTGCGTCCGGAAAAAGGTCCCAAAAGCAACAAGGTCATGGCGCAATCGTTTACTACAACTTATCTTAGTATGTTCCCCCTCCCCCCATCTAACATTCAATTCTTCCTTTCCAATTAAGATTAAAGCAGCATGCAGAGTTACTTGAGCAGGCCATTTTATCTATGCCAGTCTCTGATAGGAACAAGAGTTGAAAAGGAACACAGTTGTTTCCTCATCTCACTTGCAGAAAAAAAAAAAACAAACTTTGAGTAGTCAAGCTCTGGTCTCCAACAGGTTCAGACTGGATTAACCAGGTTGAGATCAGTTCCAAAGGATTAATACTGGTCAGCTATTAACAATAATCAGCATTAAAACCAAAGCAAGCAACAAAATGCTTCCTTATGAACCTGTAGTCAAGAAATCAGCAAAGGCATATATGAGTAACTGCAATGTGTAAATTAACAACTTCTTCCTCGGAATCCTTTCTTGTGCTTTCTTGGAGACAGACAAAACTAGCACCCTTAAGAGTGAAAATGGTCTCAAAAATGATTGAGAAGCACTACTTCAGGTTTTTATGCAGAACAAAGAAAAAAATCCATCAACTACAGTGATAGTATGTTTTACAACTATATGTACTGAAAAAGAGGAGATGAATAGCTCATTCTTCAACAATTTACTAGGCAGGGTTCAAACCAGACACAGAAGCTACAAAAAGCTCTTGGGATCCCACTTTCCTATTCAATACTTCATCCCAGGAGATGGTTATAGAAGAAGACAGTGTCACCATAGACAGACAGGTGGTAACAAAAAGATCGTAAGAAATTTTAACATAAATCTCTCAATTATTCTGGCTGACCAGATCACAGCCCACAGTCCATAGAAAAGGATAAACATGTTATTGTAACCCTTAAATGTAGGTTGTAGCTTTCTTAAGGAAGGCAGTACAACTACTTCAGTATCTTTGCTAGGTGTGAGGTTGTAGGCATGTTTCTTGTGCACATTAACAGGCAATGTCTTGACTCTTTGGCCATCAGACTTGAAAACAAATTCTACCAACCTCCTCTTGACAGACTTCATACACAAACAGCCAAGTTGCTTAGGTGCAAGTTAAAGTAGACGAAATTCTTAAAAGTACTTTCATCTGACATATCATTGTCAAAAACATCTGTTTCCTTAGATTCAAGGTAAAATTCCTAAGCCATCACTTGGCTTCCCTAACAAACCACACAACTTAAACGAATTTGTTTATGCAGTGAAGTTGTTGCAAAATAGCTATGATCTGAATTATACATGGTTATTTTGCTCTGCCTCCCTGCTAAGGAGACCTACCAGTGTCATCATACCAGTATCCACCCACAATAAACAAAGGTACCTTTGGGTGAAAAGACGCTATTCTGCAAAGGCTCCTACAAAGGAAATGAATTGGTAACCCTTACATAGTTGCAGTAATAAACCTGGGATATAGACTTGTGTGCACGTAGATGCATTTTCAAGGATAAATACTTCCTGGGAAAGGCTAGCACAGAACAGTCTTTCAAGCCACATATCAACATTCAGACAAGACCTAGATAGTGAGCCAAAACTCCAATTTGATGTGACTTTACGAAGTTATTTATCATAGTATTTTCCAAGCGTATGTCAAATTTTAATACTAATTTAACACAATGACAAAGACACAACAGGGAGTAAGTGTGCAAGATCTGCAAACAAACTGCCTTTCTTCACAGAACAGATAAAGACAAAAAGCTTAAACTGTGCTCCAGTCCACACTTTGAGAAGCAGAAGTGAAAGCAAATCTTCAGGCAAAAGCAATGATCTAAGATATCTAATGATCTTCAGCAGAAAGCTAGAGCACAGAAATAAAAACCTTCTTATGCAAGTAGAAAGAACCATTCTGCACCAGAAACAACCAAATCCAGAACACAGTTGCACTGGTCTAGCACACAGTGATTTGCAGATGCTGCATTTAGTAGCCAAAACATTCTTGTAATCAAATCTTAGCTATAATGTTGGGATTGTTACGATCAGGACAGTTTCACATGATAGCCAAGTTAGATTCTGGGCTAAAACTTCAAAGTTGACCACAAGGAAGAGATTTGATTCTGGAAACAATACTGCCATGATTAAATAAAGCTGTGGAAATACATGCAAGCAGCAAGAAGAACATGATCGTGCTATGTTTTCCATTGCTTTTGCTCCTTCGAGAATCACATCCACATACACGGGCACTGGCTGTGAGTGAAGGAAAAGGTGGGAAAAATTGCTGTAATCACTGAATTCAAGACCCTGCAACTACCCTTTTATGTTGTTTAGGGAAATTTGACTGGAACAAAATACAAAAGACGACTTCAACCCATGTAAGTCTCCTCTTTCTAGATGCTATATACCAGGCTTACCCTAAATCACTGGGAGTCTAGACTGTGACTTACACATACATAAATTAATCTGAAAGATCTAGAGTTCAGACACAGACCTCTCACCTATTAGCTCAGCACCCTCATCCTCAGGTCTCAGACCTCTTCAGCCCTGTTATCCGACCAGTCAGCTGAGCATCTTGTCTAATGGCTAAGAATTACTGAAGGAGCCTGTATAGTTTTCCATCTGCATTCTAGAGAGTGATCATGAGGCTGCATGGAGAGAGTCTTCAGCTGGCTAGCACAGGAGAAGGCTGAAGTGTTTTAAAATTAGTTTTCCAACTGATCTGGCTGCTGAATTAATTCTCCCTGTGACGTACAATTACTTGTTCACAACTCAAGAGACAAGTTGGAAATGCACAGCCTAAGGAGAGGGGCTCTTGCAGAAGCCGCTGTTATCATTGAATCGTAGAATGGTTAGGGTTGGAAGGGATCTTTAAGATCATCTAATTCCAAAACTCTGCTATAGACAGGGACACCTCCCTCTACACCAAGTTGCTCAATGCCCCATCCAGCCCGACCTTGAATGCTTCCCCATTCCACAACCTCACTGGGCAACCTGTTCCAGAATCTCACCACTCTCACAGTAAAGAATTTCTTCTATTAGTCAGCCTACCTGTCATGTCTACACCTTAAGATCACAGATAAAGTATCTGTGCTAATTTTGCTATCACTTTTAATAAGCCTGAAATACGTTCAGCAGCTCTGCTCAATAAATAGTTAATGACAATGACAATAAAGAGGGGGGAGGGTTGCGACAAATTCTTTTTCCATGAATTTTATGATTCAGTGTTTTCTACACATACCTCCCAAAGTTACTGTTTATGAATGCTAATGTCCATTTACCCATTGCTTACAAGCACTCAAACAACTCAACTGCACATGTTGAAACCCACTACTAAACCTCAGGTCTGAGTGGATATTCACAGCACTTTAGAGGTGGCCCTCACACTTCTGAACTGCCTGAACGTCTACTCTACACTCAGTCTCCCAGTGTTAAAGAAATGCCAACTGTACAGCTAAAAAGAACGGTTATAAGTTAACTAGGCTTTTTAGAGAGAAGAAAAGCATTACTTGAAACAACTAAATTGTTTCATAAGTTAATACATATTCCCATCATTTTCTTAACAGGTAGTAGGGAGGAATTCTATCACATACACTAGAGAACACTGAAATGGTTGACTATAAGAATAAAACAATAGATATTATTGTATAAAACAAAGTATAATATGAACAGGACACCACACTGGCACCTATTTCAAAGAATCTTGAAATATATTTCATTGTTTTGTTTCAAAAAGAATGATACCAACTTCAGATACTCCAATTTTGAAAAGGTCTTTGGGGAACAAAAAGGCCTACAATAGTAGGAAAGCCATTATTTGTCATTTCTGTAGAAATCATTCATCCACTTACAAATAAAATTACTTAAAACTTGTCCAAACAATCAAGAAATAAATAATTAAAAATAATAAATCCGGAACAAGAATTATTAATTACGAGAGTTACTAAATTGATGAGCAGGTTGATAGATAAGATCACTAATGCCAGCATTAAATCTTTGCCAGGCTCCAGAAACTGGGTTGCCACTTTACATCACACTGAATATTTAAAGAAACAGCTTTGTTCCTACCAGAAGGCATCAGTTTTCAAACTACCACCAGTGAGAGCTGGAGCTTGCAGACAGGAAGGTAGGCAGGTGAAATGAGGTGAAGCAGATATCAAATCAGCTATATCCATCTCCATTTCTGAAAGCACAAACTCAGTAGTAACTGAATTCTACAGTACTAGTTCTGGAAACTTTCATTAATTATTAAGTCCATAGCAGGAGAGAGGCTAGCAGGTAGGAAATAAAGCATAGGAGAAGTTAGTTCTTATAAAACAATCATAGAATGCACACAATGTATACAAGGACATGCGTCTCTCCAACTCCACTTTGTATAAGAGCAAAAGAAAAGATTCAACTTTCATTACAAGAAAAAAATTAAGATATTTCTTATCAAGGAGATACAAGTATCGGAAGCAGATGCAAAAAAAAGTATCAGATGCAAAAGTATCGAAGTACACATCCTGGTGTTAAACCACTAACCTACCTATCCAAATATGGCCTCTCAAAATATGTCTTATTCTATGTATTAAAAGCTGAAAGAATTTTTCCTTAGGAAAACAACAATTCTTCCATACCAAAATTCTTCCATACCAAATACTTCCACACAGTGTTTTTGAAGTGCAATTGCTCCCTATGGCTAAGGTCAAGATTTTTTGCCACAAACACAAGTGTAGATTGATTAGCTGCAGTGGTCTACTTCAGAAAGAAAAAAGCAGTCACCACTGTTCTAGACTGTCGTGGGGGGAAAAAGGAGAAAAGTCAAGGAAAAGAAAGAAGAGCCATCCAGTTCAGTCTTTCCCATGCTACATCTTTTCTTAATTTTTTTCCTTGACAGTATCCCCCTGCAAAAAAGAGCCTACTCTTCAAAGGCTTCTCAATTCATTTTAAGTTCTCTCACTTTAATAAGTCAAATAGAGATTTGCTCCCTTCACAACTGCTCCTGTTCCCCCTTCACACAAGGAAAACTCTGCACCTCTGATGCCTCTTTTAGCCTGCAAAGGACAACAGGAGCAGCCACAGAATTGCAATTGCTTTTTCTCAGCAAGCAAAATTGATTTTCCATGCACCAGAAAAGTAGCAATGCTTGTACTTAGTGATTTTGGCAATACACTGATAGGTGCTGTGCTTTCTTCTTTTTATGTGTTCTTCACCAAAATGCAGTCTGCAGTTTGGGAAATCTGTGTCGCCCTGCTGTTAGCTAAGTTTCAAGTTGTACCCATATTTCTCTAGAAGAATCAAAACATAGTTGCAGAACAAATACGACTGTGTCAACTTCATAATAATTTCATTGATTTTGGAATTTCTGTCCATGTGTTCCAACATTAGATAGTCCCTCCCACTCTGGCCATGCAATGGAAGCTTTCTGAATAAGCCATAAAAAAGAACTAAATTTCTGTGAGAACTAGTAGGACTGAAAAACCGCTCAACTCTGTACAGGAACTAATCCCTAATGGTTAACACATTTCTGGTTCCTGTCAAAATGTGCCTTAGCACTTTCATGGACTGTGAAAAAAGTGCTCTTCTGGGGACTCTTCCACCCCACCACTCCCAGATGGGAAATGGGATGGCAGAAGCAATACTCCAAAACTTGTTCCTGGCTCTCTCCCCTGCTCAGTTTGATCAGCTGATGGCTTGCTGTGTGCCCATCCAACTCAGTTTCTCACAAACCCATAGGCTTACCAGAACACTACAATTGCTACAACTGTAGCATTAAATAGCCCATCATACTGACATTGCAACAGCACACCTGAAATCCAGTAGTTAACTGTATAAAACCAACTCCTCAAGTTTCCTCCCTCCCATACTCTATGCATTCTCTACATAAATCAAAGTTCACATAGTTGAAACAGCTATATGAATACACACACAAAAAAAAAAAAACACCTGGATTTTGCAGTCAAACATCACTAGGACAAAAGAAAATAATTTACCTGCATAGTAAGAAATTCACAAAAGGAACTAAAAACCTCTGGAAATTCACATTAAAATGTAAAAGTTAAGAACTTAGGTAGAAATGATAAATAGGAGAAAGTCAAAAGGATGCTTATGCTTAAATCTACAACCCACTTGCTGTCAGATGATGGTAGTGCATTAACAATGAAAAGTTTAAGAACACTTCATGGAATCATTTAGATTTAATGAAACATGATTTGTTAAAGGCAAAATGAATCCTTTGTTGTACTTTGGTGCATAGGTTACCCTAACTACACAGTTATTTTTAGTAATGAAGTCTCTGGAGTCTACTTTCAACCTTCAGTGAAACAAACGTTAAGTGTAAATATTTTAAGGTAAACATAATAATAATTACAAAAGCCTAAGGAAAGAACATAAGTAATGTGGAATGAAAAAAGAGCTTCTGGCTTTCAACTGATCAACAACTCCCTCCATGGATCAGCTACATCTCATGCCTTCACATGCAAAATGGTTGTATAAATTTTGCACAACAATTATTATATGAGGAAGTCCAACCTAATTACATGCATCAGGAAAACAAGCATTAGTAAAGTTAGGAGAGGAGTAAAACATCTGGTATCAGTGCTCCTTTCTGTATTTGTTGAATGTTTTAGGTGCTAAATCTCTGAAGTATAAATGTGCAGGCTTAAAATTAAGTGTGAACTACAGTTCCATTTCACAGAATGACATAATGGCTGAGGTTAGGAGGGACCTGTGGAGATTGTGGTACAACCTCCTTGCACAAGTAGGGTTGCAAAGCACACCAGACTGTGTCCAGGCAGCTTCTGAGTATCTCCAGGAGAAGAGAATCCACAATCTGTCTGGGAAACCTGTGCCAGCACTCAACCACCCTCACAGTAAGGAAGTTTCCCCTCATATTCACTCAGGACTTCCTTTGTTTCAGTTAATACCCTTTGCCTCTCACCCTATTACTGAGCACCACTGATAAGAGTCTGGCCCTACCCTCTTGCCACTCTCCCTTCGTATACTTACACACATTGATCAGATCCCCCATGAATTTCCTCTTCTTTGGGCTTAACAGGTTCCTTCAGACTTTACTTACAGTGGAGATACTCCAGTCCCTAAATCATTTTAGCAGCCCCTTGCTGGACTTGCTCCAGGAGCTCCAAGTTTCCCTTGGCCTGTTGGCAGTGCTCTTCCTAGCATAGCCCAGGATGCCTTTTGTAAAACTGTCATATGAGCAGCAACAATGAGCAGGTTAAAAAGTCTTTCAGCCCACAGGAAGAATGACATCACTTAAAGAAAGTAACAGATCATAAAAACATTTTTAACATGCATCCTCAGCTATTTCTACAAACCAAATCCCTAAAAGAGTTGTCTCATTATAGTATATGAGTATCCTGTAAACACAAACGTACTTTTCCTAACATCACCTTTATTTATTTCAAAGCATGGCTCACTGTGGCTGAATGCAAAAGCAGAGCTCAAATACCGTGGCTCTGCACTAAGTGGTCACCTGCAAGATGTCTGTATTAGTTGGCTTGACTTAAGATTGCCTTGGAAAGTTCTAGAGTTGGCAGGAGAAAAAAAAAAAAAGCATCAGAAATCAACACCAAAACCTGTAGTACTCCTACCTTAATTACCATGTTTTTCTCTTCCATCCTGTGGCTCCTAGGCTCATTAAAGCTACGGCAATCTCCTCCTTAAAACCAGGTGTATGGGAGAGCATCAGCTTCTACATGCTTTGTCAACAAGCTGAAAGCTGATGTCACAAATGTGGTGGTGGTGGGAGGAACCTGAAGCTTGAGTTTACAGATAACCAACAGCAGTACACCACAGTTATTTTATGCTCATTAGCTGCTAGAAGGAGATTTCTTTTCATTCTCCACATTAGAGACCTCACTGGATTGCCACCACATGCCCCGTGTACCCAGAAACATGGCATCCTATCTTTGTTTCTCTGCCACTCACAGCCTGGAGCTCCTGACGTATCTCAGCTGAACTGCTCCTCCAGAAGGCAAGGAAGTAACAGCAGAGCAATAACATCCTGCCCTGGGACCTTCCATGGAAACCTTCACCAGGGCTTCAAGAGTTGGGATGGACAAAAAAAAGCATCCTACCAAGACTGAGACAGCTGAACGTTATCAGAGCTACTAATGGATTATGCATGCTTAATTGCAGTTTTTCATTCTACAGCATTTGATTACCTCCAAACAGCATTTCCAAAATGAAGACAGAACACTTTCAGCATTGAGTTCCTCACTCAATTATGGAAGCACCACAGATTTTAAGTGAAGTAGCCTAAATTTCTTTTTTTTTTTTTTTCTTTTCTAAATATACTGGTAGATGCCCACTTATTTTGCTGTCCCTACAAAATTCACTCTCCAAGATACTCAAACCAACTCCTTGTTGAAAATTTTCCCCACAGATTCGAGCAGATTGTTTCCAACTCACACAGGACTTGAACTCCTTAGCAATGCCAGTGTTATGATGAAGAGTGACAGATTCACACGCTACATGCGACTAGACAAACCACATATGTACAGTGCACAACAGAAACACATAAAGCACACATGAAAAGCAAAATCCATTGAGCAGCAAACAAGTGCATTATTGCAAAGTATCTAGATAAGTAGCATAAACTGTTCAGGGGATCTAAACAGAATAGTGGAAGGAAAAAAGTGGAGGGCAGGAGGAAAGCAAGACTAGAAGAGATTATGACTGTTATTTAATTGCTGTTAAAAAGGACTATGCCAACTTTATCTCTATTCCAGGAGCATCACAATTATCTGCAGCATGCAAATAGTTCAAAAGGAAACTTACAGCAAGAGGCCAAACAAGGAGCCTTGAAAGAAACATGAAAGGGAAGAAAGATGTCTAAACCATATGCATTTCCTTTTTCAGTGAATAATCTGCAATTTAACTTCATTACAAAGGTTTAATCACCATCTGAGATGCTTGTATTATTACAGAACTCAGCATGACCTCAAAATAATTAGAGGTCCAACCAAATTTAGACTGGCTACTCATCTTCTCTAAAACTGTAAGTTCATGGGAAAAAAATTCACAAGTTTGTTGTTAGACAGCTGAAGACATAATAAAAATGTCTTCTCCACCAAGAACTGAAGCAAAACCAACTTCTACAGTAGTTTAAACTGGAATTACGAGTCGGTGTGATTCCCAGGTTTTTCCAGTGTTATCAATGGAAGGCTTAATTAATTAAGATTGATCACCTACACTAACTCCATATTTCTCCTCCTGAAAGAAGCTATGAGCAATTTCCTGTTTGCTTGCATTTGCAACATACAGTATTAGCACAATTAACTTCTTGTTGTGTAACCAATGCACAATATATGGAGATAACCTCTCTCAATCCTAAACTCAAATATCACCTCTAAAACACAAAAAAGTGGCCAAAGCAATAATATGCTAAATCAGATTTACATTTCCCTGTGTGAAGTGTTTTCTAAACTAGAGTGATGGATGCCATCTATTTTTATATATTTACTTTGAAAATAAAGCCCATTTTGTTTCTGGTCTCATTAGTGCTGCCTTTGCCCAACAGCATTAGTCACTTCCTGAATGAGCCCTTGATCACCTACACCAAATGAAAACAGTTTTTATTACATCCAACACATGTAATATACTTATTTAACTGAAACATATTAATTGTGTAACTGAGTATCTCCTCCAGTGCCACCACACGGAAGGCTATCACTCAGCACAAGAATTTTAGAGAAACTCCTTTTCTTAAGCTGTGTCACCCCCAAACCAAACTATACTCAGGGAGAAAAAGAACAGGGAAAAAAAAAAAAAAAAAAAAAAAAAAAAGGAGAAGCAGAAAAACAACATCTTAATCTTGATGTTAATCCACATTCTTCTCATTTCTAGAGCTTAAGGGAGAAGTAGGAAAAGGAAGAACAAAATCAACTCTTCCACTGCATTAGAGAGGGGAGTGGGTCTTGAAAAACCCCTCCCAATGATCAGTACAACCATTGGGTATCTTCCTGTTACAGGCTTTTATGATTTTATCCTTGAAAGTTTCACAACTGCTCCACTTGAACACCAAAAATACCTGAGCAGGCTACTGAGCTTGATCATCAAAATCAGCATACTGAAATCAGTCAGGTGAATAAGAGACACCAAGTCCACAAGAAAAATCACGAGTTCTTCACTTTACAAGTAACCACGCTGCTCATGACCCTTGCATTTAATGTCCCTCACAGAATAAAAGGCTGTACTTTCACTTAGATCAACTCAATTCAGCCCCCTCACCAGAGCTGTATGATGAACAGCAGAGAGCTTCCTCACCCAGCTAGCTGTAAGTGATGCCTCAGGAAGGGTCAATCTCTGTGTAACACTACAAAACAACACCTCCAATACAGAGCATGGCAAATTCCTGGAGAAGCCCACTGCTGGACCATATGTACCTGCTTCAAGGCAGCTGAAAGCAAGGGGACATCACAACTGCCTGCAGAGATTCTTCTACAAGAAGGTCTTTTGTTCCCGCTCAATTGTGCATTGGCAGGAAGAAAAACAAACATTCCAACCACATGACTGAGGTAGCATGGCTGAACAACAACTCTTCCCCACACAACAGATGCCTATGCATCTTACACAGAGCTCTCACTTTAGTGGCATTCATGAATAATCTGTCATAGAGCCAGGTTAGTATTGTGTAATTTACCTTTTCAGAGTATGATTGCAAGTACAACAGTAAAAGAATCACTATGGAAAGGAAACGCCATTCTAAAATGCTACTGAAAGCTGAAAGGAAACTCATCCAGGAAGGGGAAGAAGAGAGAGAGAAAAAGCTGGAAACATTAAGAACGGAGGTCACTCTCCAGGATCTGGACAGCACTTAATAGATAAGTGTGTATCTTTTGAAGAATCTCAACTTCCTGCCATAAATAAAGGTTTTATAACTCACTCAGAATATGTATTACTCAGTTACTTCACCTGCTTTTTCTTGGGTAGTACCTTTGTTTTTCAAGCATCTCAACAGATCATTACACAAGATAGACTATTATTTGATATATTCCAGATATGAATTTCAACAGTTTTTCCACTATGCCTTACATATATGAAGTAGTTCATTACCAAATTGCAAGCTTACATTTTTTCAGAAATATTTTAATGCTGTACTACCTGTTGACATCACCATATGAAGTGTCATGTTTGCAAATAGTTCGCTCATATCTAGAAATAGATCTGTTGTGATTAGTCTCAATATCAATTATCATTACACTGATTCAAAAGTTAAATCAATTGACACTTCCATGAAACTTATCTTCCCAAGCAGAGCTCACTGGTGAAACCAGAGAGGCTACATGAAACTAAGCCCCTGCAGGAGACCAGTTCAGTATAAAACAAATTTAACCTGACTTGAATAAAAATATATTTTAATTCTGTAAAGTCTTTAAAGACACTAAAGACATACAACACACACGCGGCTACTTGTCTCTACTTCTGTGGAAGATTCATTCACGTTCTCTGTGGGTTTAACTTCTGCACACAGCAGCAGCAGAGAGAGCACAACAGCTTCAAAGCCCCCATTAAGGCAGTGTATAAGTATATTTTGGGATGAATACAGACAGCTGATGTTCACTGTAACTCAGTCTTCTCAGCAGCAAAATCCTTTCTGTGCACGCTGTGACAGGCAAAGAGCCAGGAAGGATTTCTCCAGTATCCCCCCAAAAAAATCACCATGCAGCCACTCTGCCCTACCGAAATACCCCTGAGAGCCAATAGAAGAACTTTAAAGATACCAACATCTTTCTACAAGTCCTGTCAAATATTGGTGTTAATAACTGGGAGGAAAGAAATTTCCAGTGAGAAATTAGGAGTTAAATTCAGGATGACAAAGCTGCAGCCTGCCAAGAGAAGCATGCAGTTGAGCTTTCTTGTCTGTGAGTCTTCAACAACAGCCAGCTACCACCTTCTAGTAATTAACAGCATATTCCCTAGCTTGTAACTGTAGCTTCACAATAAAACTAAAATTCCACACCCAAACATCCTCTAAAGAGAGTCCTTTTCAATGTTGTACAGCTTTTTGGTACCTTAACCATCTGTTCTGTTCACTGTTTACATGGTAATCTCTGGAAACTAAAACAAACAATTGCTGGTCTTTGCTAATTGTTCTTTCTCTCACAAGTTTCCTTATACAACAACTTGCATGAATTCCCTTGGCGAGTTCGTTCCACAAAGGCATCCTCTACAGTCAAAGTTCAAGTCAGGTAACAGCAATATAATCTCTCCCTAGACAGGAGAGCCAGGGGAACCGAGATGAAAACTGTTCTGATCCAGCCAGATCAGTTGAGCTACAACTAGTCTTGAAGATACAGTTCTGAAGTATATTTAAAAGCCAATTTTCATAAAAACAGTGTGAAACATGTGACTTTAAATTTCTAACAGACCAAATATAAACAGAATACAAAGCATTATTTGCAAGTACACCCTGGGTGTTGGAACACGCCATACTGAATTCAGTGAATGAAGAGTAACATCAGACAGTCTCTTCATGCATTTCCTCATTTAACTCAAGCTTTGCCTCAACAGAGTGTGCTTGCGGAATTTGTGCGGACTTCTCCACTCACTGGGGACAAACTTCAGTGTCTAATAGTGACACCCAGAAAGTCCCTTCTGATAAGACTGCAGGTGGTGGCTTTGAGAACTGCTCGTATCGCACTCTTCTTCCTGAGCCCCACAGGGTTGCTCCCAGATCCTGAGATACACAGGCAGACACTGACTTTTAGCCTGATTTAAATCATTGCAGTTCTCATAGCTTGTGTTGTGCCAAAGAACTACAGAAATCTTCCAGTTTGCCCTCTCTTGCATTTAGAGAAAACAGTAATTCCTCTTCTCAGTTCTCATTAATTGGAATGAAATAGAACCACAACTACACTTACATCTTCCAAATTGTTTTTGGTTCCTGCCATTTTTCACAAGCACTGGTGCCTGGGATTCCAACAAATCCTCACCACACATAGTAACCTCATTACTTTCCTTTCTTTACACATCCTCAAATTACATTCACTTTTTCAGTGACTCCACTGTATTAGTCTCTTGCAACATCAGTCATCACTAATCCAGATTTGCTCCCTCCTACTAATGTTCCAACAGCGAGGCAAGCTCCTCAAAAATGAAAACGCTGTTACTGATCTCCAATGAGACATCCAAGATATCATAGTACCCGATTTCATTCTACTTCTGAAAAGCCTGAGAACAGCCTAGATGAGGAAATGGAAGAGAAGGCAAAAGAAAAATGCAATCAGAGGAAATAATATCATTTAGGATGATGTTTGCTACAGGACTTCTAAGCATTGCTTCTCTGAGGAATAGAAAGCTCAAGAAGGAACTGAGTTAATAGAAAAGTTTGTTGGTTCAAACAATCCTTTCCTTGTTCTTTCATTATCAGGACTGATGAACACTAAACCTTTTGTAATACAAAAACTTAATCCAGAAGTTAACTGGGAAGCTAGTATCAGAAAGCTTTATGACTCAACAACACTACAGGAACACTACAGCAAAGAAGTGGGGGGGTTCTAGTGAAGGAACAAATTAGCAGCTGAGAAGTGGGCAGGATGGAAACCTCAGTGCTGTGGGTGGGTGTCTCTGAGAAGCGCACCAGACCACCATGCCTGTCCAACAGCTGTGGGTGCACATGCACCTTCGGGCACTGGACAAAAGCCATTCAAAAGAGTAAATGATGCTGCAGTACAACCAAATTGCAGCTTTGATTTCATCAAGCTCCAAGGAAAACTTCCAGGTACAGTCTTCTCAACCTATCTCTTTTCCCTTCTCTAATGCTGCCTTTCAATCCTTTTGCTCTGACAAACTGTGTCAGTTGCCAGCATTAAGTTGTCCTGCTTGGCCATGGACACTTTTATTCACTACCATCTTCTTGTGGAATACACACATGCATGAGACAACTAGGAACATAATTAGACAGAAATTAATAATAGTTCCTAAAGGCTAACTTTAATTCAGATCGGTGTCTCTGTTGGTGGAACTGATGATGCAGGAACAGGTTAAGAAAGTGAGCAACACTGCTAGCAGGATAGGCTATATCCCCCCCAGTATCTTACCTAAGTCTTCCCTCCTTCAACTTAAAATCATTTTCCCTTGTCCTGCCATTTTCTACCCTTGTAAAGAGTTGACTCCTCTCCTGTTTATAAGTCTTAGACTGGGAAGCTAAAGATCCACCTTACACATGGAGGTCAGTCTTTGTGATTTTCTTCTGTTTTATGAAAGGCTTACCATAAGCAAGTCTACCTTCAGGGGGAAAACTATTTTTGTGTCACCACTGAGCCCTTCCCATCCTGGCAACCTTCTTCTCACTCTTCTTCCTTCCTTATATTGTGTGAGCAACCTCACAGAGCCACACTGCAACTGAAACAATTTGGATAGAATTTCCCTTTCCTTCCCACCCCTGAGCTGATACACCATTCCCAAGAGTTCAGAGAGGCAAACCAACTAACTGAAGATGTACCTACATTTGTTGCCAATCATTCACATCAATGGCAGGAAAAAAAAACAAAACAAAACAATACACACAATGGCATCAGCATTACCAGGCTTGAGAAATCTAAATTTTGCCTCTTATTCTTGCCAATGCAATATCCAATATGACTTGTGCTGTACTTAGTAAAGACACCAATGGAAGAAAAGCCCAAAGCAATAGAAAGATACTTTCACTATTTCAACCTGATACCTCTAATAAAAGGCACACATTGTTTTACCAATGTATTACATCGCAAATGTGAGGAACAAGTGATAGCTTTAGAAGCTTCTTGATCTTCTCATTAAATTGTAATCTAGGAAATACACAGCCTTCCTCACAAGTAAATAAACAGGAGCAATTGTACATCCCAAGAAGCTCAATGAAGCTTGACATCTCAAGAAGTCAGTGAAAATAAACAACAATCTTCAATTGAAGCAATGAAGTAGATTTTTAAGATAAAAGCAGCCTTTACATCCTTCCAATTTTTAAATCCTTCCAAATTCTAAAACTGGCTCTGGTTCTAAAACTATTGGATTTCTGACCTCCTGAACTGTCAAACCAGAAAATATTCTTCTCCATATGTAAATTCTTTATTATTATTTTTATCTTATTTTTTCCTATTTTACAGTTAAGCAAATGCTTTCATAAGATGCATTTAACTACACAATAAATTTATGTATGCCACAGTAGAAAAACATACATTTAAGAGCTACCTCTTCAGCAGGAATGCTGTTATTTCTATTATCACAATTTCTCTGATTTACCAAAAAAATTTTTAAGGTACTTAAGAATGGACTTCAAAAAAGTTAAATGGCCTCTTTGTCGCTACACAAATTTTCACTTTTTCTGTATCAGAAAAAAAATCACTGTTACTTGGCAGATAGAAAGCCTAGAAACAGGAGTTATTTAAAAAAAAAAAAAAAAAAAAAAAAAAAAAAAAAAAAAAAGTGAGAAAGTTCAAACAGCTGAAGTATATATAAAGAACAGATAAGCCAGCATGATGGGGTGGGTAAGTAACGCCCTTCTCACCAGTCTAAATTATTTTTGAAGAAATTACCACCCATACAACTCTTAACCATTTTGACTATGTACTTACATCCTGGCCATTCAAGATACCTACTTTTCTTGAACCTGGTTCAGGCAGGTTCAGGCAGCAGGAAGCAAGATATTTGTACAAGAGGACAAGAGGTATGAAAGGCCCCAGAGCAATTGCGAGAGTAGTCGTTGTGAGTGGAGGAACAGAATGTGGCAGAAGAGAGCTCAGGGCATTCCCAAGCCCCCTTTAACTCCTTCATTCCTCACGGTTTGGGCAATCAAAACTCAACAGCTCAGTTTTCAATCTACTTCACTTTGAAATCCCTGGCTTGAGCCCATGCCAATGCCTGGCAGCTCATGGGAGCACTTGACAGAGCAACAGGAGGGAAGGCCTAGAGCATGTGACGTTCCCACAGCACAGCTGGACCAGTAGCCCCGATGCCAGCCAGCTTTCATCAGATTTAATGTTGAGTGCTACACACTGGGTACAGGAGGTAGCTGGAAAGCAGAGCTGCTGCTTCACAGAAACTCTGCTTCTTCACAGAATGACACCAGCTCTCCTCCACGTCCCACTGCAATTTCATGCCAATATGAAGCCTTCACCCTTCAAAAATCAATTCTGCTGTCAACAGCAACTGTTTCACAACACTTCACCCTCATCCCTGGAATTGAGACATTGTTGCATTAGCAGAACTGGAGCTTCAAGGAGCTGCTTCAAGGTGACATCTTGCCTCCAACATCTCTGGTCCAACAGATCAGTTATACTGCAAAACTTCTTAGCTGCATGAAGAACATCCATTTGTTTCCCCTTCCATCCATAACAGCGCGGATGAGAGTGGCCATATATTCCAGCTTCACATCTTGCAAACACTTAAACAACAGGAACTCAAAGTTACCCAATATGGTAAGGTTTAAGCTACTTTTACACAGAGAATGGACACACCACACAAAGTGGTGCTATGTTGACAATACTTAGGTCTATATGCACTGGAGCAACTAGGCAGTATTATTATTGAAGAGCATTGCTCAGAAATTGTTTTCTTAAAAAATTTAAATGCAATTCCAGCAATGCTTGATTTTGCAAGACTTTGTTTCAGACTTAAGTTTTGGTTCAAACTGCACCCATAAGCAAGCATTCAGGGGGACTCAAAGTCAGCTGTGTGCCAAGTTAACTCAGAATATGAATGCTCATAACCCTGAGGATACCTGGACACAGTCCTGCACTGCAATACCTCCCCTACCCACACAGCAGCACTGTCACTACATACCACACATCAGGAACACCGGGGCAGATTTTCAGAAGCTGTTTCCTGAAAATCAGAGTGAAGAAGTTTAGGTACTCCTGTGTTTATGTATTACGTACAGCTGTTGAACCAGGTACATGTCACTCTTCCTCCTCAGGAATAAAATACCTCGCAGTGGCTGGAGTGCGTGGTTTGGCTTAGAAAGTCTACAATCTAGCATATAACATTATTTTTCTATTTCACCTCTCTTCCTCCTTTGCAAAGTTCCCGGCTATTGTAACTTCAGCTGGAAGGTGATTTCTCAGCCTACCTTCTCTTTTCAGCAGCCAGTCTGTAGCCACCTCAGTAACTCAAAACCAGCATTATAGTATTTTTGGGGATTCATATCCCTCATGAGCACAGATCTTCTTCACTAGATGACCCTTTTGAACTCCGTCTTGCATCAGGGCACTAAGCAGCTCATTAACAACCAGATGATTCAGCAACTGATGGCTATGTTGCTGCCTGGCTTCCTTCAGCAGCCAAACTACAGCTTTGAAGGCTATCATTTGCATGATACAATCAGATACCTGAAGAGGTACACAGGTATCAAGTCCCTCTTTCTCCAAACCACTACTAGTTCTGGGCAACACAGCCTGTTCCTGACTTTTCCTTACTGCTGGCATGACTTCATAATCTTACTCTTCCCACAAAAATCCTGATTGTAACATTCTGCTGCTTTCTTCTCCCCTTGCATCTTTCAAAAAGATCACACACTTAAAAAAAAAAAAAAAAAAAAAAAAAAAAAAAAGTTGAACACAAGATCTCAAGTCACAAAGGAAAACTGGTAACAGATCCCAGATAGAAGGACAATAATCTCCTCATTTCAGGCTCAGAATAGCTAAGTAGGACTCTTGTCCCACCAAAGCCAGTCAGACACCAAGCATTGCCAGCTGCAACTCCTCCCCGCCCCAACAACCCCTTCTGATTATCCACATCCACTAATCTGATTAGCATTCCTGTAATTAAAGCACCACAATATCTGACTGAGAATACAGTACGTTGTTTAAATTAATTCAAAGTCCTTTAATGTAAGAAATTACCATTGCAAGAGAATTACAAGATTTACAAAATAAAGCATCACTAATGAGCATACGATCAAAACTGGATTATCTAGTTCTCCAGTTCAGAGGTAGAAAAGCAGGCAGCCAAATCACAAAGGTTTCTATGAAACATGTACAGCTACTTTACAAGAAAGGATACAATTGTATGTTCCCTAATAAATAAGCAATATATATCTTTTTTAGATATTAGGAAAGAGGAAGCGTTATTTTGGTCTACTCTTTACTTACTGAAAAGTGAGGAGTGAGATTGTTATTCTGAGCAGTACTTACAGGTTTACAAATTAGAGAGATGAGAAAAACACATAAACCTTACCCTGGCCTGGTAGAGAGGATAAGTTAAATATAAATCCCCAGTTAAACTGTAAGTTTCTCCCTCTGCAGCAAAATTTCTTCCCATGGCTGTTTGCTCATTTGTACAGGGTACTTCTGAACCACCTCCCACCCAGACACACACACAAAAAGCAAAACCAGGCACAAGTATTCCCTCTGACTCAGATTTACAAGCAATAAAGAGAGATGAGGAAGTGAATCACTCATCTACAGCAAACCTGTGTGGATGCAGCTTCTGGAATAAACCAAGTCTGTTATGAGGCTAAATGGAGAGGAAGGGGCAAAGTGAAGAACATGTGAATGCAATATTACACTTCTGGGATCCAGTGCTTCCCATACTTCCTGGGCTATAAGCGCTATGCGTGAGTGTAGAAACACACAGCTCCCTCCTGAAAGAGAAGCACTCTATTCACCTTTTCACCTCCCACCTAACTAGACATTCTCCAGAGTGCTCAAGTAAACTGCCTCTGTGAGCATCACAGTCTTGAAAGAGCATAGCCATCTCCAACACTGCTGCTCAACCAAGCATCAACAGAGAACAGCTTTGGGCTGCATCCCATCCTGGAGATAGATCATCTTAAGACCCTGACCAGGTGCTGTAGGACCCACATTCATACTCCATGTCCTAAGGTACAACAGCTATGATCCTCTTCGTAACAGCTCAATGCACGTACCTACTTCTTCTTCAATTTCTCTGAGTCCAAGAGAATAGTCTTTTTTTCCCTTTCCTTTTTGTGAATGATAGATAAATAGGTCTTAGACCTTTAAAAGCCAAGAGTGTAAGGCCCATAAAAAGAACATCTGAATTGAGGCAGAGGTAAAATAACGTCTTTTACTGTAGTACAGTCAGGCTTCAGATCTGGAGCTCCAGGCTCACCTTCTAAGCTTCTATACCAGGTGTTAAATCTTTGATAGGGATTATGCAGCCAGGTGCCAGTGATAAGAGACTGGATTTGACCTCTAAGGACCTTCTGAAGCACATTGCTCCCATTCCCCCCCACCAGTAAAACATGATAATTCTACATTTTCATATGGATAATCATCTCAACAACGCCCAACACTTTGCTTGACTTTTTTTAAAATCTATAGTGCTCTAGGGCAGAAGTTTTAATGCAGTTATATACAGCAGAGATCATTAGCAGGGTTTTCACTATTCCATTAGACACCATTTCAGCAATCATGATGAAATCATTATACAGACTCCAGTTTTCTTCAGGGGAAAAACAAATACTTATGTTAAAGATCTTCTTCCATGTGTTACATTTCTGACAATATGTTCCACATATTCAAGGTATAAAAACCAATCCCTCTCCAGAAACCTGAGGTCAGTCTCCACTCAAACACAGGGTACAGCTTGCTATTTCTCTGACACAGAAACAAGATCTAAATGCACATCCATTTTTTTCCTTCTCCCTCTGCTCCCCCTCCCAATTTCAGGTGCATTCCTACATAAAGCTGACTGTATCCAAACCAAAAATCTGTTACGATTTTGCAAAAAGAGTCAGCTTTCCAACATTTACTCCTTTCAAACTTTTTGGTAGGTTTTCTTTTTATGAAGGAAATCACTACATGAAGTGCTAAAACTCAGAAGACTAAAAGGTGACTTTATCCTATACTGTCCTTCCACTCAAATTCCTCTGACAGAGCAGGCAAGGAGAAGGCTTTTCCTCTCCACTGAGGATGAGTCACATGAGCTTTCTACAGCACAAAGGAGAAAAACGTCACTTCTTGTTCTTCCCAAAGAAACATCACTTGTTTTTCCCAAAAAGACAGATATGCTAAGAACACACTGGACTGCTTTAGAGGATGTTTTGTTGCCTTTTTCTCTTGAACAAATACATCACTCAACTAAAATCCTGCTGGGTCATAACAGGATGGGTAAGAGTCCCTGTCTCTGCAGAAGTACTTTGTGAATCTCTGTTCTCAATATCAGTAGCAGTATTGCAAATATTCCTTTATCTGCATCTGTATCCCTGTTTCATCTTTTATGTATACGAGCATCAATATGGCTATCTGCCACATAGATCTTTTAATAGCTTCTGGACTAAGCTTTATAGAGTGCTCAGCAATACCAGTGGCTTCATCGCAAAGAACATCCTCACATTCCAGGCACTGGAATGGCCTGCCCAGGGAGGTAGTGGAGTTGCTCTCCCCAGCAATGCTCAAGAGACAGCTGGATGAGGTGCTACGAGATATGGGTTAGAAGCTTGTGGTAGCAATGATAATGGGAGGACAGTTGGACTAGATGATCTTGCAGGTTGTTTCCAACCTTGTGATTCTATGATTCTGAACTTGCTTTATGGGGTTTTCACCCAGCTCCCAAGCCAGGTAGCTCTTGCAGACACCAAACCATGCAATCATCCTTGAATTGCTGAGCTGAAATCAGGCAGAACTGTTCTTAGGTATAGCTTTAGCTGACAGACCATGCAAATCTAGCAACTGTTTTTTTTTGTTTTTTTTTTTTTTTTTTGTTTTTGTTTCAAGTTGCTTCATGTTTGCTGCAAGAGATTCTCTATTGCCTTAGCTCACAACTAGTACTATGAAGTGTTTGGGGCAGAATCTCACTCTGATATATCTTACTGTGGGATCCTACACCCCTTCTTACTCAAAGGAAACAAATAGGAGAAAATATCTATGGCCATTTCAACTATTTTAGACAAATTATGCCACAAAAACACCTTTCTATTCACTGAAGAAGAGGATTAGCCAATTGAATTCAGTATTTGAATGCACCCCTGCCAGTGGCATGGACATATTTCGCTAGATCAGGTTGCACAAAGCCCCACCCACACAACCCAACTTTGAATACCTCCAATGATCAGAGAGCATTCTTAGGATGATGACCGAGCTCCCTACTTGGTCATTCCCCAATGCATTTTACTACCTGTTTTAATAATGAGAAGCTACCACAAACCATTGTCTTGAAGCACAGGTTACAGATGCTAAGGAAGAACACCCGATGTCTATCACACTGCTTTGTGATCTCCAAGGTAAGACAATATCCTGACCCGTGTGGCCTTGGTGGCAAACGTGAAGATGGCTCAAACACATACTAGCAATGAATTCTGAAAACTTTCTAGACTTTGAGTTCATCAGTTAGTTACATACCAAACCAAAACATTCTGGGTTCTGTGCAAGAAATCTTATAAGGTGTTCCCAAATTTCAGTGTTGGGGAACATATAAAAACATAGCCCTATTCCACTCGTCCCATCAGTTCCCACATTAAGCCCTTCCCTGTTATCTAAACACAATAAAAGTGCTCTGTAAAAACCTCAGTGAGTGTACCATTAGCCAGAACAAATACTACCAGCACGAGTAACTGCTGCATGGACTTGCAAGTGCCCAGATAGGAGCACGTGCCAGTCCCAAGCCGTGAAATGGCCTGGTTGGAGGAGCCCCACACCTATTTATAGCGCTTGCGGGAGCTGTGAAGCCATTCCCAGGCACACAGCCCAGTGGAGCACAGACCACTGTAACACAGCTTCTAGGGCCAGCAGGTGCAAAAATACATCCCACCAGCACTTCTCTGCCGAGTACATCTCCCATGCCTCTGCTGAATGCATATGTAAGGGTGGTCAGCAAAGAGTTTTGCTTGGTTTTGATATTCTCACATACCCAGCATCTGCCTGGCTCTTTGGGCTTAGGACACACCTACGTCACTGGTAGGAGCCATACAGAAGTGGTTTGTGATGCTAAATCGGCTACCAGCATCACCAAGCAAGGCTGGTTAGCTTTCAGGCTCCCGATTTCTCTTCGAAACTGCAGACTGACTGACAAAGCAGTGATGAAGCAGCAGGCTGTAAGTTGGTCACTCTAAGTTCGCAAAAGCTGTTCTCTTTTCTCCCCGGAGTTGCTGCTGCAGCAACTGTGATTCCTCAAGGCTAATCACAGAGCCCTCTGCACAGCAGCCCCGCCGCCCCGCACAGTGCAAACACCACAGGCAGCACGTCACCGGGCGAGCAGCAGGGCCGCCATCAGCCCGCGGAGAGGGGCTGGGGAACGACCGCCTAATCCCCGACCCGGAACCAGCAGCTCCTCGAGGGGCTCAGGGGTACCGCGGCATCAGCAATCCCTTCGGGGAGCGGCGCGGGGCCCGGTCGTACCTGGGAGCTGAGGTACCGCTTGAGGCACTCCTCGCACACCGCCTTCTTGCAACAGGACAGGGGCTTGACGGGTTTCTCTTCCAGGCACACTCGGCAGCTCAGCACCAGCAGCGGCCCGAAGTCGCCGCCGATCAGCCCGGAAAAGGGTTCGGGCAGCAGGTACAAGTCCACCACCTCGATGCTGCCGCCCGCTGACAGCGGGTCGCCGCCCGCCGCCACCCCGCGCCGGGCCGGGGGCTGCGCGCTGCCGGAGCTGGGCGGGGAGCCGGGGCCCGGCCGGTCGTTCTCCACGCAGTACACGGTGCAATACACGTGCCGTCGGGCCGGGCGGCGCCGACCGCTGCCCCCCTCCAGCCCCTCCTCCGCCGATTCCCCCGCGCCCGGCGGCTCCGGCCCGGCCGCCTCCTCTTCGTCCTCCCCCGCTGCGTCCCCGCCGCCCCCTCGTCTCTCGGAGCCGATGGAGGGCGGAGGCTCCCCACCTTCTCCCGGCCCGGCCGCCTCCCGTGGCGGCGGCCTCTCCTCCGGACCGTCCTCCCGTGAGCCCCCGGCCGGGCTGGGCGGCGCGGCGGCGGCAGCCCGCGAGGCGCTCAGCGAGCTCTGCTGCTCCCCCATCGCCTCCCGCCGCCGCCGCCGCTTCTTCCCATCCAGCCGCCTCCCGGTCCCGCTTCTGCTTCCGGGTCCCGAGCCCCGCCGCTCGCAGCCCCGGCGACAACCCGCCCGCGGGCGCCCGGCCTCTTCTCTCTGGGGCCGCGGACACGGCGGGGCCGCTCCTTTCACCGCCACCCGCGGGCTCTCGGCCGGAGCTCAAGACCCATGCCGCGGGCAGCCGCCCCTGAGCCGCGGGGCAGCGCCCGGCCGCGCCTCCCGCCCCGCCCCACCGTCCCCTGTGACGCGCCGCCCTGTCCCGCCCCTGGTTGAGGCGTAAACACTGTGCGTGCGGTGATCGGGCGCGGCAGTGAGTGCGGTACCGATCCCAACTGAAGTCGTGTGGGAGGTGTGAGAGAGAACGGCGCAAACAGAACAGATCCAAGTCAGTCAGCCCGCGGAGAGAAGGCTTTTCCTCACCATGCTGTTGAGTTGCAAGAGCTTTGTCGTGTTTGACACAGAGGTATACATGAAGCAAAAGCACGTTATTGAACTCCTTCATAGCGGAACAGTGGTACCACTGACAGTTGTTGATGCTTGCTGAACATTGATGGAGGCCAAACAGTGAGCACAGAGTGGTGGTGCATTTTAGTGGTGACAGTGGGTCACCTCCACTGGTGCACTTTTTTATGAGCGCAGTATGCAGACTCCTGTTCATCAGTGACAAAAATGCAGAACTAATGCTAGTGGCTGTATTGCAAAACCGTACTTTGTAGCTGAAAGTTTGCTCTATCAAATAGTATTGCTGTGCTCTTTGTAGCTGTGTTATAGTTTCCATGGAAACCATTAGGAGGCATTACTTTCTGAGCAAACTAAAGCAGGACTCAATTTCCCAGGACTGCAATTCTAGAGTCTTCATGAAAATTACTTCTACTAAAGACAATTATTATTATCTTTTTTTAGGATGAGTAATTAACACTCATTCCTCTGGATTGTGCTTGAAAGCTCTGAGGAAATCTGAATATTTGTTCCCATGTATAGCTGTAAGTAACTGGCAGCATAGTCTTGGGTTGTTGGATGTAGGAACTTTGTTGGGTTTTTGTTGTTGTTGTTGTTTTTGTAACATTCTCTTTTATCATGCTCTTTTTTTTTTTTTTAATTATTTCACGTTACCTACAATGGCAAAAGTATTCTGAATACTATGGAATTACCTTCAACTGAACGCTTGTATTTACTTTGAAAAAATAAATAACAATTTGGGTTCTTACTACTTGCCTCCCAGTATTTGTAGTTTTCACTATTGTATACGCATACCTCCCATACAATAAATCATCTTACATACTCCAAAATGCATTCAACCAGTACCATTTCCACTGTGAACATGGTCCTGTTTCCAGAAGTTGTGAAGTGGCTTGCTGGTTTCACCTTTTTTTTTAACCAAAAAAGTATCAGTAACCATCTGAGACAAAAGCTTGTGACAACAGCACAGCTGTAATGGCAAAACTTTGATGAGCCCTCCCTGTGAGTGGAGAACACCTTAAGTTTGCCTTCCCCCTGCAGCTCTGAGCATGGATGGGTTACAATAGGGCCAGGAATTCCAGCAAATTACTAGCAATAGGATGAGAGATAATGGTCTTAGGTTGCGCTGTGGAAGGTTCAAATTGGATATTAGGAAGAAGTGCTTCTCAGAAAGAGTAGTGAGGCACTGGCACAGGCTGCCCACAGGGAGGTGGTGGAGTCACTGTCCCTGGAGGTGTTCAAGAACTGTGGATGTGGCACTGAGAGATGTGGCTTAGTGGGCATGGTGGAGGTGGGTTTATGTTTGGACTATATGACTGTAGTGGTCTTTTCCAACCTTAATGATTCTATGAACTTATCTGGTGATGAAGATGACAGCTGCATAGCTCATCTCAAAAAGTCCTCCTCGTGCCTGAGTTACAGTATTTGAAAGAAAGTATCCCTGACAGTTTTTGTCTTTAGTCCTTACAAGATCAGTTTCCTCAGCCAGAAGGAAAATACAGAGTTATCTCCTTGGGTTTCAGTTCATCTTCTGAGGTAAAAGAGTCATGGATGTTCTACAGAAGGTATAGGATAGAAAAAGTCCTGCTTTAGAGTAATTTCTTAGGAACATCCTAATTAAATCAGGAAGAATGACTGTGCCTCGTTTAATTGTTGCAGAATGTAGTTTGAAAACAGCCTGCACCATTATTTTTGTCTAGCACTATGGAAACAACTTCCAAAATATCACTGTGTCTCAAAAGTTTATCCAGGAATTCCAACATACCTTTCGGAATATGCATTCATTTGGTACCCATAGTAGGAGAATATAGCCATTGACACATCACCAAAATGATAAGACAAATGTACTGATATGTTGAAGCTTCAAGCAAAGGAAGCTCTGCCTAAACAAATAAAACCTTTTGGACTTCATCTCTGCTTACCTCTTACTTGCTGTCTGTGGTCATCAGGGCTAAAGAAGTGGGATGCTTTTCTGAAACTGATAGTTCTTTCCAGAGAGACCTCTATCAGAGACTCAGGTCATCTTTTACTGGGCACCTACAACCTCTGTCCATCCTCCTTTACCCTGCTCTTATTTTGGAATGACGTATTCTACATACGTCTTCGAAATCCTTCTTCTAAGCCAGTGACATTGCTTGCTTCCTGGCCCTCCGTCTGCAGCACTAAGTTTTAATATCTTTCTTATCACATTTCTCTTCCTAAAAATACCACAGAGCTCTGCGTGTAGCCTAAAGCTTTGTGGAAGGCTCATTACTGGGTTTCTGTGCTTGATCTTGCTGAATCCAATTTCACACTGAGACTCATTGGCAGCTCCTTCTGCCTTCTCCTCCTCACCCAAATCTCTTATTCGTTCTCTATTTCCTTACCACACTATCATCTCCAATATAATCTGGGTTTCAAGCCTGGGAATCACTTTCATCTTCTTCAAATGCAAAGAACCATTTGGGTAAAGCATGGTACGTAAGCAACAAACTTATTGTAGAGCAGCAGGATATAGTTTTAAGTCCTTGAAGTTAAAACTGAGAAACTGTGCTGGGAACTGCATGAAAATGAATTGGTTCACAAGGTGGGCTTATTCCCGTTCGGTGCCGGAGCTATGTCTACACAAAATGACAATCTATGTATCCAACAGTCACCAATTTTCTTTGTTAAAACTCACATGGCAGGCAACGACCATGTCATTTTATAGAATCTCATACTCACAGAATGGCTTAGGTTGGAATGGACCTTAAACTCCACCAAACTCCACCATGTAGATCAGGTGCCCATCGCCCCACCCAGCCTCTCCTTCAGCACATTAATCTGGAGTGAAGTGCCTTGGTGCACAGCCTGCATGTGGTGCAGACCTTTTGAGGAAGCTGAGGTTATTTACCACCATCAGCAGCAATACAGGCATGAGAGCATTCCAAGCTGCATCAGCATTTTTGTAGTCTCCCAAGGAAAGAAACCTCTATTACTGCATTATTTTATTAAGGAGCTTTTGAAGTTATTTCTGAGGCAATAACTCTCCACAGTTACCTGACAGCAGTAGAGTAAATTGTGTTAAAGGGCAAATATATGTCATAACTATTGTAACCATGTAGAACAACACACAAATAGAATGTTTTGTTAAACACTGTACAGCTTTTTTTTTCAGAAATATCTGATGTGCAAATTGCTATCTTTTCATTCTTAGCTTCAGGCTCAAAAAGCAGTTGAACATTCATTAAAGCAATTGTCTGCCCATATTACAGAATTATTAAATTATGCTTTTATCGTATTCTACTTGGTTTTTGTTTGCTTATTTATACAATGGTAATAATTTAAAATAATTTCAGACAATAATCAAATTAAGTAATTAACTTTCTCAGGCAGTGGGCTAAAATAGGTCTTTTCAGAGCAGCTATTTTTGAGTATGCATCTTTATTTCTTAAAACCAAATTTCAAAATGGTTATGAATGCATCCTTGAGCTCCTGCCTGTAATTCAGTGATAGGATGAGCTTAATAATGATAGGACAAGAGGTAATGGCCTCAAGTTGTGCCATGGGAGGTCAGGTTGGATATTAGGAAGAATTTCATCTTGGAAGGAGTGGTGTTGCATTGGCACAGACTGCCCAGGGAGGTGTTCCACCGCCCCTGGAGGTGTTCGAGAAACTTGTAACACTGATGGATGTGGTTAGTGGGCACAGTGGGAATAGGTTCATATTTGGACTAGATTATTTTAGTTGTCTTTTCCAACCTTAACTATTCTATGACTCTATGAAAACCTGCTGCTATCAATAAAGACTCATCATTTCTGTGCTGTGACACCAACACAGCTGGAGGGGCTGGAGCAAGGGTATGGCCGTGTTTTCTGCTGAGTCCTGCAGCAGCAGGAGCTGGGGCCTCCCCTTTAATTGCAGCCAAGTGAGCGGCCAGCTCTGCAGCCTTGGACAAGATACTCATCTGCCTTTTCCCCTTTTGCCCTTTGCCTGCCTCAGTTATCCCGACTGTCAGTTGTGCGTGCAGCTGAGGTGCCCCTGGACCAGGACATTCCTTGGGTTTGGATGCAGGCTGTAGATGTTGCATGGCACAGAGAAAGCAGCAGTTTCAGAATCAAGTGTGGTGCAAGAAATTAGCTAATTAATAGCATGTTGGATACTTAAAAGTAAAACTGCATATGTTTGGATGCTACTGTGGCTCTGCTCATTTCCTGAGGAAAAGCACGTCCATGAGAGTTTCTGTGGGGCTGTAATTGCTGCTGAGCAGTGTGTTCTGTGAGAGTTCTACATGCACGAGCTAGCAGCAGGAACGTCACTCACCTCTAACAACATGCTCTCTTTGTGTAAGAAAACAGGAATACAGGCATTTTCCCTTACTCAGATAATAGTTATGCGTCCAGATTTCAAGAAAGATTTTTCCTAGTGTACCAAAGCAAATATTTGGTAGAACATATGTAGCAATTCTGCCAACAAAAGAAAAGCCAGAATAAAATCTAGCTTACCAGTAGGGGAAAATGCTGTATGTCCTTTCTGTTGGCTTATTTTTATTATTGCCACGAGGAGAAATGTCTGTTTACCCTCAGTAAATCATTCTGCAGAATAAGAGAATGCCTTATTTATACCATCACTGGTCAAAACAGAGGTTCCTTTTAAGTCTTTGTCACTAATATGCAAGGTAAGCCTGAGCATCCCCTGTGTTTTTCAGGCTGCATTGTATATCTTCACTATAATGGTGGCACACACAGAAAATCTTCACTTTTGGATGGAAAAAAGGTAACCAAATTACGGTCCTGCCAAATTAAAGCAGTGAGTTATTGATCATTCTATATGTTGCATTGATTATTCTACAGATAGTTTGCCTATGGTGGAAGGTAGGAGGAAATGAGAAGCATTAATAGTGAGAACGGGTAGCTCATTGTCTTGACCAAAATCAGCTACTCACTTGCTTCAGTATGTTTCCAGTCTGTGAAGTGCAACACACTCATCTTTGAAGGGCTGCAATCAACGAGGAATCCGTTAAGCAAATTCCTTGAAAGATAATTTCATTATTTTTTTTCTCTGTACCATTTGTTTGCGTGGAAAATCCTTTGTCCTCTTGTGTCCCTCCCCCCTGTTCAGTGGTTAAGCTAAAGGCTAATTCTTAAAGATTTCATTGCATATGTTGTAGGAAAAAAAAAAGGTGTCAGTAAATGTAGATTTTGCCTTAGGAATTACCGTGTACAGCTGAAAACAGCTATGCACTTGTCTGAGTGCCAACAATAAGTCTGCACACAGCACCACGTGTCTTTCTGCGTGTAGTACTCAGTGACCTTGAAAGAACTGTTCCTAAAAGTATTCTCCAATCTTCTTATTGAATGTTTTAGAATGGGCCAAAAAGTAATAATGTTAAAGAGTGCAGGGCAGCTAGGGCAATCTACAGGCTGCAATGGAAAGCTTTTTACAAAACAGAGAACTTCAGCCAGGAACTTGATAATTGTAGGTGGGAAATACCTTGTCGTCTCCATAGAGAAGTTGGGTTTTTTAATAGTCAGTTTAGGTGCAAAGTTATTATGTCTCACCCTAACAACAAGGTTAGTTGCTTGGTTTGCACAATAAGTCCTGGACAGAGTTATAAAAAGAAAAGAGCAGGAGATGTCGAAACAGTCCCTAGGGTAGTGAAAGGGCATCAGTAAACCTCTTGTCCTAGCAAAGTGTAAATAGGGAAAATTGTAACACTTCAAGATACGGTCTGAAGAGAAAATGAAGTTCTGAGGCTCTTGGTGGAATTTGAGACTGCCAGCAAGCCCAGGCTGCAGTGAAAGCACTGCTGTTTTTTTTGGTGGATCTGGTATTGCTTATCAGCAGCATCAGAACATCTCAAAAATGCCAACCTGTCACAACAGCTTTTTCAAGAAGTTACTCATTCGGCTATCTGCTGGGAAGTCAACAGGCATTGCCAGTCAAGATAGATTCTTGCTATGTGGATCTCTGTGGGACAAGCTCTGCACAGCCTCAGAGTACCTCAGGATAAAAGGTATTGCTATAACTTTAAACCTCAGACAAACTTGGAGAAAATTCTCACCTTTATTCTCACCCAGTCCAAAATTTCAATTTTTCATTAACAGAGATATTTTATTAAAAATATATATATATATAATTACAGTATCAATTAGATCAGGAGGTATTACTATTACTTATGATTGCTTGACTTAGTGTGACCTCACCCACTGCTTAAAGTAATTCAATCTGCTAGTAGAACAGACCATAAATATAAAGAAAAGGCAACAACTGTGGGAAATAAACACAACCATGCATTGCAATGAGATTTTTCTTTCAAATTTTTATCTCTTGGTAAAATTTTTACATCTGGAAAGATCTGATGAGAGAAGAGTACTGTTTCAGCAGTATGTACATGAAACAGCTGTAAGCAGTCTACATGCTGCCAATACTAATGAAGTGCATTTACCAAGTACTTCTGATTTTGTAGTGAAAACATTTATCTGTGGTTCCTTCAGGACACAAATACAAGGTGTTATCAGGAAGAATTATGGTGCTTTCTGTAAGCAGACAACTAAGGAAACCTACATGCCTCTTTCAGGCTAAGGATTCCTTGTTTTTTTTGTTTGTTTGTTTGCTTGTTTTTTTCCTGAGTGCTATACTGATGCAGTCCCTAATGTGACTGTGGATATGTTGGACGCTTTCCTACGGGAGCAGTATTTTCTCTTTCCTATTTGGGAATAAACCAGAACAACTTAAGCCTGTAAACTGGCAGAACTGCATTCATGTGAATGGGGTTACAGCACTTACAGGATTGCAGTGCAGCTGTTGTCTTGCTTCCAGATTTCTTAGGCTACTGAAAATGGATGCTGTGAACTTTCAGTTCAGAGACTGATAAGGTGCTGCAATCATACAGTCTTAATTCTCCTTGGTTGTGTGATACAATTTGCAGTAATGTTAAAACTAAACTAATAATCTAAGCTGGTATCCAATATTTAAATACATGAAACAAAGAGAACACAACTAAGATCATGCCACTAACCTTGTTTCTTTTCCCTTATTTCTTTTTTTGACATGTAAATGGACACAGAAATATTTGAAAACTTAGGCAGAAACATACTTACTTTCACATTTGCAAACATAAAAGTTTCAGCTCATGAGCTTGCTGTAGGTTTATTTTGAAATCTTTATTCCTTACATTTAAGCATCAATTAGAAATTGAATGTGAAGAATAGATAAGATTATTTTTTCCACATACATAGTATGGTAATATTATGATTAATATGAAAAGTATGTGTGACAGAAAAGGATTACAGACCAATAGCACCATTTCCCCTGTAATCTTTATCCCTTTCCTGACTAAGTGCTATCTGCTAATACAAATCCCCAAGTTCCTGACCTTTTTTTTTTTTTTTCCGTCCCTGCAAGCACTTTGGAGGAAATGATTCCTGTCACGTAGCCAAAGGGGGCATATTTACATGGTTCCACATGGTGTGACAAGGAAATCCTGTTGCAGAGGATTCAGGAGGAAAACAAGGAGATTGCCTGCTCTGTCACTCTTTTTTAGAGCTCCTGCCTCCGCTCCTCAACAGGTTAACTTCCTGAATCACCACTTCTGGGACATTATCAGAACGGATCTCTTTGTTTCTTAATTTTCTTCCTCCAGTTTTGAAAGTGGACATTTCCAGGACATTCTACTTCCTGCTCTTTTGCAATTTATTAAGTGATTACGTTGTCTGCTATGGATTTTTTTCTTTGAAAATTTTACTTGTAGTACACATATTTTCTTGCTCCTCCACTGGTCAACATTAAGCTCATTAAGAAGTAAGAACATACTGTGAGTTCTTTAATTCTGTTCTTTTCTGGGGTGGGGGGAAAGCCTTCACTGCAGGCAGGAGAGTGTTATCATTTCAAATCCTAAAGCATTCAAATAGCTTTGGTACAGCCTAGAGGAAACCAGAAACACAGAAAGATTTAGTCTTTGTTTTTATGGAAGTTTATTACATATATAATACTGAGAATAATCATTTCTAGATCATATTATAAACAATATATGAAAACTCAGTGTGTGAACTCTCCATCAACTACCAAGTGAATACCTAAATGATGGGGTTACTTTCATGTTGGCTTTCACATCTGTAAAAAAAGCCATCAGCAAAATCCATTAACTGAGAAGGAAACCTGCAACAAAGGTAGGAGCCTATGTAAAACCAAAAAGGAACTTCTTAAAAAAAAAAAAAAAAAAAAAAAAAAGCTACTATATTGAATTCTAGTGATAGCAAAATCTATAAAACCATTGGTAAGAAAGCACAGTGTATGTTAGTTTTATTCTGCTTTTTCAGATAAGGAGCGTGTTCCTTCAGGATCTAACAAAATCCTCCATCTGGCCAGGTAGCATATGTTTAGAGCTGGATCAGATTAGAGATCATTTAATTTAAAACAAAAAGCAGTTCTCAGTTGTGCATTAGTTTTGATGCACAGTACTGTGCATTACTAGCTTCAAGCTCTGGGAACATTCAGGTCAAGATTTCACTTGATGCCTCAGAATCAGTTCTGCTTTGGTACAAGAGAAAATAGCCTATTTTAAAAATTCCCTGCTCCTAGACAGGAGCTCAGTTTTAATCTAAACTGCAAATTTTATGAGTTATTCCATGCCCTTAATTCTAGATATATCTTTTGGTCTGTATCTCGTTTGCACTGTCTTTTGAGAGAACATAGAAGGGACACAGCATGTCTCCAGGGTTTTAATAAAATTTATCACAGTCAAATGATAATGCTGTGTCCAGCCTGTTGCCAGCCTCAGAACATAAAGAGGCAGATTCAATTTCCATGCTGACATGTCCAGCATGGTAGGAATTTAGAAATATAAATACGAACTAATATTGATTAGATTAAAGTTTGTATGAGTACGAGCTAATGGTCAAAACCTTATTATACCAAAGAGGTTGTACAATCACTATTTTCTCTCTTTTTTTTTTTCCTATGTTTTTCTTCTTTCCAATAGCACCAGAGTTTATCCAATGCCAAAAATGTTTTTGAACTGTTTAAAGATGTTCTGGCAGAAAACCTGACATCTGGTGTTTAAGGTAAGAACAACTAGAAGGATCCTGTTCCTGGATGACAGCATGGAAATTCTGAAGTATAAAGTCTACAACCCCATGGAAGACAAATCTGTAGAACATGATAAGCGTTTCTAGAGGAAAATCATTCTTTCTCTTTCAAAATAATGAAGTTTTTTTTTCTGTTTTGGGGCTAGAAAGGGCCAAAAATGCTATTGATCTCTATAGGGCATCTCTTTACTCCTCTCCTTGTTGGACTGTGGAATATCGAAAGAGATAAAACTGGAATATGAAGGGAAAGAGAAGAAATGGTAAATGTTTTTCTTACTGTATTGAAAATCTCTGAAAAAATAAATTTAAACTTTATGTTGCAATTTTTTTTTTCTTAATCTGTATTTCAGAAGATGAAAGAAGCTTAGAGAATGAGCAGACAATTAAAAAAAAAAAAAAAAAAGCTGCAGTTCTTAAGTACTGAGATGGTGATTCTGGGTGTTTTGCACATGCTTCTGGGACATGGGCACAGGGCTTTGCTCCTGCCTACCTCTGAGTGCCATCTTTGTGGCAACCTGCCCCATGGGTGACCCTCAGCTTGCTGTGCCATGCAGTGGGACAGCAGCATCCATGCTGACCCTACCCTGGTGGGTAAGACTACTGAAGGGTACGGAATGTGTAGTGGGGATGAGAGGTGGAAGCACATGCTGCTGATATTTTAAAGCTACATGGATTTTATTTTATAGGTTTGCTAAGTTAAGCTGTGAAAAATACAATTTTGACATGTTTGACTGCTATTTTATGAGACCATCAATTTTTAAGAGGGTTTTATGAAGTCTTTATCCAGGTAAACAAAGTTATTAGGTAACATATCTTGTTTTAACAGGAAAGTAAAATCTACAAATAAGGTAATAAAAACTGGCTATAATAAAAGCCCTTGACTATTTTGTATCTATGGGGTGAAGATTTAGGTTTAATTTTGACTGACAGGAAGAAAGGGAAATGTAGTTTTCTTTTATGAATCATTGTCCCATGATCACAATAAAGTTTAATTTTCAAGTAGTTTAGTCTAAGATTACAGGAAACTTAGATTTCTAGTTCCACTCTAGATAATGTTGATGAGACAGCTGTAGATTTAAGGGTCATTAAACAATTCTTAATCACAAAATTATGCACTTACCTTTTATCACATATTTAATTCTAATTGAAGCTAATGGGGTTTAAAACATTAAATCCTTTTGCTTCCAAAGGAGCTTTAGCATCTTCTTCAACTGTATATTTGCTTGAATGTTTCTCTTATCTGGGTCCTGTCACAGCCATTCCTTATCTCCCTTCTTTGCAGGAGCAGCCTCTGGGGCAATCAGTCCTCCAGGGCAGGCTGCAGCTGATCAGGTGCTGGGGGCAGAGGGGCCCAGGGTGGAGCTCTACCACCTTGCTGTATCTAGTCATGGGGTGGTGGATAGTGTGTACATATGGGAGGACTAGAGACTCCCCGGTAAGTTAATTTTGCATCAACTCACTCACGTGGCACGGGCAACAAGTATTATACCTTGTTTTTCCTGCTGCAGATATAATTAAAGAATTTTTTTCCTTTTTTTTTTTTTTTTTTTTCCTACAGAGTTGGATAGAAATGTTTGTTTGTTTGTGCTATGAATACATTTTACAAATAAATATTAGCTAGGATCTGATAGACAATTTTCAGGCACTTCTTGGCATCTCCTTGGCCCTGGTGTGTTGTCTGCTTTGTAAGGCATTTTCCATTTCTTACATTCAACTAAACATCCTCATAAACATGTTAAGCAAAATATTAATATTTAATGTTAGTAGATTTTGTAAAGAATCACTATGATGATTATTATTCACTATTTTGTCTAAGGGAGAAGCCTTTAAAAAAAAAAAAGACAGAAAAGGTGGTATTTGAGGGAGGCTACGCTACTTCTGCCAAATTATTTGGAAGAGATCAAACAATGATCAGTTTGAGTTTTCTCTCTTTTCTATTCCTTGTGAAATTCATAGTAGTACCTATGCTATGTGATGACAAAATTAAAAAGATGTCCCTCCAGCCATTAAACAAGAAGAATAACCGAGTCTGTACTGAAGATGCCTGAATATGGATTGACCATATGGTCAGGGTGGAAAAATGGGTAGCCAAGGAGAAACACCAATAAATGGATTTTATCTAGTTCAACACTGAGCAATAAAGAAATAATTGTTACCAATCAAACAGGCAACTTTTCCTAATCTTCTGTTTACCAAATAACTGTCTTGGTTTCAAATATCTATTTTTTAACTTATCACTACAGCACTGTAAAGAAAAACAAGGTTTAATTATATTCTTCTTTACCACAAGGTAGAAATGCCTTAATTTAGCTTCTTTTAGTCTGGAAAGAAAAAACAAAACAAAACAAAAACAAACAAACAAACAAAAAAAACAACCAAAAAAACCCAAATATATTGCAAAAACTTTGTAACTGTTTACCTGCTTAGAAAGAACTGTAACTGTATCTTCTCTTAACCCACCAAAAGAGTTTAAGAGCTGAAGTTATTCATTGTTTCAGATAGTAACAGAATCATACAGAAATCGATTTGACACTAAGCACACTGCCCAAACTCATTTGGATAGGCAGTGCTGGTTTGTGGTGGTGTTGTTGCTGTTTTCATTTAATGAAGAAAATGAAATGGTTTTGCAACTCAAAGTTTTGCCTAGTTTTGCTCTCAGTAAATCTCAAATTGCTTTATGCACAAAGGTATATACCATTGTGCATGTCCGTTGTCTATGCAGGCACAATCTTTATGCTACGTTAAACATCCAGCTAAACTCACAGCGTTGTTGTTCCCATCAGGCACCCCCATCATCCTGATTCACAAAGGTCTTATTAGCACAGGGAAACACTCATCTGTGCCATGGTCAGTCTGTGGCTGAATGTGCCACACACAGAAATGGTTCTGCTCCTCTTCCGCTGGTACCATTCTCTCTTCATCGCTGATGGAAAGCACCAGGCATCTTGGGGAACTCATTCTTCATGAGTTCTCCCCAGGATCTGTCTGCTCATTCATATGAGTACTTGCTTTGCACGTGTGGCCACCTCCTTAAGAGGCAGGAGTCAGAGACCTGAGGAATCCTTCTCTTATTGCCAGGGGGCCTAACCAGAGCCCCCTTAGTGCCAGGAAGGCAGGTCTGAACACTTCCCTTGGGTCTACACATGCTTTGTGTGGGAGGGCAGAACCCTCTCCTGAGCATTTGTCAGGAGACAAATGCTGTGAACTAGTTTTGGCAAAACTGCTGTTGCTGTTCAGTTCTCAAAATAGCTTTGTTCTTTCCTCCCACAGCGGCTGAAGTGAAGAAAATGTCCCCACACCATGCAGAAGAGCCTTCCTGCAGGCTGCATGCCCCAGGGCCATGCAGGAGGCACAGCACTTTTTTTAAAACAACTTTTTGTGTAGCCCAAAAGAGGTCATTTAATAAGAAAATAGAGCAGGCCTTCAGCTTTGCAAAAGATGGACAATGCACACAGAAACTGTCGCAGCTTGGCACTCCCTGGCCTTGTTCAACAGCAGAGGGACCCAGGCCTCCTCTCCCAACCAGTCAGGGAGTTGTGCTGAGGCACCTAGCCCACTCTCCTGCCACCTGCAGCACCACAGGGTTCTCTGTGGAAGCCAGGAAGTTTTACCGAGAGGGCCATCAGGATCTGCTTGGTCTTTTGTGCTTGTCCAGCAGACACCCTAAATCCCCAGTTACACAGATCATTTAGAGGGAGGCAATCCATGAGACATCCCAGGGCAAGAGCTCTGCTCTCATTCAGAATTGTATATGGAGCCAAAAAAGGGGTTAGTCCAAAACTTGCTCCCAAAAATCCTCTGTGTTTTTTGCTTCTCTTCTGTCCTTGCTCTCCAAAACAAGGCTGATTGCCTGCAAAAAATCCCTTGCTAATAGGAATGCCAGTAGAAAGATTGTGTCAGAAGAAGAGGACTTTACAGTGACCAGGCTCTCTGCAAATGCAAAGAGGCTGTGAGAATGAAAAAGACGAAGTATACGAGAGTGAGTAGCACTTTCCACTGGTGACAGTGCAGTTGGGCAGCGTGGTACAATAGTTTGTGTCTGGATAAAAAGTAAGGCTGTCAAACTTGGCTTTGTCTGAGCATCTGTACTTCTGCTCTTGGAGCAGGGCTGGTGTACTGTTAAGATGGCTGGGTGGCTAGTGTAAGCTATGACGAACTCCATTTTCTTCTGAACTAGGAATGGGAAACAAAGGAAAACAGAGCTTCCCTGGAAAGAAATCCCACACGCTGGTGGGATGCCAGCCAGTGAAGTGTGATGTTATTGTCTAGCACTTTTCCTGCTCTGCTGGGAAGATTTTTTATTGGCTGATAATCACCGGTGATGGAGAAGAGCTGAGGACAGAGAAGAGAGAGGAGATGGTATACATCTGGTGGCAGCAGTGGGGAAAAGAACAGTCACTGCAAGAGCATCATCCAGGCATGTCTCTGCTGGGGCATTATGGTGAAAGCATGTTGTGACTCTGCCCACTGCCCATCCCTGCTGGGAAGAGCACATTGTCTCTGGGAGACTCAGCATGCGTGTGAGCAGCCGCAGTGTCAAGGTGAAGATATATGCTGTCCAGGCTGTGATGCTCTGTGGGTTCTTGAGTGGACTTGGACTTTGGTCACTCCATAAGCCTACTGGATGTACAGACCACCCCAGAAAGTGGAGGACTAGGAGTTTTCAGTTTTTTTTTTCCTGATTATCTAGGTACAATGTTTCTTTTTCTTTCTTTTGTTTGTTTGCTTGTTTGTTTTCTGATGTTGGGTATGTAGATGCAGTTGGAAATTGCAAAAGTTACCCTTGAAAACTCTGTCAGAAACAACCTAAATTTAGGAGATCATATCAAATTTGCCAATATACTCTTTGTCATCTTTGACCTCCATTGCCATATAAATCCTGGTTTTGAAGCAGATCAAACATCTAAAATACAGTAACTATGTAGCTACCATGGAAGAGAAAACAACAGCTTGCTTAAGAACAAGAAGCAGAATTGTAAGAAATGGTCAAAACTTGGAAGTAAGAAGACTTTACCAACAGGGTCCTGCCTTGTTCAACATATTCACAGATGAGCATAGATCAATCATTCAAAATGGCAAAGACAGAATTTGAATGGCCCTAAGTTGTTTATGGTAGTGAGGGATGCAGAAAATCTTCACCACACTTCACATTTTGCTTTCACATGGAGGCAAAATGGCAGATGAAATGCAGAATATGTACATGTAAAGTAAAGTCCCACTGCCATGTGTGAATCTAACTCTGCATCAGAAGCAGAAGGTGTGAAAAGGAAAGCTGCAACAAGCTTTTTTGAGGAGATAATAAATGCAGGGGAGATATATCTAATGCTGAAGCTCCCTGAGCTGGAAATAACTGAAGGCTGGAAATGTATGAGGGGTGTGTATTGCACATGCTTTTCCTGTTCTTTCTTTTCCCTGAGCAATCTTTTATAGCTGATTTTGGCAAGAGCATGATGGGCTAGATGGGCTGTTACACAGCAAGCATTATAGAGAATAAACCATGAACATGGATAGGGCAGTGCTCACTGTTCCTTCCTTCCTGCCTTTCTTCTTTCCTGCTCTCCTTCATGCAACAATTCTGTGAAAAGGCTGAAGGTTTTGGAATTTTCAGCAAACTGCTATTTGGAGGAGGAAGGAAAGCAAACCCTGCACAACCGAAGTTTCCAAAAGGAAGCTTTTGCTGTCCTATGATGCTCCATTTGATGCAGACATGAGAAATACAGACTGGGTTATTTAAATCCAGTGAATGACAAAACTCAGCCCAGGTAGAGAACAAATCGGTCCCTGTTAGTGGAATGATTCAGGGTGTCATTTATTTCAAATGGCAACATTGTATTTGTGATAGTCTAGGGCTATAGACCAAGCGATTTTTTGAAGAAGAAAGAATACCTTTTGTTAGCCTGATGGACACAGCAGTGAGGCTGCCAGTTGAGGCTGGAGCACAGCCGCAGTGCAGTGGCCATGCTCATACAAACCCTTCCTCAGGGGCACGGACAGAAGCCTCTGTGTGGGGCACAAACGCCTTTCTTTGCTCTGAATTGCAGACTTCTTCCTGAGGCTGAAAGAAGGGCTTTGGGGCCTGAAAGCTTGCTTGTTTTCTGTAGTTCTATCAGCTGGTGTAACACAGAGATCATACCTCACTTGTCTTGCTTCTATCTGTTGGGGATCTCTCAGATGAGGTGCCAGGAGACTGCAAGAAAGACATTTCAGCACAGCTTTTGGATACTGTGAGGCTACTTAATTTTTTCTGCAAACACCTTTTGTGCACACATTATACCAGGGCTTATGGCTGAGACCTTATGAAAATTAAGAATAGGGAACATCATTTTGCAAAGTGAGGACTGCAGACAAGGAGAAATTAAGGGACTAATTTAACATGGCATAAACATGGTAGGTCACAGTTAGCAACAGCTCCAGTGTCCTCAGTTACGTCCAGCACCAAATTTCAATAAAAAGTTCATATGCTTTACTATCTCATGTTATATTTGACTCTTTTAACCTCCTCTGTGTTCACTTTGCTTCGTCTAATCCATGCATCTACAGAGCTATCCTCACAGACATCACTCTGTCAGGGACAGCAGCTTTGGTTGCCTGCTTTTTTGTTTTCCACGGCATGGCATCTGAGTAAGTCAGGCCTTTGTGGACATAGCTCATCTCATCTCATCTCATAGCAGTGTTTGGGAGGAAAACAAGAGACAAAATTCATCCAGGTTACCAAAGTAATACTTTGGGAATTTTGCAGATCACACCAAGTTTAATTTAGCCCTGACCAGGGGACTGATTTCCCCTAATGTTAGTCACATAAATGGGGGGAAGCTAGTCTGGTTTTGAGTTTTTCTGAGGTTATGGAGAAAATACCATGTATCAGGAAGGAAACTCATACTTTCTCATCCAAATTCATGTCCAGGAATGAGGACAGAAGAGCCCACTTTTCTTCACTGTTTCCATTCTCTTTCAGTTAGAGCAAGCTTAGGGTTATCTTTCCATACGTAGGGTTTCAGTGATGCTAATACTTATTATTCCAATGGTCTCGCAGTTATTCATGACAAATTATAAGCACACTGAAAGATGTAATGATCAAATAAAGAGCAAATGAGTGGTTTCTAGGAAAAAAATGAAAAAAAAATCTCAAATATTCACTGTGAGATAGAAAAATTGCAAAACACTTCCTTGAACTGGTTGTTGGCAAAGCCTTTGAACAAGAGCACAGCTTCTCATAACCACAAAGGTGATAAAATGTGCAAAAAATACAAATCCACAGGGTCAGTTTTCTGTGGAAAAAAGATATTAATACTTCTACATTTTACAGTTCTAAAGACACTTTCTGTGATTATAAACTCATCACAAATACTGGCAGATGATGTCTGGAAGTATGGTAAACAATAATGGCACAAGAGGCACCTGAAATGTTATGCCAAGTTTGCATTAGAATCTCTAAGCTGGGTACTCTGGAAGACAGCCTCTGAATGCTCAGTTTAAGGAAAGAAACAACTTCTAAATAAGACAGCGAGCAGCAAAAATCAGTACATGTATTGTAGTTTTGGAGAACAGTCCAATTTATACATAAAGACGAGATCGCTAGTCCTGGTACATGTTGCTGGGAGCTTTAATTTACCATCTATTTTATACTTGAAGGAGCACTTGTAATGGATCCCCATGCTTAAAACCACTGAAGCCTTCTTGGATCAGCTTTCAGAATGTCTTTTAGAAAGATGTCCCGTGGTGCATGTAAGGGGTTTAAACAACTGTAATCATTTTCAGGGGTGGTTTACAAAAGTTACAACAGGGATGAAGTCAGTACTGCTACAGCATTTGCAAATTAAGTTTTAAAAAGTCTGAAGAGAAGCAATCTGTACTGGACCTTGTACACACAGCAAAATGACAAGAACAGAAATATCAAGGCAGAACAGTTCTTTTTCTTTTCTAAGCACCATTTCTATATGGATGAATATAAAATTATCCCAATTGCTCTCAAATTCCCATCTTTCTAGAGGGCTGATCTCAGCAATGCCAGCAGCCTGTTTTCCACTTGTCTGCCCATTCTGCACTCACAAACACTTATGTCACACTGATCAGTAATCCTAGAAGGTGTTAATGTCCCACAAAGTAGTCAAGAGTCTTTGTAAGATATATTTCTGAGGCTGGAAAGTATGGGTAAGCTTAAGAGCATCCATAGATCTTGATGTCCATATGTCTTGGCTACATATAGCACAAAACTATTTAGAAGCATTTTAAAAGCACGGCTGACATTGAAGCTCAAGCTATTTTCTCATTATTTATATCGCCCTTTAAGTCAACGTACGGAGTCTGACTTTGCTGAAGTGCCTTTAGTGAAAAATCAATCTGGTCCTACAGCTCCCTCTCCTGTACATTTATCATAAATGCAAGACATTCGGCAACTGGTCGGCTCTAAAGCTTTGGTTTATTTCACAATTATGTAGGTACTTGTTTATATTGTTCCAGGTTGAACATTTAGCTGGCAGTGAATTCACAGGAATTGTACCTCAGTGTGTTAGGGGAGTGCTATTAAAGTGAGCAGCTAAAAAAGGAGACAGAAGCAGCTGTATTTATTTATTTATTTATTTTAAATCTTGGGAAGACGCGTATCATCGCCTGCTGGGTTATTCAAAAATGCCCGAGCAAGCTGAGTATCTAATTTTCACAGGGAGTTTATTAGAATCTGCTTGTGGCTTTTTTTTTTTTTTTTTTTTTTTTTTTTTTTTTTTTGTTTTGTTTTTTTTTGTTTTTCCTACTAACTGTCAGCTTTCATCCCGAGGCTTCTAAACATCTCTGGAATTCTGCTGGGGAGGAGCTGCATGTCTAGGCACAACTACTTTAGAGCAGGATTTCATTTTTCAGTGTTACTCCAATGTGAAGGAGAACTTTCCTGTTAGAACCAGTGATTGAACCAGTGATTTAATCAGGAAGCTATCATTCCTTGAGTAAAAGTTGAAAATAATTTTATAGCTCCATTTCCTGTGATGATGGCTCACCCTCAAAAGCCACCTTTTCCAGTAACTCTGATCTCTCCATTACACACAATTCAGTCAATACTGTCACCACAGCTCCCTTCATTTAGCTAATTCAATAGCCAGCAGGACAGTGGCATACTTCTGACTAGTCAAAACCCAGCAGAGCTTTCTGTTCTCTAGCTTAAGTTTCCTTTCTGTACCGAATATATCCCATCCACTCAGCCACTGAGTTCATAGGTTGCCTTTGTACTTCACATACAGATATATGTAATGCAGTCATTGCTGTGGGCTTTCAGATCTGGAGCTCTCCCATCTTGCAAGCAACTGCTAGAAATATGTAATACCTATAACACCATCTGCAACTACTGAGTCAGCTGAGTTGTCTGAACTCAGCCTGGCAGCATCAACATCATAGCAGAACTTAGCACTGTTCAGTACTACTCAGCCTAGAGTGAACTCCAGACAGACTGATGACAGGCTCCTAACCAGTGGTCATGTACACTCCTTGAAAGCCCAGATGTCCCACAGAAACATCCACCTTAATGAGAAAGGCCAGAAAAATGAGAAACAGAATACAAAAGGATGAAATGATGTATGGCTGGAAGAAGAAAATGTTAGAGTTGAGTGTTTAGTGGGTCTGCAAGTCTGGCCTTGATTGTCTCACAATGGCTGCCCAGAAGAGAAAGATGCAATGGTTGCCAGCAGTAAGCAACTGTGTTTCAATGCCTAGTCAGAGCCACACAAACTCTGACTGTGTGCTGGAGGATTGTACAGCGTTCATTTCATAGTTTAGTAGCTAATAGACTTGGGAGAAATGTTCTATTCACTTCCCCACAAGGCCACCCTGTCCCTTCCTGCAAATTCTGACCCTGTTCATTACGCTCTGTTGCAGTTGTCCAACTGAAGTTTTATAAGAATACTACCACTCTTTATTGCACAATCCTGACTCACCGTCAGAGGTCTGTTCCCTATACTGAACTCTGCAGAAAGAAAAAGGAGTGGAGGAACAAATTCTGAAAATAGAGGTGAAATAATGTCTGTTCTCTATTCTTATATCCCACAATAGCCTGGCAGAGGGAACAAGTGCAGAGAAAAATTCAATACGGTTACCATTGCCCAAAATGGAAAGAAGATTTTACATTCTGAGGACATGGCATATCAAATCTGGAAAAAGGAAAAGCCACAAGGAGATGCACTGTAGTGGCTGCAGATGGAGTATTTAAATTATCTGGCTAAAATACAATAATCCCCAATAACTTGTGTGATTGTGATGTCTTACAGTGTGACCTAGTTTGGAGGAAATTTTCACATCCTAACAGCAACTACTACTAAAACTCATGGATTTATATCAGAAGATTCACAGTGACATTTCAGCTTAAGAAAGCATCAAGGTAGAGAAAAGCCTTGCTGAGGCCATGAAAAAGTTGTGTTTTACTGCCTGTTGTTGGTTACTGGTTTATCACCGCTGCTGTTGCCCCATGGCCTTAAAGTGTCAGTGGAGGACAAATAGTGGTCATTGCTAAGACAGCTAATTTGATGCTAACAGCCAGCACTGGCAGCCAGGAGGAAACTGCTGTGACCTGGCAGCCCCCAAGGCCCTTGTCAGCTCTGCTGCTAACAGCAACAGCCAAAACATTCCCAAACCTGGCTTTGCTGGATAACTGCGGGAGTTTGCTGAGGTCTGCTGCCAGCAGGAGACTCAGCCGTGGGATGGCCAGGCGGGACATCCTCCTGCTGCTTCCTTCTAGATCCCTGCCCTTACTTGAACCATAAGTCCTGGCAGTCCCACCTGCAGCTCTGAGGTGTTTTGCTTTAATACGAGGGTCAAAAGTATTTTAGAGAACTTGAATTAAGCTGATAATTTTTAAGAAAAACTGGTCACGAACCTGTGTTCCTTTCAGCCTGCTGTAGATGGCCCTGCTTGAGCAGCAGCATTGAGCAGGTAACTGCAGGTGGTCCCTTTCAATCTTATCAGTTCTGTGATCCTGTGAACTCCTGATTTTTCTGGAGTGGAGTTTTTTGCTCTTTATTTCACCTATCATCCTCTGGAAGCCTCCAAACTTGGTGCTCCTCCATATGCCTCCCCTAATGAAACTAATTTGATAGGTGATCTCCCATGGGAGGAAATAGACTGGCTAGCCTCATTTTATCTTAAAAGCCACAGTCCAGGCTGTGGAGTGGTAGTGAGTCAGTGAGAACAACCTGAATCCCTCCTGTTGAAGTTATTCAGTTTCCCAAGAAACATTAAGAGTTTCACTGGAATCAAAAGGCAAAGAGAGAGTTTTCTAGCTAAAAGGTTAGGATAACTGCATGGTTCCCATTCTTGGCTCCAACAGCTTCTCACAGATTTCACACTGTGTGACACAGAGGCACATGTGACATGAATAGAGCGCTCAGAGGAGACCTCTGTCAGCAACGATCCCTTTGAGATTTCTTCTAATTTTCCTTTCTCTACTCTTCCAGTGTTTTCTCTTCCATTTCTACATTATGACTGAAAGGAAAATAGATTGTGAAAGCACTAGAGTTTTGAGGGGATGGAGATGTTCTTTCTTTTTGTTGTTCTTTTTTTTTCTTTCTTTCTTTTTTCTTTTTTTAAAAAAATCACTGCTTGGTAGAAAAGCCAAAACAAGAATCATTCCACTGTTTAAAACTTACTGACCAACTGGATAAGTAATTTGAGTAATTCATGTATATGAGGAAAATATCCATACATTACAGATATCAAAATACTCATTAGTAGGGGAAAAAAGCACAAAGTGATGTAGCATTAGAAGCATTTTAAAGACTTCATCATTTGCTGAGTAAGCACCTCAAGGTTTTTACAGAGGTAAAATTTTAGGACACTTTCCTGATCTTTACTGAGACTTGGGGGGCAGAAAAAGGAGCAAATGCATATTTTTATTTTAGATTTTATTTTCTTATGAATCATTGCTCTCTTTTCCTTCGTGCTTCTTATGAGACTCTATATGAGCTGTATATAATATCTCAGCTTATTTATGGATGCATTAAGTATCTTCTAAAGTTCAGTGCATTTACTTCCCTCCAAGCTATTCAAGCCCTTTCATTACTTTGTTCTTCTGAATTACTAACAATATTTTATTCTACTCTGATCATTATACAAAAGTAGCTATTATACAGAAACAGAGATATAAGGAAATTCTCTTTTTTCCCTGAAATGAAAGCCTCATTAACCAGATTAATTCTGTCTGGGCAAGTGCTCATTTTGACCCTGGTCTGGAAATCTGTAATACTGTATGTAGCAGGTTACTGAAACTTGGAGACAAAGTTTTGCTTTGTGTGTTCCCTGTGGAGGGTCTGGCTCAACAGGACTCTCATACCTGCTGAGAGACTAATGTGATTCAAAGACAGAAACAGAGTAAAAAGGTCAGAAAAGAAGTAGCTGTTGTATTTTATCATCTCAGTAAAAAAAAATAAAATAATAATAATAAAAAAAGGTGGAAATAAACTGGCTGTGAATACTTTAAGGTTTTAAGGAATACTTTTAGAAAGGGCCTGGCTGTGAGTGGAAAGGCTGGGTGCTTGGAGATCTCACCTGCAGCTCTGTTCCTGCTCTCTGTATACTCTGTGTGGCTACTGAAGAATGAGTTTCAGCTGACTGTGTGTCCTTGCTTGGTTTCCTCTGCCCCTATGCTCATGTTTCTGCATGAACCTAGATACTGTAGTGGTGAAGTTAACTGTTCTACCTTTCTTGATTTCTCAGAGTGCATTTCCAGTTCAGTATCTGTCAATTTCTTTCAGGAAGCTAGCACTGCTCTCAGATCATGTCCCGGACTATAATCTCTTATGAATCTGTGTAACTCATTTGTTATGGTTGCAATGCTACAGGCAGCTATTTGTCTTCAGAAAGAAAAGTTATTGCATAATTATTTATTACACAATACCACAAATCCCAAAGCAATATAGTCATATACTTTCATACTCACTTTACAACTTTCACTTCTGTACTGGGTTTCCTTGGCAAGGTTTTGGCAGCAGGTGTGCTGTCTGTGAGCAAAGACAGGCAGATCAGAGCCAGCTTCAGCTGCCCCAGAAGTGACCCACTGCTGGGCAGAGCTGAGCCATGAACAACACTGGTTGTGCTTCTGGGAGAGCAGACTGAAGAGAGGGAAAAATTGCTGCACAACTACAGCTGAGAGAGAGAGGAGTGAGAAATGTGAGAGATGGTCCTGCAGGCACCCAGCACAGACAGGCAGGAGGTGCTCCAAGCTGGAGCAGTGGTTTCCTGCAGTCCAGGAGAGGCCTATGTGGAGCAGGCTGTTCCCCTGCAGCCCACAGACACCATTCAATGAGAAATGACATGCAGCCCATTGGCTGAATTTTTCTCTTGCATGGTGTAGAAAAAGCCTCTTGCTAGCCTATGTGGATCTGGGCAAGTACTAACTCCTTGGTTTCCTGCTGATGTTGAGCATAATGGTAAATGCTAGTAGGATTTGGGTGAATGCAGAGCTTGTAAAGGCAAGTGATGAGTGCAAGGACAGCTCCTGCTTCTTGCAAGGCTCCCAGGGAACCTTCAATGTCTGGAGATAGGGATAGGGTTAAAGCCCAAACTCAATGGAAGCGTTTTGGTGACTGCAGCCTTCTCCTTTCCCACGCTATCTAGCTGAAGGTTATTGAAGGCATATATTTTGCAACAAATTCTTTCCACTTTTTCATCAATAGATGGCACTAGGCAGTAAGCAAGAACCATGCGTATGACATTTGGATCAGTGAGAAGACTATCCATTTCAAAGCTCAGTAGCACATACTGTATATAGCTTAAAACCATATTTTAATGGATTCTAGTACCCTTTTAATTTTTTCATAACAAGAAAGGACAAATGATGAAACAAGAAACTGGCATTTCTGATAAAGAGCCTCAGAAAGGGTAGGCGTGAAGGCTCTTTAATGCAGATTGTAAGTATGGTCTGCAATGGTGGCTTTCTCTGTAAAAACTCAGTCTTGGTTTGTTTCTTTACATTAACGATTTCAGCTCAAGCTCCTTAACTCTGTGCTGCAGGGAAAATTCTGAGGCTACTGACAGGCTACGTTTTCCAGTTTAATGGTGTATACTGGGAAAAACCTTGTGAAAAAGGAAATGGGGAGAGGAAAATGTGATAGCTGGGGAACCCCTCATTAAAAAATTCTATGAATTATGTGAATATGTCCAATGTGATCATGAGGATGTGCAGACATATTACCAATACATTTCAAAAAAGAGACAGATATTATAATCTACCCTGAAACTCTACAGTCTTTTACAGCAGGTCGAAGCAGTTAATCCTTATTCTGCAGTACATGTCACTCACTCTGTAACAGTGTGTTTGCTAAAGAAAAAGCAAGGGGAGAGATGATAAGGTACTTTTAGCTCTTGTAGAAAACATTCATGGACCAGGATTAAGATTTCTTTGTGGGATCAAGATAAAGTATATCAAAACCCTGGAAGAAGACAAAATAAGACCAATGGGAGCAAATTTTTTTTTTTTTTTTTAGTGTGTGTGTGTGTGTGTGTGTGTGTCTGATACAAAGGTACAAATGTCTAACTTCAGCTAACTTCATGAGTGTTAATAACCCAGCTGTTTTAGTAGGCTACATATGCAACAGTGTTAATGATCCACAGCTACTTTATCTATGAAAGCTTGTTTTATGTATAAAAATATTAATGCAAATTTAATTTTATTTTTCCCCCAATACCAGATTAACACACCGTACTAGGAGTGGCTGCTGGTACTATATTTTCTAATGAGGCCATCCCATATGTTCTGATCTCTAGGGCAGCATGATCCAAATGCTGCAGCTTGACTGCATGCCAGATCTGCATGAGGCAGAGTGTAAAGGAACCTGAAGGAAAAAAAAAAAAAAAAAGAGAGAAAAAAAGGAGAACAATGGAAGATTTAAGTTTCACATTTCTTTAACTTGCCTTCTATTATAATAAGACAAAGCACTTTGATTTGTCTAAATGTACACAGTTCTGGGCAAGGAGAGAACTCTGCCTTGTCCCAGAAACTGTTCTCTATAGTATACGTTAGGGATTGTCTCAGAGCTGTGATTTAATGACAAAGACATCCTGGTGCTATAATAAATGACGGAGATCAAGCAGTCATCAGGAGGTGTCTTCTTTTGCTTATACTTGCTGAATCTGGCTCCCCTTTCCTTCACAACACAACTACAAGCACCAAACAGCCTTATTTTGGAGGGAATATGCTTTGCCACAAAATTATTGCTTTTAAAAATAGGCTTGCAGCAGTCAAAAGTGAAGGAAAATCTGTAGATGCTTTGTGTTTGGATTGCTCTCTCACCTTTAATTATGGAGTCTCACAAAATTGTAATCTCAAAATTAATTCAAATTGACTTCGAAAGGGAAAACTGTCATGCAGATTGAAAGCTGACTGTGATACCATAAACAAAGGCTGATAGTAAATTAAAAACGTACCTCATCCAATGTCAAAGGCTAATGGTGATTCTGAGCACTGAAATCATTTAACATCTTAATGAACGACCTAAAGTGAGGAGCAAAGGTTGTTATCTGCCCTTGGATGAATCTTCGGACTGGAGAATAGAGCCTCTGGAGTTAAAATGTAAAGTTGCTATGCATCCTGAACTGCAGCTGCACATTGAGTACCAGGAGAGTATTTTATCTTGCATGCGGCAGTAGGTTGCACTGACAGCATATTCAGTGCTGAAATGCCTAGGTACTGGCAATGAATGCAAACATCCAAAAGTACAAAGAAAAAAATACAAACAGGAATAACAACCTGATCACAAATCTCATAAAAATAAAATAGAGATCTCAGGTTCTTTTTTCTTTTCCTTTTTGTTCTTTTCCTTTTTCTTGTTACCCTTTTCCAACATCCTTTCGATTTTGATTCGGTAAAATTTAAAGTAAGACACTGCAGAAGGAGGTGGGTCCAATTTAAAGTATATTCAGTGGGACAACGGAATGTGGGGAGCACTGGAGATGAAAGGGACAAGTGGGTGATGGCAGACAGAAAAACCACTTCAGTGAGAGGCTCATTAAGTCTAGGCTTGGACATTTCTATCACAAAACCAATGATTCCACGAAGTGACCAAGATGTGCTTTTCAGTATGCTCATTTTCTGAAATGTCTAAAATGTTCAGGCATTTTACAAAGTAACTGATCTTTCTGTTAGAATTAGGCTGTTCATCCTGATGCTATGAGCATCTTGTAGTGCTACTGCTGTGAAGTCTATCTAGAAAACCCTCCTTCCCAACATCTGCTTTTATATAACCTTTTTATGTGAAAAATGCAACACTTTTAACTTAAACATAGGTTGTAGAACTTCATAAGCCTTGTTTCTTGAGGTAGAGCAGGCAAAAAGTCATCATAAAATGAAAAAAAAAAAAAAGCTATGTACATGTCACCAGTTGATTCTGTAGGCAAGCAGGATCTAAGCAAGACTAGCAGATGAAGAGCCAGAGGAACACAAATTTGTAGCCTCTGTTCAGTTTGCAGCGTGGACAGGATTTGCTTACGGATGCTGGAAAAATGCCCTAAAAATTCAGAATTCATGCAGAGCCACAGACTACGACAGAGGTCAGTTTTGTCAGAGATGCAACTTGGCATTGCTTAACCTAAGCCACAGAATACTACAGTGATGCTTTCCAACTGACATGCCAGAACACTTTCAATATGGAGTTTTCCAAAAACTTTGAAATTTTAGAATAATCTACTATAAAATAGCAAGGGAAACAGTGCTAGAAAATGTATTATGGGATAGGGAGACACTAACTTCAAAGTACTTGAATTCTGCATTTGCAAGCAGGCTCATGAAAAATGTCCAAGAGATCAAGCTCTTCTAATTATTTTATAACTTTCAGATGCACATACCTAAGATGATGTGGCATTGTTTTGTAAATCAAGTCACTGAACTTCAAACTTGCCTCTGAAATTATCCCCCAGTGTCTTTCCCTTAACCAGGAGAAGAGAGGTAATGAGAAATTCAAAATGAAACGGTGGTGCAGTGCTGAGCCAGAGTGTCCAGCCTGATTCAGAAAAGCCCCCCAGAATCTACTTCTCCCTCCCACAGTATCCAAGAAGTCTGAAGAAATCCTCTATGCAACAGATCAAGAATTCTTGAAATGGTGTCCTGTCTCCACTTGCTAAACAGATTTACCAATAAGCACCAACTGTTTCTTTTGTGAATCAAACTCCTTGACACTAAGTGAAATACTGCAGTGGGTCTTCTGGGAATTAAATGTATTTACTGTTGATGTTGTTTCTAAGCAATTGTTTAAGGGTGTCAGATAGTAAGACCATTCATAGCAGACAGCAGCATACCAGAACTTTAAATTCTCCTTGCTTTGTAATTCGCCTGCTTGCTTGGGTGGATGGAAGGAGAATATTTAGCTTTGTGCTGTAAATATACTTTATGATTAGCATTTTTAAAACAGAAAACACAAAATGCAGCACAGCAACTCCTGGTAACTTTATATAAACAGCATTAGTCAAATGCATTCTGTACTATATTCTTATCTCTTTTGTGTAGCAAATTGCCTATTATTTTAATCGTAGAAAACATTCACAAATTTTCTGCTATGACTTTTTCCCTACATTTCTTTTTATATGCATATGGTTTGAGTTCCATTTCAATGATCTTGACAGACATCTAGGACATTTTGAAACATTTCCAACCAGTTACTTCTTCATTTATTGCATAATAACTACCCAGAAAAGGAGATTCTGCTGTATTTGCCATGGTATTGTTGGTGATGTAGAATCTGATTAAACCTGCTAGCATGGTGCACACATGACTGGGTGGATGCTTTGCTGTTTTTCTGTCCTTATAGAAACTCTGCTTATGCAAAGGTGCAGCAGCTATTTAGAGCAGCTTTGACGAAGGTATATACGTCTTTTTGTATGCCAATATTTCTTACCTAGTGGAATGAAGACACATCTTTACATATGCCACATGCCACTATTTGCAGTGCAATTTAGATGCTTCTGAAAACACTTTATATCCTGAACTGAGATCTGTGATGTTAAAGGTGATCTAGGAAGATCCAGGAGAGGACATCTATACCCATGTCTTGTTCAGTGGATCATCAAGGGACCAGGAAAGCAGGGAAGGAGAAACTGTGCTAGGAATCATAAGCCTTTCTTTCATGTACTTTACTTATTATACCAGAAGCTAGAAGAGAAACTTCTTTATCCCGTTCCATGGTGAGGACTATGTCTTCATTTTGACAATTTGCTATTGGACAGAGCAGGGATAGAGTAGGGATGAGAAATGAATTTTGTGTAAGCACACATCAGCATAACAAAATCAGGGCATTAGAGGTTATGCTGAACTCAGAATAACAGAAAAAAGTTCAGAAATGCATCCGGTGAAACATTTGTTGTGTCATTTTATTGAATGGTCAGAGCTTGCAGAAGTCCCATTGCCCACTATTTTTCCTGGTGAAAGGAAAATAAGGGCAGGAAGACAACTTTAAAATTGATACATAAACCAGTAAGTGTACTTGTTCTTCTGCTGTTGTATTTTCTAAATTTTAGAGTAAAGGAAACTGCTTATTTTTCATTAATTCATTTACATGTTTAACTCTCTTTTCCTCTCCTATCCCAATTATTCTTTTCTTTTTATAATGCTCCTGCTAAGTACTTGCAATCCAGCTGTAATCTATTGTCACAGCATTTGTACAGCTGAAAAGAAAACATTACAGAATTGTCAACATGTTTTCAACTTCATTAAAGATGACAACCTGGTAATCAGCTATGCAGACTGTATTACCCCAGTTACAGGGAAATCTGAACTATTTTCATGCCTTTAAATCATCCTAGCAGCAACCAGCACATCCAGAGTTGAGTTGCTTAGCTCATGCATTCATGTTTCCTAATAAAATGCTTTAAGAGAATTTGGAATTTGCTTTCATATGTCTCTGTGGAACAAAGTCTAATTCTGAACCACTATTTGAACTAGTGGTAGAGCGTCAGTGTAGCTGTGGTAAGTCTACTGGGGACAGCTGGTTTTGAGGTAAGATCTGAGCTGCGTTTCCACTGAATTTAAGAACTAAAATTTGTCAGGGCTGCTCAGAAAGAACCAACTTTGCATAATTCTGGTTAAATTTCATCTTCATTTGACTAAAATTGTGATTATCTGGAAATGTCATGTGCCCACAGATAGGAAATTTCTTTTTCCATAATTCCACCAATGAAAAGCATAGTGTGTCCTTAGAGAAATGTTTTGAAAAGGTCCAAAGATTTAAACTCATACAGAGGTGAAAAACAGTGCTGTTGAGGAGAAAGAAGTAAAACTGGCGAATGACAATAACATGACACTCATATTAGTCAGAAGACACAATTTTTTTTTTTTTCCTTAAATAAGGTCTATTCTAGACCTTTAGTACTAAAACAAATTATTTTAGGCAAGGTTTGGTTGAACAAAGTGGCCTGATGCCAAGTTTGGAGATGTTCGTGCAAGACTTAGAGTTTAGGATGGAAGACCATACAAAGGCACTGATTAGAAAAATGCAGTCTAGTCAGAATTCATCAAGGCCAGCATTACTGACAGAGTTGAATCATGGGAAAAGAGACAGATTATTTTTCAGGTACAGGAGAGGTGATATTTTCTAAAGAAAATAGAAAGGAAATAATCTGGAGGTGATGCAAAGAAATACCTTGGAACAATTTAAGAGATAGAATCAAAAAGATATGCAAAACAATGTGGTTCTCATGCATCAGATTAATTTAAATGAGAAAATGCATATAGAAGGGAGAAAGTGGCAACAGCTGCAGTAGTCAGATGAAACATCTCTAGCAGATAGAAAGAGAGCAGTTGCAGGCAGAGGAAGACACAGCATGCAAGCATATGTGAAGACAGGAAGACGGAAATGAACCAAAGTTGACTTCCTAAGACATTATGACATTTATACTATGATGAGCTGTATAACCAGAAATCAGGCATAAACAAAGTATGAAGGCAACATCAAGATATGCAAAGCAATTGAAGGAAAGCATGCGGTAGAGCACAATCATAGGAAGCATGTAGTTTCTGCCAGACCGCATCACTCAAAGAAAAACTGCCTGCAAGCAGGACTTCTTGCCGAAGAGCTGATGTTTTAAGGCTGGATAAATTTGCTGTTGGCTAAAGGCCTAAAAATTTTTCTGGTCAAAAGTCCCCAAATAAGAAGCATACACATGTGGTATATCAGTAGCAAGCATCCATCACACTGCGTGAGTGTTGTGCAATGGCTGTGTGTGCACTGACTGTCCAGATTTGCAGATGTGTGGACAGTAAGCTAGGATTTTTTTTTTTTATTTTCCCCTATATTCAGCACTTGTCAGGCCGCACCTCGAGTACTGTGTCCAGTTTTGGGCCCCTCACTGCAAGAAAGATATTGAGGCCCTGGAACATGTTCAAATAAGGGCAACAAAGCTGGTGAGGGGTCTGGAACACAGGCCATATGAGGAGAGGCTGAAGGAGCTGGGAATGTTCAGCCTGGAGAAGAGGAGGCTCGGGGAGACCTCATTGCTCTCTATAACTTCCTGAAGGGAGGTTGTAGTGAGCTGGGGGTCGGCCTCTTCTCTCGTGTCATTAGTGATAGGACCAGGGGGAATGGTTTCAAGCTGCGCCAGGGGAAATTCAGGCTGGACATGAGGAAGTATTACTTTTTAGAAAGGGTGGTCAGGCACTGGAATGGACTGCCCAGGGAGGTGGTGGAATCACCGACCCTGGGGGTGTTCAAGGAAAGACTGGATGTTGTGTTGAGGGACATGGTTTAGTAGGAGCTATTGGGAATAGGTGAACGGTTGGACTGGGTGATCTTTTAGGTCTTTTCCAACCTTAGTGATTCTATGATTCTATGATTTCAGGACACCTGACAGAACTCTTCCCCTTCGGGAAGCTGGAAAGGACAACTGAGGAAGAAAGCTGTGCCAGTGTTGTCAGATAAGAATTTGCATGAAGTGTGCGAGAACAAAGCATTCTGCACAACATGATAAATACGCACAGAATAAAATACAGTTTAAGTCCCTACATAGTGATTAGCCACAGCATAGAGGTTCAGTTTTGCTGCCATGCAAATTACATATGTACTACTTATGCTGCATTATGTTACCTGAATTAGTTTGCCAGAACATACAGAATAATTGAAAATGTTGGGTCCAAACCACAACATTCATGTTGTTTTTCAGCAAGGCTGAAATAGTCATGGAAGCACTGAGAAAATGCACAGTTAGATGTAAATGCATGGATTAATACTGTTACCTTGATGCCTGTGAGATAGCTCTGACAGCAGAGTCGCTTCTGAGACTGTTTACCTTAACATTAGGAAGCCCGATTACAAATTTATTATCTATGGAATGCCTATGGAGTTTGTCTTACGGCAGAGAAGACTGAGGAAGATTTTCTTCATTTTTTTATTATTAAAGAATACCTGATGCATTCCAATCTCAAAGACTCAGCTCCATCCAAACACAGCGCAAGTAGCACTCTTGCCATGACAAATGCAACTAATGGCATTGGACCAGTGTGGGAAATGAGCAGCAAGATACAGCTGAGTATAACTGAAAGAGGAAATCTCAGCGGCTGAGGTTACTAGCACTTCTGAGAGTGCTAGTAACCAGCATAAGCCTTATGGAGCTACTAAAATCAATCAGCAAAACTGAGAAGAGTCTCCACTGAGTCTGAGCTAGACTAGCATCTCCCACTCATCTCCCTTTTTCTGTCTATTATATGATCACACAAGACATGACCTTGGGAAGCGTCCCACTTGGCTTTCCTTCCTGCCTGAAGCCCAGCTACAGTTTACCTGTCCTAGAGGACATTACTTACAGACCCTCTTCAGCAGCTACAGCCTGCATCTGGACACTGCTTCAGACAGGACAAAGGAAAAACTGAAGTACTGCACTACCTGCCTAAAGACAGCTCTTCCAGAGTATGCCTCCTGGTATATTCTTACAGTATCTGCACAAGTTCAGAAAGGGTGCAGTGAAATATTAGAGGGAGTAGAAGTCCTTGCTATTGACAATCTAGTATATAGAGACACTCAGCAAAAACCTAATAGCAGTACTCATAATGGAGTTCCATCTAAAACTGAATCATAGCAAAATAAAAATCAGTGTTGTACAACTTATTCTGAGCAGAACTTAAAAAAAAAACCAACAAAAAACACACCAAAACACCTCTGATCCTCTTTGAATAGAAAAAAAAACACAAAGCATTTTCAAATCATCAGGTTCTTGTTGGAAAAATCAGAACTCCCAACTGTGTTGGTTTAAATAGCATAGAATAACGCAGACCTCTGTTATGAAATCCAAGGTAGAAAGAAAAAGCATGATATTGGGAAAATTTGATGATAGCTTTGAGAGCACAGGGGCTGTATCATTTTTAAACAGCAATCAGTGGGAGCAATAAACGGCAGCAGCAAATTCACTGGATGTACTCCAGGGTACATTCCTAGAAATTCAGATTACGATGCTGAAAAGGTAGATATGTTATAAATAGTGGATGATTCAGTATTTTTGTGGGAGACACTTTGGGGCATAAGGAATGAGAATGTAGAACAACCACAGGAAAATTATAGTCAAATAGAGAAGATTTGCCACTGTCACTGGTCATCGGCACATAGCAGCAGTATATTTGAATAGATCACAAACCTTACAGGCTATACTTGACAGATCTTAAGCTTCTGCACCAACTAGATTTCACATATGATCATAAACCTACTAAGGTATGACTTCAAAGAGAAAGACAAACCCAAAAGAGAAAATCTTGTAGCAATATGTACTGGTATCTGCAAAAAAAGGGAGCAGAAATGCTGAGGAAAAAGGTAGAAAGCATGAATATGATGAATCTTTTATAAAAATAGGTCAGAACAACTCGCCCAAAACAAGTTCTTATGACCTATCAGGGCTTCTGGAATGTAAGAAAACAAAGCTAACCTAGAAAATGAAAGGAAAAAGAGCAATGACACTGAGGAAAATACCTTCCAGGCATCTGAAAACATTCATAAATCTGCCAATGATGTTATTGGAAATCCAAGAATCAAACATCATTGGTCCCAGCTGTGTGTAAAAGATTAAATCTGCTTAGGACATGCTGTTGTTTTATACCTTTTTCTTTCATTAGGCAATGAAAAGTCAATAGCAACATTTGAACTATTTGAATAAACTAATTTGCATTAACCATTTAATAGATACTTTCATTATAGAAACTGCTAAACGCAGAAAAAGAGACTCTTGCACTAACAGATGATATACTTTAGAGAGCCTCGGAGCAATGGATAACTTATTTAGAGGATATCCTTAACCTGACACTAGATTGTTATTATTATTACAAAAATATATTTCAAGTAGTTTCAAGAACAGAGGTATCACAGACCTCTGGACTTAATGACTCAAAGAGAATATGACCAAAACAACAGTGAAGAGTTCACGCTATGAACTACAGGACACACTTGAAAAATTTCAAAGCACCAGCATTTCACTGATGAGCCTACATGTTGTCAGCACTTGTATTGCCAACCACCCCATGGTCCAGTGGAGGTACACACAAATCAGCAAGCAGGTTCTGGTACTGTTCAGGATGGTCAATTAAGCTGCTAAAACGCTCCTCTGGAGTCAAACATTTCATCTTCACAGGCTCTGGTAAGGAGCTCAGAGCTGCGACCTCTGAGAAATGCATGTCTTTATCTTTAGGAAGCCTCACATCAGGGTGAAATAACACAAATAACAAACAGAAATAAAGTAGAAATACTATTCATGATAAAAATACCAGTAAACAAATTACTCCTCAAAACAGGATAATAAGGGTCAAGGTAATTCTAGTGAAATAACCAAACATCCCAGGCTTATGTTCCACCCTGATTTCTGGGTGAAATTATAAATGCTTAGGAACTGCTCTTGTCCATTTGACCCCAGCAGGTGATGGCCATACAAAACCCATGACACTGACAAGATGATTCTCAGCAAGCCACTGACTTCTGGGATAAAACAAACAACAAAACTCACAGCCTACACACTCTGTGGCAGACCTATTATAAAAACTCACAGTACAGACTTTGTTGCCTGTGTGGGAGAACACACAGACTTTAAAACCCAAAGCATCTGCTGAGGTGTCTCCCCTCTATGGCCTAACTACATTCATTTCTAGCATCCTAGCCTTAACTCAGAATGTGTGGTTTCCTGGAGCTTATCTGGCCTATGAAAGCTCACATACTTCTGCTCAGGGGCTTCAAAGACACATATACTAACAACATAAGATTTTTTACTGTATAAAACAGGCTTCCTAGGTGTAATATCCCGTGTTTAGAATCACCTTACCTGTAGAAGGGGAAAACATCCATATCATTCTGTTAACTGCACTGCCACATCAATTGAGAGGAAAACTGTGCCCACCTGCATCTGATTTAGCAGTAAGATAACTCATGGTTGTAAAAACTAACCAGATTCACCTGTCTCCCCACCTGCACTAAGGTTCTTTTTTTTTTTCTTCAGGGATATTTCTCTATCACGCATACATCTTCTTTCTGGCACTTGCTTTTAGTCATTTAGGGCCTTCTGATTCCCTTCTCAAGAAGTGAAACAGCATCAGTCACCTTCTCTGTGTTGTCCAGGGAATCCAACCCATGCAGAAGCTCAAGCTCTAGCAACACACTGTTTTAAAGTCCTCTGTATAACCAAGATGTTATAATCACAATATAATTGTGTGTAAACAATAGATATCAAGATGTTATAATCGCAATATAATCAAGGCAAAGCAGACAATGATAACAAAAAGAGAATAAGTGGAAGAGCTTACCCTTTGGTTGAGCTCACCAGAAGACACCAAAAGAGAGGATCTCCAGAAGAGATCCTTCCTCTCTGGTAGCCAGCTCTTAAATAGGTCTAGGAGGGGTGCAGCCAGGCTCCACCCCCTTCTAGCAGCACAGGTGAATTGCCTTCACCTGTGCTCCTCTGGCTGACTCATGGCTCACCTCAGGTGATCAATCAGAGGTTCAGGCCGTGACTCAGCAGTTCCCATACAGTCCTCCAATATCATAGGTAGGACTTAGGGTGGTACTGTTAATTCCAAACACCTTAATTCTTAAGGCTTGAATCACTTCCCGTTGATTTTTGTGAATTATAGCAAGAACTGGGTTAGAATCTTATACAAGCAGTAATTCTGGTGTGGAACATATAGAATTTGAATATTTAAACTCAAGTAACAGACTAGTATATAGACTTGAATCACTGGAGGGTGTAGGTGGGAAGGCACCTCCGGAAATGAGTACAGTCATCTAGAGTAGGCTGCCCAGAATGAGTCTGTTTTGGTTTCCAAAGCACATTTTTCTTTGCATATTCAAGGCTTACATTATGATAAATAGCAACTCATGATTAAAAAACTTCAGAGCTAGTGTCACAGCTTTCAAGTAATTACCAAAATTGCAAGTCGCAAGATGAAGGGATGCATCTTAGTCCAGGGGATTCAGTGCAGATTATTTACATCAGCTTAGGATTTCATTTGGAGAGATAATACTCAGAAGGAGTGATCTGTCTAAAGATTTAGGCCCTAATTCTGATGAATGTGTAATTGTCATGTCAGCTTTGCCAGGTGAGCAAAATGGACAACACAGCCTAACACTCAGTTGACACACAAAGCAGTTTGAAGGTGTGCTGTCATTTCACAGAAGCACAGAATTGCAGGGGTTGGAAAGGACCTCAAGTGATCATCAAGTCCAAACTCCCTGCTAAAGCAGGTAGTGTACCATAGGTTACGTAGGTAGGCATCCAGACGGGTTTTGAATATATCCATAGGTGACTCCACAACCTCTCTGGGCAAACTGTTCCATTGCTCCATCACCCTTACCGTAAGGAAGTTCTTCCACATGTTAGCATACAATTTCCTGTGTTCAAGTTTTAGGCCAGTACTCCTTGTCCTATTGCTACACACCACCACCTGGCCTCATTCATTTGCCTCCCACCTCCCTTCAGATATTTATAAACATTTATCAGGTTCCCTTTCAGTCTGCGTTTTCCCAGGCTGAACAGACCCAGGTTACTCAGTCTTTTCTCATACAGGAGATGCTCCAGGCCCTTAATTATCTTTGTGGCCCTCCGTTGGACTCCTTGTAGGAGATTCCAGTCTTTTATGAACTGGGGAGCCCTGAACTGGACACAGTATTCTAAATGTGGCTTCACCATGGCAGAGTAGAGGGGGAGGATCACCTCCCTCAACCTGCTGGCCATGCTCTTTTTAATGCACCCCAGGATACCACTGGCCTTCTTGGCCACAAGGGAACATTGCTGGCTCATGGCCAACTTATTTCATTTCTTTGTACTCACTTGCAAAACCAGTAAACAGTTCCCTTGCTTTCCTTTAGTCATTCTAGAGCAAATACCTTTTATTTAATGTTATACATTCTTCTATTTTGGGAACTATTTCAGGCTGGCCTGATAAATGCTAAGCAATTTACTTTCCAGGGTGGGAAATATCCATGGGAAAATCTACTCACATCCAGAGCACTTTTTTTTTTTTTTCTGCAAACTGGCTACATAATCTGCTAAGCTGGTAGCTAGAAATATCCCTTCCTATCAGCCAAAGTAGGGAGCAAGCAGCAGGGAGACATGAAGCAGGCCTGAGACCCGAGGAACATACCAGCTATGGCACCTAACATTATTCTTGGCTGACAGTGTGACTCACTAGTGTGACTCAGACCTGCAAACCCACCACAGATGTGTGAAAGAACACTCTGTCAGAGTCAGTTCCTTAGCGACAGTTTTACTAATGTCCCAGAGCCCCAAGTTCTGCAATGAGACTCTCCAAATCCCTGTCTGATGTATGTTAAAGCAATTCATCTGCAGGAATGTGAGGCAGACTTCGCATTTATGGCACAGTGTGACAAAATACAGTTGTTTTATAGTCGTTTTTATGTTTTAAATCATGATGTTAACTTTCTGTAGCCACACATTTTCAAGAGAGCAGGCGCTGTTAACACCTAAATAGTTTTTTGGTTGCTACCAGCGTGTGCCAAACCTGAGTTAAAATAACATAATATTTAAAAAATCTTTATTAATTTGAAAGCCAGTGCATTTATTTCAGGCTAGTCTGATCCTAGATCAGAGTTCTGAGAACACAGTGAAAAAGAAAGGACAGCGAGGATGGCAGCTATCACAGCAAATGGAATGTGGAAGAAGACCTTTGTTGTGATGCTGCCATTACATGGTTTAATAATTGGTTTCCATTCTTTTCAGTGCACTTAGGACCAAAATCTGATACAAATCCATTTGAATTGTATGTTCCACACCATGACACTTTGCAATCATCTTCTCCAGGACACTAGAGTACATGTACCTTGCTCACATACATGTGCCATACCCCTACCTTTCTGTCCCATTGCTATAGTTCTGAGTAATTCAGTCCTTCACATAATTTTTCTCTCTCGAACAGTCAGCAGCAAACCATACATGAGCCAGTGCAGCAGATAGCTGTACACAAAATCCAAAGCTTGACGGTTACCATGGGATTTTCTCATTAAGCTTTTACTAAATATACTGCATTCTTCATTGTCTGTTAATCTCCGTTACTCTGTTTTGCCTCTGTAACTTCTGTGCCCCCTATGCAAGGGTATTAATTGTACCAAATTGTGGTGAGGGCTAAAGAGCTGTTGTGCTTCAGCACTTGTCAGAGGGATTCCATAGTCACACTGGGCATGAAAAATCCCTGCTTTAATATTCTTGCCAAAAAGGCATTACCATGTATTTTGGAGTAACAAAATAAATAAGGTACTGAATCTGTTATTTATGAATAATAAAGCATGCCATTAAAATAAGTGTGGCCAGCAGGCTGAAGGAGGTGATCATCCCCCTCTACACTGCTTTTGTGAGGTCCTATCTGGAGGACTGTGTCCAAGACTGGATCCCCCAGGAAAGACATAGAGCTGTTGGGGTGGATCCAGAGAAGGCTGGGAAGATGATCAGAGGGCTGGAGTACCTCTGCTACCAAGACAGGCTGAAGAAGCTGGGTTTGTTTAGCCTGGAGAAGTCTCCTGAGAGATCCTGTAGTGGCTTTCCAGTACCTATAGGAGGCCTACAGGAAAGATGTTGGAGACTCTTAGCAGGGAGTGTACTAATAGAAAAAGGCTAATACTTTACATAAAAAGAGAGTGGATTTAGACTAGACAATATGCAGAAATTCTTTAATATGAGGACAGTAATTGTGAAGAGATGTGATCTCAGTGAAACAAACAGCAAAATTCCTAATGATCTTAATGGAGCTGGCATTGCTATTAACAGAGGTTAATTCTGAGTCTACCCCAAGACAGCAAACAAAATTTTCTCATTGTCTGTAGACACTTGGGATATTTTTAGAGGGAAACAAATATAGCTTAAATGAGAGGCGAGGATGACAGAATGGCTGCGGGTGGCAGGGACTTCTGGAGGTCACCTGCACAGGGAGAAATACCCAGAGCATGTTGCCTAGGACCACGGACAGGATCTGAAGATCTCTGAGGAAAAGACTCTGTACCCTCTCTGGGCTTCCAGTGCTCCACAGTAAATAAGTTATAGCTTATTAAAAATTGCTTGTATGTCAGTTTGTGCCTGTTGCTTCTCACTCTCACTGGTTGCCACTATGAAGTTATCTGGCTCCATCTGTCCTTTACAAACAGACCTGTGGATAGAGCTAAATATTTTGTATCTATGAGTGCAGCTCATTTTACTTAAATGAAAATAATTTCAAATCCGAAAGGAAAAGAAAATCATTTTTTCACTGTTGATGCAAAAATAGTAATAATAAAATATTTAATAGCATGAATTCTAGTGAGTATCTGCATTACTGGAAACAATCCCAACAGAAGAAACTTGGTGGGCAGAGGAAAATGGAAATATACAGATGAATAATGCTGGCTATATCTTATATGGATGTCTGAGATCATTGCCTGTGTGTTACCACCACCTACAATGTGACCACGTGCTGACTTTCTCAATCACAAATCATGTTTGCAGATGCAACAGCATTACGTCATTACTCATACCGTACACGCACCATTACTCCTTTAAGTCAGTCAAGGGTATATGGTATAGGGGTTAGTCCCTTGATAATATTGACACAATTTCCCCTGACATCTTAAACTGTTTATCTGCAGTCCAGCTGCAATTAGACCCATACAGGGATTTCACTCTGCCAGCAACATAGTATTTTAGATGAGGTTCTTTCAATTTTGCTGCCACCACCTCTCTGTTGTTGATCCCAATCTAATACATTGCAGGAATTTTATGAATGCACTGGAGAAGTTCCTCAGACAGTGTGGACTGCCCCAGTCTTCTGACCCGCCCAGCATCTGCAATTTCATAGTATGCAATTTGATCTCACTTGGCCATTTCCATGCATTTCTTTTAAAAGACATGCTATGAAAATACTTAAAACTAAGATCAGTCAAATCCTGTGGAAAACATAATGCTACTGCTGAAATTCTTCAAATGATTCTTGTATTGTTTTCCTGGATTTCCTGAACTATAAAATATAAGGTTAAACCAATATTTATATGATAGTGTCAACAGTGTCCAAAATATTTTTCTTGTTAAGTTTCTGTCTGAAGTTTAAGCAGGTACCCACACGTTGTGCTAGACAGGACCTTAAACATCCCTGTCATTGAAAAATGAAAGAAAAATTCAAACAGGAAGCATGTCTTGATGGTGATTATAGATGAACAGAGTTTCTTGGGACCTGAGGGAAATAAAACAAAACTTTTTGCCTGCTGGTAGCTCTGAGTATATTGCTTTAAATCAGTGAATGTAGGCAATTTACACGCGCAACGTGCCACATATTGGCATGAAAATATTTGTCAGAAATTGATGAATGAAATGAGAATAATAATGAAGAAAAATGATAGCATACATGCCCTCCAGAGAGGAAAATAAACAATGTAAGTGTTTGGTAAATAAATCCCTGCAGAACTCTTAGAAATGACTTACTGATTAATTGAATCAATCCATCAACCTTTTGTGATGGCATCAATTTACAGTTACTTCAATGCTGTTCTTCCATAGCTACTGCTTTAAATGCCTCTAAAATGTAGTATTTCTTGTAATACATCTATATGGAGCTATCATAAGTTAATTGGATATTCTAGTGGGATATAATTGGCTAATTTTTTTACCCTATTTTCATATGCATGTACTTAAAGTAGCTACAAAACATTATAATTGTAAATCATAAGTGTTTTTTTTTTGTTTTTGTTTGTTTGTTTGTTTTGTTTTGTTTTCCTGCCCTGTTATTTTTCCTGGAGTTGTTTGGCACTATTTTATTTTTTTTTTTCATCAAGTTTTAACTTCTGAGTGGGACTGTGAGATCATTGGGTTAATATTTTCTTTTTTTTCCTTTTTTCCTTTTTAATTGAGATGATCTCATTTATTTTATTTAATATACAAGCTCTTTGCAGAAGGGACCATTTTATTTACTGTGTTCATATGTTGCATCATGCTTATACACGGGAATGTAATATAAGGAAATGTAATTTCTATATAAAGAATGCCCATCTGAAAAATTAACACTCAGGGCATTGAGTCCTTTGAGATGAAGGGCAGGAGAAGTAGAAAAGATGAGACACTGTGTATAAAGTTTTGTTTCTCCACTGTGAAATATACTCAGATGATATTTATGTACGTATATTGCAGAGAGAAATGAGCCAACACAATGCAAATGCACATAGATGCATGAATACTGAGAATCTCACGTAAACCAGTGTAACTGCACACACTTATACGTCCCCCTAGGAACAAGGAGTTCATTTCTGAACACCTGCATGCACAGAAATCAACCATCCAAATATTTGCAATAGGAAAAAAATCTGAGACAAATTCAAAGAGACTGAAATTCAAGTCTGATTTGGTCAAATTGTTTATAAACATATTTTCTATGAATCTGTTTCTATTTCACCTGTATCTTGTGTAACCCTAGGTATTTATGACTCCCTGTATCAACTGAACTATAGTTTTAGCAAATGCAATTGCACATTTGAAAATGATTCTTACTAAGGCCAGTTGAATCTCATGGTATCTGTAACACTGTCAACCTTTATAGCTGTATAAAGTGTCTCACTATATCTTGGGCCTTTGGAGGACATATGTAACCTTTAGGCTTCTCGTTCTTCCAATTTTGTACATAACCTCAATGACATCATCTTCCAATATTGCAGTCACTGTCATCATACAATGGATATGACGAAGAGCAGTATGTATTTTAAGTAGGAGATTTGCAGATGTATTCAGGCAGAACAGGAGTAAGAAAGGGTCAGGAAGATGGTGACAGGGAAAAAAAGAGAGGACTATTATCAGGTAAGGGTGACTCTGGAATGCATGGGAATACAGCAGACTGTTGAAGAGTATAAATTAATACTTTTCCATGTTTAGCTCCATATGACTTATTTGCCAGCAGGATTAGGACAATGCTGGGGAAGTAGATAGGTAAGAGATGATAGTGAAGATGCTTTTTAACTAGTGAATGTAGAAAGTCTTGCCTTTGTCCTCATGATTTCATTTTGAGACAGAGATGGCCCCAAGCAATTTTTCAAATTTTCAAGTTTCACAGTCTGCTCAAAATATTTAATCCCAAGGCTTCTGGAAGTTTTGAGAGCTGTCTTCTACTCAAGAGAAAACAGAAAAAATTGTTCTTTAATTAAAGAAAAAACTCTTTACTGATGTCAACAGAATTTGGAAGCACCTTGTAAAAGACTATCTGTCCCGGTTTCTGAGATGAAGGAACAGAGCATTTTGAGAGACCTCTTTTGTACGTCTGGAGGAAGATAGATAACAATGCATGCATGACACTACTTAAAGTACAGTATTTGGTACAGTGTCCTTCCTTCTCTCCCATCAGGAGAGAAGGTTACAGATCCAGCTGACCACAGTTGTTTCTCCTTGTCAAGGACTCAACAGAGGCACCTGTCAGGATGCAAGACCAGAGACAATTTCTGTGATCCATAGGGGGATGAAGTTTGATAGACAATAAGAGAAGGAAACGGTTTTCATTCACTCATTTGGTGTTGTGCTACTTCTTTATGAGAATGAGCAACTGTAGTTTGAAGGGCAGTTTCTTTTATATACGGTAATTACATTTATTATTGCACTTAGCTTGGAGCGGATTGATTAGCATGACAACTGATCCGCATCATTCCCAAAGGAACAGTGGACACAGTACCTTCTGCAATACTCATATGTATTGGTTCTTTAACAAAATCTCATTCACCTTTAGTGGTTGTCTCCAATCCATATGCACTATAAAGAAGCCAGATTTACATTAGCTAGAAAAAAAACTCAGAAAGTTTACCTGTTTGATCTCAGGTAAGTTGAAGAGACTTCTTGGAGCAAATAAGAAAGTAAAAGAAAGAAAGAAAATGAAAAAAAGAAACATATGTAGCCTATTTGTGGGGCTTTCTGCCTTTGGTTGGAAATTCAGATTCGGATTTGGATGAGATTTACTGAGAGACAACCTCTGAATAATTGCATTCAAAAGAAAACAGAGAACTGAAAATAAAAGTATTAAATGCTGAAAGGACTAGTGCTGTATGTAGTTATGTTTTGCCTGCTGTCAGTGTATTCAAATGGAAGGTGAGAGTGCAAATGGCTAAAAAACCTTCTGAGACTGAGTTAGCAGCCATTCCTATCTGGAGACATTCAGGAATCAATACATATTGCACCAGCCTGTTTCAAAATGCTGTATGGCTCCTGAGCATTGCGAACAGTACTTAAATTGAGCAAGTAGAGCACAATCATTTTCTCTTTACCTGACTGAAAAGTACCACTTTCACTACAATTACAGCATAAAAAAATCCTACAGGCAACAATTAATGAACTAAGGAATAGTATGAAGAGAACACAATCAGATATCTTGAAATGTATATGGTCCCTCATTAAAGCCCCTTAGGCAATCTGTCAATATACAAGAGCTCTGTAAAGACATTACCTAAGACAGGATTTCTTCATTGCAGTATAGAGACAAGGAATATCATATAAAGGAAAATGAATGCAATGGAAATATTAATGTTACATAGCTTACTCTTACCAAGTATTACTTCTGCCATATTTAACACTGTTGGCAACTGTAAACCTACTATATGCTTAAAATTCACAATGAGTGGGCAAAAAAAAAGATGCTTTCTAAGGGAAGAGTCTATTGCAGTCAGTCTTGTAAAAGAAACCTTTTAGTGTCAGTGATAATGAAAATTCTTGCTACCTATGGCTGCATTAAAATGGTGTCATGACCAGGCAATTTCTATTCAGTGCTGTCACATCCATGCACTGCACAGATCAGGATTGTCATCATGTAAATGTAACAGGATTCTTTATCCTGCATTGTTGCTCAGCTGGCAACTGTAATTCTAAGTTTCCTGTAAGTTGTGAATAGCAGCAAGGGGCCATGAATAGCTTGGAAACCTATATTTTTTCCATTTATTGTTTTAAATGCAAATTACACTAGTAAGTCAAAAAAATCACTTTTGTTAAAAATACATTCAGAATTAACAAATGCCAAAAAGAAAAGAAAAAAAAAGACACATTTGGATTGTATCTCTTGCGTTCTGAATATTTAAGTTTATAACAAAAGCCCAGCCTAGAAAAATAACATTCTTTACTGGATTTTGAGGAGGATACAGCTGTACAAATCAAAATTGTTATCCAGATATTCTCACTTTACTGTGCTCTAAACTGCTTCCAGAAGAGATCTGTCCACTAATCATTTAGTTTAGTAGTCAACAGTCCTAATTTCCTTTTAATGGTGGTGTTCTAACTGCAACTTAAGCAAGGTTATGAATATCAACTTCATATAGGCATATATGTATATATATATATGTGTAATCCATGTGTGAGTGTGTGTATATCTACTCTATATGTAATATATGAATAAGCAGTTACCACTGTAATACTTAATCATTAAATGTTTTTCCTATTTCCTAAGCACTTTACAAACATAAACAGTTCAAACCTCACACAAATATGTGAGGCAGATATTATTCCCTTTGTATAGATGGGAAGACTAAGACAGAGAAATTAAGGCCTTTTTTAAAAAAAATTAAAATTAGGCCCACAAACTATTTGTAGATGCTTCGTTAAATTTTCTGACTTCTAAAATTGCTAACTACCTGTAGTTGCCATTCTGTGGGAAACCACTGAAAGGTATGAAAAATTATCTGCTCAAAATTGGATCATCAGTTAAGTGCCTAAACTGGTTTCTTTCCATATTAAGAAAATGATTTTTATAGAAACATGATTTTGATTAACTGCTATACAGGGAAAGCTAAAATACCCTGTTATGACATTTTCATTCCATTTAAACCTCTACATTGTGTTTAATATTATACATCTGCTACATTAAATATTACATAAAACTTTCAAAAATTTTCAGCTTATGGGAAATTTCAGCTTGGCAATTGGAAATTGCATGATTTCCCAGGGACTGGAAAGCAGCTCCACCCCAGAATGAGATCAGAATTTCAGGTACCCAAGTCTGAAAAGTTGAACTTGAGATCCAAAACAGCATTGAATGTTCTACTGGATCAGGCTTAAGTGACTTGCCTAATTCATGCAGGAAATAATGAACAGGACCTGGAGTTCTGGCCCCATGCACCAGACACTCCCAGGATTATGCAGCCCCTCTCAATAGTTATTCCTGTGTATTATATATTCATACACACACACACACACGTACATAAATATATATATATATCTCACTGGATAAATGTAAGTATAGTTCCTGAACGTGTCCTGTATCTTATCTTCACTGGTCTGTTCCTCTGTCATTGTCCAGAGTGGTGGTTTGTGACACTTTACATCCATGCAGACACGCAAAGGGCATTGGTTTCTATAGGGATGGATGTGTTGAGTTTGTGCATGGGCTGTGGGAGCTCAGAAGCCACGTGGGCACCAGGGTTTGGCGAATGAGGAAAAGTCAGTCATTTGAGGGCAGCTTGAGCACTTCCACGCACTGACCTTCCCCCTTGCCCTCAAAACCTATGTGGCCACCACAGGTGTGTAGACGTGTGTATTTGCCTGTGCAGGGTCTGAGCAAAGAAACAGTGATAATTCAAGATCCTGAAAAGCCTGAGTAAAACATTGGTTTCTCCTAATGAAAGCCACCTAAGTGCTTGAAAATACAGATCAGATTTAGAACAAAACATATGTTCCTAGGAGTTCAGAGTATTTCATATACACATTGACCTACTAGCAAAATTCCCAAAGGCATCTTGTTGCCAACTACGTAACAGCACAGTTTTTTTCAGCCACAATAATACAGGAAGATAAAATACACATTCTAACACACAACAGATCCCCCAAATATACCACAAAAAGGTCTTCAATATTTCTTCAACTCAGCTAGTCCCTTCCCGCCCTCCCCAACCGAAACCAAAAAATAAAATATATAGATCCCTTAGGGTGCGATTAGAAAAAAAAGTTCACTTACAGAGAATTTTCAGTTGAAATTAGATATAAAAGAGTAAACATAGCTAGTACATATTCAGTTGGCCTTTGTTGATAGAAATCTGCAGATGTCTCTGTAGTTAGTAAAAGACATTTAGAGATAGCTATAAAAGCACCTAAAGTGCGATAAACAAAAACAGCGGGATTAAGAAGCACTGTTTATGTTGCTTATTTCCAGTAGGTTCAATCATTAGTCTATGTTACCCCTTCCCCCTCCCTGACCCCCCAAAAGATCTTATTTCTTTTTTTTTTTCTTCTTTTTTTTAATCATTATAAACGGTTTGTTTCTTGACCACTGTGGAGCCTCAAAAGTAAAGCACTTTCTGATAGCTGGCAGTTTTCTACTAGGTCACTCTGGAGCCACGGAGCAACAGAGCCTTATTCCCTGACATGAAAACAAAACAAAACAAAGAAAACTACTGACTTAGAAATCGTTCAGAATTAATGACAGCGTGTTGAGCCTAAAGGACGTTACTTCAGAAAGCTTGCACTGAGTTTCTCTGATGTGCAATGCAGTTAGGTTAAGGCAAGTATGAACTGTACAGCCTTCAGGGCAAACAACGTGCTGTCTATTGACTTCTGTTGCAAGGTCATCCCAGTATTCTTAGCCTTGTGTTGACTACAGAGACTGAATCCGGCCAGGAGTGCGGAGGGGGCTCCAAAAGCACTGTATTGGCTTGGTTTGTGTCTTAATCCAGATGGGCCCCACTGGCGGTCGAGGCTGCAGTCCAGAGGAGCCAGAGGGAAGCACCAGCACCTCTGCTCTGGCCCTGTGGTGCTGGGAAGCAGGAAGGAGGTCTGGGGCATCTCCCTTAGTACCTGTTAGAAAGAGAGGCTGAATGTGTCTGCTGTATTTTGTATTTCTCATTGTTCAATCAGCCTTTTTTGTTTGTTTGTTTGTTTTTTTAGCACAAAAACTGGATTTTTTTTTGCTCTTTGAAGAACCAGAGGGCAATCCCAAAATATTTTCTTTGACAGGTGCTCCAGCCCACCTTGAGCAGTCCCCGTTTTCACTTTGACCTAGGAGAAAGATAGGGAAACAAAGATACATATAATTCACCAGAAACATTCCTGATTACTGCCCTGCAGCTCTGGTGCCCTTTTGCAAGCCAGTGTAAACCACTAACCAGTAACAGCTCGGCTGTGCACAAGTAGGAGAGGACAGAAAGGAAAAGGTGTTTGCTCAGGTGATCACTTGGTTTCCTTTGGAGTACATTCAGAGAAGTCAGCACAGGGTTAGTAAAACATTCAAAATCATACTTCAAGCAGGAGTAATTAGTTATAGTCAGAAAGCCAGTGTCAACCTCAACCACTGTGTTTAAACCCAAGCTTTCACAATCTGAGGCAGAAGAGATACTGTTGGTTGCTACACAAGGCTTTGCTGATAGTACTGTTGGAAAGGTTCACCTTCTATTGCCTTAACACCAACATCTGACTCTGAGGCTGACAGTCAACATAATAAAATAGGATGCATTGATTTCAGAGCAGCCCTGGTGTGTGTGTGTGAGTATACACGCATATATGTAGGGTTTGTATGCGCATAATTAAGTGTTTCTATGTATATATAGTACACATGTATGCGTATATATATGTATATACATATGTATATATACATAGTACAGACTTCTCAGTACAAGGAAAGCAAGTTTCACTTTAGGGCTAAGCTGCTTTTGAGCAATTTCTCCAGTGCATTAGGAATCAGCATCAGACATGCATGTTTTTTTTTTTCGCTTCACTTCTTCTTTTCATGAACAAGCAAGTTTATCATGAAGAAAGGAAAGAAAAATTTCTTTCCTGTTCCTCCTCCCTACTGTGGTCATGCAGTGCAGTCTTGTTCCACGATCATAACTGTATTTTTTTCATGTACAGCAGAATCAGTGCATACAGTGTTTAGTCACCATCCGTGGTCAGCTCCCAAGAGCAGAATTCTCTCTTGACAATTGATTTCCATCATCTTATTGTGTTCTCGTCCCATTGTCTGGAGATGAGCACTGGCATCTCCAGCTCAGAATGCTGGGAAGCTGTTTTTTAGGACATCAGCTGTGGCCACACTGCATGGAGATACATGAGCAGTGGTTCTGTCCCGTTAAAATGCATATTCGTTTTGAAGGGACTGCATAGGCTTCTTGGCTTGCACAGCATAGAGCACACTGTTGGCACTTAAATAATGAAAAAGCCATTTATAACAGGTAGATAATAGTCACAATTAGAATCCTCCCCCAAAGCACCATTATTTTATTTAAAACAGTATAAATTGATTTTTTCTTTAAATAAAACAACACTGATTTAAATTAAAGGTGAAATTGCAAGAGTTGACATGGAAAGTTTCGATTGGAACTCAAAGCCTAAAATGTAGAGAAAAGAGACAAGGTGAGTCTGAATCTAATAGTAGGCAATTTATGGAATTAGTAGTCATAGATAGTCACCTCAATTCACTATCAACGCTTCCTTTTTGTAAATAAAGATTTTTTTTTGCATAACTGATGAAATTCTATATGAACGTAGTGTGCATGCGTGAACTGAGTTATAATGCTCTTTTTGGGAGAGCTCGACTGAAATCATAAAAGTATTAATTCTTTAATTAAATAACTACTGACAGAACGGAAATGTTAAAATGAAGAGTCTGAATAAATCATTATAACTATTTAATTGCACATGTAGATTTGTGTAAGTTCAGTATAAACTCCAAATTAACAAAATGAAGTGCTAACTGCAGCACAACAGGAGAAAGTTCTGGTTGCAAAACAGTGTGTCTTAACAGTTAGCAATTACTGAACACAGCATTCCTTCAGGATAATAATTAAACTGTGCATGTGTGAAACACTTCAGATGGATTTAAATCACTTGGATGTAAATCAGTCTGGCTTGAATTGAGACAAAAGTTTGTGTTGATGGAATTCTGTCATCATAATCTGCTAAATCAATTCATGTCTGCAAGCAGTATGAGGATAACAACTGACAGCTACCACACAATTATAAACACCTTTGTATTGTTTCTGCATATGAAATGATTTAGTAAATAATGAGGGATGTTTTTACACTTATTATTGAAATACATGTTAAAATTTGCATTTTGTCAGAACCTCATCATTATTACAAGCTGATATTCTTCTGGTGAGTCCTGCAAAGCTGAGGTCATTTTTTCTCTTTCATTTCTATTGCATGCCTGATATGCTGGCCAATATATACTACTATACCACCGATTAAAAAAAAAAAAAGAAGTGTTATTGTGCTTTTGACAGTAGCCAGAATATGTAAAATAAACCATCTATCTCTGATTTCTCTTCACTAGTTGCACTCACTGTGAGCCTGGATAGTAAAGCACATAAAGGAGACAACAAGTTGCCTTTACATTTTCTTGGTCTCTCGCAGGAATTGAGATAAAGTTTAATATATTCTCTGCTGTCTATGGATTCAACAATCTTTTCTAGCAGCTGATAAAATCATGGAAATTGTTACATGGACATAGCTCTATGGATACATATATGGGAATAGTTGTATCCTGAATGGATATGATTATATTCTTATGACTTCATGAGAGTACAGCAGCAGCATACATAAAGCAGAGGTCTTTCCTATTCTGTCCTCTGCTTTTCTATGTCAAATGATTCTGATCTTACTCATTCCCAAGGAATGCTGAGTACTGTAAGGTGCAGGTGACTTCACTTAGAGAGTAAGGTCTTCTACATTTTTTTCTTCTTGAATACTACAGAGATTAATGCTAATATTCTTTGGTGGTCAACATCCATAAGAATCCCTAAGGAACCCAATTCTTCCTTCCAACAAATAATGCTTTAAAACATTTTCTATAGCCTGCTGTTATCATATCAGCTTGTTTTGACTTCCAGTATATACTATTGCTGTAAATAGTGCTACAAGCAGATCAAACGACGGCTTGATTAATTTGACATTCAAATTTGTCATTCAACTGCCTAATGGCCTGCCTACATTTATGGAGCAACTGCAGTGCAAATACATATGCATGCGCTCCTAGCATGCCTCAGTTGTAAACAACAAAAAGGTATTCCTAAATGCTGTAAAAGCTTCTTAAGAACAGGCTGCAGCAATTCTAGAGGACCTTGTCAAATACTATATAGTCAGAGGGAAACATGAAGTGTCTTTGTTTGACTGCTGCTGGGACATGGCAATACTTTTGTGGGTTGATTGGACAAAATGTCAACTTACATACTGATTTCTGTCTCCCAGTTAAGACACCAAAATCACCTACGCTACACCAAGAATGCAGATTGAAATAAGGCAGAACACAGTTCACATGGATTCATCATACATCTCAGCTAAAAGTGTAAAAATATCACCTTCTTTTTTTTCAGAGGATCTAGTTTGCTTTTCTGTCAGTATGAAGATGCTACTAAATGTAATCTGCTGTTCTGGAAGAAACACTGAGAGCATAAAGAGAATGGGATAATATCTCAGCTAGAGGGCTCCATATGTTGATGCAAGCTATGGTATACTGAGAAAGAAATAGGATTAGAATTGTTCTAAGCACCTATGAGCCACACATAATACTAGGAAGGAAATAACATTTTCTAAATGCACAGCACTGCGCCAAAAGTGCAGGTGAAAAATCTTCACTTGAGCACAGACAGATGGAAAGCTGAAGTTAAGATGGCATTGGAGATACGTACTATTGTAATTTGAGATTATTAAAAAGCTCCTAGCAAAGCTCCCATAGGGCCCAGTCCTAAGCACTACTGCAGAATTGATTGCACTGCTGATAAAGGAATAAATGCCAGTTCCATGCATAAAGCTACTAAACCACCAGCAGACTTAGTCCATTAATCACAAGAAATGAAATTATACTAAAGGGTGTAGGGAGTGTGTGTTGGGATAGATACTGTTTTCCTGTATTTAGTTTTTTTTTTCCTCAAAAGAAATGGTGAAAAGAGTAACAGAGGAAAAAACTAAATGCTACTCCCTCGTGAGCTGTTGCTTATTATACTTTTGTCACTTTGGCTGATGATGGTAAATAAAACAGAATTCAAAAGGCTGCAGCAGTAAGGTACAATTTATCTAGGCAGTCAGGGCTGCTTTGAATTGCAGTGAGCATCCAGAAATATTTGGAGATTATTATTTCTGGCTTGGTCTATGTCTGTGTAAAAGTTCCAGTGTGAATGTACTTCAGTTGAGTCTGTGTGCTGAGATTTATGTGTTTGCCTGCACTTCTAGGCGGGATGGAATTCTCACTCTCACTGGATTGATAAAATACCACTTTCTATTCAATCTATTTTTAAAAACAATATGTTGCTATTTTTTTTCTTTTATTATTATAATTTAATGTAGAGACTGGAAATGAGGCATAGACGTGCTTCAGTGAACAAATATCTGTATTAGTAGAGACTAATACTGAATGCGTCCACTTTTGACATCCAAGTTTTGTCAGCTGACTAGTTCCTACTAAATGAAATTTGTGCTGCCTTGGAGTGGAATCTGCATGAATGGAAATGAGGTAAAATCAGGTGAGAGCTCAGTGTTATTTAAACAACAGCGACACTTTGTATCCTGCATAAGAAATCATTATCAACCAGCAGAAGAATAATGCCGGTGCTTAAGTGTAGCTTGAATTCAGTTCAGCAAAAAGGCTTCTGCCTATTCTGAATTTTTAAGTGATGTCATCTTTCACTTCAATGATCCTTTAATATCAGCCTGCCACTGCAGAACATCTCTGAAGTTGAGTACTTACATATACATAGGCTGTAGCTGTAAATGAGATGTCTTCTGTGGGCCTTGATAGCCGTAAGAGTCAAATCCACCTATGAAATCAACTGAAAAAGAAGCAAATTACCTTCATTAGAAACATCTTTGCAGAAGTGATAGGCATTATCATTCAAGAGCCACCCGGCACAGATTATTTTTGACGGACCCCCTAATAATCTGTTAAAATGAGAACAGCTAATTGTGGTGACGCATAAAATGGGTGGGAAAAAAAAGGAAAAAGGAAAAGGTCCTTCTTTATCTTTTAAATGAAAATAAATTTTAAATCACAGAAAGACAATAAGCAATAAAAATCGTCTGTCTGTCAGGAAGAGACACATATCACTCTTTTTCATGTGGGCCACCTGACTGGAGTACAAAGCAACATGCTATTCAGACATTACAGATGCTGCAAACCATTTATTTGTTAGTGTGAATACATTACTTCTGACTGTGATTACTGTCTGCCTGGCTGACATACTATGGTTTAGTGATGTAGAGGAGAAAGCGCATTGATCTGACTCTGAGACACAGAAGTTTCCCCGATTCCCTCCTTTGACATTTGGGTTGCAATGCGCAGAGGGCTGGAACAATTTATCTGAGCTTCAGAGATGAGACAGATCTAAGGGAAGCAGCATTTCTCTCGAGGCACTGGAGGTCTGTAGGAAGGTTGCAGGGTGGGTGTTTTTTATTAATTCACAACACTCACAGTTCCCAATGGTCTTCTCATGTTTATTTTAAACAACTTCCAGGGCAACTCAATCTCATCTGACTCTGAAACTCCTGTTTCTCTAATTTAACACTCTTTTTACACAGGTAAATGCACACCCTTTGCTTCTTTTGCACCAAGGGATCTGACTGTTGGCTTTTCAGGTTTATTTCTGGGCACCTCTTGTTCCTGACATATTGTCTCTCATACACAGACGTGAAATTGATTTTACTTTGAAAGAAAATGGAGAAAGAATTCAGATATAGAAGTGCATTCTTCATAAGTCTGTACAGTGTTACTGACAGACTGGCTTTGTGTACATTAAAAAATAATAACAACAGAAAAAGTAATAAAATATTTTGACAGAAGATGCCTTATTGTAGATATAAACACAGTACCATTCCCACAAAAATCACAAAATGTAGATTTATAACTATTGGTTTGAGAACTTTCACAGTGGTTAATGTCCTTAAACTTGCATTTATGAGATCTTTTTTTTTAATTAAGATTTCCCTCAATATCTACCACACTTAACAGTGCCTTTACATGCACTCCAAGTGTTATAACATCATGTTCTTGTAATCCTCTGTCCACCATCTAGCTTGCAAGCAAATAGCCACCAACACTCTATGTTGGACCACCACTGTTTGCCTCCATTGCAACCATGGGCATGTTGAACTTGTCATCCACCTTCTTTCATGGCCAGAATGACCCCTGAAGAAGTCATTTCTCCAATTCTGTGCCCTGTGGCAGGATTAAATATATCCCGTCTCAGAATGACATTTAACTAAATTAATCTTTGATACTAGTCATGAAGAAGATTCTATAGTCTCTCTGTGTTGCCTTTCCATGTGCCTAACTTCCTAATGTCTAATTTAAATTTAATTTCCTGCAAATTAACTACTTTTCTACTTTTTGGTCTTCTCTTCCAAAGGATATGAAGAAAAATGAGCCATTTCTTTTTCCTTTTATGACTATTTTAAAGTTTTTTTTGTAGATACTATTTCCTTTTTTTTTTTTCTATTTTTTTTTCCTTTTTCTTTTTCTTCCTTTTCCTTTCTTTCTCTTTTTTTCCTTTTTTTTTTTTTTTTTCCAAAGGCATCACACTCATGCTAAATAATCAGATCTTTATCTGATAAGTGTAGTCTATCCAGGTGGTCTTTTGTCTGAAGAGTTCAGATTGCTTGTACCCCACAGGAGTTCTTTTATACTTGTCTGTATTGAATTTCATCTTTTTTAGTCCACTTCTCAAGCTCATTCTGGGTACTAATCCCAACCTTGCAAGTGCTCCAAACCCTTCCAGCTTGGTTTTATCTGAAATTTTTGTAAACATTTTCTTCTCTAACATCCTTGCAGTTAATAAAAACAATGAAGATCATTATCTTACTAGCCAAAGTCCTACTAGGATCCCATCTGAAATGTCATCCCAGGTGGTTGATAACTAAATTTCAAACAGAGTTTTAAGCAATTTTGCAGCAAACTGACTTTATCTGGACAGTGGTTCACTGGCTTACTTGCAAACATCTCAAAGGGTCAAAATCTTGCTAAAATCAAGATAAATACCATTTGTTGCTTCCCACTTATTCACTGCTTGCAACAATCAGAAAAACTGTATTACAACATGAATGTTTGTTTGGAAGCACACTACATTAATAGGAAGCGAATGAAGAATTTACTATGAATGTTATTTAGTGAAATACTAAGTTGGAGGAAATGAAAAAAACCTCAAACATAATGAATGCAGCAAAAAGAATGGACACCTTTGCTGTAACTTTTTTGTCTGCTTGTTTTTGTTTAGCTTTGTTTTGTTTGTTTTGTTTTTCTCACTCTTGACCTTTGACAAGATGTACGTTTGAATGAGTATCCCACTGGTGTCAATTCATGCAATTTATCTGATATGGAATTGTCCTGCTTTGCATTTTTTCATCTTCTCAAGACCCTTCACGCAACCAGTAAATCATTATTAGAAGGCTGCGGGGATTGATGCTCTGTTTTACAATCATGGGGTAACAGGTCTCAAGGGTGCTTTAGGGTTGTTTTCAGAAAGGAAGAATGAAACAATGTGTTAAAAAAAAAAAAAAAAAAAAAAAAAAAAGATTTCTCTAAGTAAAAAAAGTTTGTGTGGGCACAAGAGAAAGATGCATGCTAAGTATTTCTATGTGCACTCATCTTTGTCCTGCTGCACAAAGTAAACACAAAGTGTTACCACACCAGATTGTTAGGTGACGAGACAAGATCATAAAGCTGTGTTAGGCTGATAGTAGAAGCTCCCACGTGTATAACCAAATGACCATAGAATCACCAAAGTTAGAAAAGATCTCCAAGATCACCTGTCCAAACACTCACCTAATTTTCCCACTAAACCATGTCCCTTGGTAACACTCATGACTGCAGCAACTCCTTAGGAAGCCCATTCCAGCACCTGACCCCTCTTGATAACCAGGGCAGAAGATACTATTGAGACCTTGTTGAGATGTACAATGTACATGTACAATGCAACAACAAACGTGACTAGGTATGTAAACATAAGTAATAGAAAGTGAATTTCAATGCAAAGAATTTCAGTAATTTCTTTGTAGCAAGTTTGATTCATGGCAGTAGCTTCTCAGTTAGCCTTGCAAAGCCTGCAGTGTCCAGACTGCGCTAAAAGCTCCCCGTGGACTCTGAGGTAGTTTCTTAAAACATGCAAAATGCTGCCCTTTCTGCAGGCATTTTGTTCTTGCTGTGCCTGAAAGGTCACTAAAAGTGTCGTTCGACTGATACATTCCTGGCAGCACTAACATGAGATGAATAAAACAAGGCTCATTAGCTGAATCACTACTGAGGCTTCTATCCTTAACCTTATCCATCAAATATGTTTTTTGACTATTCTATTTTACATTCATCTTACTTGTCACTGTTATCAGAAGTGTCTCTTTTGTCATGTTTTGCTCGAGTAAAAGCATGTGTGTATATAAACAAACACAGAATCCCATTCATTTGAACTATTGGATTCTGAGATGCTTATTTTCTTAGCTGGATTTAAATAGTATAATAACAGTCCTATTTATTTGTAAAAAATGTTACAAGAAATTTGGCCTGAGTTTTTTCTTCCTTTGCTGATGCTAAGGGCCTTGTGAAGCATGAGATGGTGGTTGTAACTGTAATACAAACAGAACATTAGCTTCAACATAGGGATATATTTTCTATTGCTTTCTAGAGATATTTTTCTCTATTTCTGCAGAAGATTTTTCTCATCTTGTATTCTGTCCCTTGCAGGCAGCTCAAATCACAGTCAGATTGTCCCTTCTTACCCAGATCTAGGTGCTGGAGCACACTGTTCTCTGTGGTCACCCAGCTGCACTTCATATGACCACTGGTTTGTGGTTTTTTTTGAAAACCTTTGTGTCACAGAGAAATGGGTTTGTGCTCACTTCCCTCACACAGAACCACTGAATCACAAAATTGCAGGGGTTGGAAGGCATCTCAAGAACTCATCAAGTCCAACACCCCTGCTAAAGCAGGTACCCTACAATAGGTTACACAGGTAGGCATCCAGATGGGTCTGGGATATCTCTATAGAAGGAGACTCCACAACCTCTCTGGGGCAACCTACTCCAGTGCTCTGTCATCTTTACCAAAAAGCTCTTCCACATGTTTGTATGGAACTTCCTATATTCAAGTTTTAAGCCATTGCTCCTAGTCCTATACCAGATTGCTAGTTCCTGGATCATCCTATCTACTCTTAAAAATGGGTGTGACTTTTTTCTACCAGCAGGGACTTCACCTGACCACCACGACTTTTCAAATATGATTGAGAGTGGTTCGGCTTCTATTCAAAACCAAATCTCACCTTTTCTCCGTGATATTTATTGCATAATTAAACACCACTTCCAGTTCAGAATGGCTAATACCAACACTCTCAGCCTCTACTCCCTGTGAGCGATGGCACAGCTCTGCCTGTCATTTGGGGTTACAAGTTAGATGTCAGCTTTGGTTTGGTTTGCATATGATTTAATTTCTGACGATTATTTTTGCATATTGAAGAGGAAGACATTTTTGTCTGTTGACACAGCTATAACATTTACCCAGGGCTCTTGGTGTCAAACATCATTACTGTTCCTTTTCTGTACTCCCCAAATGTTGAGTTAAGGAACCAAAAGGGCAGAGCTTTGGCTATGATACTCCTCTCTGCATCCTGCTACTGATCACATCTTCTATATCACATCAAGTAGAAGCTAAATCCTTCTACACTTAAAGCCTTCTGTAGGGACTCCACGTCAGTCTTTCCTTCTTCAATTTTTAATGCTAAGTTCTGCCCCCATGCTGCCAGCTTGACCTGTGTACTTGTAAAATTTCCAAATATTTTCTCTCCTTCTGAGAAGTTCTTCATAAACAGTTGTCTCAGAAGTGTCAGTGCACTGATATTCTTGTCTACTACAGAGACTAATGTTTGTTCTTTGTGCTTTTTGCCTGTACTCAGCAGCTGCCTGTTGTCTGATAAATAGATTGCAAGCTCCAAAAAGCAGAGCTGGCTTTGTACAGTGATTGGCATCATGCTCATCCTTAAATATATTAATGAATCTGAAGCCCTAACATAATATTAAAAATTTACTACTGTACAGAATAAAGATGGCATCATTTAAAAAAGTCCTATGACCAAAGAAGCATATGTACTTGTACACACGGGTGTTTTCTGCATTTGTGCAACATGACTGCACATGATTCCTGCATGGTACAGCACAGAGAGAGAACATGCGGTGTACATGTGCTACATCTGCATTGTGAAGGCACTGATTCTGGAGGGCAAAGATTCAGGCCCCGTAGCCTCAGGGAAGCAGTGATCAAATTCACTGCATAGCAAGGCACCACTCTGTGCTCCTGGCTAGGATGAAACACATCACTGAGACAATGCTGGTGTACAAATGTCTGAGGAAAGAGTGAGTTATGCACAACTGCTGAGAGTTAAAAGCTAGCCAAATTCAGAAACAAACAAACAAACAAACAAACAAAAAACAACAGAGAGGAATAACATAAAACTTGTCTTTAATAACCTTGGAAATGAGAAATAGAAAAAAGTATATAAAAGAACATATGGAGAAACCCTTGCTCCTGCAGCTTTGCCAGTACCCTGCCACCCGCCGCACTGGTGATGATGCTTCCATAGGCATTAGGGCTGTAGCCTTTCTGTGCTGTGAACATAGTCTGGTGCAGGTTACACAGTGCAGTGAGCAGGAGGAGATTTGCTTGAAAACAGTCTCAATAAAGTTTGTTTACAATCATCATCAAATGTTATTGCTCTTTGCATTGAGCATATCACAAAATTTAGACTCACAAAGCATGATAAAGCAGGGAAGGAGGGCATTTGCCAGGAAATGCAGCTGAACACTTCCTGCCAGCACAAGGATGGTCTGCAATGGCATAAGGACTTGAAGGCAGGGCCTGGCTCTTGCTGTGCAATGAGCTGCCTGCGAGTGCTCCTAGCTCTCTTATTTATTAGGTGAAACTGAAACACTGGGTTTTAAATTCAGAACTTCACAGCATTTCTGAGCCCCATGATATCCACAGTGGTATGGGAAAGCCCCACACAAATTTCTGCAGTTTCTCAGCTCGTATTCTGCCCGGCTGCCATTATTTCCTTCCTGTTTATTTTTACAATTGTCAAATTATTCTCTGATATTTGCCCCACACGTTTCTGTTGTTTTGTATGTTGTTTTTTTTTCCCCTTTAGATTCTTCTCTTCTTATGATGTTACTTGTTGGATAAGGTATACCTGCCATCTTTATCCATACCTGCTAGATGACAAAGGCTCAGGTTTTTTTTTTTTCTGTGACAAGCAGTGGGGCTTGTCCAAGCCTCATAAAGCACCTGCCAAAGATGTCTGCTCAGCTGCAAGAACAGTAGTAATCTGTAGAATATGTTCTTTTTCTAAGCTGGACAGACCTGGTTATTGCCAGATAACAGCCATTTACTTCCAAATGTTCTTACTGAGCAAAAAAATCTAGCCCTGAAACGGCTTTTGTCTGATAATGCATTCTAGGAATTAAAGAAAATGCAGACTAGGGCTGAATTATCATAGAGCAAATGAAATCAATGAATCACTAGAATAAAATTGTTCTAAGCCAATTCATTGCTAGGGGCAAGTGATAAAAAGAGGAAAAAAGAAAAAAGAGGTGAAAAAAAAAAGAAAAAGGAGAGGAAAAAGAAAATGCCTGGGGCAGTGGCCTCCAAGTGTGACCACCGCATTAATAAATTAGAATAAGACTCATTAGTAGGTGTAACAAAGTGGAGAATTAAAGCCCAAATCTATGAAAGTTAACAACCTAGTAATAATGAAGACTTATCTAGCTATTTAAAAGGGAAAGTAATAAGGAAAACTTTAGCAGAGGGCGTGCTGGTAAGACGAATTTAGCACAAAGTTATGTCCCAAGCTTGTGGGAAACTGTAGGGAGCTCACACTGATTTTCAGTAGGAGAACACCAAGGTCATGGGCAGGTGGCCTCTCCAGGGCTGCTGGATGTGAATGCAAACCTGTCCCAACCACAGCGGCACACCACCACCTCCTTTCACCCGAGACGTTGCCACCCCTCAGTCGGGGCTGAGCCTGGCTGGCCAAGGCTGACTGTGCTACACCTGCTCGTTTTGGCTGATCCCAACAAGTAGCAATAAATGATTCAAATGTAAATGAAGTCTTTCACCACTGATAAAACAGAGCGCAACAGTCTGCCTGAAAACATTTTCCATGCAATTGTCTTTTTCTTTTTTTTCTTTTTTTTTTTTTTTTTAACCTTGCCTGATTTCAAATATGTTTTATTTTTCAATCTCAAAATATTTTTTCACATTTCCTATTCAGCCATGGCAACAATCCGGGAATGCGTTAAAAATCAAGTGTGGCTTTTGCTGTCAAAGCTGTCACTAGTCACTACCTCATTTCTGCCATCTGTTTTACACAGCCATGAGGACAATGTTATATGTGAGCTGGATTTCTTTGCTTTCTTCCCCAAAAATAATTAATGATTAGACAAGTAATATTTACAAAGCATTTTGGTAAAAAATACTTTCTTCTTTGTAAAAAAGATGCTAACTGTTCATTCCCTCATTCAGCATTCATGTTTTGATCTTTTCCAACAATTCTGCAACATGTCTTTCTTGAAAAGATAAAACTTAGATGGTGAATAGTTAAAAAAAAAGATGCAATATATCCCTCTGGCTGTTACAGCACATTGATTTTATTAAGCAGTATTCCATTGTGATGAGCTGCTGGAATGGAAATATTACTTCCTTCAAGCCCCACATTATGTTATTTAGACATTTTTAAAACTTGAAGTTGACAAGCCCCACAAGAGGCAGTGATGGATGCAAGGGGAGTGGCAGGGAAGACAGCAAGGGAGAACAAAAATTAGCACAGATGAAGCCAGCAATGGCACCATTTCCCCCTGTGTGTTTTTATTTATATACTTGCCTCATACTACAGTCCTGTCTCCTAGGGATTCCTTGAACATCAACTTCATTAGTTATGAAGGCAGCAATCCATAACCAATTTTCTTTTCATGTCAAGCTTGTTCATGTATAAACCCAGCCCTTTTGTTAGAAACATTTGCAATTAATCCCACAAACAAAGGAAATGCAAATTGTACAGTCTACCCTAAGCAACCCCTCTGACTCAAGGTCCTGACCACCATCTATTATACACTAAAATGAATTGAAATTCCCACTTTGAATCTAACCTAATTTTCTACTGATAATAGGCAAGGATTCCCAGAAGTACTCTATGCATCTTGATAGTAACATCCTAATTTCCTTTCCTGGTAAATGTTTTAAATAAGATTTTAACACCAAAGGAAATTAACCTTTAAATTAATTGTAATTATAAAATGCCATCACTGATTTTGTCTTCAGACTAATTACTTGCTATTATTTAAACAAACTGCACCTCCTCTGAGCTTTAAGTTTCTTTCTCTCTCTTCAGTGCAATACCAAATGATCCACGATCAGGCTGTGTAATGTTTCCCAAGCCCTGTGGCACCTGGAATGCTCAGGTCAACTTGTATCTCAAACACAGCCAGTCTCAGTTGTCACAGTATCCCACAGTAGCCTTTTTCCCAGTATTTTAGTCTCATACTCTGCAGCTCTGACATCTTCAGCCTGGGCTTTCTAACCAGCAAGCAAGACTTGTGGGATGCAGAATGCCTCTGGTTTGCACCATTAAGAATGAGATGCTCAATAAGAGCCTTCTGCTCTTGCAGAAGTTCCATCCAAAGTAAGACATGACTGGAAAGAATGACATGAGAAACAGTTTCTGGTATTTGAAAAAGGGTGATTCTGTACAGGCAACTCAGAAATTTCCTGGGTGGTCCTGGTGGCAGAGCAGCTCTCCAAGCAAACTCTCTTTAGGATAACTACCATGAGGCGGTACCATGGGATTTCAAAGGCTTCACTCCTTCTGCTTCCATCAGCATCATGGCAGCTTATTATCTCTTATTTATCTCTTATTTCTCTCCCTTTGGTTTACTTTTGTTCATGTAGCAGTCACTACCCTAAACGAAACAAGTAAACAAAAAAGCTTCTAATTTAGCCACAGGCTATAAATTAGAGAGCACAGCTGAGAAAAGCAAACTTTAGCTTCAGCTTTTGTAGTTTGTTCATTGTATTCGCATTCATAAATGACCTGTTCAACAGCTGGAGAACAATTGTTTTTAATGTTGGCTTGTAATTCTTACTACATTATTTTGTTCCTATGCTTCCTTTTAAACTGCCTGGGCTTTTCTTAGCATTGACCAACCAGATCAGACCAACAGTTCATTCTGTTGTGAATAAAGTGTTTAACATAGACAGGGCAAGATGCTCCTTGGTGTTACTGACTACAGTAGAATTCCTGATTATTGGTTTAAACTGGAGGCCTGGTTACATATGGCTGTAGGTATGTGAGATGAATCTCCTCCATGGCATCCTGTGACATCTGTGAGGGGGCCAGAAATGCAAGAGTGTTTCTCCTTACCGTACTGCCATTCTTTATGCCAGGTTCTGCTTCTCTTACTTTGATGATTTAAAGGGTTTGAAAATGAAGAACCACCTCCCACTTACCAAAAATTAACCATAAATTTTGTAGTATTCCTTCACAATTTGAAGGAGGCACTTGAAGATTTTGAAAACCTGTGGTAGCATGGAAAAAGTGAAGACAGAATGATTGCTTGGTGCAAGACAGAGGGCACATTACACATATTAATGGTAGGTGCAAAGGTAACAAAACATGTCTGAAGTGCTGGAACTCCTTCACCGAGGAGGCTGTGTCTGATGAATATGTTCTTGGTAGAAACAGAAGGGTACATGTTTAGGAAGAAAGGCCCATTGTCTGCAGCCAAGTGTGACCACAATGAAACCACTTCTGGCAAGTTCCTGAATTGCAAATTTCTGCCAGAATTTTCAGGGAGCCACAGACCTGCTCTGTTCTTAGGTGTCTGTATGGGATGTATATGTCCAAGTAAGCATCAGGTGTTCTTCACTGCTTGATATAGGATATTGAGTTGGATAGAGCTGATACGTCCCTTCTAATTTTTTGGTTCATGTGTAACAGGTAGGTAACACTATCTTGCATATTGCAGCTGTGGGAGTAAAGAGACCTAAAAAGCTGCTCAGGAAAATGACCTCCAGAGTCGCATTTAGGCTCAAACCTGTACAAAGAAAGGTGGTTTCAGTTATCTACAGCCATCCCTCAACATTAGATTCTGATCCATCTCTTCATCCTTTCTAGCCTTCTCCTATCCTGGTAGTCTCAGAATTTACAGCCTTATTGACCAGAAGATGGAAAGAGAAGGAAATAAGGAAAATTAATGCTGAACATTTGCTACTAGTTTCTCTTTGTTTTAGAGATTTTTAAGTAGGGATGGAAGGAGGGGTATTACTTCTCTGTCATGTCTCACTAAGCAGACCTTGAAAAGAATTTGTCACAGAAGTAAAGCGATATCGAAGCATATTCTGTATTTCAAAAGTGCCTTTCATCCCAGAAGCTCAAAGTTATGAGGCAACACGCTTGCAGATTTCTCCCTGCCATTATTTTCCATTTTAGACAAGGGAAACAGGAGTATTGTGAGGTTAAACAACCTAACCATAGGTGGAAGGCAGGCTGTAACAGAGCTAACAATAAAAGTCTTTTCTCCCTATTTTGATATGTTTATCAAAGTTTCTCATCTCTTACAAATAATACATTTAATACTGTCTTCTAAAAGAAAATCTTTTCACCATCTTTGCACTACATAGTCAAGCATAGGATCCCAGAATGGGTTGTTGTTTGGCATTGAGTTTATTGGAACATAACAGCTATGCTGCATTGCATACCAGGCGATATCCACTATCCAGGGTATTGTATTCTTGAATGTTTTCTGTAATTCAAATAGAATCTTGAATTCAAGCTTTTTCAGAGGGGAATAAAATAATTTCAAAAGGTTATCTAAAGCTTTATTTCTGTGTCAGACAGCCACAAATGCTGTGCTCAATGGGATATAGAGAAAAATCTATTTGAACCCAGTTGCAATTTCTTTTTCTTCACTCTTTACCTAGTAACAGTGCTGAGAGAAAAGAAGACAGTGAATATACAAGTTGAGTTCTTGCTAGTGTGAGATGATAGTGCAAAGGTTGTACCTCATTGCACTCTGGGAATAATCAGGTCAGATTTCTTCTGTTTGCCTTGGAATTGTGATATGGTGGATAAATGCTGCTTTTTCCCCTTGTTTGGAAAACAGGTCCAAACTGGAGCTGGATTAAGATTTCACTGTAGAACACAGACTGAGTTTGCGATTATCTCCAGTCATTTGGGCTGAGATTCATTCCTGACCAGAGCAGTCTCTCTAATAGCAAGGCAGTCCACTTTCTCTCACCAGAATCTGCAAGGAGAGTGTAGAATTCCCTCTTCAGTAACCTAGGCTTCTTTTTTTTCCTATTGTTTGCAGACAAAAATCCCCAGGAGGATGAAGCTTCATTGCTTGGAATCTAGAGCTTTCTACTAAATATCTGTGTATTTAATAACGTTTTCAGAAATACACTGAATTTACTTTACTAAGGCAGTAACATCTTATAGCAGGGTGCCAAATTGCTAGTGAGGAAATGCACATTAAATGAACATTTCAGTGTTATTAAAAATAATGTGCAGCCTTTGAAAAATGCAGGACTAATATGATTTTGGAAAGCAAATGAGGTGCTCCGGTAAGTTTACAGCTGTGGAATGCCTCCAAGTAATGATTATTGCTGACATATTCATGCTTTATTTTTAATTGCTACAGCTAATAACGCTAATGAAGAAAGAATGACAATAGCTTAGTCATTCCAGTGGCAATACTGAAAAGGAGAGTGCTGAGTTGACAGCAGTCCTGCTGGGCACCCATCCTCCCTTGTCTTTCCCAGACCAGACCTGAGCTGCCCAAGCTTCAAGGGTCATCCTCACTACACAACCATAGGGAACAAGATGCAGACGGGGCCACCAGGAGTGGTGAAGCACTGACAAGAGAAGTAACTGGGGAAAAGCCACGTTTGTCTCATTCTTGGAGATGGCTGCTGTGTTTTGGCTGTGGTGTTCACACTGTTAGGGTACTGCTTGAGATTACAGTGAGCAGGAAAGCAGCTTTCTCTGTAATTTTTGATGTAGATTTAATCCAAAGCATGTTGTTTTCATGAAAAGTCGTTCAGACTTGTACTTTGATTTAGAGGGTTTCCTGCTGGATTTATTTGGTGTGAGTTATCAAAACCCCAAGGCTTGCTGACTCAGCCTTACTTATGACCCTGATTTGATCACTCCATTGTTCCATTCTTAATCCTTCAGTGAGGTTAGAATAGGTTAATCTAGTGAAATACTTGCTTAATTCTACCCTTGCTCATTTTTTCTTTTACGAGAATATAGTTATTATTTCAGCTTCCAATTGCTCTGAGAGCAAAGCTAATTCAGCTGAAACGTAACTTGATTGTGTTTCTACAGTTGAGACTCTACGCCAACAGGAGATGAGGCACCTTCTCTTTTCCAGAGAAATGCCGATAAGCTGATCTGTTTAAAGTTTGGAACACTCTTCTGGCTAGCTATTAGAGAATGCTTGACTTTTTCTGTAGTCTCATGCAATGCTGTCTACTCCTGCTGGCTCAGTGTTCTTGCCTCTTACACTTCTTTTCTGGGCTGCTGTTAGCTCCCATGACCCATTAGCAAAAGAAATGAAACCGAAGATATGGATATTCACTAAATCCATCACAGGTATCAAAAGGCTTTTTCTACCGACTCTGTCTCATCAGATGGTATTTGGGACTGCTTTGGAGTGTGCTGATATGGCTGTCCTTATGGTCATCTGTGCTTGGCAGGAGCGCACCCCTTTCATACAGTTATGGTTGGTACTGAAAACCAGAAATCTAGATTTCTCCTGTGATGCCTATGAATACAGAGGTGGTTAAAAAATGTCAGTTTTCCCCTCTTGTTCTTCCTAGACCTCTTCGGAAGCTGGGAAAGAAGTGTGGAGGAGCTGTTTTGTGGCAACTGGTCCTCCACAGTGGACATATCTTTAATGTGCCAAAGGTGCACAAGTTGCCAAACTGCATGCAAGCACAAGCCCGTTCTCACCTCTTACCAGGCATGGATGCTAAGCAGTGATTATGGGCAGCACAATAATTCGTACTGTGCTAGATATCCAGTAAGCCTGTGGAAGGGAGCTCACTGTGGGCAGGAGGGTTGTTTTCTGTGCTACAGAGCTTTCTTCTTAGCAGCACGCCAGATTTGGCAGCTTGAAGTATTGTGAAATTAAAGCTGTCTTAATTTCTACTGGGAGCACTCCCTGCCCAGTTCTAGTTTTAGAATCTTCTACTCAATTTAGATTTGTTTTCTTGTGCTTTCTCTCTCCTTTGGCAACATGTCATTCTATTGCACTCCTCTGGGAGTAACAAATCCCTTATGGATGCTATGATATTTAGTGTTTATATTTGATAAGAAGACACCTAAACATACCTTCTTCAGTACTTTCACAGATGGAATCGTCTCATGCAGATCAGGCAAGTGTGAAGGAGAAATTTATGGTACCTCAAGGGGCCAAATCTGGTCTGAGAGTTATTACTGCATAGGGATAACTTAGCCACTGTGAAGTTTCCTTTCACCATTTTTTCCAACCAGGATCCCAAAGCAGTGAGACCACACGGCAGGTGGAGTGGGGATTTATCCCAGTGTGCCAGTGGGCTCTGACAGGCTGTCAGGATGGCTCACTGGCAGGAAGGAGTGACCTGGTGGAGGTGTGCTAACAAAGTAATAAAGGCCTCAAAGTAGGCAAGACAACCACAAGAAAACGTTCAAAGAAGCATGACAATCTGTGGTTTCTGAACAACAGGGAGCTCCCTCAGCTGTGAGCAGGAAACAATAGCATATTGGCCACGGTGCTTTGCTGCCAGGAACACGTCTTACAGCCCACAGGAGAGATCTTCCAAATGTGCTTTGACTTTTGTGCCTGTTCAGCAAGCCAAGACACTAGTCCCTTCCTTGCTTTTTACTTACATTGTTTCTTAAAGCGTTGCAGAAGACTGACAAAGATTTAAGTCCTCAGAAAAGAAGGCAAGATGGTAGTAAAAAGGGATTTCACCTAGGGGCAAGGATTCACCATCCTCCAGCACTTAGCTGGAAAGCAGGAAAAAGCACACTTACTTTGAGTCCATCTCTAAGAAATGAAACACATTCAAAGTGCACCCCTGCTCCACACACTTGTCTCAAATTCCTTTTACTCTTATGCCTTCTCACCTCCACAGATACACAGACAACTGAGAGGAGCATCATCTGAGAGACCTCCGAATGAGGTTTAGTTTCAGCACTAAATCTTCCCTTGATGGCTCACAGTGGCACTGTATTGCCAATAGATTACAGGGTTTCAGCTGCTTTCAATACACAGCAGAGCACACAAAGGAACCCCTGCCAGCCCTAGCAGTGCTCTCAGTCAAATAAAAGCCCTTTAGCTTCCTGTTGCAAAACTCTCTCTAGGATTCATGTATATTTTATCAAAGTTACATGCAGCTCTGATACTTGCTTCTAAAGTGCTTTAGCATGAATCCCAAGATGTACTGAAACACTGCAGTGGCCCTTTTAAAAAAATCAAGGTTAGGGTAGAGAAAAAATAAAATGGCTTGGCTTCATTGCATGTGTTAAAAGCAAATTCTGATCAACAGGCCTATATTGATATAAATAAACAGAAGAAACACAAACATACATCTACATTAAATCATTTTGCTCCTTGTTATTGTACCCTGGGAGAAGCACAAACAAAGAGAAACTCCACAGTTTCACCTCTCATAAACGAAGGTCCTGCAATGATCTAAAGCTATTTCTTGCCAGAAGTGCTTCTACAATACAGCACTGAGGTCAACACAGAAGAGCTATACCCTCAGTGGAAGCCAATTACTGTGAAGACAGTTAACAGCCTGGAATAAGAATTAAAAAAAAAAAAGAAAAAAAGGACAAAAAGGTTGTGTTTGTCAACTGGGATTTTTTGGTGTGTGTGTCTTAAGCTGTGAGAAAAGAAAAATTTACAGTGATCTATTCAGAAGAAACGAGTGTGCATTATTTTAAGCTGCATTTCATTACTCCTTTGTCTTCCAGGCATTTGGAAATTTTAGATCAAGATAGATGGGCAGAAAGCAAGTTCTGGCTACAGAATAATAGGGAATTAGGTAGAAGTCAGCAAGAGCCAACATAGCAGAGGGGTGATTTAAAAAACAGAATTCATTTTGTATGTAATAAAGCTTTAGTACTTACAGCTGTCCTCTTCTTCAGTAATACATTTCACAACATAACAGGCATAGATGAAGCCTGCCAGCTGAAACAAAATATAATAGCATTAGATGTAAAGCAAATACCATAGAAAAAGATGAGTTTGTTTTAGAAAAGCAGTAACAGAAACAACAGAAGTAACAAAATTCACTAGACTATGTTTCATGAGGTAATGACAATTCTTTATAACAATTACTTAAATCTAAGAATGAGTTAATTTACTTATTTTATGTGATTCTTTTTGAAATTGTCATGAGTTGGCATTTTAAAAAATGCAACATATCCTTCAATAAAACTTCCAAAAATTGATCAATTTTTTTCCATTGCAGAAATATCTTATTTTAATTATTGAAAACCAGAAAACTAAGCGGATGGCTGGATGGATGGAGTTGAATAGCTGCAAATGTAAATACTTATACCAAAGTCAGAGTTATTTGTCAACAAAAACTAACCCTCTTGCAGAACTCTGCTTTTTTAGCAGAACATTGCCACCTAAACTTAGTGCACTTATAAACCAACGTTGTAATGATGTTTTATCACTTGAAATTAGGGCTGCAGATCTGACTCTGGAATGTGTTCCCACATCTCCAATCACTCCAAGCCTAAAGACATATCTGCCAATTTGGGTAGGTCTGGATGTGTTTGCACAAGCATCTCATGTTGCTCCTGGCAAATTCAGATCTTGTTCCCTTCATTCCTCTCCTCAGAACATGCCCAGAGGTGAATTCTAAACAGAAATAACAGAATTTCAATAAATAAATTGAAAAGCTGGAGAGGTGCTTGAATACCATGGCAAATTGCTTTTCTGAAACCATCACATGAAAAAAACATAAAAATAGGTAAAAAATGGCAAATATCACAGATGCCATGGGACAAGTATGATCTGAGTCCTCTGCTAGTCCTTCCAGCAAGTTCTGTTCAATGGCCAAGATGTTATACCTACACCAGATGCAACATAACAGCATGTGTGCTGCATGTTGCATTCTTTACATGGCTTCCTTATATGTAGGTCCGGAAAGCTTTCCCTACTTGTTTACAGCAAACTGTTTTTCATCCTTCAGCTCATCACTGAAGTCTGCATTGTAGGAATTCAAAAGAATTCAGGTTGTTTCACCTCTTTGCAGTGAGAAGTGAGCTGTGCTGTTGATATGTGTTATTCTCAATAGTTCAGTTGTATAGCTGCAGACTCAACAGTGGGATTTTCAATCAGCTCTTTATGAGGATCATAATAATACCTAAAGGCTCCATCCAGGACTTGGCTCTCAGTGTGTATGTTGCAAAAATCATTGTCTGCGGCTGAGGGAAATCACAATCTTAATTTCAGACAAGCTAATCGCTGGGTCAGACAGTCAAAAGAGTATGAGGTCTGAGACAAGACCATGTGTTGTTATGGATGCTGATTAGAGTAAATGGATTTTTTTTAATGCATCTAAGGCACTTCTAAAGTCACTGGAATATTCTGGGTTCTTAAAGCCATTAATATTATGTAGACATGAAATACAAACAAATCCATTCTGTTTTTTACTGGTTTCATAGTGGAGGCTGTGACAATACTTAATTTACTCCAGCTCTTACATAGATCTTCCTAGTATTTCCTTCAGTCTTCATTGTAGAAAGCTCTCCACACGTATGAATGCTAGTTTCTAGTATCTGTATGTGTGAGATACAGCTAAAGAAAAACAGATAGCAAAAAAAAAGCAGTCCCAAAATTTTTCTGAAGAGATTGAGACTTGATTTGGAGACCACATTGCAGGAGTACAGATGTTGTCTACTAACTGCTTAGGCTCCTGTTGGGAGCCCTAAAGTGGCATTATAACAGAACTAAATCATTAATTTTGTCATTTATTATAAATCTACCTTATAGTGCTGCTGGGAAGATTTTGCACCTGGGAAGAATGAAATATTCACTGCTGGGCACTAAGAATGCAGTATACCAAGAACAGTAGCATTCTGCTAATATCAGCATTTCATCTCTGCTTTATTGGACTGTTCTTTCCTTTGGTTTCTTGGTTTCATGACAGGGCTAATTTACTCCACTGATTTATGCACCACTGACTACAGTGACATTACATGAGGTTTAATCCAGCAAAGAATTAGGTCCAGAAAGGTTATTCATAAATGATTCTATTTTTGGGTACAATCCTTGGCTTAATAGTTTCTCTGTTCACTTTTTACAGACAATCACATCCAAAAAACTGAACAGTTGCATCTCTGCTAGGCAACTACAATGGTGGTTTTTCTTTCAGTACTTTACTATCTTCTAAAACACTACAAGCTCACGTTATTAACTAAACTTCTCTCACAAAGCACAGCAAACAAACTGTATCACAAACTGTTTAAAACTGATCTTTTAATCGTATTCAGTTGCATCTCTTAAATGTCTAGGGAACTCTTTTGATATATAAGTAAATCCTACAGCATTTCATCAGATGAGCTTGCTGATTAAAAGACTGCCTTTAAGCTAGAAATTGTTCTGTTCTAAATACAAATGGAAGTTTGCTTCCCTTGAGATAATCAAAGTTTTAAAATAAAGCTCCCTTTCTCCCACATCTATCCAAACCTTTCCTTGGTACAAATAAAAAAAATAAATTAATTTGAACATTGCATTTTTTGGTTCATGTGTGTTTTTGTGTTTTTTCTCTCTTTCTTTTTTCATTTCTTTTTTCTTTTCTGCCCCCCCTCCCCCACTTTTTTTTTTAGACCAATGTATTTATCAATTCTGATTCAGTGGTAAACATTCAATATTAATCACCTAATTACATTAGCAACAGACCGCCTTTACTGGAAGTGAGAATTCAGATCTGAAAGTGGAGGACTTCAGTATGAGTGTGCTTGATGGCCCAAGCCCATGGTGACTACAGAGATCTCTGGGATGGGGAATAGAAGACTGCTTCCTCCCCAGTGGACTCAGGCTTCTGATGAGAAGAGTGGAACTTACTGGGGAACACAACAGAGCTCTTGTGTGGAAAAGTCAGCTAAAATTGTTAATGCATTCTCACAGGGACAAAGTGCTCTCACTAAATTTGTCACTTTTGTTACAGTGCAAGCTGCCTTTCTTTCACTTTACCTAATAAAAACACACCCTATCCACTTATGTTCAGCACTATATACGTAAAGTAAATTGCAAACATATCACTGAGTACACTTCTCCCCCTGGAGAAGATGAGAAAAAAAAGAAAAAAAAGAGGTTAGTCACAATGCTTAATGCATTCTTGGAAAGTCCTCAAACATAGCTGTGCTGAACTCAGTATAAGAATTATACTATCTTCCTGATTCAGTATCTCAGGAGGATTTTTGTCTTTTATGAGAAGGACAGGAATGAGTCCTTAGAGATATAGAAGAGAATGAGCCTGACTGTCTCAGAAAATCATTTTAAAACTAGGAAGACTACCTTAGAAAGTCTAGCTTCTTTGCATCTTTTTCATTAAAAAAAAAATCCCAAAAGATAAATATATTTATATATTAACCAGGCTTTTTTTCTATAAACCATGTAGCAATAAAAATTAATAGATGTAATGAACAGAAGAACAGATCTGCATCCCAGACTCATCCAGATTAGTTGTCTACATGTGTCTCATTTACATTTTAATACTGCAGCATGGGCCTCCAGAGGAGAAGGAACTATTAACACTCCTGCTCATTTATACCTAACAGTGATCAGAGAATTAATGTTTTTATGAATCTCATTTCCTGAAACTTGAAAAAAAAATTGCTCTTTACTATTCTCCCTGATATATTCATAAATAAACATTGCTTTTTCTGGAAGGTATACACTACCCATCCCAACACAAACTCTCTGGGTGTTGCTTTGATGGAACCCAATGACCATCTCTGTAGATGGAGGCAATAATACAATGATCTCAAAATTAAAAAAAATATATATATATTTTTAAATCTCTATAAACACCTTGAGAAAACCATCATTCCTTCTGCCAAAGAAAAAATCAAGAAAAGAAACAGCTGAAAACTATCAGCAATGTAACAGCTTCACTAAAGAGATAGCAGTGAGATTAATTACTGAATTGTTAGTGCATCTTATTCCATTATTATGGCTAGATGAGACAAGTGAAAAAATTGATCAAGCATTCCCTACCTGAGCTAGTAGAGTCCTGTTACTCTTAGCAAAACCTGAGTTTTCTGTGAGTATACTTCCAGACTTGCCCAAAAAGTCAAGTGCTGTGATCAAACTTAACCAGAAACAGCATTGATCAAAATCCTGGCTTATTTTCTCTCAGCTCTTTCACAGAGATGAATTTTTTCTTACACAGCAAATAGCATCAGATTTGGGAAAAAGCTATTATATATCATCATATGATCATCACTCTTGGTCAATGCTCCCTCCTTTACCTCTTTTAAAGTGATATCTAGATACATGATTATTAGGAGTTGTCTTTATTAAACTGCATGCCTGAAACAAAAGAATGACAGCAAGAAAGAAACAACAATTAAAAGTAGGTAAGATCTGTCTCAGATGAGGTGATTAGAAGGCTCAAGATGAAGTCAATGACTTAAGAGTTACAGAAACAGCCCATGGAATTTACTTCACTAAATGCAAGTTTAAACTTAAGAAACACCAAATCATTATGTTTTCCTATGCAAAGTTATTACAGTATTTGCTGAGTCAGTTAATGCTGAGGCACTTGTATTTATTTTTCATTACTAAGTTTTTTTTTCTGGATAATATAAACACTTTGTTTCAAGATCTTAGGGAAAAAAAAAAAAAAGGCTATTTCAAGCAGTAACAACACAGAATTACATAAAGTTTAATTTTGGTTCTGGAAACTTTATATTGCCAAGCTGTGTGATACCTACGTGCAATTTAATCACATTTCTTAAGCTTACAGAAGGTTGTACACATAGAGCCTTTTTAGAAAGCTGTATTATGTATACGTATGTGAGCTGCTCTGAAAGGAATGCCTCCTATTTTATTATGTTGGCCCATGACATCAGAGGCAGATGGTGGTATGGCAGTAGAAGCTGAGTTTCCCAACCAATATTTTGTTAAATTTTGCTTCCATGTGACAGATGGCAGCAGAGGGGCAGCCTGACAAAACGATGTCTGACATGAACTTAGATATGTACATAAATATATATACATATATACACACACACACACGTTATGGTGTAACTGAAGAACTGAAGAATTACTACATAAAAAACTTTCAGCATATTGATTCTCAGAAAAAAACATACTCATTATCTGATAGGAAGGGTGATGCAGAGAGCTTTCTCATTACCTGTTGAACTAAGTCACAGCCATGGGTTGTGATGTTGAACCCTGAAAAACTCTTTCAAGCATAATTTCATCACCTGCTGTATTGGTGAGCAAACATCATTACCAGAGTTTAATATAAAACTCAAGCTATGTTATATCAGAATTGCTGGGTGGAGGTGCAGTTTATTTACGCTTGTGTTTACGATTTCCAGAACTCCACTGTTCCTCCAAGTTTATCATCCATCATAAGAGGGCCATTGGAGAACTGTTGGTACCAGACCAGATTCCTGAGAGGAAATGTAGACTATATTGACTTGTTGTCATTATTCCACAGAATTAATGGTCTGTGTTTTACCTGGAAATAATCATTCCTTGGTAAAGACAAGCACCTTTCTTATGTGCAGTAAAATTACTCCAAATTACCAGAGCCACCATAATAGTAGGTGGATAAGCAGGAAATTAAAAAAAAAAAAAAGCCTATAATTTCTCAACCTTTGTAATGGTCAAATTATTTTTTTCCTTTCTTAGTCTGAAAGCTGTCCAAGAGGTTTTTGATTTTTTTTCCCAGCAGGTACAATAAAATATGAATCATACGTACAGATACACATTGGAAAACAGAAGTATGATAAAAATGTATTTGTTTCAACCAATGTATCATAATCTTTGTTATATCAGCTGTCTAAAAGGTCTTTCTTTATTTCTCAGTGGAGCAGTCAATTTTCTGGAGATTTCCTTTTGAATAAGCATTTGAAGATCATTGTGAAGACCTACTAGAATGCTTTTGTTTGAAATGCTGCTGGGCGCTTGAGAGCTGTTCTGTCTTGTTCAGGGCAACTGTTCCCTAAGTGTATTCCCTGGCATGTTTTTTCACCTGATGAATGGAAGAGACCACAGGGACACTGAAAATCACAGTGCTGTGGCTTGTCAGATAAGAGCTGTGCAAGCCTTTAACAACAGTGGAAGACAGGACATACTTACCTGTTTTAAAGCTGTACTACAGATACTCAGCTTGACCCAAATTTTCTGAAACTTTAGCAAGACTTTACAGTAAATCTGACCTAAAACTTTCTGCAGATCTCCCCTATTCGTTGGTATTTCAGTCTGATTATGCTTTTGATAACCACTCAATATTTGGCATTTTTTCACAATTTCATCTCACAATTTCATCTCTTCAGCTAAAGAGAAGGATGTGCTTCTTCCTGTTTCAGACATCAAACACAACCCAAAACATAGGGGCATCCAGCTTGTTTGAAATAGAAGGAGGGATCCTTTATTGCTGACCTCTGTTAAACAACTGCAGGGCACTCTGAAGATTCAGGCTCAGGGATGAAATTTAGATCCTTGCTCCCAAAGGTGAAATGCCTACCTGGGATTTGCTGGACTCCCTCAGGAAACTGAAGCAGGCATGTCTTGAGGGGCAGGAGGGAGCCATGGCAGTCTAACCTGTGCTAATCCCCAGATTACCGCTTCAAGCAGTGGTAGGGCTAGGAAGCTAGGAGAAAATATCCACTAGCCTTATCCTGTAGATACTGAGTGCACCCTCAGTGCACATTGCTCAGTGCAAACTGGAAGCATCAATAATGCATAAGTAGTAACCTGCAAACTTGATTTTTTCTTTTCTGTTCTTTGTGGAAATGTCTCCACCTTGCCTTTTCTCACTTGAGTAGGGTTAAAGATATGTTTGGTTACAAATGTTTGTTTATTCCATCCAAACAGGTTATGGGAAGTCCTGAAAAGTTCCTTGTTGCTTCCTCTCTCTGTACAGCTCTACAAGCCAACTTGTCATTGCTAGAACAGAGCTCTGATTGTACAGGGGTCAACACTGAGCAGTGACTGTTGCTTGCATCAAAGTGATTTAGCCGTTAGAGCTGTGTAGATTCAGAAAAGTCATCCCATTTATTTTTAAAACAAAGCCAGTCTCTATCCATTCAGCAACAGCAAAATAAGAAAACAAAGAATGAAGTTGAAACAAAAATACAAAGTAAAAGGCTTTAAAATACATCTCACCCTGGCTATTCTGTTATTAATTGGAATAGATTACTACAGCAAGAATCTGTTATGAGGGCTTTGCACTGAAGGTTTTATAGCACGAAAACTTTTACTGGAAACAACTTTGGACCTTTTCCCCCTTGTCTTCTGGAAATTCATTGCAGTGGTTTAATCATCTGACTTTGGTATCTGACTGTCTTTCACAGTAGTAGCTTTTCTTATCATTACGTCTAACTGTGTGTCACCTTTTCCAACAGTCATAGAATTAGGATAAGAAAAATTGGTTCCTTACGCTGAAGATCTAACAAAGCCACAGACTGCTCACAGCCTACCAAATGAATGCCAAGCATTTTAAATTGAACTGAATTAGATGAAACTGTTGATTATCAATGCTACTCACTCTTTTGGGGGACAGTCAGAAAAAAATATGTGCATTTCTGATGTTTGTACAGATTGTTTAGGGGAAAATATTCTGATGGTTCAACATAACTCTGAATTCCTGATAAACAAACACAAGTGTTTCTGCTCAGTAAGAGCTTGTCCCTCTTTTTTGAGACACATATATGGCAGGCAAGCCTCGATGATGTGACTGTGAACACTGGGACCTTGGATGTAGGAAACAGAAGTGTAAGGAATCAGGAAACAATAAGAAGGGCAGTAATATGTTGTGAATATGTTGCGTCTGTCAATTTCTCAAGAATGTAACCCACCATTTAAACAGCATAAAAGTTCACCAGAGATGCACGGATAATTTACTCTTGTCCATCACCATGTTAGAGCAATGCTGTCTCATAAATGGCAAAAGCCAGAACATTTTATTAGAGAGTTTTTACTGGAAAGACTGACTTTTTCCCTGATGTTATTCATTTTCCTCGTGATGAGCTTTTGTTTATTTGAAGACTCTGACAGTGGCTGCATGATCAGGAAGCTTCATGCCAACTTCAACTCTACCTTGGCTTCATGGCACTAGTCATTGCATAACACCCTAATGATGCTCTGATCTAAGTGCTTCTGTGTTGGCCAGTGATGGCACTATTGAGAAGGCAGAGTGATAGATGGTATGCAAAGTGCTCTGCTCAGCTGAAGCAGCTCTTCAGCAGCCTCAACAGTCAAGTTAATTATTTTAACTTACAAAAAGAAAGCCAAATACTGCATACATTGTCATTCATTGCAAATGCTCTAGATGGTGTGATCTAGATGAAAAGGGCTTTAACTGATAAAACTTGAACAGTGATTGACTGTTAAAACACAATAATCGTCATTCAAAAGGCAAGTGGGAAATGTGGACTAGCAGCAGAGCAATAGACAGATCTCTTCGGCAGCACCATCAGCAGCACAGCAGCCAGGAAGATGGTTAAATCAGAAGGAGGCTTTGCCTGTAGGATCTCCATAAAGCAGCTGAAGGAAGAATGAACATATCTTAACCAAATACCTCCCTCAAGCCTTATGCTCTAGCATAAGGAATTAGAGGTATCTCAATGAAAGAATAAAGCAGTCTACATAGTGGGACTCCACATCACTGCATCTACCTAGGATCTATATATTCAGCAGATGCATTGCTTAGTGCAAACATTTTGCTTTAGATGCACAATATAACAGCATTGAGTGTCAGGGGGGTTTCAAGGTCAATAATACCTCTTCCTGTGGCATCTAATGTTTAAAGTAACTGAACTCAGCTCAAGTTTCTGCGCTATTTTTCCCTCACAGCATTAGCCTACTGCAGGCTTTTTCCACCTTTGTAATCTGTAATAAAAGATATTTCAGTGCTACCTTTTCCATTCAGCAAAATCAGCTAAGCAGGCTTCAAAAAGCAAATGCTAAAGTGCTTTGTGAAACCTTCCCTGTGAAAGGAGAACCACTGGAGAGTTTAAAGAAGTATAATGCAGTACAGCACCATGCAGCCTGGACTGGTATGAAGAGAGTTGACCCTCTAGAGCTTCCAAATGGAAGGACAATTTGAATGCCTTGGCCAAAAACACCTTTTCCTCGACCGTCCTTCTTGTGAAGGGCAGGGAATCACTTTCTTGTTTATTCAGCATGAAAAATAGCAATCTCTTTGGCACAAAAGGAAATAGTTATAGTAAAGGTCCCAGTCACAGCCTAGGGTAAAAGAAGACGCATGAATACATTCTGTAGTACGCATGACCAAAAAAAGGTGATCCTTTTAGCTGAAGATTCCAGTAACACCATATCACATTAAACATTTTGGGGGAATGATGAATTATAAAGAGAGAACATTCTCGGAAAGGCCGTGTCCTTAGAGTCTGTGCCTCATTGCAGAGAGTTAAGTGGATGAGTTATATCTGACAGTTTATGAACCTTGTTAATATAATGCAGTACCTGGGAGTGAGCCAGCTACAGTGATCAAGGAAGTCTAAATTAGACCTCTGCCATCGACAGACATCAGATGCCTGTTTAAAACTAAATGTTTCATCTGAATCAGTCTCTTTCCTTGTTATCCTCTAAAGCACTGATCTTCAGCTTGAAGCTCTGTTGCTCCATGTGGCTCATACCACACACCTCTTCTCTAGGTCTCAGTAAAAAACTATTTAACATGCTGATGAAGAAGCTGCCCTGGTAGGAAGAACGCAAGTGACAGCAGTAATTTGACATGTTAGTCTCTCACGAAAAATGGGAGTTTTGCGAGTTTTTTAACCTGTAAGTGTAAAGGCTGCAGGTCTAACACCTATTCCAAGCATGGTCACTCCGGGCCAGGGTGACCTTTGGCAACCTACTCAGCAGCAGAATGGGATGTCTCAGCCCCTGCAGGAGTGCAAAAGGAAGGGTGAGGGAAGGTTTCTGCACCAGCAGAGCAGGACAGCCTCCATGCAGCCTGCATGCTGGCAGTGGACTGCAAGAAGTGAGAGAAAAGGCCGCAGTCCTTTTCCTTCTGCTCTGGCAGCAGCACACACTGTAGCCAACATGCTGGCACAGCATCTGTGTTCTTTCTTTGTTAATGAAAATGTTCTTTCTTTCTCCTTGGCCCCAGAAGTTCCCAACTTTGTGACACAGAGCAGCAGTGCTCCCTAACACAAAACTCAAACTAGAGCAGTGAAAATCTTTTTTTTTCCCTTCTGAGTTCCATTTACAGAATCTACATGGTGTATGCGATAAAGACAGTATCCCAATGGCACTGTAAGGTTTTGCTCATCTTTATAACTTTTGCTTTGAAATTTCTGATGAAAAACTTTAAAAGTACTACAGGTATGTACTTTATTTTATCCTTTTTAATTATTAGAGTGCTTTCTGAAGAACAACAGTGACGCCTAAGTTTCTTATATTTAATATTTTTTATATTAAAGTATTTAAGTACTCCAACTGCCTATATGTCATATATTTTATGATATCTTTATTTCTCAGATAATAGATCCCTAGTACATAGAGATTTAGTGTTACCAACTTTAATATATTCACTATATTTTTGAAAAAAGAAACACAATATTATAACATATTAAGTGTCAGACAAGAAATGATTCTTAGATGCTTTGTGCTCCTCCACCAACAGTCCAGTGTCAAAAGTGAAAAGTATGGCCTAATTTCATCTGGTTTTATTGCCTTGGCAGAATAAACAGGAAGGAGGATACTTTAGTTGGCAAGACATAAAAGAACATTGTCATGTTGATAGCTAGAGATTACAACATTACTGAACGGTATTTATTTCTGAAACCACCCTTCATTAAAATGTATGCAAAACTAGGTGACTTACTGTAATGCTGTAAAACGATGGAAAATACAACAATAATAGCAGAGAAGCAAAGTCCTGGGCTGCAGCAAGTGAGAATATGCTCAAATACATAGGAAACATAAGGAAAAAATCTGTTTTCCCTTGGAAGACCTCAGGTAGGTAGGAAATTCAAAATACCCTTCTTTCCACTGCTAATCCTTACATGGGGTCTGGGAGGGCATGGACACTGGCTACATCCCTTCTTGTCACTCAAGAGCTCCCCTGAGTTGGCCCTGTCTTCCCACCAGGTGCTCCACCACTGCTTCAAGGGTGACTTAGCATTTCCACTACACTTATCAACACGTTGTGCACTTGGTATCCTCATCATTTCTTGTGCCATTGTGAATGTCACATCTGAAGCACTGTGGGCCCTGTTTTTCTGCATAACTTGTGAAGTTAGCAAACAACAAAAAGCCCCCCTCCCAAAACAAAAAAAAACCCACAAAAATCAACCAACCAATCAAAACAAAAATATTACTATAGGAATGTGAAATGTAATATATCCAATAAAGTATCATTCTCAAATTCCTTGGAAATACAAGATAAACTTGGAAATATCTCTCTGTTAAGAGGTGGGAAGACAGAATCTGACAAAAAAACTGTTAATTTGTGTGGAAGAGCCTCGCTTTGAGCTACAGAACATTACATTCCAGCTACTTTCCATTCCACAGTGATAGAGATGACAATTGAAGCAAATATATACATTTCCTGCTGTTATGAATCACTGTGAAAAGTCATTACTCCCATAGTCCATTTACAAAAACCTAGTGATGTTTTTTTTATCAAATCCTGCTATTTGATTTATAAAGTAAATTTAAAAATTTGTTCTATGTCTGTATCTACACAAGTGAAAATAAATTAAATGGGACAGACAAATGTTTTTCTAAAGTAAACCTGACTTAGAAGCCCCCCTTTAAAATTGACCAGGGGATTTTGGACCTTATTAATGACCATTAGAGAGAGAAATATGTGAATTAGTCCTGACAGATTTTAGATCTTCCATCAAACTCCAACTTTTATAAATACTGCATACATATTTCAGTTTAAACTAGGCACCAATTTTAGCCTACTTATAGAAGAGAATGCAAAGTGACAGCTGTATTTTATCCACACAAACTCAAGAAACTTTCAATTAAATCATAAAATTCTTGATAATTCCTACTAATCAGATAGGTGAGTAGACCCTCGAATTCTTCACCACAGAGGTAAACAATTGCTTCTTAATAGCTCCATTCTATTATGCTTTATTATTTTGTTAAATGTCATGCACATCATAGGTAAGGTTACTGTAATTTCTGAAGCTATGCATTACTGTGTTGTTTGATCTAAGAATCAAAATAAAATGCCTTATCTTTGTGAGGGCTCTTGTTACAAATTCTAGACACAGTATTAGTGGATAATAAGTCATAAATCTGAAAATAATGCAAATGTGCAGCAGGTGTTATATATTAGATATGCAAGTCCAGTGGATGGGCAGAGACACAGCAGAATAAATTTGCAGTTAGAGGAAAAGCAAATTGAGTCTGAAAAAAACATATTATGGCAAGACAAATGAAGAGCATTTAGAGTATCCAAACATTTAGCAAACGGGGTCTGGAGTGACAGCAGGTCTTATTATAGATAAAATGTACCTTTTGCAAAGTTTGATATATGGATGCACTACCCAAATAAAGTAGATTCTTTGCTTGAATGTCTACAAACCAGAGTTGACACTGGTCCAATGAGAATGTCTGTATTTGCAAAAAGTCTGAAACAGATCAGATACATTAATAATACTGAATAAATAGGTTAAAATTAAAGATGAACAAGTAAACAGACTCCAAACCCAGAATTTGCTAGAGCAAAAACATTGTATTTTCGGAGGTGCTACAGATTGTGTCTAAATGACCAGTTTGACTAAGCTCCTGTCATCTTGAGGTCTTGGTTCATTCTCTTAAATGGCTGAGGCTTTGGATGAAGAAGCACAGGTTTTCATTCACATTTTCAGGGGCTTGCTGTTCCTCTGCAATTAAAACAGCAAATTTGTAGATGCAGGTGGCTGCTTCTGTTCCCAGAAAGACTGAACGCTCATGAATTTCTTATGAAAAGTCTGCAAAATTGCCACCAAGTGCATAATTCCATGCAAGGGGTTTAATATGTGCCTGATGAGAGGATGCTTGCCTGTGAATTTCACAATAATGTTCAGAATGCAGTAATTTAGCCATGAAGGAAGACCTTAAGACTGGGCAGCAAACAAATGTGAAGTTTCAATCGTATTCAGACATGTCAATTGGATGACCTATGAAGATACCTATTTTATGTGGCGGATGGCATTCAGCACAAAGCCTTCTTTGGGATACTTGAATTCCTCAACCTGATCATTTGGTCAAGCCATTTCATCCAACCTCAAAATAGAGAATCCTATTCATCTTATGATCTGAATTTGACAGTCATCCTGACAATCCCGTGTTCTTTTGGAGACAACCTTACAAGTTCCTTTTAGCTTTATTTTTAGGTCATTATATTTCTGTACCAAACACAGTCGTCCTTATGATGGTATATTTTTGTCTTTGTTCTTACTCTGATTTACTTGACCTTGAGGTCTTATTGAGTCCAGTATCAATGAAGACAACCTTATTGTTCTTGCTGCTGACTCAGTCAGGCACAGTGTTTCAGTATTGAGTTTCTTCCCTGATAACAGCTTAAGATCCACATCTGCAACTTTCAAATGCATAATTTCCCTGTCTGACTTCTTCACAAGTTTTATTTGCCCAATAGCTTCCAGAAATTTTCATCTCCAGAATCATGAAAATAATTAACGACAATTATAATTCTCCTCCTTCTTCTCCATGAATATGAAATATGTTCACAAAGTTTCTCCAAGTATCTCTTGAGTGAACAATTCTTCCCACCCACTTTAGGCATCTAAATTATCTAAATCAGATTGGTATGAATCTCTCTAGAATTGTCTGCATTTTCTCTTAGATAAGGAAAAAGCTCCTTTTTGTTCAGCTTAGACTAGATACTAAGTTTCAGATAACTGAAGTTTAGTGATTTGAGGTGAATCTTTCTCTAGAACAAAGTAAGAAGGCTAAGGGAAAGTTCACAAAAACGATTGGAAGACTGGAAAATATAAGCAGCTCGCAAATCGGGAGGAGATTAAGCAGGTTGCCTAAGCAAAAGAGAATAACTTCATCACAAAACATAAAAACAGGGAGTAAACTTGCAAATGACAGGACAGTGCAGTCTATTAGATAAATGTAAACTTCTGGACTAGAAACTAAAATTTAGGCAAGGAAGAAGCTAAGTTTAAATAAGGATTTTGGTGAACTTTCTACTGTGTGACATTTTAAAATTAAGATTACATGCATTTTTAATTTTATTTCAGACAGCAATTAATTCAGAGGGCCTCTATGGCCTGTAGGAGGTCAGACTAGGTAATTATGCGTTTTCTTATGGCTTCAAGATTTGTGACTCTAAGATGGTGCATACAATGTTGATATGCAACATTTTTATTAAATAGTAGTGTTTGTGAAAGAAATTAATTCTACAAATGGAGAAAATAAGCACTTTGCTTTAGTGGAAGAATCACAGAGAATCTTCCAGCAATAGTACAGTATTTACAATTAGTATCTAGCTCACTCTGGTACAGTGGAGTACAATTTCAACTGTACTATGATTTCTTTCACGATTTTCTTCACGAGCAAATTACCTTCAATTTGCATATGCAGTATTAAGTAGTATGGTACCTATTACACCATTATTACTACACCTAATTCACTAGACATGTAATTTGCATTGCTATTTATATAAGTGCTAAATTAAATCCAGAGAATCCCAGGAGAGAAGTAACCAGCTTACTCGAGATCTCAGTTTAATATTTAACACACAAAGATGAAGGAAGAAGGCACATCTCAAAAGTTTCAAACATTATATCAGGAATTGCATCTCCAGAAAAAAAATAGCCGAAGTATACCTTTGAAACAAAATATATAGGATTTTTAGAATGCAAAGAGCATTTGGGAATAGGGTAAAAGCAAGAAAAGAGAACAAGGGAACATGTCACGTGTCACCTTGACTCTTTCATTCACTTCTTCCTTTTCTTTTAATTTTTTGTTTTTTTAAGGAGCATAATGTTTCTGACTCCTCTATTCTGCAGAATGTTGTGAAGTCATATGAAATGTGCAGAGAGACAGAATTTCAAAATAAGCATTGTACTGCTGGCAGGAGGTTGCCTGAGGCAAACACAGCTCATGTCTGCAGATCACCACCCAGCCTTGAATCCAGTCACTTGCTTTTATGAAATGATCAGGTGTAGGCACTGAAGGCTGTGAGAACACTGAGGCTGCACACCACAGGTAGGGAGTATCAGCACGTAGCCTTCATGGAACATATTAAAAGAAGTGAACTATAGAGATAGCAATGACAGGAAATTGTACAGTGACATAAATCAAAGGTCTTATGGAATAGGGCCACACTAATGAAGCAGAGGCACTGTGCTGCCTAAAGAACTGGAAACACTTTATCTTCATAAAACAGAGTACATTCATAGGACTCGGGTAATTAATGATGCAGGGAGAGGTATTCTGGCTAGGTCTATTCTGCTAAAACAGAAGAGGCCTATGGCCAATCTATGGTTTCAAGGTCAAATTGTGTAGACTGCCTATTGCCCATGTTGCTTGGGCACATCTCCAGTGCAGGAATAGTGTGAAGACTGCAACACTTCACTGAGCCTCCTATGAACCCTGTCCACTGGGTTTTACTGCTTCCAAGGCATTGATGTCTTCTCTGCTCATTTTTTTTACAGTTCAAAGTGTCTGAAATAACAAGGGCTGTGTCACAGCCCAGCAGAGTGAATCTTTCTCTTCTAGTACACTGTTGCTGTACCACAAAAAGGCTATGCCACATCATACTCATCTAATTTTTTCCTCACAGTGAAGGTAGCAAGGCAGAGAAGAGACAGTAGAAAAGATTTTCGCTTGACATTGATGTCTGCATAGAGACATTTCCTTGATTTTGTTTTTAACTCTGAAAACTGCTCCTGGACATAAAACTCAGAAATGTGTTGTGCTTCTTGAATAGGGCCTGAGGGTGTACACGAGGGTAGGAAATATCTGGGTACAACACTGGGAACCTCTGTAGGCCTGAGGCAGATAAACACGGTGCAGACTCATCCATCCTACTTTTTGGAAAAGTTCTCTGAGAAGAAAGATATGATAAAATGTTAGCACTATACCAGTTGTACACATACTATAGTATGTAGCGTGAAAATGCTTGTGGAAGTGCTGCAAAATATAAGTAATGTAATTTTTCAGCACCCCGTGCTTGAATTTCTCACTGGCCCTCTCTTATTATGAAGATAGAAGTACCCTCTGAGGATGTTCCTTTTCAGGACTTTCCTCACCTATGATTCAAAGAGTTGCCACCATACTCAAAACACATGGGTAGAATGATTATTATTCTGCAAATCCCCAAACTTAAAGCAGTGTTTACTTCCTCCAGACAACCTTGGTGAGATAAAAGGCCTACTTAATATTAGCAAAATTAATACAAATATTTACTCCTCAACTGGGATCAGTTGGACAGATGAAGAGCTGTTTCCCTTATCATTTTTTCTACTGACCATGTTTAAGGTCTGCCTTTCATCTGTAGGAGAATGCACTCTTTCTTTTAGTTTTATCTAAATTATTATTTAGTTTTATCTAGTTCTGTGAGTTGTTCATTTATTTGCATGGTGCATAAAACAGTTTGCGCTCCGTATTAACCCTACTATGTCCTCGGTTTCTTTCTTCCGGAAATTATAAAACCACTCCCTTCTGGTAACCCTCCCCCTATTTCCCACCTGCCTTTAAATTGGGGTAAAAACTGGCAAAAGTACTTGCTAGTTTTGTTCTGTTTAAAAGTTCTTCCACATATGATGTGCATCTGTGAGTGCACACATACAAGTGAGACAGAACCTGATACAAAGGGACAGGCTATACTTGTTGCTCCATTCTTCCTTTTCTTACAGATTATAATTTCTACCTACAGGAAATATATTTTCCTCTTTAGACTAACCACACTGAAAAAGATTTTATGGGAAGTACAGTCTGACAGCATTTGGTCATCACTCTTTAAAGGCTCTGATTTCACGGTACAACATTACTGAAAATTAATGTCACCTAAGGTTTATGTCCAGCTGTAGTTTAATATCTATTTAAATAAATACTAAAACACATAGTCAAAGAAAACTCAATATAGACACTTGCATCAAGAAGAATGCTTCCTGCTGTACCTTCTTAATCTTTCCTACCTCACTATAAGAGGAAGAAAAAAAAAAAGACGAGACATAAGTATTTTTTGTCACTGAAAGGGCATACTAGTAGAAATCAGAACATGCATTAACACAGGAAATTCTTGATCGACTTTGGAATTTAGATTAGCTACAGTAAAATCCACCTAGTAGAATCTGGTCTGCACATAGCATTATTTATCAATTTCTCCATCAGAATTGATGGACCTGAATTATCACTCCTAGTACATCTTAGAACCAAACAAAATAAGGAATTTGAATGATTTTTCTCTCCTCTATGTAAACCGAAGTATTTATGAGGTTACAGAGTATGTTAGGTAACTTATTACTTTTCCCTTTTCCTGTGAACTATATATACTAAATAAAGCAAGATGAAGTGGCTTACCGGTTCACTGAGTCACCCTATTCCAAACGGAATTTTGGACCACAAGCTCCAATCCTGGTTTAGAGACTGAATTTCTGTGTAATTTCAGGTAGAAATAAAATTTACCTCCCAGGAAACATTTAATTAATCAAACAGGAGGAAAAGAAACTCTTCTAAGAAGAAACTCATAGCTTAAACAAATACTTTAGCAGATAAATTAATCCATTATTTGGCCAAGCACTTTCTACACAGACCCCCAAATTTGCAGCAGCTTTTTCTCATTCAGGTTTAAGTTTCCAGCACCAATCATTACCAATATTTTTATTAGCTTGCACACCATTCCCTTGATAACATCACATAACTAAGGCCTCTGTCATCACAGTCCCTACACACTCTGCATTATCTCTGTTCTATAACCAGCATTTCCAGAAAGGAGAAACAAAAAAAACTAAGTCACTTTTCTGTTTTTTTTTTCCAGCCCCATTCTTCCCACATTCTGATGCTATTTCCTGATAAATCTTATACCCTATGGGAATATCTGCTTCATTTCTGCTCTTAAAGGCATCATATTAAGTCTATGCACTAAAATGAACATACTCAGTAAACGCTTGGCTTATTTTTAAAACACCTACGCAGCAGCCTGAACACAATTTTTCTTTCACCTTGTCTCAAGGCATCACAGGCTTTTTCCTGGCAGTCTTACACATTTGGGTTTCTTCCTCATTTTGTGCTAAGCTGTTGTTTGATAAGGTTCAGCTGGGGAAATTCATTCCTCCCAGGACCCAGTCAGGTTTTTACATCAATTAAGCTAATTGACAGAAGGTTTAACACATTTCTTAATTATGACTGCAAATCCATTCTTGGAAAAAACCCCAAAGCACAGGAGAGGAAAAAAAAAAAAAAAAGAAGGAAAAAAAAAAGAGAGAGAAACAAACCTCTTTATAGTAAAATAATGTTGGAAACATTTTTAAGGTAAAACTCTAGGAAAATGTTTACTAATGAATTTCTAACTCACTATGGCTGAAAGTGCTCTCAGTAGGAAAATCTGTGCCACATCAATATGACTACCTTAGGTATGACTGCTAAAAAACAAATAATCAGGGAGTAGGAGAGAGTAAAAGCATATGTTATGCCAGGTAACTAATAACCAACTATCAAACTAATATATATAAAGTAGTTCGATATATAGGTATCATATAAACTTTCTATTATCAGTTTTTCAGTTTCTCTGTCATTCAGCCTTTGTTTCCCTGTACTCTCTGTAATGCTGTGTTAAGGCAACAGAAAAGACAGTTCAATACTCTTTAAAATAACGTGTAGTCATGAAATATGTAAAGAAGAGAAATATCTCCCTAAGGGAGATATTTAACCTCAGTCTTTGCTAGTGTTTCTGAACACCTGGTCACTCTACTTGATAAACATGCTAGCGGTGTTGGATATTTTGAACGTCTGACAAAAACAAACAGGTTAGTGAATAAGAGCCCTTAGGGAGAAAATGTTTAAAGCAGTACAAAGGAACTATATACATAAATCCATTGGACATATTTTCCATGTAGTGTAATGTAGTGCATTAAAAATCAACACTCTATTACTTAACATTTCTCCAGTGGAGTTGGAATCAGTGTTAAAGTGCAGCAATGCTTTAAAATAAATGCAGTATGTTACAATTTTTGTGCGATGAGTGAATACCAGGGAAGAAGGCCATGACATTTTTAAGTGCATGTGGTGGGTCTCAATCCAATTGTCAAAATGCCGTTTCTCTTTCTAGCTACACTCTGACACCATGGTCTCATCTCTTTAGCATATGTTGCATGTTCTATATATTCACTGGTGACAACTTTTCCCCATGATCTCCCTTATAGATGTCATGGGAAGCACTTCTTTCCTTTCAAGCTCTTCATTTTGAATACTGAGGAAGAAGAATTTTTTTCCTTCAGAAATAAACCCCAAGTAATTTAGGGTACAATATGACTTTTCAGTTGTTCCTCATGGGTCTTCTATTTGACTGTGAGTTTACTAGTCTCGGGGAGGGAAGAAACAGGTGACGTTGTGCTTTGCTCCCTGTTAGCTGATGATGCTTTAGGGGTTGCCAGGATGGCATACAGCAAGAGAGGGACCCTGGGCTTTGCACAGACTGTGTTGGCTTTGCTGTAGACTCATTCAGTGCAACTGCATCTGCAGGAGTAACAGCTCCTCTTTTAATATCCAGTAGAAATTACTTCTCCCTGTGATTACAGGTAAACTCCTTCATGCAGAGCATGCTGAATGACAACACAGTCCTTTCACAACTCTTCCCTGTATTGGTTTCAGTCCAGATATTTGTTTTCTTATCCCTTAGCAGTTCTAAAATTTCTGTTCCTCAGCACATGTTGTCTTCAGAAGAAAGGCATTATTTTCTCCTTGACCAGGTGCATTCACTTTTGGAGACTGACAAGAAGGAAGGAAAGAGTAGCAGTTCTGTTCTTTGTGTGACTGAAAATACTTTTCTTTCTGTTTCATTTAATGCAAGGCAGCATTAGGCCAAAGAGAAGTATGGGAAGGAAGGGGCAGCGCTACAAATTGAATTATGCTTCATTCATTTTCATCTATTGGCTTGATCTTCCCTTTTCCTGTAGTGCTACTTCTATATCTTCAACTCACATAACATTATATTCAAAGAATGAGTACAGGCACAATACAAAGTCTGTCTTGATTGTGGTCTCTATTGATCCCCCATCACCCTGGTTCCTCAGGAAAGGTGAATTACGGGAGACAGAAGCCGGACAGAAACAGGTTTACTGTGATTATCCTCCATGTGCCTTTACCCCACTACTTCCCAGGTCCCAGTGCTGACTGACTTGGATATAATACTCTGAGTCTGAGAGTGATGTGTGTATATGAAAGCCACCAGTAGGAGCCAGGAGAAGGTTCCTAGTGTAGTAGTAGTGTATGGGGCCAACCTAAGAAAAAGGCAGGTTATCACTGTGCTAAACACTTCTCATGAGGTTATGTAATATTTTTGCTCTGATGAACACATACATTTCCTTCTTTGTTGTCAGGTGGGCATATATATGCATCATTGCTTCTTGGATCTGGTCCACCTCTCAAACTTGTCATCCATTTTCAAGGAACACTTGGAATTGGAACTCCAATATTTGGAAAGTGTGAGGAGTACATCTACTGTCTTGTACAACCTCAGGTTAGTCAGCTCTACCTATACTGTTTCAGATGTTTTGCTGGAAGAGGGTTAGAAAGTCTTAAAAACCTCTCCTGATTATAATTTGTTTGCCCTACTTTATCCACACCCTGCTTCTGTATTTAGCAAAGAAGCACTGTGCTTCTTGTATATAGACTGCTTTAAAATTAATGCTTCTTATTCATTTCCAAGGAAACTACAATACAAAGACACAAAGATCACAGTAGCACTTTTTGATAGAGCAAATTATCAGCTACAAAACATTATTCTTTGACAAGGTCACCACCATTAGCTCTTCATTTTCACCAGCTATGAACGAGAGCCTGCATGCTATGCTTGTAAAAATATGCACCACTGAAAGTGATTCACTGTTGTCAGCATTGCTGAAATGCACTACCCACCATCTCACTGTGATCACATCCATTGCATGCTCTCCATCAACATCCAGCAAGTGTTGATGAATGTCAATGGGTGCCATTTTTTTTTTTCCATGTGCAGGATTTAAATTCCATGTCTTTGTTTTATATAGATTTCCATGTCAGACATCATTTTGTCAGACTGACCCTGTATGGCAACAAATGTAATGATATTGATGGGAAGGTTCAATCTCTACTGGCATACCACCAACATCTTTCTCTGATGTTTTGAGTCAACACAATAAAATAGGATACATTACTTCCAGAGCAGCCCTCATATATCTTTCTCGCTGCAATTTAAACAGAAGAACTACAATAATAATTTAAAAAGTCTGAAAAGTTTATTCACTAACCTTTCCAGTGTTCACTTCTGAAACATGAATTTTCTAAGCAAGTGGGACAGGGGAGTCCTGGGTTCTAGTCCTGGTCTGAAGAAAACTGCTGTGATGGGCACTGGGTGCAATCTTGGACTCTAGTTGGGTTCAGGCTCACAACGTGTGGTTGAGACATAGCTACCTTCATGCTCACTGCAGTCTTCTTACATTCACCTTTACTAAGCACTGAAATTGTGAAGTCAGAAAAAAGCACACCAACATTCTTTATTTGCAGTGTCAGTTTTCAGCCCGTACATTTGCTCCTCAGCAATATAGCTCTCAGAAAGCATAGAATAGGCACTATGGGGTCATCAGATGGTGAAAACCATGTTTCACAGTTAGGTATCAGCTGCAGTTAACTGTAAAATCACAACTGTAAAATCAGAGGCTTAAGGTGTAGAGTCTAAATACAGATATCAAATTGCTCAATGGCAGAAAAACTGATACTTCTGAGCAAAATAAAATCATTAGATGGTAATGGAAGTCCACCAGAATAAACTCGGAATGCAGGCTCTGGCCACTCATAGGGTTAGATGTTAGTTGAGCAAAGGCAGGAAATAGTTAATCATACTGTCCAGCTAAGGGCATCTAACCTACATGCTGAATCACATCAGAACCTTTTCTACAATGTCTCTACAGGCATTTTACATTCCGGATGTAACACCTTTTGGAAGCTTAATAGAAAACATTACGATCTATGCTTTGAATGGATCAAGTTTATAAGCTGCTCTAAGATTAAAGGCACAGCAAGAGACTGACTGTCCATCTGAGTGTCTCTATGACTGTGCTCCAATGTCACTTCTGTAACCTAGCAGAAAGATCAGTGACAATTCAGCTTTATGTTATGTTTATTATTTCTGTGTAATGGTTTTTTAGTGCTAAAATGATCTTATGAGCTTTCATCAATGGATGGTGTCATTGTTCCAGTAAAAATAGCAAAAATTTCTAGCTATGTTAGAAAGATTAGTGGAGCATAGCAACATTTTCATTCTTATGGTTTGTGTGTGAAGTCCAATGAATTTGTTTTAGTTAATTATTTTCTAAGAATATTTTATATTATTTTTCAAAGTCAGTCCTTTGATTTTAGCAATAAATGAAATTATGAACAAAAAAAAATCTTTTCCTTTCCTTTCTCTTGGCTTTGAAAATTCATGCAGTGCTGAATGTGCTGCATCAAACTTAATCTTGAGCTATTCTCTTAAATTGTCTTTCTGTAGACTGTGAGAATCTCAGGACAAACCTCTGACTTTGTTTTATTGAAAGTTCTACAGCACATTGCAGCTACTTACAAATACTGGTAATTGTTAATGTATCTGAAAATAAAGCAATATTTGTATACTTGTGTTGGATTTGGCAAAATTACTATTCAAGGTCTAATAAAAAAGTTCATTCAAAACTGTTTTTCAGCACAGTTGAATTTGCAACTGACATTTCTTATCCAGGCAGACATAATTTGTCTGCAAACAACAATAATATTCTTCATTCACACACTTTCATATCAGAGTGATATGAAGATCTTAGTGCTTTTTCACCCCTTCATTTTTTATTTCAATTTCCAATCATATATATCTTTTTCTTTCAAATAGTCCTTATTTTTTTCAATTACATCAATAGTTACCCAGTGACTATGACCTTTTACTGTTTTCACTTAATTCCTGATAAGCAGATAAAGATGAAAATGTTGAAAAACTGAGTATGAAGACACAAATTCATAATGGAGGAGCTGAAAATGTTAAGATGTGTAACAGGTAGTGATATTCTACAGTTTTCTCTATGGTAATGAATTAAGCTTAAGTATCACTTTGAACGTAAGATTTTAGGAAGGCATTCTATGCTTTTCTGTCCCTGCTATATGGAATGTCTTTACCTAATTTCCACCATTATAAAACAGCTATCACTAGTGTAAGTGTTAATATGATTACATGATTTGCTTCTTTGTTCAACAGCTGCTTATGATCTGTTACCACAGACTAAAATTTCCACTCTAAAGTTCTACTGAGAAAGGGTTGTGAGCGTCTTTAGACCTTTTGCATGGAGTGATAAAAATAATAATTTATCAGCATCATTCATATTCATTTCTCTTTGAGACTTTCTAACACACTGAAAAAAGAGGAAAGAAATCTGGCAGTGATTTTTCTCAGTGTTGTATTAGCAACCTGTAAACAAAAACTTGTGTTAGGTACTACAACTAACAGCCTACTAGAAAAAGTGAGAAAATAAATACTTTGTGCTGTGCCAAGCACCATATCTGAAAGCAAAAGGACTATGACATAGTCAGTGATGCCAATCAAACTTGAATGCAATTATTTTTCAGTTTGCAGGTGATGTTATTTGTGAATTAATGAAAACCAAATGCAAATTCAAAAAGACAGGAATAATTAATAGTGTCTCACAAAACTGTTGGACTTTTACTGTAAATGAAGTATTAATCTCAGAAAAAAATCTTCGGAAACTACATACAGTCCAAATTAAGCCATGAAGCTAGATGTGGGACCAGGTAAATATTCCTTGTGTTTTTCAGTCATCACAAGAGAAGTCTCTATGCACACTCAAGGAAAATTTGAGTAGAAAAATTCGAATTTTTTTGTGACTTACGCTAGAGGCCAATTATCTGGGAACATGTGCAATTGAAGTACATACTGATTCTATCTTATAGTCTAGAAAATGAAAAATACAGATGTTCCAGGGGGATACTTTGCTCAAAGATCAAAAGAACTACTTCTTTAACCCCAGTCCAGCTACAGAAGTAAAGGGAAATGCAATATTTTATGTTCATGTGTTTCTAAAAATTCTTTCTTATACAAGAATAACTGAATGTGAGCCAGCAGTGTGCCCAGGTGGCCAAGAGGGCCAACGGCATCCTATCCTGCATTAGAAATAGTGTGGCCAGCAGGAGCAGGGAAATAATCATCCCCCTATACTCAGCACTGGTGAGGCCACACCTTGAGAACTGCATTCAGTTTTGGGTTCCTCACTACAAGAAAGACATTGAGGCCCAGGAGCGTGTCCAGAGAAGGGCAACGAAACTGGTGAGGGGTCTGGAGCATGAGTTTTATGAGTCTTATGAGGAGCTGGGATTGTTTAGTCTGGAGAAGAGGAGGCTCAGAGGAGACCTCATTGCACTCTACAACTTATTGAAGGGAAGTTGTGAGGAGGGGTTTGGCCTCTTCTCCCAGGCAACAAACAGGACCCAAGGAAATGGACGCAAGTTGTACCAGAGGAGGTTTAGGTTAGACATAAGAAAGAATTTTTTCTCTCAGAAAGTGGTCAGGCACTGGAATGGCTGCCCAGGAAGGTGGTGGAGTCACTGTCCCTGGCAGAGTTCAAGAGGTGTCTGGATGAGGAGCTACGAGATATGGTTTCATGCTTGTGGTAGCAGTGGTAATGGGAGGGTGGTTGGACTAGACAATCTTGAAGGTCATTTCCAACCTTGTGATTCTAAGATTTCAGCTTTCTACATAGAAAGCTAAGAGTAATTGTAAGTAAAATCTCTCTTTTTTTTGGAGATGAGGAGGAATTGAAGAACCTCCAGAAGATGGCTCTTAAAGAATTTCCAGATAATTTAGGTTTTTTTCTGTGTTGGAAGGTAACAAACCCTATAAGGACACATAAAAGTTTCCCTGTATTTTTTTTTGTGTTGTGCGTGAAATGAGAGCAATTAACAATGCTTTACTAGCAACTGGAACAGGAACATAACCATATTTGTCTTTAACATTACTGAAAGTTGGTGTATTTACAGAGCCTGTTAGCAACCATTTCTTTCTTTGAAATGAGAGCAGACTTTGACAATGGTCAATTTACCATATTATTTATCTGTAATTCAAAATACAGTCCTCCTAAAAAAGTCTAACGTTCTGAGACTAAACTTCCCAGGTTTCGATAATCATTTTTTATCTAGGGTGCAAAAAGCAGTCTCTCCATCCTGCTTTGCCAATGGTCCTGGTTTATTGGCACAGTGAAAAGAGTCTCTATAGTCTCTATAGACTTTGATGTTTTAAATATACTGCTATCCATTAGCTGCAAGTCATGCAGTTGGATATGCAGGTAACAACAATCTATACCAATCCTCCTACTAGCTGTGGAGTCCTTTGCAGTCATAAGATTTTTTTTTTTTAGGATTCTTTGCTTTGCCTTCCTAACTTAAAGAAAAGCAATAACTGACAAGGATGGCAGCTGTTTTCTAGTCTTGCAGATGTCTTTCAGAGTAGGTGCAATCCAGGAAGAACCCCTTATACTACTGTATGTGACAAGTCATAATATTCTAGTTCGCTCTGTGGATAATTAATCAACAGTGGAAAGACAAAAGCAAGGGAGAAAAATCAAAGCAGGATTTCTTTTAAAAGCTGAATAAAACCTTATAAACATTGCCAGCTCATACTTTGCCACCATGTGGTACATGTCTCATTAAACAGGAAAAACAGAAATGACATGCATTAAAATACCTCTGGCAAATTGAAAGTAGCATCACACAGAAATCACACCAGTGAATTCAGATTTTAAAAGAAAAAGCAAATTGGCTCATTTGACACTTGCAATTTTGTGTATATCTCATCAGTACAAAAAAGGAATGGTGAACAAGATCAAGAATGCAAGTAAATATGACATTATTGGAGCTTTGCATTTATGGTCTATTATAGCGCTCCCAGAATCCCCTGGTGAATTCACATTCTTGTAATTCAAATTATTTACCTATCATTTAAGACTTTCTGTAATTTGTACTGCCATGTGCTGTTGCCTATTATGCCACTATGATACCACAGGGATTTGATCAGTGGCTGAGATACTTCAACTCAATTAAGTATACTTGACAAACTGTGCGACATTCAAAGTTTCACAGAATTATTTTTAGCAGTGACAAGATGACACATCATTGTCTCTTGACTGCTAACCTATATTGGATGAAATTGGCTGATAGAGAAGGCTATCTTGGCTGATACGTGTACATAACAGTAACTGAGAATGCATCATGCTATTAAGCTCCAACACTTGCTTTACTGCTGTTATAAATGTTAGCTCCAAAGTAAGATAAAAAATTTTCACAGCGTGGCTCCTACTCACACTTCTTTGGAAGTTAAGGCCCATCTTTCTAGCAGTGTAGATACTGTGAAATTTGTGCAGAGCTGAGAATCTGAGTTTCTTCTCAAAAGATCTCATCAAGCTGGTTATAGTGGCCATTTAAGCAGGAATTGAGGTCTATCTATCTTGTAGTCCTTAAAAATACAAATTTGCATTACTTTTACAGAGATTTCATTTAGCTGTTTGGTGTACAACACATTTTGCAAGACTGCTATTTATTTTGTAACTCATATTTCAGATCTGGTTCAGTGGACAAGACCAGTTTTATGGCCTTTCACCTTATACTCGTATTTGCAATGACATGCTTATGAGTGTCTGAGTGTTCTATTATTCAAAAAAACAAACCAGGTTTGTTTTTTGAATAATATTTTCTACATATTTTCTAAGTAGAAGAGCTTTAAAAAGGAGTGGTCAATAAAGCCTCACAAACACTTACTATGGAGGTAAATCTTCTAAACAACAATTTAGCTGTGATGAGCACAATTATCTTTACCATGAACTTTATCAGTTCAACCATTAACTCTTGGATGGTCAGCAATGGCACTAAGAATGGTAATAAGACAAAGCTTGTAAATCAATGTCTAGTGGAAGCAAATATAAGAGAAGATTACGTATAAGAATAATCTATATCTTTTATGACTCTCCATGATATTTGGGTTACTGCCTTTTTTAAAGTTTGTATTTTCAGATGTCTTTCCTACAATCATCTCTGTATTTGTTAATGGTAGAAATGAATATCTTCATTTAATTTTCAAGAATGTCTAACTTTCTTCACATGTGATCACATAAATACTATATTTTAACAATTCTTTTACTCTCAACTCTCTTTGTTCTTGCCTTTTTCATCTTTTCATTCTCCAGAGGAAAACAGGATAGCAGCAGCATTTTGAAAAGGAAACACATTTGAAATGTCCCTCCATGGAATTTACTAATACCTACACAGATACAATGTTGATAGCTGTTCCATCCACAGTCTGACATTATTTCCAAGTGGAAATTTGGTTGGAGCTGATAGTCATAAAACTGGTTTGTTTCAATACATTTGCCAGTCTGTAAGAGAGGGTGTGGCCAAATGTAAGAACAGCCTGAGATGTGCAACATGAGTTCTCCTAAGAAAACCAATCTGCATAACAAAAAATGAATGAAGCTCTCATCCTCAAAGTCGTAGTGTTACCTTAGCCATGGGGTGTTCTCTGCTTCCATCCTATCCCATGTAAAAATGTTTGTTGTTATTCAGAAGACCATTTCCAACCCATTTATAACATTTGTCTGTCTAACTCACTGCCTTGACATAACTGACAGTGGGTGCACTGAGACTAAAACAGAAGGGATGCAGTCTGGACTGCTGACTGATGGTGTGAGCCTATAGTGCAGTAAGTGGTACCAGTGCAATGTGAAAGTCTGACACAAGAGACTTATGCTATTTCAAAGCTACAAATTAAAACAAATTGAGTTCACATGCTGTAGCAAAGCAAATCAAAACCCTTAACATTTGTATTAATTGCTGAAAGCAGATAGTGTCTGGGAATCAGAAGAGAAGGGTGAAAATGCAATAAATCTTCAAACTCAATTTTGGAAATTACGCTGGGTTTTGGAACTTAGAGTCTAGTAGGACTCCTTTTTAGAAGTACAGTTCTATCAGGAAAAGAATCAGTCTGAGAAGTATATTCTACATTTTTGTTAATTTTTCTTTGGCTTTTAGCCAAATGTTGCTAATTGAAACTCTAAGTACCATTTCACTTACTTTGATACCCACAGAGAATTAAATTGTTTTTTATTACAACTTGCGTTCTTAGACCTTTTTCATCTTTCTATTTAAAACTAAAATTATATTTCTAGGATCTTTGCTGAAAATTCTATGCTGCAACTGAAAATATGCTAGGAAAATAAAACTAAATCATTTACTAGTCAGCCTCCTTCTGTTGTGGGCTACACACAAACAATAGGAACATTAGTTATTATGAAAGATTTTAAAACAGCTGCTATATAAAAAAAGTGAATTTCAATGCATTTTCCCCCCCATTTTAATTATTTAATGGAATGAAAGAGGAACAAAAGATCAAGGTATTCTTCCTTAAGTCTAAAACTGTATACTGTATTTAGGATAAAAATATACAGCTACATTCAAATTAAATGGACAGTGATTTGGAACTGCTGTGGGGCATTTTCAAATTAGTGAAGTGTCAAAATGTGGTGATGCACCACTTTGCTCCACTGATTTTGTTTTCTCCTGGAAAAACAGCCACATCATTCCTGATTTCATGGCAGTGCTGAACTAGGTGAGGTAGTTGATGAATGTAACTGCATACACCATGGAGTGAGGCTTGGCCAGCACTTGTTTAGCAGTTCAATTGCTGTTGTTGCATCCCAGTATTAGAAGTGTATCAAAGACCTGAAAGACATTAATGTTCAGAGAGGTGGGTAATGTACAGCTCCAAAGCTGATGAAAGATGAATGGTTTCTCACATAAATAAAAACAGATCAGCTTCTCTTCTCTGCTTCCTGTAGAGGGTAAAGACACTGAAAGGAACAGAAGGGCCCAATCTAGAAATGCTTGGCTTTGTGGCTGGTACCACTGCCAAAACTTTGGGTATTTTGACAACAGAATGGCTTGTATTTCTTGCAAGTCTTGCAATCACCAGATGACTTTCACTGCTCTCAAAGGGTGAACAGGGTCGTTGTGGAAGACCTAAGAGAAATCACTGGCAGGGCTTTAAACCAGATTTGAAGGGAGAGAGGGCTAATAGCCTCCTAATGATAAGGTGTGGAATGAGAAAGTTTAGAGTAATGGTGTTATCGGGAGACTTCGACCTGCTGCACTAAGATGTGCTGGCAACAGTGCAGCACACTTGAAATCTTACAACAATGAGCCAGGGACCATGAGGCAGTAGGAGAACACAACAGAGAAACTCAAGGGAAATACTTCAAAGGAATTAAGGAGTTATTCTCCAAGAAGGTGACAAGGCTGGCTCTTCATCGGAAGTGCCCCTGTACCAACACATACAGCTTAGGAAACAGAAGAAGCTGGAAGCCACTGTGCTACTGGAAACTGAAACCGTCACTGAAACCTGGTGGGATGATTCCTACAACAGTAGTGTGGATATCAACAGCTACAAGTTGTTCAGAAGGGACAGGCCAGGAAGGAGAGGAGGAGACACTGCCCTGTACATCAAGAAAGGAACAGAATGTGAAGAGCTCTCCCTGAAGAAAGGCCACAGGGAAGTAAAAGAGAGTTAGAGACTGAGGTGAAAAAAGGAGTCTTGTGATTGGTGTCTACTGCAAGCTGCCTAATCAAGTGGAACCTATTGTAGAAGCCTTCTTCCTCCAGTGTCAAGCATTCTTCCAGGAGGCGTCATGACTGCAGGCTCTCATCCTGCTGGCAGATTTCAACCACTTGACAACTGCTGGAAAAGTAGCATGGCAAGCTATAGACAATTCAGGAGGCTTTTGGAATGTATGGAGGATAAATTCTTGAGTCAGGAGACTCAGTGAGCCCCACCAGAGAGGAATACAATACTGGATCTGTTACTCAGCAGCGCTAGTGAACTGATAATGACAAGGCAATTGGAAGCTGCCTGGGCTGCAGAATCATACAGTGGTGGAGTTCACACTCTTGAGGGATTTGGGACAGACATACAGTAACAATCAAGATGCTAAATTTTAGGAAAGCCAACATCTAGTTCTTCTGAGAATTAGTCAACAAAACCCACTGGATAACTGTCCTCAAAGACAAGGGGGAGGAGCAGAGCTGGTGGATCTTTAAGGAAGCTTTCCTTAGTGCATAAGAGCTCTCAATTCCCAGGTGTAGGAGCCAAGACAAGAGATGGCATAGCTGAACCTGGACATAGTGGCAAAACCGGAGAGAAGGAAGGACATGAACAGGCAGTGGAAGCAGGGACAGGTATACTGGGAAAAGTACAGGAATGCTGCTAAGCTGTGTGTAGCCACAAACAGTGGAGCCACACAACCTACATATCATTAGCTGGATTGGATTGGGCTGCATAGGAAATGTGAGCGCTAACAAAGATGTTCAAAGAGTTATTAATAATTACACCATGTAGCTACAAAATGTCATTTGCAGGACTTCTGGTGTTGCTTAAAGTTATATATTTTACTCTCAACAAGCAATACCTCTATTGAGAGGAAGGGAAAAAGATGTTGTTGCTTTTATTGGTTCGTTTGCTCAATGTTTTTGACCACATGCCAACAAAATAAGGAAAAGAGGAATATTATTAAAATGGAAGCACATATCTTCACTGAAAATCAATACAGTTGCACAAGCAAAGATTTCTAACAGAGGTGCAAGGTATATTGATAAAATCAATTTTCTGCTGCTATAGCTTGTGCCAGTTTCATGAACAGATTTTCATTTTGAAAATGTAACTGCATGAACACTCATGGTTTTGCTGGTAAAGTTATACTGCCAGCGGTAGGAAAAAACTGTTTCAAGAGACATTCATAATAGCATTGCATGAGTTTTCAAGGCTGTTTTCCATTTATATTTCCATGATGAAGCAATGATTTCTTTACTTCTATTCCAGACACACACATCCTCACAAACGTTACATATACATACATATTGTTTGCCAGACTTCTGAAATAATGTCTGACACAAATCCATTGAAATCTGACACAAGCAACAATTCAAACATATCAGGGCTTAAAACAAGTCAGCTTTCTGATATATTGATTAACTCTGATAGAAGACGTGTTGACTCAGCCTAATTTACTTGAGTTACTTTCTGATAGCCTACTTTGAGTGGCTTTTTTAGTTTTAGTGAGAGGGAGTGGAGAAAAAAAAGGATTGACTGTGTGACAGAACTCTTGAACAGAGATGCTGACTTGTCAAATGCTAAATCAGGTCAAATGTCCCCAGTTAGCCCATGGCATTCTGGCAAAAATGAGAAGGTTTGGTATTTCCACTGAGCTGATGTTGGGATTTTTCTTTCTTGTCTCTTATCTAAGAGGGCATTTGACATGTGGTTCTGGTGCTGCTCAATTAGACATTTCTCTTCCACTTCATTTTGCATATTTCATTTATTTGTCATTTCCCATTTTTAACTGGAATTATATTTTATTCGTTTTCTATGTGGCCTTCTGTCATCAATTTTTATAAGAGAATTGAAAAAGCCTACTCTATTATTTGTGATGAGAGAAAGTTTAATCAGTACAGAACCTGGCTGAGAATAAGATTTAAGAGTTTCCCATTTTAAATGAACTGATTGTTCACCAATATAGTTTTTCCCAAGCACTGAAAATGTGTTTAAAACTATGCCATTTCATTAACTTGTATGGTCTGAGAGTAGCTGGCAAATTCAATTATGGATTCAAATTATGTTACTAAATTGGTCTAATTTTTAAAAATGATGAATGAAGTGTATTAAAAGAAATTGATAATAGAAGTGTAAAGAGGAATAGGAAAGGACTCTATTAATTAAAACTCAATGAAAATATTCATATATTTCTTTGTTACATGAACGGGAGCATAGCTAAAAATACATTAGTGTGCATCAAAAATTCAGCTTCACTTACTGTTTATATTGTACCAGATCTATTTTCCTGCATATCTGAGATTTATTTACATACATATTCCTATTGGCATATTATGCTAGGAACCTGCTCCTAATATTTCAGCAAGAGGTAACTGTATTAACCGTGTTTTCAGATGCATTTCTTGGAAAATGGAAAGCTACTTAAGAATGTATTGCCAATCTGCACAACATGTAATTATGTCTTGCTGTAATAATGTCGTCTTCTTTTGTGTAGGTCAAAGACCAAGATGGGGACTGGATCCCCAGGAACAGCTGTGCAAGGTACAATGATAATGTTACTTTCCAAGAATACCCTAACAGTCAGTGAGAATAAGAAGTACTGAGCTGCAAATGCTGTACCAACAGACGAGTTCTTGTAGGCACCTGTATCACCACTGCCACAGCCCAGGGCTGGGAGACAGCAAATGACTTAAAACTGCAGTCATAGCATTCATACACAGTTCTTATTCTTGTGCTGTGAATGTTCATTTGGGCTCAGCTTGTATTCAGATTCCTACACCCTGTAGTGGTCAAGTTTTTATTGCCATCCTTGTATCCAATAATAGGAAGCACCTGATCCAAGACAGCTGTTTGAAATAAGCACTGGTTCTGATGTGGATTTTCACTCATGCCTTCCTTGGATATGCGATCTCAATCTCTCCCGATAGGTCCTTTCTTGAATATCAAGGAGATCATATGTTGCCTTGCACACAAACCATGGCCCAAACACTTATATGCATTTTGTGTACATCTCTGCTTCAAGCAGAATGAAAATCTGAGAGCTGAACAGCCCTCTGGAGATATACAGGAATTTATCTTTCTCCAAAAGCTACAAATGGAATCATAGGGGTTGGAAAGGACCTCTGGATATCATCTACACCAATCACTTTTATTCAGAAGACTAGATCAGGACCTACGCATTACCACTTTTCATCTAGCCTTCTTTGTTTTCTGCAAAAACAAAAACCTTATTCTCATCATTTGCTGAAAGCTTGTATGCTTTCCTGTAGCTAGTGAAGAAAAGTACCTGCTCATATTCCTATGAAGTACAGAGTTGACTCCTCTGGGACAGCTCTTTTCTGACAGACACAACATGTGGCTTCTGCAAGCACTCAATTATGTTCTCAAGACATGAGATTAGAATTTCAGAGGCTGTCAGAACTGTTTAAGTATTTTTGGAACACAATTTCTTTTTAGTTTTACAGTATTTATAAGAAACTTAAATGACAACACAGGTGAAGGAGATGATATGATTTTAGTGGTGGGCCTTTTACACAGCAGAGGCTTGAGATTAAGTTAGGAGCATGAATTAAAAAAATTAAAGCAAATTGTTCTTGTCAAAAACAAGTAAAGACAGCTTGTACTGTACCGGCTTTTCTAGCCAAATATTTCACAACTCCTAATAACACCTTTGACTGATAAGACTGTCACATAAGAAACAGGACGGTTGGTAGCCTGTGAAAGGATGTTGCATCCTGTCAAAAGAGTCCTTGATTCTCACAGTTTAAAAGGAGCTTTTCCCATAGTCATTCAGGCATCCTTGCTTCCTGCTTCAGAGACTCCGTCTCTTGGAGATAACCTGTCACGTCCCATATGTTTTTCTGTGAAGTTATCAGGCCCCCATGAGAGGGTCCTCCTTTCCCATCTTCTCTTTGATGCTGGAAAACCAAAGGGGAATAACCTCTGCAATCTGCCAGAAATTGTTTTTCTGAAATCAAGGACTCTGCTTCAAGGAGCTGCAATCTACCATACTTAGAGGAAAATTACTTTACTAAGTACAGTGCTTTCTTCACCTGGCTACTTCACTTCGCCATGTTTGCCCATGCTTCTCCTCACAGAATGGCCTGTGGGAGTTTAAGCTTAAATATTTTATTAAAAAGCAAAATCTGGAGCACTTCTTCCTACAGGATGCATTGTGAAGGAAAGGAATTAATGACTAAGTAATTTTCAGAGACTTCTTGCCATTACAACAACAGCAAAACTTTGCCAGAACATTAAGCAAGCTATGGTTGTTATTATATTTTTCAGTATCTTGAAAATAACTAGCAGATCTCCTAGTTGATTTAGCAGATTCATTAATCATTTGAAACATTCTTTTAAATTCATTTATCTGACAAATACTGTGCCCTCACTATTGCTTTACAGAGGGCAGTAATTTTGTACCAGACAGATAAACAGACAAAGTGGCATCCTTTGCATAAAAGGACTTAGTACCTAAAGAATATGAGATATATATGCAGCAAAGATTACATAGGGAAAATGCTAAGAAAAAGGATTTGTCACAAGAAGAAGACAACAAAGAGTTTCAAAAAGGATTTTAGAACAAAGAAAAGTTGCTGATTGGTAGGAATTATTGGAAAACAAACTGGGAGTCACAGAACTAGGGAGAAAATAAAGGTGATCAGAGGCAGAGTGATTTCCATAAATTCAAGAGTATGAAAAGCTTCAAGGAAGATCAGAAGGCTTGAAGATGATTCAACAAATATAAAAAAATTTCTTTAATATGCTACAACAAAGGAACATTTTGTAAGGATATTAAACACTAAATCATGACTGGATGTCCACATCAAGTTGTAGTTGACCTCAAAAACGTCCAAGTAGAATGAAGGATGTTATCATGTCCTCTTTCTGTCTGAGTAGTAGGAACTTTAAGTGAAACACACTACAAAATTTTAGAACAGAAGTACTGAAGGATACTTACTGGTATAAGATTATGTCAGCTTCTGTCAAAAATCTCTAATGCTTAACATCTATTTGTACTTCAAGCCCCAAATACTCTTGCACTATTGAAATTCTCTAATGTCTCCATGGAAACTTGATAGTTCCCAGAGGTGGAAGGAAGATTTCAGTGCTGCTGACAGTATTTTTACTCATGTTGTTTGGGCAAAAGAGGTATTTCTTTGCCTATGCTGAATGTAAGATTTTGAAATTTTTTACATCAAAATTATGCAAAACTTTACCAAAAAGTATACTCCTAAGTTAGAAAATTTTACTAAAAAGCAAAACAAACTCTGAAACATTAGGATAATTAGTATACAGGTATTCAAAGATATCAACAGACAACATTTGGAAAAGCAATTACTACAGGAAAAATGTGAGTCTGTAAATGTAGCACATATTGCTTTTCTCTGCTTTTTATGTAATCGGTATCATTAAGCTATATAATGACACCAATTATTTAAAAATTAAGCACACAATACTGCATACTTTGTATTTATTATATTCAGATGGAGTTGCTATCTGCAGCACTTCAGGGCCAGACATCCTTTAATAAATTCTACATGTGCCTTTAGTATTTTCTCTAGGGTTGTATTTTTTTAATGCTTAGTCTTTTAGTGGGGAATCTCAGACATAAAAAATTTAAAAGGTCAATTTTATGATGAAACACGTGAGCCTGGATATTCTAAATGGTACCCTAGACTGTAGAAGCTAATTGCTTTTCAACAGAAGAACTCTCTTAAGTGCTCACAATGGAAACAGATTCATATGAAAAGCAGGATGCATCTCCTCTACTTTCAGGCCTGCTGGGACTTGTTGAAATGAGTGACGCTGTAAAAAATGGAAATTACCTGGAGCCTGTTAATATTATAATCAAGTGAAAATAGTATTTCTACTATCTTAATCCATCTGTCTGTATGCATCTCCACTTCCAATCACTTGCTTAGTCACAGTTTTTTTATTATGGAGCTGCAGTTGAAATAATGTAGCTCTATGAGCATTCCAATTCTTGGAACTATCAGGTACATTCCCATGGTAGTCTGTTTATTTCTGTAGCTTTCTTACAGTATTTATTATGAGGAAAAAGAGCAAACAAAAGCCGTATACGTCACAAAGCATAGCCAGAGTTCCTTTGTGCATGGAGGTCAACTGAATGACGTCCAAGTTTACATTAACAGACTGCAATTTTTGCAGTTGCCATTCATGATAAATAAGGGTACAAAAAAATGAAACAGAGATACTGCATTATGGCAACTCATGTAAAGCTTGCTAATATTTAATAGATGATATCTCACGTAAGTAGAATGAGAATGCAAACAGGCTATGTTAAACGTGTAAAAATCTGTATTATATTATGGCAGTTCTACAATCTGTTGCTATGTGATATTTACTTATTTTCTGATTTCACTTTAAATGACATTTGATAAATGATCAAAGTAAGAGTCAACAGTTTACCCAGTGAAATCAAATAAAAATGGTATCAACAATCATGCAGTAACAACTGAAACTAACAACACCAGCAGTAGTTTTTAATGTAGAATAAGAAAATGCTAACTAATGTAATGCTTTCATATTTCAGTAGGCTAGTCATGCAGAGAAATGTTGAATAGTTTAACCACTCTGATGTTTACCTTTTGCAGTAGAATTTTCATGTGCAACTTCAATTTCTAAGACATTTTGAAAAACATTTGATTATGAATTTCAACATCAATTTGTGTAACTGTTGTGTATAGGACAATGATAGAATCTAGAGTTGGTATAATTTTTTTTTTCACAAATAATCAAGCAGAATCATAAAACTTATTTTGAAAATTTTCAGTGCAATGAATTTTTGAAGGGAATTATAGATAGAGGAACACAATGATGATTTTTATATACCTGTGGGAATACAAGAAAAACTGTTCAGAGCAGAAGCTCTGGAGCAAGATAAACAGCATATACCTTCCTAGGATATTTAAAATTGTAAAAAGAGTTAACTTTTCAGTCTCAATTAGCCTCTATGTTCATATGTACAGAACAGGAGTTAAGACTCAGTTAATGTACAACAATTTAGCTCCCAACCCAGCACTTACAAGAAACAAAACATTAACCTATTGTCTATTGGATGTTGAAAGGTCTTAGGTGGCAATTATATCTTTCTGGATCCTAGCATGTTTTCAGAGGCTCCAAACACCACTTGTAGTTTCCTGACTAACAGTCTATTTGGGACAGAATAAAACTTCTCAAAGTCTTTGGAAAATTGTTTTTAATTTCAATTAAGTTTTGTTCAAACACTTGAATTTAGAGAAAGAATTATGACTCTTCTCAATAATCTATGCAGTGGCAAAAAAATAACAAAAGTGCCACAGAATCAATCCATGAGGAAGTTAATGGTATAATCACTTCTCACTCTCCCTTCAAGATTTCCTCTGAGACCTACTCATAGCTCTATAAAGAGCTATGGTCAAATACAACCTCTTGCTCTTAAGCGTGTTAAGGTTCAAGAAGGCACCTTTGCCAAGTTCACTGCAAAGTTCAGAGATGATCATAAGATTAAACTCCCTAAAGTAAACAATGCTCAGATGCTGGGCATTAGTTCAGTCCACTAATGGTAGCTGTCATTTGTGGCTGTCCATAGTCTGGAAGTAGATGGGGTTCATTTTGTTACACTGAAAGTACTCTAACGTTTTTATGTAAGCAAGTTGAGACTTTACATCTCGACCATCACCAGAGGTGACTACCAGTAAGGATGTAAAAGAGTAATACCTTTATATGACTTTGTAAACAAATTTGTTAATTTTTTTCAACTTAAGGACAATTACACATAGAGAAAACAAAAAAACTTGTTCCTTCTCTTGCCTGTGTTCTTCTAGATTGTCATTGTTAAAATGAATAAGTTCAAGGAGACTGAACAGCTTCTCAGAAGGAGCATTTTTGGACTGAGAACACAATGTGTTGTGGTGGGATCTTCTTCATCTCTGATTTTTCAAAGTGGTAGGATTAGATGACAATTATTTCAGGTAATTTTTAGGCTTTCATAGTCACTGTGTATCTTATGGCTGCAATACTGTTTTACAGCTTTGAAACACACTGAAAAAGCAATAAATACTGCTTACCTATATTTTACATAAAACAAGTATAATAATTTTAATGACACTACCCTCATTCCATCAGTCAGAGCATCACAAATTATAGCACTGTAAATGTGCAGAAGGCTGTGAAAGGACACGGTGCTTTAGAAAATGATAATATGTTTTGTTCATGAAGTTTACATTGCTGTAAAATTTTCTGCACTGTTATATTCTGATCACTGCAGCACAGAAGAAAGAAGAAGGAAAAAATTGTGTTCTTTTGACAGACAGTGATGTTAGCAACATCTTTTCAATATAAAAAGCCACTGAAACCTAAAATGCAGGTTCAGGCAGAACACAAAACAAAGATTTAGGAGATTAATGCTTTTAAAGATGAGATTAACTCATGCAATGTGTAGCAGAAAATGTTTGCAAGAGTTCACTGCAATCTTTGAAATATATCTGGGTTTATCCATTCTGTACATTGGTATCTAGCCACAGCAAAATTTCTGCAGACGTCTAATAGAAAATCAGGAGGCTGTCATCTCAGAATGAGGTGAGCACCACCAGCTGATACAGCAAATGCCAAGTGGCTATTTAGCAGTACAAGCTAGGCAAGACTTGCACAGAAAAATACCAACCCTCTCCTCCCATTTGTATCTGAATCTCTGGAAACTAAATCAATTCCTAAAAGCAGGGATGGTGAATGTAGTCTATTATTCCCTGACAGACCACAGAGTATTGTTCATATGGACAATCTATTTTGTATAGGTGAGCTGCAGAAGCAGTAAATCCTATTAACCTGTTCAAAGTCAGATGAAGACATTTAGAAAACAGAAGAGCTATTACACACTGTGGTGAATGAAGACTGCATCAAAGAAAAGTTAAATGAATGTACCGTCTATTAGATTATGTACAATTGCAACTGGAAAATCCCCCAAACTCTCTTATCCTTCAGGATATTAATTAGATTCCCCATTCTAACTTGCTGACCATTCATGCACTGTCCTCTGTTATGTCAATGCTAATTTTCCAGATTAAAAAAAAACAAAACAATTTCAAGCTATCAGCACTTGTGTGGAAAATGCTTATGCTTATACTATAGTTTTACTAACACATACTTCCTTTACCCAAACCATATGGCATTCTGTGTGTACAGACCACTCTGGAGATTTACAGTAATTATGTCATGATGTGCTTATTGTTATGGATTCAGCAGCCTTCCTGCATCTCTACCTGCCTTGTTCAAGAGCAGCTGCTAGCTTCAAGCTGTTGTCTGCCTCCAGCAGCAGAAGCTGAATGATGAAATGCTTTCCAGGAAAGACATGTTTTGAAGCAGACATACTGACAATAAACCAATTCACTGGGGAAGCATAACATTGACTGGATAAAAGTTGAGTAATGATTCTACGATAATTTACTGAAACTGGGTGCAATTTGCTTTAAAATAAAAATTCCCTCTGCTGCTGGTGTTGGACTTAAAGGCCTTTAACAGATAAAAGTGTGGCATTTGCTTTTATGAAGTAACTGATCTTTAGAGATTCATTAAACCTCATTATTTCATCTTATGCATAAGTGACTATTAATACTAACTCACTGAATGAGAGGAATGGGAAGAATAGTGTTGTCAGAAACAAGGCTCAACAGTCCTCTACCATTCTTTTTCTTTGCTCATTGTGTCTGAATACTGAATTCAGTTGCAAAGGAAAGCCTAAATCTTCTAGTAAAATGGGGAACACTTAAGATGAGACTGGTTAATATACTCCTCAATTCTGTGTCTGGTTTTCATTATAAGCAAGCAGTAAGCATTCAGGCCACCTGCCTCCAGCTTTAGTGGGAGCTGCTTGTTGAGGAGCCCCAAGGGATACATCCTGCTGTTGCCTGTTGTGTAGCCACTTCCCAACAGAGCACATCTTTGACCAATTTACCTACGCTGGAGGCAGGAAGTTTTATCTCCCAATTTTGTTTTCCTAATATTAGGAGGAGAAAATGTGAAAAAGGAAACAGTTAACTGATTAGGAAGAACAATAGGTGCAAAAATGTCAGAGATTGTGCTGCTGTGCTCTTATTACACTGTCCTTGCTGGAAATGGCAGCTATTAATATTTTATTGACTTGAACCTCCAGGGTAGACTCCAGATGTCACTATTTGATCTTTGCCTACATATCAGGAAATATAAATTATGTTGTGTCAATGTTGAATTCTCATCTGTGGCAACAGTTATTATTGGCAGACAAATGCCCCTATGATTTTGCAGATCCTTTATTTCCTCAGCTTGTGACTAATCCCACGTGACTGATCTGTTCATAAAAACCCCAGACATCCAAAAATAAAAATAAAGTAGAGGCAAAGTCCCAATGCTTCATTTTTTATTTGTATATGTTAAGAATTAATTATTTCATTTGTACATTTTGGGAGAGACTGGAGGCTAAGACAACAGAGCCCAAGGCTAGCATTAAAAGAATGATGTGTGCTGGAAAAAAATCTGCTCTATTGGTTATGAAAACAGGAATCGCTTTATGGCAATCACTTTCAAGCAGTAGGAAACAGAAAAACTGCTGTCTCAATAGTACTGCATTTTAGCTGAATGATACTGCTAAGGAATACATTTGATAGTCTCCCCCAAACACATCAGCAGTGTGAAAATATGCTAACTGTCCAACCAGAGCTGAAAGTAACATCTATTAAAGAAATGGTGAGAGTTGGCTGATGTTTACTGAGCATATATGCAAAGACAGATTATCTCTGATTTCAAGAGACAGTAATTTTCTTTACTTGGATAAAACAATGATGTTTTTCAGTAATGAGTATTACCTGGAATTTAAAATCTGTTATTCATGTGAAAGCTTCAGCAAATTTATAGAAAAAAACATTCTCTCCTTACACTGCACTGTAGAAGTCACAAGAGCTAAAAGTCCTTAGAATGTGTCTGCAGAGAATCATACTCACTGTACTGCATAGACTTTCATGTGCTACATGAGTGGTAGAAAATTGAGAATTTTTCTACAAATAATGACTATTTGACTCCATGTTACTAGGTTACAATTCATGCTCCTTTCTTGGACATCATGCTCTGGCCCAACAGCATGATTCAAACACTAGCTACAGATCTGGCTAACACTGATATTACTGCAGCTCTAGGTATCTCAAATCTTATGTATGCAATTGCCTTGGCATGGTGGATATACAGGGGGGTTAACAAATGAAATAACCTAGAGACTGCCTTCTGGCCTGGAAGCCAAAAGGTTTGGCATAGCTTTTGCTCACACAAATAAGGTCTTTTCAAATCCAGAACAAGGCAAGCAGACCCAAACTATGCGTAAGGATGCTCCCTGGTTTGCACAGCCCCTGCCCCTATGCCCTGCTGCTGTCTGGGCCAGATAAACAACATCGACAGTAGCAGGTGGTTAACCAAACCACAAAAAAAAAACCAAAAACAGTTTAGGGCTGATGTATTTTCCAAGAGCCCTGTTTCTTCAGAAAATTTCCACTCAGACCGACTTCTGAGATTGCAATCAGAAACCTCAATCAACAAAAATATTAGGAGCAGTTTTCTGATCTTGCTTTCTTGACCTGCCTAGGATACATACTCCAAGGGCCCTAGGACATATGGTTACAACAGAAAGTTAGGTACTTTCTAGAATGCAATGGACTTGTCACATTGTCTTTGCTGGGAAGTAGTGAAAAAAATTTACAAAGTACATAATGTAATAATACTTAATGCTCTTATTTTACACGCTCATAAAGTACATCTAAATGCTTCTAAGATTTCTACTTTCCCTAGAAATAGTTAATATTTTTAGTGGAGTAGTTAGTTACACCAAAAACAACTGAATTGTTTTTTAGAAATTTAGAATTACATTGAATTTTAGAAATTTTGTAGTCGATACAGGTTCAGTTGCAGTTGCTGTGAGTCATAGAGCACACATTATTTGTCTTTGGAGAATTTGGAGTGTAGAGCGGATTTTCTGTACTGTGGCATTATGAACAGGATTGTCATGACTGAAACTGCACAATAGGTAATTTTACATTTTCAGAGATAAATCTATACTTTCATGCACTCAGAAAGCTGAAACATGAAAGTACACTACATAAAATGGAATAGACAAATTTCAACAGATATGTGAAACCCTTGCCTGGAAGACAGCCAAAGCATGGGTATTTTCTGCATTTTTGAGGGGTGAAAATATCTCCATACCAAAGTCCTTCACATACATTCAGGCAAGATTACCTTACTCATGAATTGAGGCTACTTTCTTTCAGAATGGAAAATGTCCTTTACGAGGTGTTGAACAAAACGACAAAATATGAGCTTTCACTTTTATAAGGCAGTATTTTAATGTTAGAATACTGAGCAGAGAAATGCTGGGGTAAATTCATACTGTGGCTTTTTTCAGACATTTTAAGAGCAGTGTTCCATTGGATGATTTGTGCCATCACAATCAGCTCAGGAAAGGGGTTGGTGAACCTAGCAGTTCACTACAAATTTTCAATATGAAGAGGGCTTTCTTTTTTTTTAATTACTTAAGATTATAGAAGCTTGTGATATTATTGTTATTCAGATTAACATTATTCTTCCATCTAAAGCAGGTTTTTTTTTTTTTTTACACTATGCAAACTCACTTGCATAGAATATCTGTAGAAAGAAAATGGACAAGGCTCTTTGTTCAGAGTCTTCAAAAGATGCAAAACCCAAAAAAGATTACTACATGAAATGACCCTAAATTCAAGGCTTTTGAGCTGTGTATAGCAGGAAGTGGTTTACTTGCAGCACTTTCACTAGAGCAGTGTCATAAAATCACAGCAGAACTGTGCTAGTACGGAAGCTGAAGAATAATTTAAATCCCAGCTGTACAAGGAAGAAAATCAGCTAGCCAGCAACACCAGGTAACACAGCACTACCAGCATCACATAGCCCCAAGACAGCCATGAGGCACTGAACCTGGGGAACTGTAATCTCATTGCTGCATCATATGACTATTTATCCCTACAGGGTCAGGCCAAATCAGAGTCCCCCGTGTGAAGGAATACATATGAGATGGTCAAAACAAATTCTCAGGAAACTTCCCTCTAGGCCCCATAATAATGACTCTAATGTTCAGCTCTTGATAATCACAACTCTGTTCTTGCCCAAATCACATTCACCATTTGCCTTTGCTTGTATAAGAGTATCTGTGAGAGTTGGAACTGCTTCTTCCAGTCTCAGCTCATGCTGGTGCTGGTGCCTTTCAATCCATCAGGGAGATGAACCTCTCAGAGAAAATTCTATGTGCTCTGGCCTTGTAGCTCTATTTAAAGCTGACATCTCTCCACTGAGTTGGAGCAAATTTATTTTCAGAAAATTATCATACAACTTAGCTGTGTATGAGTGTTCCCAGTTCATTAAGGGAAGGGAAGCTTCTAGGGAAATGAATGGTACAATTTTACTTACAAAGCTCCGCGCTCATTAAAAAACAGTTTATGCTTTGATGTGTACAATTCTGTTTTCTGCAAGTATTGGTAAAGAAATGCAGGTAAAATATGATAGAAGTAACTACAGAGAACATGTGTAAGCAAAAAGATAACTCTTACAATAATCCTTCAAAACTAATGGCATGCTCTAACATTATTGTCAAACAGAGAAACAGCAAATATACTCTACTGTGATGTCAAAGATGCCTGAACCTGATGTTGCTCCTCTGCTAACACGGCACAACAATGTTATTGAAGTAGCACTTTACAACAATTCATACCCATTGTACTGATTTTGCCCAACCTTGCTGTGAGAAAACAGTCTTTCTTAAAATACAGATCTGTATCATTAAGTATCAATTTTACTTCAATCTGTGTGTTGCCCTAAAAAGGAACTCCACCTTAATTAAATAACATTATTTTTTCCCATTAGGGTCAAAGAGTCAAAATTTGATCACATGAACTCTTATCTCCTTTCTCACCTATAAATACTCTCATCACTTTTCTAGCTCAGGAGAAAGCAACCAACGTGCAAGGTATATGCATGCGTATGTATATGCAGAAGAGGTCAAAAGAGCGGTGGGGGAAGAAAATGAGCAAGAGTAAAACTGAGTGAGAGCTTTTGTGTGCAAGATGTACTTCTAGAACAAAAGAAGAATTTTGTGTTGTCTAGAAAGGAAAAAAGGCATCAGGTTTTTACTGCAAAAAGATTTAATATATGCTACTCATGATCAACACAAAGGAACTGAGGAATGGGAAATTAAGAATCCAATGTCAATTTACTGCTAAGCATATCTGACACATACATATTAAGCATATCTCATTATGCACATTTGGAGCACAAAAATGGGATGTGCTGGGTAATTATTAAAACCCAAAGCCTATATCAAGCTATGGCACTTTCTAAAAGATAAATGTTATCCATCTGAACTCATTTGAAGACCCTTTACACTGTACAAGCTCTCAGATGATCCCTGGCCCTGAGCCTTTGTAGCTCTGACAAAAGGACCCAGGCATTTCAAGCTGGAGTATCCAGGGTCAAATAATTTTTTGTTTGTTTTCACTCATGAGTATTTTGGGACTCAGAGAAACACCATTTTGGTCCTTGCCTCAATCCTAATGGTATAACTGCTTTTATTTTTCATGCAATTCTGTGACTCCCTCCCTCTTCTTCCGTATTTCACTCTTTTGCTCTGCTCCTGTCATATAGTCTGTCCTGATGAAATATGTGCTTATATATATGATTTACACTCATTGCACGCTTCTTTTAGTCCTGCTCTGTCATTTGGGAGTCTCTAGTGGAACTTCAGGTCTTTCACTCTGCTCAGGTCTTATCAATATATTCCTTCTCCCACCCAAAAAAGAATATACTTTTCCCTACAGAACTCTCATTTTCCTTTTCTGCTCTAACACTTAATGTACAAGAGCACCATTTCTCTAACTTCTGCTGTTCTCTCCTCCTCATCACTCACCCAGTAAAGCTACTTCCATCTCTCCACAAGGACATGAGACTACAACATCAGCTGTGCTATGCTAACATTAAGATTTTTAGAGTACCTCCTTCTAATTACTGTCAATCCTTCAGAGAAGCAGAGACTGTTACTGCTTCTCTGTTCTTCTAAGACCACTTTAATGTAATACTTAATTACTTCGCAGTGTTTTAATGGAATTATCCTGTCAACATCTTTCTGAGGTATTTAGGAACTATTGTTTATGTAGTACAGAAAAAAACTGGCACAAGTTAAGCACCCTGCCAAAGGTTGTACTGTAAGTCTACAACAAAGCAAAGATTTTGAAGCTGGCGTCCTAACTGTTTGGCTTTATTATTGCCTCTTAATAGCACTGTTATGTTTCATGATGCTTTAAATCAATCTGACAGCACCGTAGCTTGGAAGGTACTACAATACAGACTTTGCAGAATACCAAACAGTATACATTTACTGTAACTAGTATGGATGGTTAATTACATATTACAAATTTTAAAGCATGAAATAATAATTTGAATGATTGCATAAAGCATACGCTCAGGAAGGAACAGAAAGGAATTAAGACTAATGCACAGCACATAAAAGTGAGTGAAAAAGACCACTATGAATATGGTCAATACTTTCATGTAACTGTTTACTTAAGGTTTTATTTATTTGGCATGTAATTTATCATCAATAATATAGATACAGTATGTAAGAAATGCTTGTCCCCTACTCATTTATCTGGAATAATGTTGCACACTTATCTTTACAATATCTGTATTACTATGTTGGTTGCTCTGAAAATAATGCCTCCTATTTATTTCTACAGAAACAACAACAGATACAAAGATACAATAACACCACTTGATAAAGCAAATTCTCAGCTACAAAATACCATTCCTTTACAAAGTTACCAACATTAGCTCTGCATTTTCATCATCTATATGTAAAAGCCTGTATGCCATGCTTGTAAAAATCTGCACCAGTGGAGGTAACCTACTGTTGCTGTCTCCACTACTGAAAGACATCAGTACATCACTACTGCCTCACTGTGCTCATATCCACTATTTGGTCTCCATACACATTCAAGAAATGTCAATGAATATCAGTGGGTGCCATTTTTTCCACATCAAGGTGTTCAAACATGCCTTTGCTTCATACACACTTTGACATCATTTTGTCAGACTGGCTCTCTGCTGCAGTCTGCCACATGGGAACAAAATGTAATGGAATATTGGTGGGAAGGTCACCCATATTGGTTATGACATCGTGGGCAAACATAATGAAATAGGAAGCATTACTTCAGAGCAGCCTTCACAAATTCAAATTGGCTGAGGTGATTCCTTCACATTAGTCTTATTCCCATAGATCAGTCACTTAGTTCCACTCAAATCAATAGACTTGTGAGTGGGTAAGTGAGGAGTGAAAGACAAGCATAATAAATTCTTTAAATCCTGTGTTGGCAAATAGATATATAATTCTGTCAAACTTATCACCATGGCTGATCTTTTATTTGCATATTTTGAGAGTTTTGATCTACAAATGGATTTTAATTTGTCTATTTTTAAAAACAGCCTTGTGGGAGTGGGGGCAGGTCATACATAATCAAAGCACTGAACACAGGCAGAAGGAAGATGTAGAGAAGCTACAGAAGCTCTGATTCTGTATGAAATGCAATTACCATTATTGTAACTCTTTTGTACCAGAAAACAGCCTTACTATACTGGGTATCATCCGCGTTCAGAGTTTTTTTGAGAGATGAATGGATCCCTATCTATGCAAACATTACAATCTTATAAACTGAACATGAACAATTTAAGAATGCTTTTCTCACTGCAGCACTTGGGAAGAGGCAGAAAGAAGAAATGACTTTCTCAAGGACATTATGGTAGGCTTGGAAACAGAACCAATTGATCTGAAGCACAGCTCAGGGTCTGAACTGAAATAATTTCCATTTGCTGTACTAAGATGAGTTCAATAAAAAGCCCAAGTGAAGAAAACTGTACACTGAATCTGTAGCTAGAATTAGACATTGATGCATGTGAGTACCCGTGAGACTGTGAGCTTGAGACCTTTTCTTGGCCACAGTATCAAAAAAGGTGCATTTTCTATCAATACATAAAGCTCATGCCCTCTCTAAGCACTGACATTACATGCCAAGGTTAGCAGGGGCATACAGTCTTCACTGTACCTCCCCAAGCACTGCCTTCCCATGTTTTTTCTCCTGCTTTTTTCCAATTGTCTGAGGATTGGTGGGAACTTTCATTCAGTCTTCACTACATACACAGTATGCAGAATGCAACTCAAATTTCACAAAACAGTACCAAATCAAATCTCCATTAGTACTACTGGCCTCATTCTTTACCTGGAAAAATCATCTCCAGAGATCAGTAATTTATCTGCCCTAGATAACCCAGGAGTTCTGAAAATGAAATAGCTTCTCTAGTGTAAGCATTGAGAATCAATATCCATTAAAGCCATAAGGACACTTTAAAATATGAAACATATGAGTATCCAAGTCATGCCATCAGCAGACCAATTAATTTTGGTAATACGTAGGCATACAGGACAAGCTGCGGTCTTCACAGAGAACTTCAAATGGTCCAAGTACTCAGATGTCACAGCTTTGCAAATGAAGTATTCCTGGGAGAGACAAGTAAAGGAGAGGATTTGGCCTAGTATGTGAGCACAGGCTGCAGGGACAAATGGGTTTGTGCAACAAGGCAAATTGGTTAGCCATGGCTGAAGTGATATATTTTTTGACTATATATCAGCACTGATGATTAAAAATTACTGTTGGCAAAATTCAGTGACACCTCAGATGTGAAGCCGTTACCTTCTCAGACACATCTATGGCATTCACCAAGAATTGGGGAGGACAAGAATCATTCAATAGAAATACTGTCCCCACAGTTTTTCCCAGACCTCTGGGTTTCACACAAAACTGAACTGAAATCCTACCCTTAGCAGTTCTGTTCAGTTCAAAACAGCTGCCTGCTGCAAGTGGTGCCCTAAAAGTATGTTTACATATTTTGCATCACTGCAGGGTGCAAAGCTACACTTCACATATATTGTCATTCTCCACTTTCTCCCTTTCTCACTCTAAGCCACACTCTTTAACTTACTGGAAGAAGATGATAATGCACACAGATAGAGTGATAGCACCAAGGCTCAGCTCAGTCTCAAAAGAACCATATGGGAGGTATTACTATAGAACACAAAAGGGAAAGTGACAAGCATGGTGTGCGGCACTGACATTTTGGTGGTGAAATGTTTCAGAAAAAAACATCACATCAGTGGAATGAAAATCAGTGCAATTAAATAAATAAGTCAATTCCACAAAGATGAATCAGTTAGTGGCTGAGAAAGATGTGCTGAAAGGAGAATGGCTGCAAGACAAATATAATTGTGCATTTTTTTTTTCTTTTTCTGATGCAAGGATTGGTTGATACAGCTCTGTAAAGGCTGTAGTCTCCCACCAGAACCACCAGATAAAATGCTGTTTGGTATGAGACAAAGGAGAGGTTGTGGCTGCTCTGCAGCCCCCATTATCACTGTGGATTGTTCCAACCTTGCCTTTGCATACATAAATGCTAAATAGCCAAATCAGGAGAAGTCTTGTTTTATCAGAGCATTTCCTTGCACATATTAAGTCTCAAATATTTTTCCCAAATTTGAAGCTTTTCTAAGCAACAATTGTTCATTTAGTCAAAGCATAGAGACCACCAGCCACAATTTTCTGTTACTTCTGCAATGTGGGCTGAAGTAGGAATTTTATCCAGTCATTTATTTACCCTGTGCAAAACCCACTCTGCAGTAGCAAATCGTCTGTGCGCCATCATTTCTCTTTAGTCTTTAAGCCAGGTATTATGCAATGAACAATACCACTCTGCATGCTGAGGATTCTGAAATTTGGGACTATTTAACCTACTTGTCTTAATTACTACATTTTTTTATAGGCAGTAAAATCAAAGAAAGTTCTACAAAATTTCGCCCTTAGAAAACTAAAATCAGTGCTTACTTGCACAAAATTAGCAGTAGCATTTGGATCACTTGCAATCTGGTGGTTTTTGTTTTCAGGGAGATATCTGGGGAGATAAGGCGACTAGCAGAAAATAAATATTCTGCACCTCCTCAGGAGAGTCTGTCTGCAGTTCTTGAAATATTCCACATTCTAATTTAAGTCTTTCTTTTTAGAAAGTATAAATACTGGAGAATTTATACTTTTATTTTAGCTCTTGTATTCCTTCCACTAAGTATTCCACAGCAAACACCACGTCTATGTCGAGCCTAACCTTTGGCACCCAGCTTCCATACAACCTTACCAGCAAGATATACAAAATATACACAGCATAATGTTTTCAAAGACTGATGTAAATGGGCCTCAGTGGAGACAAATTTCTTTGTAACTTTTTGTCTATAGACAGTAGAAAACATCCTTAAAAAAATACCGCAGTGCCACCAGTCTGTGAAAAAGCCAAGATCAACATTAGCTTGATCACTGTCATGAACTCACAAATAGAAAGCAAGTAACCAATTTGCAGGTAGCAATTTATAGATCTACAGTTAAAGTGCAAGATCCACTTAAGTGCCCATAAAAGGAAATTGAAAGGAAAGATTAATTTCTTTCCACTAAAGGGAGATAAATCTGGTGCAAGGTTTGGGTTTGTTGAAAGCTTGTTTACCGAAAACAAAGAAATATGTTTTGTTCCAGCTTTGTGTTACATGTTACTGAGTCACACCAAGCAATTCCTCTCTTTCTCGACACGTTTTTATAATTGCGACATTATGCTAGTGCTTCTATTAGAAAAAGAACAACGTGCCCACTATCAGAAATGTGAAAATATATAAACACCAAAGTTTGAAGAACCTGGTCTGGAAAACTGGCCCATACTATTACTGAGTTGCTCTTTATCTATGATAATTATGTTTGCAGTACCATGAATGGAAATATAAAAATAGTTGTAGCTGCCCGCAGCTACCAGATGACTGATGGTTTGTTATTCTGTGCCATTCTCCTGCTTTGTAAAGACTTTCTTATCTAGAAACACATTTCTGTTTAGGCAGAGACACACAAAAAACCTTGTTGTACCAAGAAAAGAATCAAGCTTAAACTATATATACCTTGAGGTTTTTGTTCATCATTCATTGCACACCAAAAAAACCAACAATCCAAACCCAGAATAAAATAAAAAAGGACCAGATATCTTTCTCTGAGTTATGATTGAGTTAATAACAATTGCTTGTAAATAATGTTGTAAAGCTATTTTAATTTGTTTACTTAGTCACTTTGATTTATTATTTTTTTTTTGTACTTGTCTTGTTGTTGTTTGTATCAGCTGTAACTTGCCATAATTGAAGATGTGATATATCTGGGCAAGAAATTTATTTTATCTTTCAGATCTGCCCAGTGCCTGCCTTAATAACTACTTGGTCAGGGTTCTTATGCTTTCCTATAGTGGGACCAGCTGAGGTGTATGGAGGAGACCTGGGAGGTAGATGGACTTTGTCACGGTTTTGTGATTTTTGGCTTTCGGTATTCCACATCATAACATCACTTGGGACACTGGGAGTCTAACTCTTAGTGCTCAAGTCCTGGGTACCTGCCCAGAAGAGAAGAAGAACTACATTCCCCAGGGGACTTTGCGGTCAGGGAGAGGAGATTTAACTCCTGGAAAGTTCACCTGATGCTCTTTTTCGCCTGCTCTTCGTTGTGGGCGCTGCTCCAGTCTCCCTCCCTGCTCAACTGGGCTGTGCATCTCACCTCAGTGTTGTGGTGAAGCCTACCCACCCTTTCGGACATTCTTTCTCTCATTATATTTGATTTATTAGCTTCAATTCTGATTATATTGTATTATGGTGTGTTATCTTGCATTCCGATATTATATTTAGTAAATTTATTTCTCCTCAGATCGGTGCTGCTGTTTTTAATTATTTTGGGATCCCCTGTTTCCTTTTTTTCTGGAGGTGCAGATCCTCAGATCCCTCCTCCCTGCTCCTCACAGAACCAGGCCGAACCAGCCAGTAAACCGTCAACAACTTTCAGGTGAATCTGCCACTAAGCTTCACACATGGAACCCACACAGAGATGTACTGACACAGAGATATATTTGCCTAAACTCACCTGTTGTTGGCCATTTATACCTAGACTGAGGAAAAGACAGATAGGGAAGCTGTTCACTTTTTGATTGTCTGGTGGCCATATGGGATGTTGGCAACTGTTCCAATGATTTACATTAACTTCAGGATCACGATGAACAAATATCCTCTCTTTTGCCTGTATGGCCCCTCTTTGGACAAAATATTGGAATCTCTTAAGGAGAAGTTTATGTGGTAGGAGTCATGTACCCAGGCACTAGACAAAACTTGTATGCATAGCAACAGTTTTATTTGCAGTTACATATATATTTATCTCTACATATATGAATATATTAATTATATATTAAAAATGCCAACATTTAGATAAGGTTTTTAAATAAAGGCCACAACACTCTACTTTTCTGGTAGTAAGATTCTCCAAGAAGAAAGATAAAAAAGGCAACATGTGTGAGGACATCTATTGTATACTTACTGCAAGGAAGATCTGAAGAGAACTATGAGCCACTTCTATGTACTGATACTCAAGAAAACACCCCGAGACAGTGATATAACGATGATCCTCTGGAGCCCAGTCTGGGGCTGGTGTTACTGAGGTCACGGTGCATCCTGGTCCATTCTCCATCCACCATGAACGATGCATTGAGATATTAAATGTCAGAATGAGATCTGTTTCCTGCAAAACAATGTGGGAGGAATTAACTTTGGGATGGTACTCTGGTACTAAATGTCTCAGCTAGAGATTTCACAGTACACTTAAAGAAGAAAAGAACACCAATAAAATCATACCTTCACATGAAAATCAGCTGAGTTTGCCAGCAAGAAATGCAAGTAGCTGCACCTTGACAGGCAGATTTTTTTTGAAGCAGAAGAATAATTCTTGAAGCCAGGATCTGCTCCCAAACATTATACTAATCTGTACCATACAGTCATTTTATATTGATTATTATCCTATGGGAAACCACAGGGACTGATGGACATGCACATTTCACAGCAACCCTCCTGTGCTCATTTGGCTCATATTTTGCTGGTGCAATCTACCAAACTGTACAAGAGTCCTCAATATCTGAGACTTTACTATGTGTAGATCATATGCAGTTTTTCTCACATGGACTCTGCAAAGCAGAATTCTGGCAACTCTGCCGGAATATTGGAGAAGGATCAGAAAAAAGATTCTGTACAGCTGATTAAAAGCACTGCTTCTCTGCAAAGCTTGTCTTAGTCTTCTAATTCTGCGTAGAAATCTGTACAGAAACAGCTGCTATGTGTTGCCTTGTCTAAAGACTTCTCAGCTTGTTAAACAAAAGGGAAAAGAAGCCTGCAACCTTCAAGTCTTGTGCAGCTGATACAAGGGAGCTAGTGCAAGAGATTCAGCCATGCTCTCAACTAAGATTGCATTTATGAATAGTTCATAAAGGATTAATGAATGATTAATATACATCATAAATAATACTACAGATATGACTTTCATAAATTATACTTAGTTGAACATTACTTGAGGGTACTATACATAGTTATAACAAAACTATGAACTTTGCGGATTCTGTAATAGCCTACAGTATTTACCAACTCTTCATAAATTATTTATGTGTAACCTCATTGTAAAGTGTGACTATCTTGTGCACATGTGCTCAGTCATGCAAAAAAAATTGCTTTTAAGTAGTGTCTTTGCAGAGTCAAATTCTCCCCACACCTAACCTACTTTTTTTTCAGTGTTGATGACATTAATAATTAAAATTATCATAAAAATTTAAAATGTAACTATTTAATTAGGCTTACCAAGACAAAAGGAAAAGAATGCCATTCTATAGCTGATATGCTGTGTCCAAATTTCCCTTCCTTCAGAAAAAGTAATTTTTTCAGTTTCACATATTTTTCCTTTTTGTACTACTTCAAACAAAAATAACTCGATAGAGATTTCAGAGAGGTTTCAGAAAACAACATGACTGACATATCAATTGATCTGTGATTATTCTATAGCACAGCTGATTTTTTTAAGTTCAAGTTCCTAATTACATGCAGAATTTTGGTACATTAAAAAAAAAAATCAATGACTACCCTTCCCGAGCACATCCACTTAACAGATGGCAAGAAGGACTATAGATATTTTTGTGATTTTGTGATTCTACATCCACACAGCAGCATGATCCAGCAATTAACGTGCTCTGTGAGTAAATATGTATCTTTCAATTATATGAATCGTCACAACTAATTTCAGACATTTAAAGATGATTAAAGCAACCATGAACTTTTGGATAAACAACCCAAATTTTTCAGAAATTGATATATTTACATATGGCTACAAGCTTTCATACGCAATAAAGTTTTCCTTTCTCTGTGCCTCTCTGCAGCAAAGCTGCTAGTCTAGTGCCTGCCTATTGTTTCTTGCAAATGAGCTTTTTTCCCCCAACACTCAATCCAGAAGACTACTTTTATTTCCGTACTCAGGGCTGTTAGAACTCCTCAGTTGTACACTGGCCTTTTAACCTTGCATAAGAAGTTGAAGAATTAGTATATTTGGAGCAACTTTGGCTTAAGACATCAACTTATTCCTGAACGAGGAAAATAAAACTCCATCACATATTCATAGAAGACCTTTAATTCATTCTAGTTGCCATGGAAAATTCTTAACCTCTAGTCTCTTATCAGAGTAGCAGCATGAATGAATAGAACTTACTGGCATTTTTTATTTTATTATTTGTGATACCTTCAGAAGAATCATGATGAACTAAAAATATTTTACAAAGTGCAGACGTAGTATGAAATATGTATTGCCTAAAAAGGAAAGGGATTAACTGGCTGGAAGGAACCAGTTATTTGTTATGCATCTGCTAGATGATGTTAAAAGGGAACAGGAGGAGCTAAGCAAAGATCAAAACTAGTCTCTGTGATTAGAATATTCTAATTCTTCTAAAGACAGCTACATTTGCTTACACAGGATGCAGTAGACCAAAACTTTACAGGTTAAAAACACAAGTGCGAAGTAAATATAATCACACGTTGAAATACTTATAATACTTATATACTTATAATTAGGTATGTAAATAAACTTCATAACATCTTGCTTTCTTACGTCCCAGAATTTATGCCCAGTTGATTTTCTGAAATAATCCACAACATTTAGAAAATTCCACTGCCCTCAAAACATCATTTCAAAATTAAGTTGTATACTGTGACAAGATTGTTTTGTCCAATAATAGTCTTTTAGTGCTAATAAGTTGTCCAATAATAGTCTTTTAGTGCTAACAAGAAAAAAAAATCCTAGTGCTAGCAATTTAGTGCTAATAAATAAAAAAATCCTATAGTCTACCAGATCTATATTTTATTCCTGTCCTAAGCACCCAGTAAAATACTGCATTATTCCCTCTGCTCAAAAAATAGTCTGGTTACTCGTCACAGTCTTATGTCTCTTAATTCCTGGTACTAGTAAAAACAAATCTTTCTGGTTGCAGCTGAAACAGTGTTAATAGCACACCCATACTTGTTGCTGAAGGGCTGGGACACATGTGGGACCAAGCCAGGTTACTTGACAGGAAAAGCCACTGCCTTTATGGCACAGCAACAGTAGGCAGGGCAGAACTGAACCAGGACAGGCGGGTGTTCCATACTGCATGACATCATGCAGAAGGCCATAAAGGTGGTGAGCACTTGCATTGTGGATATATAAGTATGCATAGTTATCATCACATTTTTGTTTCCCTTTTTTTTTTTTTAAGCCTTAGAAAGTATTTTTTTTTGTCAATGCATGAGTTCTATTTCCTTTCCAGTTCTCTCCCTCATCACACCTGGAGGGAAATGAGTGAACGGCTACGTGGTGCTGAGCTGTTGCCAGGTTAAACTACAACACAAATCCTGCTGAAAGCCCACACTTCAAATCTTAACTCTGAATAACGTGGCTGAAAAGGCTATCAAGCAGGGTTGTTATTATGTATTGAATTACTTAATAAACAAGGTAAACTTCAGAAAGCAAGACAGTAAGTGGAGACAAACTCTGGTTGTGGCAATATTAGGCATCATTCACTTCTAAGGGCAAATTCAATGACCAAGTCAGATTTTCAAAAACAAGCATAAGTTAGGTCCTGAAAATTCGTATTTCCAAAATATGCAGGATAAGTATAGATGCAGACGGAGCCTATTTACTACAGCATCAGCTGCCACAGTCAGATCATTCAAAATATAAATTGGTATGTACTCTGATCTTGCCTGTAACCTCTAAACCATGTATGCACTCATACGCGCTCGTATTAGTAGACCATTTCCTGTGTTTTAGTAGTGAAAGTCACCCAACTTATGAAAAACTCACAATGTATGAGGAAAACAAATGAGAGAACTCTGTGAGCCAAAGAGAGCATGATTTATTAACATCTTTTGCACTGAAAAGATTTAGAACTATTATTTGACAAATTCCTCCTGCCATTTACTCTGTTCACTGTTTGAATACAGTTTTAGTGGACATAGACTAAGTCTACAATTGAAGTAGAGGATTTTCTGTACTCTCCTGTGTATTTGCCGTCTGTTTTCTTTTCGACATCTGTGGCTCAAACACTGCCCAGGGAATTGCAGAGAAATGGTTTAATAAGCCTTGAAGCTATGAAACACAACAGGAACTGTTGATATGTATTGGGCATGCCAATATGATGACGTTCACAGTTTGTATGTCAAAGAAGATTTCACTAACTTAAATTCAACAAACAGCTGCTTCCTTCATGAACACAAAAATACATCTGTATGAGCTTTACGGATGATCACTATGATGGTTTTGTAAATCCTGCTGATATTTGTAAAGCCTGTTAATGAAAATTGGTGCATTAAAATAGATTTCGCTATTCACTGAGGAGTGAAAATTCAGAGGAAAATATTTAGTAAGGCATGTTTGCTAACACTCAAGATGTGTTGATATTTGTAATGGTTATGAGCTAGACAAAGGCTGGAGTTTGGAGGTCTAAGAGGCTCAGATGTCAAAAAAAAAAAAAACCAGAAACTGAGACCTCTTCCAATTAAGTCTCTAACCTTATTTATTTTAGGATGGTTTGCGTAAAAAAAAAAAACCTGAGCTTTGATGATTATTTTGGTACACACAATATATAACAACTTCTCCTGGAGTCAACTGAACAGTATATAACATTCTGTGGATGAGGACACCTGATGAAAAAACATGGCAATATAAAATTTTGTGAGAGTTGCCAGAAATGAATACAACTTTCTTTGCATTAAAGAGCAGCAGGAGGCCTGCAATGCTCACAATGAAGATATGTAGTAATTACAAGGAAACACTGTTTTAATTATTTTATTAGTGCTCTGGTGCAGTTTAGAGATGCCGATTCCAAATACAATGCCAAGAGGAAAGAAAAAGCAGAGATTCAGTATGACCCTCTTTGGAAGTCCATAAGGCACTGCGGGCACAAGGAGTTTGTACTGATTTCAGTGGTTGTGGTTTGCTATTCCTTGGGAAGCGAGCTGCCTCCGTTTTTTCTAATTAGGAATTGCTAAAATCTGTGCAAACATGCCTGGATTCTGGACAAGCTTTTTCAAATAGAACCGTGTAACCACTTGTTTCATTTTTCATTCTCAATCTAGCAAGAAGAGACTCCTGAAGAAGATTGAATGATCGCACAAGGATTCAGTGATGATCAGGGTCTGAAAGCACCTGTAGTTGTGGATGCCTCAGATGCACAGGTCTCTACAGGCAATGTTTTTTCCTTCTGTTATCTAACTTCTCCACTAAAACTAGTGTGAGAAAATGGTACTGCATGACAGGAGCAAGCAGACATTTTCTTGCCTAAAGAAAAACTGATCTCATGAAAGGGTCAAAATATTGCTTGGCGGCATGTTTTTGTTTTTCAGTGTAAACTTTTTTTCCTCAGCTGATAAACAGGAATTAATTGTTGAATAATTCTGTAGAGATCACAGATTCTAAAACTACCTAATATTTTAAATCTGGTTGCAAATAAGCTGATTTTTCTCTCTGAACTTTTTTTACATGTACAACTACTTTTCACTTGATTTTTTTTTTTCCCCTCAGTAACCAGGAATTCTGGCTGTTAATTTCTTCTCACAAAACTTTATACAAGTATAATTCCAAAATTCAATTTAGGTGATAAGGTTTAACTAGATCCACTCAATAGATTTACTTCTGAAGTTCATACATGGAAAATATCAAACATTCCCTCATTCTTAGTTGTTATCAGTATTCTGTTAAAAATATTACAAATGTATCTTAAGTAATTGCCAGTGTAAATGTGAAGATTTCATAGAATTACTTAAAAGATGTAAGCATGAGAGAAAGGGATGACTCAGGTATCCTGATTTTCTTGTCTAAAATGAAACCTGAGCATTAACAAAATGGTACAAAAGAGTCTTCAAAAACCACAGCTACTGCAATACAGGGATTCACATTGTGACCTATTACTTTATACAATTCTTACCAATAACTTTATGAAATTGCTAGAGCTGCAAGCAATGTTATCTTAATTAAGATCATCATAGTTTTCTTGTATTAGAATATATACATTGAGAATCTTAACAATTTTGATCTACTCTGCTTCAATTCATTACAAGAAAAGGAAGATACCTACTAAACTTTAGAATATTAATTTCATCAGTACTGTGGCTTCAATTTTTCCCATTAGCATCCTTCAGAAATTTTCTATCTATGTAGATCTTCAATTAAAAATACCCTGAAAAGAAAGTAAAAACAGTTTCTAATGCAAAGATAAAATAATTACTACCTCATGAATATCTTTAATATTTAATCAGAATATTTTTAGACTAAGATTTTTCTGGACTGGGGTCATTAATTTTTTTATTTTTATTTTTATTTATTGCGTAAACCAAAAGAATAAAACCCATCCTAGTAGCACAATAAAGTTCTGCCATTTATCACTGGAGTCTGACAGGTTGCAGTCCCCGTGCTATCACACAAAAATTTTAATCTGAGTCTTCTATGTATACAGCAAAGTTCCTGAGCAGTAGATTTTTTTGTAATTGCCTGGAAAGTGACTTTCTGAAATATTTCTAGTTTGTGCAGTGCAAAAATACACTGAACTAGGTAGTTGACCGGGAGTCCTCACATCCCAGAGTAGAAGCTAACTCTATGAAATATTATTTATTTCTCACCGTAGCATAATCAGGGATATCATTTGGGAAATGAGGAATCCGTTCAAGAAGATTGAGTTGGATGTAACACCTTGCTTTGAAAACTCGTTTTGACAAGTGACCATTCTCTGAGGAAAGCAGTTTGCCTCACAATACTTTATGTAAGTGTCCAGTGGTTGCTACTCCAGACTCAGCTGATCTACTATCTTCTAGTGCTACTGGTTGGCATGGAGTTATTCACAGATTATATTAGAATCAAGACCAAAACCTAGCTTCTTTCATTCCTTGGCACAACACACTTCAAAATTTTGGATTAAACCTGAAGACACCAGGTGCAACTTACTAGGTACAACTGTATCTTGAAATATTTTTTTTTTCCTTTTTAAATGGTAAAGTATGTCTCTTCTTGGCAAATATATACAGATTAATAACATCTGCAAATTTTAATATTATTATAAATAAACTCTAAATTCTAAATAAAACCTTTCTAAACACTAACACATCTTATATTTGGGTATTTTCCAACAGACTACATGGAGCTGAGAGTGAGCTGAGGAAGTGAGCTGAGAACAAAGCTCTGCAGAATACAAACAGAAAAGTGTACGGTAAAATAATAGGATGAAATAAACATCCTTAAAACATTTCTCTTTCTAGAGTGAATGGTTTACTGAGTTGCCAAATTATGAAGAATGGTTTGTTTGATCATCTCCATCTGAGGAGAAAATTTTAGCATCGTCCACCATTTAGTAGGGAAGGTTGCAAAGCTGGATGGCGTGGAAATTGACTCAAACTTCAGTAGCTTTATACAGTATGCACAGAAAGAAATTCCAGTTGACATGGTTTGTTTTTCCTATTTCCTATGAATCTGTATTCTCTTTAAAAAATGAAATCTTGTCTATCAAGATGACAAGATTTTTTTTTAAACAACCCAAATCACTTGTAACCGTAGGGCAGAACTCATTTGTACAATTATGCCAATTCTTATGTGTTTGAATCAGGATCTGCTGTTGAAGACAGAAAATCTACCACCTGCAGTGTATACAGGAAGGAGAGAAAGGTCTAAGTAGACTTAAGAGAATTTTCAGGCCATACAATGTTCTTACCCCAAAAGCGGTGTTAGGAAACATAAGATTGTGGTCTTGTACAAAAGCTTTGTAAAAGACCATGCTGAACACAAACACGTACAGTACACAACATGCAATAGTTTAAATGGTTCCAGACAGCACTGTTTTTATACGCATTAAGATTTCAGAACAATTTAAAAGACGACTGGGTGAGTTCAGAAATTACTGAAAAATGTGCAGAATTGTCTTAGCCAGTTTAGTTCAAATCTAGTCCAGATGGTTATTTTCAAGAGTCTTCCTCCAAAGGAAAGTTGCAATAAGCTAAAACGTTAATTTAAGATGCATAACTAGTCCTCACAACCAACTTGCATTCTCATTGTGAAACAGGCAAATTTAGATGCTTTGAATTTATTTACAATCAATAAAGCGTACCCAGTTGAAAGAGAGAGTTAAGTATCCCTCAAGGACTCTGAAAAGCTGCTGATTGAACCTAAATAAGATGTTGAACAGGAAGGCAGCCATACAAGGAAGCACAGAGGCAAAGTGACGTGTGGGTCATCTCTGTATAACCTCTATGTCCTGTTACAGCAATGGTGTGGAAATTGATTCTGTACTGACTACTTCAGGTTCTTCCACTGCAATGCAGACCACAATTGGCCAGGCTAGTAAATCTACAAATTTAACTTCGGATCTGAAAGAGTATAGCATTCATGTAGCTTGCAAATTCGGGCCAGTAAAACAAAGTCAAATTGGTAAAGCCCATGCTCAGCAGTATGTGCACAAAGCCTGAGTGTAGCAGTCTCTATTGCAACACCAATGAATATTCATGCAAGAAAGTTTCTGATTTTGACACAGTTTACACCTAAATGTGACTTTTATCCAATTTTAATGCTAGGAAATATACAAATGCAACTGTACTGTGTGACACGGAAAACCCTATAATGCAGTTTGCAGTGCTAATGTCTGGCCTGAGTTCCACATGCCTGTATTTGCATTACAGAGTTTGCAGTACAGATTTTGAAAATCACCTTTGTTTCATTTCCAAAAGGTTGTATTTGTTTTTTAAACAAAGACTACATTTATCAAAGAACTATATTATATGACTGTGATAAACTTCAGTTCATAAAGAGTTCATTTATGTCCTTGCTGGTGATGATATTTATTAGAATACCTAAGGCTGTATTCAAACCTGATAAATCAAACTCATTTCACTTTATATGCAGTAATTAATTTAACAGTAGGTGAAAGTGCTCTCCCTTTTTGTGGTATGATACTGTGTCACTCAGCATGGACCACAGGTTAGTTTTATTAAAGCTAATTTGATTATCCACTACTCTCATCTAACTACAGAAATAATTTCTATCTTATCTTGAATGCAGAGCAAGTTACAGTTGCCTTGTAAATAGGCAACTTCCAGCATTTGAGAATTATAATAAATTATTTCTTAGAAACAAATTAATAGTTTTTACTGTTCTATAGCTGCTAGTTCTTTCTACACTGTGTCTCAGAAATCATTTTGAAGGATGAGGCTGCTTAGAAATATTTGTTGAATTTGGAGACTAGTTTTAGCCTAAAAAGTGAGAAGAATGGGAACAACATCACAAAAATTGCTTCAACATTTTTCAGTAGATTAATATTATACTTTTCCTAATTTGACTTATTAAGGCATTTAGGCAATACTTACAAACTGGAATGGAAAATCTTAGGGCTCTAAATATCTGCTGTAAGTGATATATATTTAATTCTCCTCTTTCCTTGATACAGAAATGAAAAGTAAGCTACTTCACCAATTTCTATTCTGACATTGCATGTCTCATGACAACAGACAAAAAAGAAACATTCTCATCTACATTAATAAGCAAGCCACAACATCAAACAGTTTGATGTTGGCAAACATTTCAAGTGCACTTCTGTTCCTCTTATAAGCTATTGCTAAATCTGATGATGCCCACTGCTTCTGTAAACTACAGCCTCATAAGGACAATTTGGGGACATTTAAAAAGATTCAGTGCATAACTCTGGGTAAATGTATAGGTTTTATTAAGTTTTCAAAAGCATACCCTAAAGAATAATATCATGATGCCATTCTAGATGTTTTTAGCCAGCATGAAAGTACCTAATATACTGCAAAAGAACAGTAGCAATTTAACCCATTTAAGGTACTAATTCATAGATGAATAGGCTGCCATTTACATTTTGAGTGCTCTGCATGCAAGGAAGCTAAAGCATAGAGGACTACCGGCAGAATATTGGAGCATCTAACCACGATACATCAGAATTAGCTCAATAAAAACATCCAGCAATTGGCTACTTTTATACCTAGCACCAGTTCCATATGTACATAAAATCTGTACATAAAATGTATATAAAATTACACAGATCCATTGTGCATCACAGTTTTGAACTGATGATGTTATCAAGTGATGACACGTTTTGATGCTTTTCTTCCATCTCACAATATTGTGCAAAAAAGAAAATTACTTTTCAGTTCACATTTATATTGACTAGTTAAAGACATTGTGAAAGGGGTAATTTTTTTTTTTTTTAATTCTGCTTTCAGCTGAGCCTGTCTCCAATTTTCTCATTTTAGCATGAGAAAGTAAACTCAGCCTTTTGCGTTTGAGTGCCAGCTCAGAGAGGAGTCTGTATGGCCTGGAGGTTCTAGTAGGTAATAAAGTGATCATGGGCCAGCACGTGCATTTGTGGCAAACAAGGACAACAACATTCTGGGCAGTATCACCAGCAGGTGGAGGAAAGTGATCATTCTCTGCTCAGAACTGGTGAGGTTATACTGGAATGCTGGGTCCAGTGCTGGGCCCCTCAGCACAAGAGAGACATGGGCACAGTGGGCAAGTCCAGTGAAGGCCACCAAGCTGATCAGGAACTGGAAAACAGGACATTTGAGGTGCACGATGCACAGGGACAAGAGGCAAACAACACTAGCTGGGAAACAGTAGATTCTGAACAGAACTAAGAATTGTTTATTTGTATATATTTATATATATTTTACCATGAGAGTGGTCAAACACTAGAAGAGATGACTAGAGATGAAGAAGCATTCAGCCTTGTTGATACTCCAAGCTTGACCAGAAAAGCACTTAAAAAGTATAATGTAGTCAGCACTCCTTTAAGAAGAGAGTTGCCCTAGGTAACCTTACAACCTAAATCATTCTGTAACTTCAGTGTTCTCCCTTGAAGACTTCCAGCATTTCTACTGTTCTTCAGAAACAATTAAAAAACAACAAAACAAAAAAAACAAGTACACCAACTAACAATGCCCCAAACCCTTTAAAAATGCAACTAACCCAAGAAAACAATTATAGAATAAATTGGCTTTCCGTAGCTTGAATATTCTTGGAATATCCCTCAAAATCTTATGACACACTGGGAACACAGCAGTAGTAAGAAAACAACAGCTCAAATCTGACTTGTATGCTGGGCTTATAAATAATGTGTGATCTATTTCTGCAGGGATAACATCCTTCTAGGAACCAATAACAGCCATTTAACTTACATGCTTTCAACTCTGAACAAGCTGGCTGTATCTCCTTGGGGATGAGGAAAGAAAAGGTACCACTTGAGTGGAGCAGATATTGGCCCTGAAGATGCTGTAGAGACTACAAATAACACAGCTTAAGGCTCTTTAACTTGCTAATTAAATATCACAGCTAAACTAGAATAAACTAATGAGAGAGGTCAAAAAAATTATTTCAAAATAACTTCTGTTTCATTCATTCCACTTGAATCACAGCATCATGATATTAAGGGGTGCATATTTTATTTGCAAGCAGTTCATGCTGGTTAACTAAAATTTCACTTAAGAAAAATCACTTCAGTACCCAGGTTTATAATCCATAGACCCTCCAGTTTCTAGCCAAGACTGAGATGAAATACTAAGAGCAATGATCTCTAATGAGTGCAGCTTGAGAGTGTTAGCTTAAACAAAGATCTATCTCAGTAGACAGAATCAGTGATGGAAAACTTTAAGAAGCTGCTGGGAAGTAGATTTACCATTCTAACTGTGGTGTCTCTGTCAGTTTCTTAAATTAAGTTTTCAGGAGCTGATTTAGCCCAGGGAAATGCAGAAATTTGGTTGAACTGCCTCTTGGGGCTGCTTATACTAAATTTTTTGTTTGTGTTTAGTGCTAATGCAGAATTAAAGGAACTTCACTGTCAAGATGTTAGAAGATCGATGCTTTTATTACTTTGAATTGGAAAGGGGATATACACAATAAAGCACTCACAAGGGAAGAATGATACAGAGAGCAAATCTTTGATTTTCCTGGTGTTTAAGAATATTGCAGAACACTGTGCATTCAAAGAAGCAGCATTCAATTTTTTCAGTTGAGAAACAAACATACATATTTAGTTTATTAAATATAGTCTGGGTAAAAATATTTTCTTGGGAATATGTACCTGCTCAATAGAAAAATACAAACTTCAATAAATAACTCAGTTTCACGGTTTCTACACAGTAACATCACTATTAAGTGCATGAAATATACGACATATTCTCCCTTTCAAAAAAAAGCTCATAAAACACCTGTAAGAGGAATCTGATTTCCAAACACACAGCTTTTACATCAACAGCACTGATTTCCTCTCCTTGAACAAACATATTTAAAGTACTAAAGCTAAAGCAGTCTTCTAGGATGTACAGTAGTACAATTCTGATTTTATTGGGAAATGAAGTTTTCTAAAGCAGGTAGTAGTAAATATTTTTCTAATGTAAAAGTAAATGTTGGAATTTCACCTAAAAGAATAATTTGTTATAATATACATAAGGCAGAGTTGGGGCTGAAAATAAAGACTGAAGTTTCATGGTTGTTTTTTTTTCTTCAACTAAATGCTAGGAAATAGCATTGAATTGGTTCTGTCCTGGTTGCTTCTGTCCCAATGCTACCCCTGTACTACAGTATAGCATTTAATTACACATTATTTCATCAACCTGAGCTAAATACACAGCTTACTATAATATGTTATCATTATGCTGCCCTCACATTTTTCAGTCTAATAACAATTCAATATAACCTATACAAACTTACAACTTGATTCTAGATAAGTACTACAAATAATTCCATTAAATTAGTAGGACTCTCACAGTATGTGAGATTAAATTTGTTATATTTTAACCAGACTTAAAGATAAATATGTGAAAGATAAGAAAGATGTGCAGTGAATGCATATGTAATTCCATATTACTGTTATTCATATTATTCAGTAGTTCATGGACCCAATTTAAAGACACATATAATGCTGCAATGCAATGATGCGATAGTAAGTATAGCAGCAATAGCGGGGTAGCACAATCCTAGGCTATAGCAAACAAGGTCAAGCTCAAATGCAGCAGCCACAGACATAGAAACAAAGGAAGAAAAACTGCTTACCCTTGGGAGATCTCAGATAGGCAAGGAACTCCAACAAAATACCCTCACCTCCACTGCCGACCTTAAGTGAGGTCTGGGAGGGGGTCGATCCTGGCTCCACTCCTTCCGTCACTCAGGTCCATTGCATGCACCTGAAATCCCCTGGGTTGGCCCTGCCTTCCTACCAGGTGCAAAATCACTATATCAGGCTGTGACTTAGCACTTTTGCTACAACATGATAACCTGATATACATGCAGTTTGGATTAAAGATAAATAATTGCATTTATACATATTTGATAACCATGAGTACTTACTCTAGAGCATGTATATGCTAAGAAACTTTTACTAGAAATACTTGATGGTTACTAGAACAGGTTGCTTAAAGAAGTTTTGCATTTCTCCTCTCTGCAAGTGCTCAGTCTCAGATTTGGATGAGACTTTGAGCAATCCAATTAAGTAGAAGGTATCCCTGCCTATGGTGATGATTTTCAAAGGTCCCATCCAAACCATTCAATGATTCTATGTAGTAGAATATCCATATTATAAATTTGAAATTTGCCCATATGTAAACAAATATTCTTGTTAAATATTTAACATGACATTTCTTTTGGAAGAGTGCTGAACTTCTGCTTGAATATTAGGTGATTTTTTGCTTTTACATATATGTAGAATTCCAAAACTTCCTCAGACTTTTGGAAATGTGGTATTCACCATCTATGAGCTCATGCAGCCTGAGATATGTGAGGATTAAGATAATATTCCTGGGTTCTGTGACAGCAGAAAACTGATTTCTGTCTCAACTAAATACATGATTGATTGATGGGTGTCTATGATCTCAGAGAACTTTGGTGGTACTGGAATCAATTCCCAAAGGAGGCTACTAATTCTGTACTATATCTGGTCTGTAGCAAAATCCCAATCTATTCCAACCTATTCAGTTGGAACTAACTGTCAACTTCTCAGTTCCACCCAAAACTGGACAGAAGACAAATTAGACATTATATTGGTAATGGGATCAAAACTTCCGTAGAATTCAGGATTTTCATGATTTAAGTGGGTATATGATGAAAGAAAGAAAGAAAGAAAGGAAGGAAGGAAGGAAGGAAGGAAGGAAGGAAGGAAGGAAGGAAGGAAGGAAGGAAGGAAGGAAGGAAGGAAGGAAGGAAGGAAGGAAGGAAGGAAGGAAGGAAGGAAGGAAGGAAGGAAGGAAGGAAGGAATACAATTTGCAGGTAAGTAACTTTTACCTAATTCTATAAGGAAGAACCACTTTGCAAACTGAAAATTATAAGCTCTGTAATAGGAGGTTAAGGCAATGTAATGCACTTTTTAGGATTTTTTTTTTCTGACAGCATAGCTTTGAGTTGCCCCACACGGAAAGAGAAAGTCATGAATGCTCAGTTATAAGAAAGTCCCAGGTATAGTAAAAAAAAGTATTATGAGAACATATACAAATAATTGTATAAACAAGTATTCAACTAGAGAGATAGAAGGAGAAACTGTGCTTGGGATGAAATCAGACTTTCAAAAATCAACTGCACTAATTTCAGTAGCTGTTTTTATTAAATGGACAGAACGTGGATGAAAAAAGTTTTTTTCCTCTAAACCTGAAAACAGTAGAATTTCCTGGAGCTCAAGTTGTCATATTTATCAGCATAGTCTTTACTGATTTATTAAAATGCAGAAATGCAACTGAAAAATTTTGGAATGTAAACTTGTAGCAGGACTAAGCATGTTTGGTTCATGTTTTATTCAGAAGATTAAAATATGATATCACCTGATTTTGAATTTTAAATTTAAATCTCCCTGCAAAACTAAGTTGCCCTTGGTATGTTCTGGATTTTGCAAAGGAGAGTGTGCTTGTGATAAATTTATTCTGTGATTAGCGGGACAGGTAGCCATGTGTATATGTTTTGTTTTACTACAAAACCAAAAATAATTTTCCTAGTTTCCATTTTTTTAATGATGATTTTTCATAACGTTCAAGTTTTAATTTCCTACAAAATATTATTCTGCTTTTTAGCTGCAATGATACTCAATTTTTCCCCTGAAAAATTCCAATCTCCGCTTGGAGATATCATCTAAAACTCATGTAATATCACAGAATCACAGAATCACAGAATTGTAGGGGTTGGAAGGGACCTCCAGAGATCATCGAGTCCATGCCCCCTGCCAAAGCAGGTTCCCTACAGCAGGTCGCTCAGGTAGGCATCCAGGCAGGTCTTGAACATCTCCAGAGAAGGAGACTCCACCACCTCCCTGGGCAGCCTGTTCCAGTGCTCCGTCACCCTCACTGTAAAGAAGTTCTTGCGCACATTTGTGCAGAACTTCCTATGCTCCAGTTTCTGGCCATTCCCCCTTGTCCTGTCTCCACTCACCACTGAAAACAGTCCGGCCTCGTCATTCTGCCCCCCACACCTTAGATATTCATAGACCTGGATCAGATCTCCTCTCAGTCTTCATTTCTCAAGGCTGAACAGACCCAGTTCACTCAGCCTTTCCTCATAGGAGAGATGCTCCAGGCCCTTCACCATCTTCGTGGCCCTCCGCTGGACTCTTTCCAAGAGATCCCTGTCTTTTTTGTACTGGGGAGCCCAGAACTGGACGCAATACTCCAGATGAGGTCTTACCAAGGCAGAGTAGAGGGGGAGGATTACCTCCCTCGACCTGCTGGACACGCTCTTTTTAATGCACCCCAGTAAGCCATTGGCCTTTTTGGCCACAAGGGCACACTGCTGGCTCATGGCCAACCTGTCTTCCACCAGGACACCCAGGTCCCTCTCTGCAGAGCTCCCCTCCAGCAGCTCATCCCCCAGCCTGTACTGGTGCATGGAATTATTCCTCCCCAGATGCAAGACTCTACACTTGCTTTTGTTAAACCTCATCCAGTTTTTTTGTGCCCAGCTCTCCAGCCTGTCCAGGTCTTGCTGAATGGCAACACAGCCTTCAGGCGTGTCAGCCAATCCTCCCAACTTCGTATCATCGGCAAACTTGCAATATGCCTATGATTATGTAAGATACAGTGGCTCTTGTATCTTGCCATGAGTCCATATGCTTACAAATACCAACAGATATGGCTCTTACTTCTTGTTTTAAATTAGATAATCATTGGACTAATATACAGTATTAGTTCCTGATAATAGCTGATCAAAGTTTACGATTCCTGCTCTACATGCATAAGCTCTATTCTGATCAATATTACAATACTAAATCAGTCATTAGTGGCAGTGTTTGTTCAGTAATGATAAACACTTCCACTGGATCTTTAGATAGAATTCAGTGAAATGAAGGTCCTAATATCACCACTGGATGTCAAATCAAAAATCATACTTTACATTTCCTGTTAAAACTCATTATTACTTTTTTAGAAGTATATTATTCCTGTGATGCAGAACAGACTGTTTAAATAAACATGGAAATGATATATATCAAGACAGAGTTAAATCTCTGATAAATCCCAAATGTGAGATTGTAAACTCCTTGATCAGGAGAGATGGAAAAATCTCATCAAGAAGGGGATATACATTATATATACTTTATGGAGTTAGAATTTCATTTTCTTATGAAGTCGTGCATAGTTTAACTATTCACAACTAAACTATGGATTGCAGAAACAGAATATAAGCAGACCTCTGCCCATTGCTATAAAATGACATGATCTTTAAGCTACCATGTTTACATTGCATAATATGGCTGAAAACCTGATCTCTCTCTCACTAAGCCATTAAGAATAAACATCTTCAGGGGAAAAAACAGAGCTGAAGTAGGTAGCCTTTCTAGGTAGCCTTTTCCTCATCTACAAATCTGGTCACCAAGTCATAGAAGGAGATGAGGTTTGTCAAGCATGATCTGCCTTTCATGAAGCTGTGCTGGCTGGGCCTGAATCCCCTGAACGCCACGCACATGATCTCATCCAAGATGATTTGCTCCATAACTTTCCCTGGTACTGAGGTCAGGCTGACAGGCCTGTAGTTCTCTGGATCCTCCTTAAGGCCCTTCTTGTAAATGGGAGTCATATCAGCAAGCAATTTCAGGATTATTTAAATATCTGTGCGTTATCTTCAATACTAATCTCATAAAAGTGACAGACAGTACTATTTTGTAACATGTTGATACATGAAGGTTATATTACAACAAGCATAAATAATCTGTTTTCACTTATGTTCTTCAGAGTACAAAAGATATTTCTTTATCTAGATTATAAATTAGATACCTTCCCTGAAAGCCCCATTGGAGATACTCACTCCACTCCTACATAGCCTGAAAGTGTAGTTGTCTTAATCTATCCATAGGAGGAAAAGATAATATGAATTCATTTGCCTTAAATAAAAACTGAAAAATATTTCCTTTGATCAAGAGAGCATCTGAAGCATTTTCATTAAAAAAAAAAAAAAAGAAAAGAAAAGGATGAGCAGTAGGGAATTTGTTAAAAGGCTAACCTTTTCACATTATTTAATGTATTATTGTTAGAAAATCACATAGAAAAAGATATCTTTATTTCTCTGATGTTTGAATTGGAAGTATGTTTCAAATTCTCTATCAAGATTAATCTATCAAGAACTTTAGTTTAGTAATCAGAAAGAGCATGAAGTTCATTGAAAATACTTTTCAGCAAACTCCCTGCTGTTATCATAGATCATCACAATTGAGCCAGTATAAAGAAAACTATGCAATTTAATGGGAAATATATTTAAAATAGCACTTCTGTTTTTGCTTCCTTTAATTTCGTAACATTTGTATATAGAAATATACACTAAACTAGAAAGCTGCAATCTGGAAAATTTAAGGCAGAATCTTTACCAATCAGCCCTCCTATCAAACTACTAGCATAAGTAATATTTTCATTCAGAAATCTTGAGTATATGTTGCGGACTCCTCTGTATCAGAAAATTGCATATTAAATAAATTCTAACTTTTCATGTATTCCAGGCTCTGAGCTTTTTTAGATAAGTACACTGCAATTACTCTAATGAATCTAATGAATCCTTTATAATCCTTTTATAATTTTATAATCGCCAGTGGAATCTTATTTATCTTCTAGATGTTATGATAATTATTTTACAAACTGATATAAGAATTCCTTCAGCAAGAGCTCTGGATGAAGCTTAACATTAACTGAACCACCCAAAGCAGAAAAATTTGTTGTTAATATTAATGAAGAATGTACAAAGAAAAATTCATCCACTTGGAGGCCCTGCATCATCTTGTGACTTAAGATCCTCATTACTGTAGGTATATTGTTATCAGCATTGAACCTAGACAAAATAAAACTGCCATGGTTCTGTATACACAAAATGCTATCTTAATCTTTCTTGCAATGAAAATTATATTTTAGAGCTATTCTTTGTTTACTTGATTCTGGCATGCACTACACTACTATCATTTTCCTGGTAGAAAGGGTTGTTGAATCGTTTGTAAATTTATTTTAACCAATGTACTTTGCAAGGAAGAAATAAAAAGCCTAGTGGCTTGTTATTTCTCATTCATTCTCCTCCCTTTTTAAATAGCCTTTCGAAGAGGAAGTAGTTGTCCTTGAATAGCACAAAATAACTATATCACAAAGCTAGCTCTAGTGAACAAAGAATAAGAAAACAAATAAACATATGAACTGGTAAGCATTAACATTCTCTACCTTGTATGCTGCAAAAGATGTACCCTTAGATAATAGTAGGGTGTGAACATTACATGAAAACCATATTATAATGCTTGTGTACAGTAAGGAATTGCAGCTGTGTAATAAACTTAATTCTGGGGTTTCCAAGCATGTGACACTTGTACTTCACAAGTGGAAGTAGGTTGTGTGCAGTTAAGTGTATATCTTTCTGCAAGAATGACTTCCTTGGTTGTTTGTCAGTTGCAGAGATAAAATTTGTACTACGGGTATGGCTGCAGAAAAGTCCCTGGACATTTTCACATAGACAAAGGTTTTTTGGTGTTTTTTTTCCTCATTTTTGCTTTTGTGTTTATTTGTTTAATTTGTTTAAGTGTAATGATTCCAAACGGGTGTCTTCTGGTACATCAGGATCATAAATGCATTGCTATGGTGGCTGCTGTTTTCAAACATCTTTCATTTGATCTCTCTGGCAGACTGTTTCTAGTATTCTTCCACAGGATTTAAACTAGATCCTTCTGGCTTTGAGAAGCTGTGCTTATTTATTTTTACCTACTAGAAAACCCTCCAAGATTCTGAGCCAGTTTTTCAATTAGAAACTAATAAATTTGACTTGAATGTACACAATGCTAAAAGGCTCACTTTACTGTGAAAACCTAGCTTACTCTGCCACCTAAACCCCTAAGCTTTATTTATAAAAGCTGCTAATGCCACATCAGTATTCAGTTCAGAACCTCATGTAGTAGTTCTTTCTTTGGGCACAATTCTAAGAAATATGTGAAATTAATAAGAGATGTAACTCACAACAGAGATAGAGAAGAATATTCTCTTGTTGATCCAGAAAACCAGGAGGTGACTAATAAATGTGACAAAACAAATTATTTTATTGCTGCAAAACCTTTTATATTTCACAGACAGTGCATATTCTATACAGGATGATGAGTGCAAGGGAGCTGAACTGGCATGGGTTAATGTGACTTCTTTGTACTTTTAGTCAGTATGTTTGATCATTCACTCATATAGTATTAGTGTTTCTTGATGTCATTGTGTTTCTTTAAGCTGTAATGCCCCATACTGTAATGCTTTTCAGGAGTTGCCTTTTCAAAGGAGCTTAATACAGAATTTTAATTCTACATGCCTTTATTTTGCAATGGTTGTTTTACAAATGAGAAGAAAAGTGTTCATACGCACACTCCTGAAAACCTTTAAAAATATTTTAGAACTATCAATGCAGTCTATTGTACCTAATTATTCTGGTATTAAGTCCAATACCAAAATAAAGCATGTAGGCTTCAGACATACCTTTTACCCAACAGATCTGTGTTGGCTGAAGACCTCTCTTCTACACTGTACTAAAGGTTATCAACATTTCAGATCTGTCATTTAGTCAAAATTAGCTCTGTAAATTCCAGTTTGCTAACTGAAGGCCAACAAGTCACATCCTTTAAATTTTATCTGCATGTTTTAAACTCTGATCAGTGAAGTATTTCATGAGCAACTCAATGCACATGAGAATACAATATACTTTGGCAGAGTGATGAAGCAAGTTTCAGCAGTATCTGACTTTTAATCTGTAAAGAAAATACATTTGTCTCTTTTAGTAACCTGACCAGTTATTAGACAAATATCAGCATCTGTCAACCAGCAGTGACAGTCTGTTTCCCAAACAGCAAGCTAGACCCTTGAGAGATAACTTCTTCTCCATTCATTGGTTGTCTCTTACTGTCATTACAGAGTTTCTTTAGTGGCTTCCAAGATCTATTCCCATTGATTGTTCTTGCTACCTTTGCTACCCTTGTGCTACCTCAGTCATGTCTGCATGCTGTCCTCAACACATGTCTCTGATCACAGTCCGTCATGTGTCTGGCATACTATTCTGCAACTTGAACATTTCTAGCATGCCACATTTAACTCTGATCTGCATTTGCTTTTGCTTATCTCCCTTGGACGTTGCATTGAAATTCCTTCCATTTCCTTTGAACTGTTTCACAGAATCGTAGAATATCCTGAGTTGGAAGGAACCCACAGGATCATCAAGTCCAACTTATGGCTCTACACAAGACCATCCAAAATTCAGCCCCTATGTCTGAGAGCATTGCCCAAATGCTTCTTGAACTCTGACAGTCTTGGGGCTGTGACCACTGCCTCAGGGAGCTTGTTCCATTTCCTGAACACTCTCTCAGTAAACTGCGCTTTACTATTCTCCAACTTGAAAAAGAATCTCTGATCAGATGGCTGCCTAAACAGCAGGTGTGCACAGTGGTTCTATCTACTCAGCTGGGACCATTTAAAGTCTAAGCAGCATAGTTTGCTACAAAAAAATTGAGGGAACTCACATTTATTTCTTTCCCACTGATATCTAGTGTAGCTGATGGACCGGTTACAATTAAGACTTCAGATAATAGCTATTCCTTGAAGAGTTCTTACTAAATCATGAGATTTTATGTTTAGAATGTACTAACATATCTTGTTTGTGGGGATTTATAGGTAGTTGCACATTTTTACTAGCAGATGGATATTATTTAAATATTACCTGGGATGTATAACTAAAAGATCAAACACTTTAATTAGGGCATCTCTGAGAATGTGTTAAAATAATTACATCTCTTGTGAAAGTCAGAATTTTGTCAGGAGGTAACAAATGCATTTTCTTAAAATTATTATTTATTGCACCACACCTATTTGGAACCAAGTTATATTTCAGTGTTCTAATTTAAGGAAAAACATCAAGTTTACTTACTGAAATATTTTTACCTCACGATTATCATCAGGTCAATTCATATTTATATATATATATAAATGTAAAACCAGCTCATTTGAATTTCTTGCAGCTTGTTGCTATATCACAGAATGGCTTAGGTTGGGAGGTCTGATCTGGCACTACCTACAGATTTCTGGCTCCACCTTTCTGTTCTAACCTTTATGTTCTTTGAATAACATTGATGAAGCTACTGGAGGCTCCCATTTCATTGATACTTTCAAGAAGGATTTTCTGCTTGATTGTTTAGAAGCTAAACAACAGAATTCAGTTGGAAATGAAAATAAAGATGATTGTCAAAATATTAAATTTGATCATTTATTATGAGACAACAATATTTTAAAGCTATTTAGGTGCATTTTAATGAGTCAAAACTTGCAAAGGTTTTCACTGCTGATTGTTTCACAGAATCACAGAATCATAGGAGTTGGAAGAGACCTCTGGATATCATCCAATCCAACACCATACTAAAGCAGTTGCCTACAGGTAACTGGTAAAGTAGGTAACAGGTAAAGTACAGGTAAAGTAGGTTGCACAGGAAAGCATCCAGGTGGGTTTTCAATATCTTCAGAGAAGGAGACTCCACAACCTCTCTGAGCAGCCTGTTTCAGCGCTCTGTTGCCCTATATTCAAATTGTTTTTTCATTCTCCTGCTCTTACCCTCATCATTACACTGCATAGATAATAGCATCCTGTTTAATTGCTAATTATTCTTTGTAATTCTGTTTAGACAGTTTAATTATTTTGTTTAGTGATTTAATAACAACATTTGACTCCTTATATTTTCAAAGCACTTTATAATTCATGAATAACATGAGGTGTATAGTAGTAGTAATAAAACAATTAAAGGTGGAGAAACTGAGAAAAGAATGTGAGTTGGGACTGGAGACTTTTTTTCTAACTTTGTTTGGGCAGTATACTAAATTACCTCTCTCCTCTATGCTTCTTAATGAAGACATAAGGTAAGATTTAACTTTAGTTAACAAAGCCTAGAGCAATAGATGTTCCCTTCAAAAAACAAAAGGAGGAACAATTTTTCTATTTCACAGATTAGCAATTAATACAACTGAACAAGAAGTAGATTCAAAATATACTTCAGTCAATTCGAATTTTTTTTTTTTGCTTTTTGTTTCAGTAGCCTGTGTGGGTATGGGATTAAACTCTTACTGCAATTTCTGTCATCTCTTATCATGCTGAAAATGAAATTCATTTAGAAAAGCACATCTGCACAATAAGTCTTGATTTATGTTTGAATACTCATCTCCGAGGCTATCAGTGAATGCAAAAGTATTTGATACTGTACATTTCCAGATTAATGTCACTCACGAATAGGTAGCCATAAGAGGAACTAAATTGCTATTCTGGTAATGCTAAAGCAATTAATGATGCTCCAAAGAAGAATATACTGTCTGTATTTACTCCATCTTTTCCTGACAAAATACTTCTTAGGGAAAAGTTCTTCTTTAAGAAAATAATAATAATAATAATAATAATAATAATAATAATACATGCTACTGTATTATCTTCTGTATGTATTTGAGTTACTCAAGATCGACTGCAGTCAACCTGGTTGCATTTTTAACTGTCAAATGGCCTGAGAAAATATACTTTTGCATAATGGTAAATACTTCTGTATAGTATGCAGCAGGATGTTTCCTCAATATCATTTACTCTAAACTTCAATAGCAGTCTAGAAAAAGGAGATTTTGCTACATCAAGACTCCATGCTACCTAGAAAGGAACAGATGACATCTCAATTTAATTTATTATCAATCTGTGGCTATGAATATCAGTTATCAGCCCACAAACTTCTAGCTTCCAAACTCATCTTCCTCCTAATAGACCACAACAACAAATACTGTAGAGTGATACATCCTCAGAGCTTACAGAAACTTTCTCCTCTTAGACAGCACCAATACCATAAGTGATTCCTACCCATCCTTGCAGATGAGCAGTTCTGCTCCATCAATAATGCTGAATATCAAATGAATTGTTTTTGAATCTGGTTCTAACTGAGGATATTAAACCATCATTATAGAGGAAATGAGAACAATAATCAATATTTTACCATTCCAGATCAATTACTGGGTATATCTACAAAAAAAATTTAAAACCCTATCAAAATGTCAACTATTAATGTAACCTCCACATGGCACATAGTCTTCTCAATTGCATACCACCACAGCAGCCTAAAAATGATTTAGAGCAGATAATATCAGTGACAACTGCATGTGAAGCTGTGAAAAAAACCTCCGCAATTAATGTTAAAAAGATATTCCAAGTCATCTCTGTGCATTAATTTACTTGTTTGTTTTTATCTATCTTGCAGAATTAGATCATTGTTTAAAAAGACATGGATTTTTTTTCTGTGGAAATAAGTTTCACAGTTCTTATTTTGACATGCATGGGAATTGCTAAGTCTGCTAAAAAATCTGCATTTTTTTCCTGAATGATACCAGTTTTGGTGACAAACATAAGGAGATAAAAAGTAAATGAAGTCCAGGTTCCAGCAACTTTCATAATTTTTCCATGTTAATAAATGCCATAAAGCAGTGTAGTCCAGAAAACTAAAAAAAGTTCAAAGCTCATAGTCCAGAGTTTTTGTCTCAGTATTGCATACTGTGTGTTCCAAGAGAGTCCAAAAAGTCTCAGCTTTTTTTTTTTTTGTCTGTTCAGCAAATAATTTATGGGAGGTTTGAAATCATTGCTGAATGTCACTTTTCCTAGAGTTTACATTTACTAAGAGATGTTTGTTTACATATATACACATAAAGCTTCTTTCCATTCTAATTACTTTTCTATCTACCAAAGAACTTCTGGCAACCTTTCCTAAAGAATAAAAGGACGATGAAAAATAGAGCCATGTTTTCATGTCTGTATAAAAGGGAATACAAGATCAATTTTTATAGGTCTTAGACCTTTTTGAGAAGGGATTGAAGCTTTTTATGGGACGGACTTTAAAAACTGTTTACAAGGGTTCTATGTAAGCAGGATGTGAAAGAGAATGTAGACTTTGGATTTTATACATGAATTCAGCTGGACCTAATGATGCTTGTCCCAGTTAGGAAAAGTGCAACTTAGCCACCCACAATGTTAACAAACCTCTATAAAGTAAGGTGCAGAAATGCTTTTGAAAAGTTCAGTATAAGCCTGATATTTCAAAGTTTTATAATTGTGTGTTGATCACTTTGGAACTTTTAATATGCTGGACTCTGGCACAGAAGTCTTGTGCCAGTAACTCTACTAATGAGAAATTATCTTCTTTCCACACCAAACCTAACAAGAAAAGGCAGATCTTTATGAGAGGAGGGTTTATCAGTTGCAGACAATGACCAGATGTCAGTGCTCTGACTACTGTGATCATTTGGGAAGTACCGATGTGCTACAACTGAAATTAATGCTGTTGCATTCTGTGAAGTAACAGCATTAGCATATAACTGACACAAAAGAGAACTTGCATGATAAAACCTGATGGAATTGTATTTTCTGCACAAACCTCGTGGACAGAGGTAAGATGCAAGGTGCAATAAAATGCTTAAAGGTACATTCGTATTTGAAGTTTGATGTAGCAATTAAGTTTATATCACCCAGTGTTTTGATTTTTTTTAAGTTTTGCTTTTCACTTGCTCATTTTTATAAATACAGTGAGTGCCTCCGTGGAATAAAGACATTCTTTGTATTCTACTCGTAAGTGCTTCAAAATGACAAACAACTCTTCTAAACTGAGGATCCTCCATACCCACTTTCCACAAGGGCTCATGGCAAAACCATTATAAAGAAAAGTGTGTCTGCATAAGCAATCTAAAAGCAGAGATAAATTACTGTGCTTGTTAATATTATTTTGGCTTAGTCTTTGTAAAACTAAAATTTATTGCTCTGCTATCACACCACCCTCTGGAAAAAAACACTGTTACTGAGCTACATTATTAACCTCTATACTGGAGATGTCTTTGTAATTCTATTCAACTTCATAACTAATTTGATTACAATAAGTTAATAAGGAGCAAAACTTTGCTATTGTATCAAGCTTAATTATATGCCTACCATAAGGATAAAAGAAAAAATAAAAGTCCATGGTAATGAAATAATTTTAAAAACATGCATTGTCCTTTTGTGAAAAAGAACATTTGACTAAAGCATAGCTTAAGAAGCATCTCTCCTTACATAGAAGAGATTTGCAGAGACTTAACAGAATAAGAATGAAGACTGACTTCTAAAGAATATTTTGCAAAGTTTGTCAATTATTACTGCTACAGAGAAAGTATGCATAAATGAGTTTGGGGGAAGATCCTTTAGTTTCTCAAGTAATTTTACAATCTTAAAGGAGAAGGATCTGCTAAAATTTCTTCATTGTCACTTGGGCAAAAGGATAGAAAGATAGGTTAAAATGCAACTTTTCATGTCAATACTACTTCCAGAAGCATTTCAGATATACTGTATTTACTGCAGGCTCTGAGGGATTCTTACAAAAGCAAATTTTCTGTGTCATATACAGAGCAAATATCCAGCCACTTGTTTCATCTCCTGCAGCAACTACATACTATGAGACTGAGGAACACTTGCCCTCGGCAGGGCTGCATCAAAGGAGAACTCTCTGTACACTGACCTGACAGCTGGGGCATGTTGTTCCATGTGGCTTCAGACATTTGGCTCTGAAAAGATGCTTTGGATGCCCATGATTTTGACAATAAGAAGCATTTAAGAATCATGACTGCAAGGTTTGTTGCAGATCTGATGTTCATTTGTCAGGTCAGTCCCATCTCCTGATCAGCCCTGGCCCCTTACAGTCAGTCTGGAGTTGGTCACACATTGAAAAGTGTGAAAGCTGCAAAATGCTTTGAGTGTTCACAGTAAGATATTATGTTAAGAGATAAGATAGGATACAGACATTACATAAATTGAAACCAACTTCAGAATTATTATGTATAAGCAGGTTCCCATACCTAAATGTTGGGCTTCTGCATGCAAATGATTAAGGAGTTTATCAAAGAGACAAGTCTCATAGCTTCAAGGAGAGTCACAACAGCAACATTTTATGAAAAGTCTGGAAATCTTCGCAAAATTAGTTGTGATTTTTTGTCTTTTACATTTTTAAATGTGTTAGTAATGCACCCATCATTTAGCACAGAGAACCCCAATATGACTGTAAGTTTACTTTCCCCTTTGACGAATTCATACTGTATATTTTTTCATATTCTCACAATCAACAGAGAACTGTCTTGTAACCTGCACATAAGCCCATACACAGAGAGCAAAGCTCTTTCCAGTAAGCAAGCAGAAAGTCAATGCTTTGGTACAGCTTGCTTTAAATACATGTAATTACATCATACGGTTTTCATTACCCAAAATACATGTCATTTTTTCTGCATTTGGATGCTGACCTGTCTTATAGGAATGACTAATGGTGAGGTATATAAAAATTGTTACCCAAGATTCAAAACTTGAAAACTAGTCTTACACTGATGATTCTTTTCAAGGAAATTGATAGAATCTTATCCAATTTTGTTTTATAAACATAACATTTATCAAGTCATTATTTTCAAACCTACTTAATAAAATTTTTTATTTAGTTTATCAAAATTTAACAGGGAAAACAATGTTTTATTTTTTTAATCTCAAAAACCAGTAATATTTTCCATTTCCTATATGCAATGGATCTCTATAAATTTATGAGCAGGGTACAATAATAAAGAGAGCCTAGTTCAGAAATAAAATATATAATTTTATCATTTGCTCTCAGGGAAATATAGAAGTGATGTTATTAGTGTGTCCTCAGTAACTTTAAATATAATAGATATTGTCTGCTCAGCAACTCATTATAGTACTTGGCCCATATTTCATTTGTATCTCTTCTCTGAATTTGGGCCGGATGGCGTGCATCCCAGGGTCCTGAAGGAGCTGGCTGAGGTGGTTGCCGAGCCGCTCTCCATCATATTTGAGAAGTCGTGGCTGTCAGGTGAGGTCCCGGACGACTGGAGGAAGGGTCACGTCACTCCCATATACAAGAAGGGGAGCAGGGAGGACCCGGGGAACTACAGGCCGGTGAGTCTCACCTCCGTGCCTGGGAAGATCATGGAACAGATCCTCCTGGACAACATGCTCGGTCACATAAAGAATGAGCATGTGATCCGAGACAGCCAGCATGGCTTCACCAAAGGAAGGTCATGCCTAACTAATCTTGTGGCCTTCTATGATGGAGTGACGGCATTGGTGGACGAAGGGAAGGCGACCGATGTCATTTACCTGGACCTGAGCAAGGCCTTTGACATGGTCCCCCACCACATCCTCATCTCCAAATTGGAGGGAAGTGGATTTGATGGGTGGACGACCCGATGGATAAGCAATTGGTTGAAAGGCCGCAGACAGAGGGTGGTGGTCAATGGCTCTATGTCCAGGTGGAGGCCGGTAACAAGTGGTGTCCCCCAAGGGTCTGTCTTGGGACCGGTGCTCTTTAACATCTTTATTAATGACATCGATGAGGGAATTGAGTGCACCCTCAGCAAGTTTGCTGACGACACCAAGCTGAGTGGTGCGGTTGATACGGTGGAAGGAAGGGATGCCATTCAGAGGGACCTCGACAGGCTGGAGGGCTGGGCTCGGGTGAACCTGATGAGGTTCAACACGGCAAAGTGCAAGGTTTTGCATTTGGGCCGGAAGAACCCCAGGCACCTGTACAGGCTGGGAGGAGTGGTCCTTGAGAGCAGCTCGGCAGAGAAGGACCTGGGGGTCCTGATGGACGAGAGACTGAATATGAGCCAGCAGTGCGCTCTGGCAGCTCGAAAGGCAAATGGGATCCTGGGCTCCATCAGGAGAGGGGTGGCCAGCAGGGACAGGGAGGTGATTGTCCCTCTCTACTCGGCTCTTGTGAGGCCCCACCTGGAGTACTGTGTCCAGGTGTGGAGCCCTCAGCACAAGAAAGACATTGAGATTTTGGAAAGGGTCCAGAGGAGGGCGACTAAGATGATCAGGGGGCTGGAGCACCTCCCCTATGAGGACAGGCTGAGGGAGTTGGGCTTGTTCAGCCTGGAGAAGAGAAGGCTGCGGGGTGACCTCATTGCAGCCTATCAATACCTGAAGGGAACCTACACCCAGGAGGGGAGTAAACTCTTCAAAAGGGCTGACAACAGCAGGACTAGGGGAAATGGTTTTAAGTTGAAGGAGGGAAGATTTAGGTTAGATGTTAGGGGGAAGTTCTTTACTAGGAGAGTGGTTAGGCCCTGGAACGGGCTGCCCAGGGAGGTTGTGGATGCCCCGTCCTTGGACGTGTTTAAGGCCAGGTTGGACGGGGTCCTGGGCAACCTGATCTGAATGTGTATGTTTGGTGGCCCTGCTAGGCAGGGGGGTTGGAACTACATGATCCTTGGGGTCCCTTCCAACCCGGGTGATTCTGTGATTCTGTGATTCTGTGAATACAACTGTTGTATTTCTTATACCAGCTGATTTTGCCTCATGTAGAAATTAAAGAGTGAACCACATAAACTTCAGTTGTGCCCTATGCTCAACTGAGTGCATAATACAGATTATTCAGAAAGGTCTTCATAGTATCCTACACAGAACTGACTTCAAACCGAGTAGGAATATATTCTAGACACATGATTTGTGATTGTCTATTTTTCATTCAGGATGTGCTTCTTCCTGTCTGAGTCAGAGAAATATGTGCCAACCTGCAAAGCCTAGATATCTGCAAAGGCAACTCTCTGATGCAAATGGTTTACCAAAGACCACTTTGATGTCTTAGAAAACGGAAGGATTAGAGAATAATAACATGCTGCAAAGGGTTTGCAAAAAGTTAACCATTATATGCAAATTATCCTCAGATGTTCTCTGTGAATGAAATTCTACAGAGCACTATAAAGACAGCAAATCGTTTTGTGCAGGCCCCAGGGGCTTGATGCGAGTGTCCTACTATTTTAACATTCTTTTTTTCTCTTTGTAGCATGTTCTATACCATTCTGAAATGCAGTCTGTGTCTTGCATTTCAGTACAAAGAAGATCTTTATATTCTAAAATCAGGAGCTTTGATTTTCTGTGTTTCTGCTAACTCCTCCATTTAGATGCTGATGCTTTCATCCTGTTTCTGTAAGCTTATAATAATCACTGGGTAGATAGAATTTGTCTATTTAAACTAAAACAAAGCAACTTACCATGGATACCAGCTATGGAGCTTAAACGTGGCTGTAGATGCTTTTATTACCATGCTATTCTACCTTGCTCTATGTTCAATATACATCTCCAGAATTGCTGTCACAAATTCAGCTTCTCTGCTGTCGCTAAGCAATGCCATTTTATTCAATATAGAGCCTTATACTGATCTCATCACTGTAATCTCTAGCTGTTCTCCACTAGAAACTGAAACAACGTGACTTATATATGAGATGTGTGGTTTATTTCCTTTCCTGAAAAAAGTGAAAAAACAATTTAGCCCATTACAGAACACATTCAAAATATAATATGTTGCTAAACATTTTGGAAGAGTTCTTTAGAAAAAATGTTCTTATTATATCCTCTGTACACAGAAGATGATTTACAAAGAAGAGTAAAAACACTTTGTAAAATGACAGAGCAATGGTGTACACTTGTTTCAGTAAGTTCAAGATTCTGTTTGGGACTTTCCCGGGGCACTTCTATACATCAAAATATGTTTATTATAATGAATGTTAGCGAAAGGTATCCAACTTATTCCAAATATTCATCAGTAGCCTATTGACTTTGACTGTTACTTGTGTAAAGATGGTCAGCTGAGAGCTCAGCCAACTGTTTATTGAAAACATAGCAGCTGGATTTCACGTCTCAGTTTATAACAGATGATGGGAATAATTTACACCTTTTACTGGTAAAAAAGGAAAACATTGTATTCTATGAGGAATAGCAAACTCATAAAATCATCTTCATTAGAAAACACCTTCAAGATCACAAACCCAACAATCAATGTGATCAATTGAGTCACATCTCCAAGCTAATGTCCCTCGGTACCATACCCACATCTTTTAAATACCTTGAGGGATGGAGACTATTCCATGGGCAGCCCATTTCAGTGTTTTACCAGCCTCTCCATGAAGATACTCTGGCTAATATCCAAATATTGAAAGGATCTTCTTGAAAGCGTTTACTTTCTCTTACAGTTCCCTAATAAGTAGAGAAATTTTGCCAGAGGATGATGAGGTGACAGCTTCAGATATTTCAGAAGAGACTATGTGCTACATTTTAAGGTGCAGAAATAATAAAGTCATGAAGAGTTGAAGGCATACATTTGTAAACTGTAATTCCCAACTTACTGCTGCTCTAGGCTGTTTGGAAAGGAATCTGATGATTCTAAGTGCCTTTCCTTCTGAGACAAGTGCTTTGTTCCTCTGGTGGAGGTCTCAGTATAGTTGGCACACTGTGAGACCAGAACAGGAGTAAGGCACCTGAATCACCAACAGATCTGTGCCATATTGTAGATGCACTACTGAACAGGCGCACTATAAGTGCTAGTTCAATCAAATTCAAGTTTCAAATGGAGATGTACATCTCCAATACCATCTTCACTTTTCTCTTCATAATGCTGTTCTAAAGCATAAATAGTCCAGAATTCTTCAGTCAAATACCTGGAAATTAATTTTGGTAAAAGTACCATCTACTCTCATTCTTTGAAGTAGCTGAACCTCTGCTGAAACTTAACACCCACCCCCCTACAGAAAAAGAAAAGCCTGAAGCTGAGAATGAGTACAAAAAATTCAGCATGAAAGGTTAACCTAAGGCAAAGTCATAAGCTGCTGAAAACCAGGATTTCTTAGAGGACTGTATTAAGTACTTTCATATATAAATTTCAAACACTACCCATTGCCTGAGAACATCACTTTTATTTACTTTCTGTAGTTTACTGATATGAAGAGTTAATGTTTAATACTAAAATTTCCTGCTGAGGTGGCAGTACAGACTCTTTTAATTACACAACCTGTGCTATAACTAAAGAACACAACTTTTAATCAGATGTTGATGGTTTGATAACAAAATGCCATGGGTGACTAACTCTTGACAGGCGGTAAAAAGTCGGCCAAAATATTAGCTGATTTGGACTGTTCCCTGCTGAACTGTTGTTAATAGAAGTTGCTCTGACTTCTGTGCAGAAACACCATTTAACACAATGTGAGCTTCTAAACAGAAATATTAATTGGAACATCTTTCAAGCCTTTGTTTTGAGAAAGGTTTTGTTGAGAGGCTTTTATAAGATGAGATTTTACTGCATATTTTTCTGAAACATTTGTTTGGGAAGAAGGCTAGGAAGCTTGAAGTTGTATGTTTTTCAGCAGAGAAGGAATGACTGCTTGACAGGTTTAAAAAGTCATGCTTGACAGAGTAGTTTTAACTGTTTGATAGTAAGACTTAAGTGTTCTGCTTTATTGGATAACAGGATGAAGAACCGAAAGACTATCAAAATATTTTATATATATACCGATGTTTTTTTTCTACTTAATAATCCAAGGTCAAATATGTATTTTAATTAAAAAAAAAAAAACAACACAAAAAACTCCAAACTTTGCTGCTGGGTCAGGGAAAATTTAACTAATTCAACAGTCTTTTCAATTCATTTGTCAGTCAACACACAGAAAGCACATTACACAGTTGTGTTAGCACAGGCAAAGCTTTCCCTTGATTATTTAAGGAGATTGCCTCTGGACAAAAACTACGATTTTGAATGGGAATTTTAAACTTTGTGAAATACCCAGGGACATGTATTTCAATAATACCTCAAAGATTTCTCTCACCAACATTTGCATTTATCAAAGCATCTATTTGCATTTATTCAAATATTCAGGGATGATATATAGTTCTTAATCTGTTTGATTTTTATTGTTTGCTTGATGTTTCTACACATTCAGTGAAACTGCAAAAATCATTTTTATCCCTCAATGTGTTCAGTTCTTCATAGGAGTTCTTTTTTTCTCCTTATGTGTTAATGGAGAACTCACATTCTCTTGATTAGCCTGTAAATTGGGTCAAATTCCATGAATTTCTTTCAAAAGAAAGGCATTGTTCAGAATGAAGTAAGGACATTAAGGTCAGCTCATTGGCAGTTACATGTTATGCCTCAAGAAGATACTTCAAACCTTTTCCTGTAGCCCTCTCATATCAATCAAAAAACACGGTAGCTTTCCTGAACTTAAAATTAAGGCTGAAAAACAAGTGTTTTTATTTTAGTACATATTGTTACCCTTTATACTGATATTGTTTTTTGTATAATTAATGTCCTTGTATGTGTCAATTTTTTTTTTTTTTTAATTTTATTTTTTTTGTTCATTACTATCAATTGCTAAGATTCCACCTGAGTAAATATAAGTTCACTATGAGGTTATACTTAGAAAAATCATTTTTCATCTCCACTTTTTCTCCAGCTGTATGGGGATATTTTTGGCAATGATAATATTTCTACCTTAATGCTTATTCCTATATATTGATTAGACAGCATCATTTACATATTCAAGGTCTACTGAATGAACATAAAAAGGACATTCATCTGATTTAAAAATTATCTTTGAAATGAGTGGAGAATAAAGGATTCGTTTGAGTTTGAAAACTAAAAGCTAATAATAAAAAAATCCTCACCAATGTTTTTCTAAGGTTTACTATCAAAATCTCTGAGGTTCCTTTTTTTCCCACCTTCATTTTCACAGTCACTTTTGTTGCAGAGGAGAAATATTGCCCTTTGCAGCTCCCATTATTCTTTATCTATGCCTCAGCTAAAACTCTAGTTCAAGAAATAGCTGAACAAATTCTTATTTATTTATTTATTTATTTATTTATTTTATTACATATTAGGTTCAAAATATCAGGATGTCCTCCTTTGAATCTAGGTCATATTGTTATAACTTTATATGCTAAGATGCATATAGACATTGGAATGGAGTTTTATAATAAACTGCATCAGTAGGTGTTTAGTATAATGATACTTTTTAAAATATGTTTTTAAAAAATCACTGCAATAGGAAAAGTTTGATCTATTAAAAAAATCCTAAGTAGCAGTGCTAGGGATTTATTTTAATGGTCGAAGTACTGTGCCTAAAATTCCAGAAGACTCCACTTTTCACTGTCCTTTCAGAATAAAATCAGTGAATTGTAGACTAATTATGGATTGAGTCTATTGGTCGTCTCTTCAGATAGATTTATAATTAGCTTCTTAGTACACCTACAACTTACGAGAAGCGATCTATTAGAAGTCCAGATATCTTTTTTCAAGTTAGCATCAGAATTATGACAGTAGAAAATAACTACACTTATTTGCTTATTGGTGTTGTGGTCAATTACAGTTTTACTTGCTAACATGATAGGACTATTTTTCTTTAAGTCAAATTTATACAGAGTCTGAGAAAGCACGTTTATGAGAATAGCATCCATGAGAGAAACACAGTGCATATCTCATATATTTATTAGCAATTTTCCTGACTCTTTCAGGAACTCTCTGGCAACCTTCTCCACCATCTTCAACTGCTGAAGATGGTCAGTGGTGACTCCACCAGAAATGGTTTTGGAGTCCCTTAAATTCAAGAAAATCCTATTATGTTATTAAAATATGGATTCAGAATGTCAGATAAGCAAAATATGTAGGATTCCAACAAACCTTGACCTGATCTGTATTCTTGTGCTTTTCAATGATAAAAGTTAGGTAAGACTAAACATCTTGCTGATATAAAGCCATAAGAATGAAAAGAATTGTGTCCTTGCAGCTCAGAAAACCAGCTATATCCTGAGCTGCATCAAAAGAATTGTAGCCAGTAGTCAGGTGATCCTGCACCTCTACTCTGTGCTGGTGAGACCTCACTTGGAGCACTGAGTCCAGGTATAGAGTCCTCAGTAATGGAGAGACATAGACCTGTTGGAGCATATCCAGAGGAGGGCCACAAAAATTATCCAGATTAAACACCTCTGCTACAATTTCACACAGAGTGAGTTGGGGCTGTGCAGGTGGAGAAGGTTGCAGGGAGACCCAATAGTGACCTCTCAGTATCTAAAGGGGGCTATAAGAACGAAGGCAACAGACTCTTTAGCAAGATTTGGTGTGATAGGTCAAGGGGATATTGTTTCAAACTAAAAGAGGAAAGATTTAGTTTGGATATAAGGAAGAAGTATTCTACAATAAGGGTATGAAGCACTGGAACAGACTGCTCAGAGAGGTGGTGGATACCCCATCCCTGGAAAATTCAAGGTCAGGCTGAACAGAGTGCCAAATAACCTGATCTAACTTTAGGTGTCCCTATCCATGACAGGAGAGTTGTGGAAAAAATGACTGGAACCCAGGAGGCACACAAAATAATACTTAATATAATGGTAAAGTATTAAATAAGGATTCTATCTACTAGTGCAAAATAAAGTATTTCTTTTGGCTTCAAGAGACTTGTTGGGTGGTGAACAATACTTTTGTCAGGAAAGGAAGTGTTTTTCCAGTGGTTGCACAAACAGAATAAACCAAAAAAGAACATTATTTTATATAAATGATCAACTCTTCATGGTCCTCAAGGCTCACTTCAAAACAGATTTCTGCAGGGTTACACCAGGGAGTCTGCAATGCATGTAATAGAATCAAAAAGCTCCAATGCCATTCCAGATTGGTAGGATTTCTGCTTATCTCTGAGCTCATTTTTTCTAACACTGATAGCTTAAAAAACACCATTGGGCTGATTTTTGAAAATACATTTCATCTGTAACCATAACTGATAGCTAATACAGATTTACATTAAGAAAGTGATGGAAATGACGAAATTATATTAAATTTAAAGCATCTTTACATATAAATAGATTTGATGTTTCCTATTCTAATAATTTTTCAGAACTCCAAAGTGCAAGAGGCAGTTGCAAAACATTGTAGAAGAAAACATCCTGACTTGCATTAAATTACCTTGAACTGTATTAAAAAGTTGTTCTGGATATCTCCATAGAAGCTTTGTTTTATGTGTCTCCACAAATGAATGTAGAAAGACATGATATGTTTCTTTAAGCAGACAGTTCAGCTCCAATTCATTCCTCATACTTATCCTTTTCTCCCCACACACATTCAGTATTTACAGGAATTTTTCAGCACATGTAGATGTTCACAGCCATAAGAGCAAAATCCTCTGTAAAGGAATTATTTTGTTTTGGCTGCTGCCCAATACTCCAACATAAATTAATATTTTTAAAAAATCTTTAATGATGCTCCTCTTTGTTCTAAAATCAACCCTTTTAAACTCTAACCTTGACGCAACAAAAATGAAAATACTGAAATAACGGCAAATTGTGAATCTATATGACAAAGTATAAATTAAAAAATACATAAATACATAAAAAGCACTGTTCCTCTGCCTTGTATGCAAGTGTGGCAGAATTTTAAATGGAGAAGAAATCAATCACAGAAACAGATTCCTGGTGAAGAACAGAAAGAAAAACATCCACAATCAATAGTAGATAAATTTGTACAGCTAACAGTATATGTACCCTTTCAACCTTAATTTCCACCATAACCAGTTCTTACTATATGGGTGATAAGCAGTAATAAGTCAGTAATAGTAATAATAATAAAAGAACTTCACAATGAGAAATAACCTTTTCATCCTCAGCATTTTTTCATTTCATTTAAACATCCTTTTTCTACATCTGATTTCAGAACAAGCTACAGAATGGATTATGTAATTTGGTTCATGTTCTCCCTTTTTTTTACCCTAGAAAGCAGGAAAAGAAAAGGACCGTTATGAAAAGCTTGAAAATCTTTGTGGATTTAATTTCAGATGCATCCAAAACAATCTTTTCTTTCTCCTATGGATCACTTGAGAAAAATCTGCTTGAAAATTAAAATTATCCACTAACCTGGGATATTTACACTCATGCATTTATGAGTATTTCCAAGACAAATGGTGAACATAGAATTTAGGTCTAATTGACACATCATAATTGATGGCATCGCTCCACTTTTTCCTACAGATGTTCCCAGATGATACAAATCATACAGGAGAACAGAAGGGCATAATGGTTTACTTAATTATGCTGATAGTTGCCGAGCACCAGGCTGAGGGACACATCTGATGGAAAATTCCAGAGCAATGCACTAAGGCAAAGCTCGATCAAAGACTGATGATGGATTAAAAAACCTGGTAGATATCTTTTTTTTTTTTTCTTTTTTTTTTTTCCTTCACCCTCCATTACTGGGGGTGAATTATCTACAAAGTTGAGCCAGGAAATCACTAATGTGCATCCATATTCTAAGACAGCTGGTCAAAAGAAATAAAATGTATGGACTTAAAATAAAATTGCCTGGGAATCCCGGCTCAGTGCACCTAAGGACTTTCTCCCAGACCTAGAGACCAGAAGCAATTTATTGGGAAAGATATGACTGCTGAGACTAATTTACAAATCTTTTAAGGACAGGCATCGATAATCCCATTTAAGGACTGTAAAAATGAACAGCCAACAAGACTCTGAGCTTCTCTTGCTGGCTTTTAGCAGTAAATTGACAACCCAACACAAAGTTCAGGACTACAAATACACTGGCATCTACTTCAGTGAAAGGTACCTGCTGACATCTAATTCCTTAAGGTACTCTGGGGCTAAGAACAGCTTCTTACTAAGAGTAATTTTATGAGTAGAAGTTAAGATTCATCTCACTTGTCTTTCGCTGACTAAGTATGGCTGATTAATTGCTGAGTGTCTAGACTAATCTGGTTGTTGTGGCTCATTCAGCAAGACAAAGGTATGGCTGCTGCCTTCAGCAGCTGAGTCATCTCACCTACCCAAATTATTATCTTAAGCTGATTAGTGGTGCCTTGGACAACTCATAGTCTGCAGAGAGAGCTGCATAGAGAGCTGCAGCTGGTGCCTCCTACTCAAAACAATGCCAGACTTTCATAGCATTAGATGGCAAAAAAAGGAGATGACATGGATTTAGGAAATATTTACCCATTTTGAGAGCCCATGGGATGAGAAAATGGAGAATTGGAAACGGAGTCATCATCTCTTATATGAAGATATGTCTTGAATGTTAGCATGACTGTAATTGAGTACAGACATTTTCTTCATTTTCTGTGTATTACAGTCATCAAAACTTATTTTGTTAAGGCTCAATGAGACGTGAGAGATTTACAGCCCAAAATGTCTGAAGTAAAATCCAGGGTACACAGATTTAGCTGCTGTCATAAGTTGAAACTGTGCTCTAGATGAACAGTCTCAGACAGTCTACAACAAAATCTGAATTGTTAGTAGTCAAGATTCCAAGCAGCATTATTAACTGGGAAAAAGAAAAGAATTTTAAAGAACACCATTCTGAAATGCATTGGAAAAGAGCTTTTTTTTTTTTTTTTTTTAAATGCAAATGTATCTGAAAATGAGAAAAACACAAGGAAAGACAGCTGAATGGTATCTCACTCATCCCATCATCCTAAAGCAGAAAAAAAAAAAAAAAAAAAGCAAAGTCATAAAGTCAAAAAGCAATTTAATTCTCTTTTTAAAGCACTGTTTAAACATCCATCACATGAAAGCAAATATGCTAACACAGACAAGCCTATTCTTCTTGCTAAAATAACAGGAATTATGTCACCAATGAAATATCATATTTTGCAAAAGACAAATTTTAAAGATTCATTTGTAATATGTTGAGGAGCTTTGGATGGCACGAGTTGGGGTTACATGACAGAAAATTATATGCTAAAATACAGGTTGTGGCACAGTGACAACTATAATAATGACTCTTTTGTTTGTGCTCAGCCACTGCTAGTTACAGGATTACTCCTGACAGGTAGAACTGGTACAGACCCAAAAGAAAATTTGAATTGTACCATAGGAAAACCACAACACCTGAAAACCATTGGTTTGGCAACACAGGAATTAAGAATTCACTAAGCTTGAGGAAAATCATTTAGCAGTACATTAGCCTTGTACTAATCTATTTAAGGTTAAAGATCGCTAAAAAGATCTCCATATTGATCTCTCCAATAAGCTGTCATTGTCTCTTCCTCTCCAAATTCTTACATAGAGAATGTTGATGGAGCAGTATAAACTTTAATAAATTTATAAACTTTAATCAATTACTGTTCAGTGAGCTGTTGTGCAACTAATCTAAGTGAGGGTGGAAAAATTTAACATGGTACGTGAAGGCTGTCCACATTGTTCTCCTACTGTCTAGTATGCCTTTTTATGGATCTGGGTAGAAGTAGTTGAAAGTAAAAAAAAACAAAAAACAAAAATACAAAACTTAAACACACTCTCCATCTTAAACATGGAGCATAAGAAAGCCCAGATATATTTGTATGTATGCAGCAGCTAAAATTCTTGTTAGTAACTACTGCATGCATTCATTCAAATGCCCCATGGTTTAGGTACTCAGACAGAATGGGCATGCTGGTGGAGATTCACAGAACCCAGCATTAGGTAGTCAGGTGGAAGCATCTAATTTAGAAGCCCATTCTCCCTGAGCTTGTTCTACAGTCACTGGAGTGTGACCAAATCCTCTAAAGGGATCCTCAGAGAAGGAGATTAACGTAGGAGACATAACTAAACTCTGGAAAAGTTTATGAAGATGTGTTCGTGGCAGCCAAGCTAACTGGTTTGAGTAGAAGATTGATGTCCCAGCAACTTTCTAGGCCTTACAGTCTGCACCTACTAAGTTTGTGCAGGCAGCACTGTGCATCAGCAGTAAACAGCATATGCTTTCCCTAGGACGAATTATGACTGTGTGATGTCAGTGGCGTGAAACACCTAATAACAGCAGATAGGATGGCTGAAGTCTGGAACTTACCACAAAGAAGGTAAATGTAACCTGAGGCATGTTTCCTTAGACCTTTCAAGACATTCCCACGGCTGGTTCCACAGTTGTTGAACCTTGCCGTGAACCTGGCTTTGACCTTTCATCAATGAATGCTTTCAATTCATTGCTCTGAATTTATAACTTCTGGCTATTGATTTAAATAAAATATTTGCTCATATTATTGCATTGCTAAGGGGATCACATAGTCAACACAATGTCTTGACATATTAACCACTCCATAACAGTGGGTCATTTCTGGTTTTGGAAATCTGAACTGATCTGCTTTAGTATTTAGTCATCATAACTGAGATAACAAGAACAGGACAGAGCCTCTCAAAGCAAGAATTTACACTCTTTTTTAATTCTTCAGACACAAATCATCTCAGAGTATCTCTTTGGAGTGACTTACCTTGATTTTTATTGGCATCTATCCTAAATGTCACTACCTCATCAGATATAACTTGTCAAGATACAAATATATATATTTTTTTTTACAGGTGCATTTAGAAGTAATTCATCAGCTATGAGCAGTTATAAAATTTACCTGATATAATTCATTTTAGTACAGAACATTATGCTTAAAAGGTTGTATCTGAAGTTGAAAAAAACAAACAAGCAAAATATGAATACTGCTATGAAAATATTCCAAGCAAGACTTTGGGCATGCTACAAAACATTAGCATGGAATCCTTTTGACGGGTGCATCAAAGCCAAGAAGAATGGCTCATTAGAACTTTTCAGGGTAGTCAAAAGAATAGGTAAGATATTACATGCAAATCATAAATTGAATATAATTTTTATAGTAAAACATGTGGAGAAAAAGACAAAAAGAGTCAATCTTTTCTTTTGCTGCATTATGTTAACTACCGTTTGCACTTGCTATAAATGTCACTTGTAGGCTTCCAGCTGCTCTGGAATGGGTTTGTTTTTAAAGAACTGATTGAACAGAATAATTGTTATAAAATGTTGAACAGTGTGGTACGTTGGTTTTGCTTCTGCTTTTAAATGTATGCAATTGAAAAATAATGTTCATGCCTCAGACACCTACTGTAAGAAATTCTCTAGGTAACTTGAAGACTTCACACTCACTTAAGAGATTCGCCTAAGCTGTGTGTTTTCACTGTACAGAATACATACTCCTGTGTCTCTGATTAAGTTAAACCATTCATGATTCAAGACTCATGTGAGATTTACATATCATTCCACAGTTGGATTTCTAGTAAAAAAGAAGTTCACTTTTTGTTGTTTGATGCTGTGTGGTTATCTACATTATAATCTTCAACTTCTGCAATCTAGTTCCTTAATTAGAGTAGCTATTTTAAGTGTAAGATTGGTTTTATGACCCTCCTTGCTGATGCCATCCATAAATTCCCCTTCTCCCTTTTGTTGTATAAACTGGTTGGCTTGAGGCCCTGATTCTCTTCTTGTGTTGGTTTTATTCTGTGAAATAAATCTAAATCCTTCAGGGAAGTAACTTGTAATTTAAACCAGCAGCAGAGGAAAGCCAAAGCTTCAGGTTATAGCTGTACAATCAAACACAATTGAATTGTGGTGACTTAACAAGCTGCCTCTTGTCAGCTGAGCAGCTAGAAGGGTCCATGAGCACGCCCTTAGCCCAATTAATCATGAGGGGATACAACTTGAATGAATGAATGAAGATAATTGTAGTAGAAGTCAAAAGAATAAATAATTATCTTCTGGGCTATTTAATGTTTCCCATACAGTGTAGCTTTGGTCTACAACCAAAAGGTGTGGATTGCATTGCAGGAACCAGGCATTTACAAGTTAGGCACTTCCTTCATAGCTACATTACAGACTCTTTGTTGTCAACAGAGGCAAACGCTCACTTTTAAGCTGGGATTTATATAACCTGTAATAGCTAATTAGACTCATAGATGGGATGGTTTGGATCCCAGAGCCTGTTTTTTGAATATAATTGAATATAATTCCAATAATTGTTAAAGGAGTGGCTGACTCAGACACAGAGCTATGTATTGCCACCAATTGAATCCCATCTGAGTGTTGTATAATCCAGCTAATTTACCTACTGTAAACTAAGTTTAATTTAGCACTTTAACAGGCAGTTAGGGCAGGAATCATCTCAACTATTTTTATACATCTAAAATGTAACCATTTTTGGACTAGCAAAACTAAGCTGAGGGAGTTTTCTAAAATCTTTTTGCAATAAAAACATCAGCCCCAGATATTTTGTTATTGGTCTGACCTATATAGCACAAGGCAGAGAAATCTTACTTAGGAGCTACTTTTTTTACATTAACTAAAATATAGTAACCTAGATTATCTGATTATCTGGTAAACTGATGGAGATACTAAGGAAGATGAATCTCTCTCTTAGCATGCGATAACTGAAAAGCAATATACTCCACTTTTGCTTTATTTGTCCTTTTTCTGTCTTTTCATCTCTTGTGCAGGTTTTTCCCTCCCCAGGTATAAGACCATCTAACTTTTTCGTATTCCAACATAAAAAAAGGAGAAAACATACACAGTTTGAAACATTTTTTTCAGGTCAGGAAAACTGTACTTCTAGCAAACAGAACATGACACGTAACGTGCTGAAATGCCCTGCTAAATCCTAAGTTACTAGCTCAGTTTAACAAGACTGTCTCCTACATTTAGTTAGAACTTACAAGAAAAGAAATAGTAAAATACAAAAAGAAAAAAGAAACTGAATACATGACTATGCAGAAGGAAAAAGACATAGCAAGCAGAAAAGAAAAAAATCAATAATAAAAAAAAGGCACACAATTCTGCATCCTTTGCATCAGTATTTTGCAAAGAAACCCAGACATGAAGACTTGATTTTAAATTAATGACAATTGTTTACAGTTGAGTTGTATAGACTCATTAAATCAGTAAACAAGATCTGTGCAGTGTGAACAGGGAATCTGAATTGGAACTTGAGTTTTTAATTTGCTCCCTCACAAATAGCTTTAGATACAGCAGTAAAACAGATCAGATTCATTTTTTTTTCTACGTCTCTGCTGCCTACTTTCAGTAGTCTAGAAAAATTGCTATTTTATAGTGAACAGTACAGGATGAAAATATGAATTTCTGCTGCACAATTTTACTTTGTGTTCTGATTCAGAAGGAAATGAAGACAATAGAAAATGTCTTTATGAAAACATACTGTGTTGCTCTGTTTACCTACTGGTGCAGAATTGATATTCTAGTGTTTTGCCCTGTCTGATTTGATGGCTCGAAAATATCTGTATCTGAAAATACAAGAAGCTCACAGCAACAAAAACTGGAATTAAAATAAAACTTTTTTTCAGCTTTTGCTTTGTTTTAAAGAGATGAAGTCATGCTGTATGTGTGCATATTTACATTTTATTTGTGTTTGTAAAGCCTATAAGAAAAATGCAGTTTTCATGTTGATAGAGGTTGATACGACATTATTACAACATTCAGAATTTAAAAAGTAGTAAAGGATTATTGGCAAACAACAGTCTAGCTGAAATGGTCTTGAATTAAATATCATGAAAAGCCACGAAGGCAACTTTGAATACAGAAGGCAATCATTAAAAATGAAAAATCGCTTAATGCAGGTTAGATTTTTCACTTCTATCTTTTAATTATCTCTTTTTAAATGTTCATCCCTGGTAAATAAATTTTTCTGTATCCTTTATAAAATGTCATTGCTGCATTGTGCTTATTGGTATAAATTAAGAATAAAAACATTGTGAATGAGACCATAAACACGAAGAGCTATAGCTTCCACAGAGTACCTGTGAGTTCATAATTCCTTTGGGAATTACAATTTTAAACTTTACACTTTGTATGCAAATACAGATTCAGTTGAATTTTGTATTTTCTATTTCCATTTTTAGGATAATTTTTTTTAGATAAGAGCCAGCCACTCTGATCCTTGACTCAGGGATTTCACAGCTGCATACACCAATGTGCTCTACCTTCAGGTTAGTAGTTCAGCTCAGATATGCATTTCTTTCAGGCAGGCTGCCTATCACATTGAGTTGTAGGTTTGAACAGCAGTTGCCTGGAGTTAGATTGGGTCATGGCACTTTTTGGGAATTGCTACAGCAGAGTATGTATCGAAAGTAGTGCTTTAGCCATACTGGTGTGCCTATTGCGGCAGTTGTTATGGTTCTCATTCATTTGGGGAATATCTCAGGGAAGAGATTATATCAATACCCTCCTTTTCTTCTGCAGAAAGGTAGCAACTCATTGGTAGCCTACATTCACAGACATTTACTGCTCCCACAGTTTCGGCCACCAAGTTAATTGGTGTAAGCAGGTAAACCTCCCCAAATAGCTATTCCCCTCCTCTTTCTACATCCTGGCTAGACACAGAGAAACGTCTGCCCTAGAAGATGCAAGATCTGAATAAGGCACACAAAACATCTTGATTGAAACATAGTCTACCTCCACATCTGCTTTCCTACACCTTTTTTTCTGTTTAAAGTAGTAAAGAAAATATTTGTGTGCCCTGAATTATCGTTGATTTTAGGGTTTATTTACTGCAATGTACAGTTCTTGCAAGTTTTTGTTGTAATGATTTATTTACAAGTGCCTTATCAAAGGCCAGACATCTTGCCTGTAAAGAAGCACAATATTCCAAAGTGCCTAGTAAAATCTGGAAAGTTATAGTGCTCCTTTCAGTGCCACGTACCCTAACCTCTCTGCAGAATGGTGAGCAGTGATGGTTCTGCCAATTTACTCTTCCCAGCTTTCCTGTACACTCACACAAATAATGAATCTGAGCAGAGCAAGAGGTTTCAGCTTTCTCAAGAACTACAGAGGAGGAACTACTCGTCTCAGAAAACTATTCCAGAGCACAGTATTTGAAAAATGATTACAGATACCACAAAGAAAAGAAGACTTGATATTACTTTTATGTAAGGCTTGACGGTTTAGAAGAACTCCTAAACAAAGGAAAGTAGAGAAATAGAGGCAACTATATCTGTTCATTCTTGTTTTTGTTGTTTTGTTTTTGTTTCCTGTTTTACTCGTGACAGCATCTTTTCAGTTTTGTATGACAAAGGCCAAATTCTCTGCAAACTTTACTGAGCTGTATTCCATAACAGCACATAAGTAGGATATTCTGTCATTTCTCCTAGGTTAAATTTTTGTCATAAAGGAGAAAATATTATGGTAAATAGGAACAATTTAGTCAAGAAATAATAGTCTTTAAAGTCAAAATGTAATTTTTATGGAAGGAAATAACCAAGTCTAAAGTACAAAGGAAAAGTAGTAAACAGAGAAAAGTATCTCAGTCTGTTATTTTACTAAGATACATACCCTCCCATATATTTACTACACATATATATGCATAAACACACCCAATGGTAATAGTTGATTTTTCCCCGAAGTCTCCACCTAACAAAGTAGAATTTAGTTGAAAGTTAAGCAGCTAAACTTTCACTTTGAACTCCTCTTTTCCTTTTGAAAAAAAGGAACTCCTTTCTCCTAGCAGCAAATTCTGTGCTCCAGAAAACCCCTGTGAACTGCTGAACCCAATCACTGCCTCTTAACAGAAATTGGTTGC